>NC_090932.1:875749655-876374655 GCF_040938575.1 Ambystoma mexicanum | reverse complement strand
TCATTACGAGTCCGGCGTTAACCGAGGCGGTAAAACCGCCTGGTTAACGCCGGACTCTTATTACCATTCCGCCTCCGTGATTCCCGGAATTACCGGGGCATTACAACCCCGGTTTTCCGGGAATCATGGAGGCGGAATGGTATAAGTTCCCATTGAGTCCTGTGGGACTCGATGGAAATGGGGATCAAGGAAACACCGGCAGCATCTTGTAATGCTGCCGGTGTTTCCTCGTCCGCCTGCATGCGGGAGGTGTTAAACCCGGCAGGTCAGACCTGGCGGGAACATCACCTCCCGCCTGCAGGGGTCGGACTCAGGCGGTCCGGAAACAACGGTGGCGGCGGGTTTACCGCCACCGTTATTTATGGACCGCCTGGGTCGTAATGAGGCCCATTGTCTTATTTGTAAGAACCAGGCTGGTAACGAAGACTTTGATAGAGGGACTTTGTTCCCTGCTTGTAACAATGTTTCAATATGCTTCCTTGCCCTGTCTGGACCTCCCCTTCCTTTGAAATGCAAGTGTTCCTTTGGGTAGAAGAGAAGGGTGCTTGGAGGGAGGGGGTTCTTGCTTGCGTCGAAGTCTCTTACTGTCGGTGGTTTGTATTGTCCTGTTTGATTTTTACTCATAAATTGTTCACCAATCCACCAGGATAGTCAGTGGTAATTCTTTCCATGACTCAGAGAAGCTCTGCTGGGCAGGCAAAGGCTTCTCTACTCTCTTGCTTGGTTTGACTCTCTAAGGCAGCTCCTTGTCCTTTCTCAGCTCTGAAATATTGTCCTAAGCAGAATGTCAGCTTTCTGTCCTTCCCTGGTCTGGTCTCTGTCAATGTCTGTGATATAGCCCCCAGCAGGCTTAGATTTCTTTCTGTTTTCTTACTTTGCTCATTCATAGTGTCTGACTCTCTCCATGGGAGTACTTATCCTCTTTGCCTCCAAATCAGCAGCCATTCTGCCACTATCTGCATGGCCATCTGTTCTTTTGTAGGGTGTTTCATTACCTTTAATGTAGCAATCACCCCCATCTCGTGGGGGAAGGGAGGGTACACAGGGCTGCTAATAGCCCGGGCTCGGCAAGGGATCAATGTCGTTACCAGCCCTGTATGCCACCCGACAAGGGTTTGATGGCCATTTGCACCCCAGGGCTCTGTCCAGGGTGTGAATAGTTGTATTGATCCCCCCACCCCCCAAGATATGCACTCCATGCATATTGTGTGAGCCCATTCACCAATGAAAATAAAAGATGGGCTTTGCCATAGAAAATACAACCAGTCTCTTCTATATCTATCACAACGGGAAAAGACTGGAAGGAACGGAAGACGGTACCAACAGCAGATAAGTGGAGTGGAGGGGGCGAGGGGGGGGCAGGTGACGCACCCCAAAAAAATGGCAGCACCCAGGAAAGGGCCTCAGGTGGATGGAAAAATGCAGGTGGTACACTGGCAGTTCTCTTCCTGTGTTTCCAGTCACCTGATTGGCTGAGGAATCTTCTCTGGGTGCCAGTGATCTTTTTACTGTTCAGTTGTTTCCAATTCTCTCCTGACTCTCAGCCTATGTTTGATTATTCCTCCTTGCTAATTTTCCTTGACCATAGTTCTTCCTATTCAAAGTGTCCCCAGTTATGGCAGTTTATTAGTCACTCCGTAATTGTCAGAGAGGTCCTCTGTAGCAGCGGATAAGGGCTTAAAAGGTTGTACCGCTTGACCTTAAAATGGTAGCAGTAGCACATTTTGTATGCGACTCCTCAGTGGGAATCGGTATCTCTCTGGTGCCTGCTGGATGGCTGAAGAGAGATGGAGAGAGTAATACATTTTTTTTTTTTTTTTTTTAGTCCTGTTGAGCTTTGTGCTGGTGAGCAAAGTTTTACTCTTAGTTGCCTCTGTCTGAGACATGACTCGCTGGGGCACGGCTGCTTTCATTTGTTCTTGGGGTGTGTCTGTGGAGCATGGTGTGAGTAGATCTGCATTAAGGGGTACTCTGTCAGATGGAGGGGCTATTCTTCTCTGACAAATAGCTGAGCTGTAGAGGCTTGTTAGGAAAGATTTCTCTTTGGCAATTTTCCTTCCATAGTCCTATGGACATCCAAACCTTTTGCTTTTGAACCTATTTGTCATGAACCATCAAACTCGCCCCTTCTGGTCCTCCTGGTCCCTGACACGTCGGGCTTTACACTCCATAATATTACCAACATGACGGCAAGCTCAGAACGCTGCTCAACAGTCTTCACGTTCTACGCAGCGTCCTCTATAAAGAAACCACACCCCCGCGGCCCTGCGCGTCTCAACGCTGCTACTAGCTGTGATCGGACGTGTGCTCTGTACCTTCTCTTGTGCTACTTGCTATTCCCTGGCCCCTGGATTCCCTTCTCCCGACTTCTTCCTTCTTATCCAATCTTCCCGGAATCCCTGCGTCGCTTCCGTGTGCCCACCTACTCCTTTCTGAATTTTCCCGGAGTTTTCCTTTGATCCCGGACATCGAAGCTGAACGTAATCTTGAAGCCGAGGACGGCTGAGTGGGCTTATTTATGTCCCGAACCATACGAAAGAAGACTCTGCCTAAAGAGAACATCAGGCAACACAGACGGGTGAGAAGGGGGGAAAACCTGTGACACTATTCTGATGTTTTATTTCACTACACTCGGCTTTTGCTAATTTGTTATGTAGAAATGTAGAAACTGATCAGTCCTTCAGACTATCAGTATTAGGAAACCGTTTCCCTTTTTGTCTGGTTACTTTTTGTAATTTTATAACATTGCACACAGCATTTTACAATGCATTGCAATGGGGATACCTTTGTATCACCCTAGCTTTTTACGCTTGGGATTTTTGGTTACTTTTATATATGCCTAAAGAAAAGCTGATGCTGACAGATATATTTTTACCGTTTGTGTGTTATTTCTAGTGTGCACATTTGCGTTTACCACATGTGACTACTAAACGCGGGTAGTGCCCTAAAATGGTCTTGCCACAAGGTTTTCACTTGTTATTTCATGGGCTAGTTTTTACCCTTGTGTGTATGGCTTGGCAAGTGGGTAGGACTGTCTGGTCCCACTCCACATCGGTGGTGCCCGTGGGTCTAGGTGTGGGGCATGAGTGAAACCAATAGTTGTCCCTGATTCGACAACTACTGGTGGTTTGGTGTAAATCCTTACCATTGGTTTACTTGGACTTACATCCCGGTTGGATTTTGGATAAGAAAAGGATCCCTGCAGCCATTTCTTCAGATCAGCGTTGGAGCCAAAAATCCTGTGTAAAAGAATAGCTGACTGAAGATTCGAAGAACTGTCCTGAAGAGGCCCAGCATCCCATCCTGCATCTGGCCCTGTGAAGCTCAGTTGAACTACCTGATCTGCAAAGGCCTTGTGTGGTCCTTCAACATCTGAACTGATGGGACCAACCAGTTTCAATATGTTATCGAAGATCCAGCCATCCTGAGCCTTTGCAATTGTCCCTGGATCATCTGGTGGACTCACCAGCTCGCCAGTGGCCTACCTCACTAGAACTGTCACTGTGCTGCGTTTGCAGCCTGAACTTCGGTGGTCACCAGCTTCTGGTGTAAGTCGCTTTCCAGCCACATTTCAGCCTTCCAATGTCAAAGAATCCTTCTCTGGAAGGACTTCTACAACCACGACTGGAAGTACACCTGCTGTTGTCTGTGTGCAGTGGCTGTCACTGGAACTCACCTTCCCCTGTCCTGTGAAGTGTCCTGAAGAAGTCTGCATCAGTGCTTTCTGCATTTATCTATCCCCATGGGTTGCACTTTTCCTGGACCCGACCAGAAGAATCCTTCGACCAGCAACTCCTGCGCACCTCTCAATGGAACCAACAATGGGGAACCAAACCTCCAGCGAGCCCTAGTTGGCCCATCCCCTCATCTGGGAATATCTGAGTCACAGGGCTAAGTAAATGCAAAGCATTTGTCTACCCCCTGTCTGCCATTGGATAACATTGACAACAAGTCTTTGTATCCTTCCATTCCACTGATTTTTGGTCGTCACACCCCAGCAGTAAAATCATAACAATAAGAACACATTGTTACTTACCAGTAGCTTTGTTGCATCTCTTCTTTTGAACAATCACAAAAGCAAGTACTTTAGCTGCATCAGATACAGTCTGGGGAGAAGCATTGTGACTATTGGGCCTCCCTCTTCATGGCGATTGGACTTCTGAAGCTAGGGAATATTTCTCGGCACATGGCTCCATCTTACTGCATGAATTTATTTTATTGGTTTAAGTTATTTAATTCATTTTAAGATCCTATGGTGACTATATGTTTATTTTTTATTGTCCGAATAGCCTTGACTGCTCACTATTGCTACCTCGATTGGACTTTGACTTTCCTCTCAGAGGTCTCCTGTTCACTATAAATGATGTGGCCTCCTAAAAGTCTATCAACATGCCAGATTCTAGAAATCCATCCTAGCAAGGTTACACAGCATCACTCCTGCTAATAGGAGAAGTGACGGCCAGGAAATCATGGAGGGGGATATGTGTTTGTGGCAGAGGAATATCTGCAGTATTTGTGCCAGATTAAAATCCTACTTGCTAGGGAGATTTATGCACAACCCCCTTCTGAGGGCTTTGTAACTATCCAACCTAAAGGTTTTCTGTATTCCGACCAGAAGGAAAGACCAGTCCTCTCTAAGTCTAGTAGCTGGTGCAGAACAGTCAGCCTTAAATTAAGACGGGAAGGTGGCTGGTAGGGAAGTACAGTTAGTTCACACAGATAATCAAATAACACACCCACACTGGTACACTGACACTTAAATAACAAATACACATCAAATGTCTATCAGATAAAACAAGTACTAAACGTGAAAAATAACACGTAGTCATAAACACATTGCATGTTAAAAAAACATGGTCAGTTAAGACCTAACCCACTCGTAACTCGAAAATGTAAGTCCACTATCTAGTGACACAGTACATGCAGGCTAAAGAGGAGGCAGAAAAGGGGATCCTGGACTCAGTAAATTAGTATATTCACAAAGTCGTACTCTGGCCCCTATGTGCCAACGCACAACACTCAATGTAGTCTTAAACCGCTCAGACATAGTGTGAGAAATAATACAAATGTGCATCTTACAGTAAATTTAAAACCTGGGGGTTGAGGGAAAAGATTTATGACCACAAATACAAAGGCCACCAAAAGTCAGGATACATTTAGACTCACAGCACCAACTAATTACACTCCCAGGAAAAAGTGTTGCCTTGCAGTTCTACATTGTGGTAATGTTTCTCATAGGCAGCAGTTTAATACAAGACTTTAAAAATGCATATAATACTCAGGATAAAACTACTGGCCCCAGCTAAAGTTAGTTTTCGGTCTGTAACTCCTGGGACAACAGGAGGGATCCCAGGATAAATTGCCAAATGTAGGTAAGTACCTCCAAAGTCACTTCTAGGAGAGTTCCACGTAAATTCAAAAGTTCCTCTTTAGATTCAATGGGACTAAGTCCATAGGCACTGCTGCAGATATAGGAAAATTAGAGAATACAACAGCTGAGCTCTATTAAAAACAAGGTAGCACAGCACTGGGCCAAAACAGGAACCAGTGTACTCGAACAAAACGCATTATATGCAATGTTGCAAACATCTTGCAACACGGGTGCAGCAGAAGGGCAGCCACCCAAAGGGAACATTAAGGGAAACCCTACGAAGAATACCAGCCTGGGGTTCAAGAACCAACAGGCCAGGAAGAGATGGATGCAGAGGGAGCACAAGCCCACTCCAGACAATATAAATCTTTGTGCAGGAAACCACAAAACCCCACACCAAGACACATGAAATCCCTGATGAAGAATGTATCAAACCCGGAGGCAATTACTTATGGCACTGGATGTAGAAGATTTGTCCCAGGAATGGGAGAATGGTGAGTGTGGGGCCCAACGTTAGGGCACACTAATTGCAGTAGGGGCCTCCAACTTGCAGGAAGTGACTTGAACCCAAGGCACAGAGAGTATCCGGATGACCTAAAGGAGCAGCAAAGTGAACAATGGAGGAGAACTCGCAGGGAAAAGCACCAACATCCACAAAGGTTGCAGGAGCAGAGAAGAATGCAACCAAGGTACTCATACGTCCCGTCCCCTTTCCTCCATCCTTGAGGGCGTCCCCCAACATGGGAGCGGTACCGGAACCTTTGGCAGTGAAAGAATGAGCTTCCCCTTTAAATATAATACAGTGCCCAGGGCGTGTCCTCAGGTGTGGGAACGCCCTGCTGAGTACCCGCCCTCCGACACCTCACCTCAGTCCCTTTTTCTGCACGGACAGTGTCGGACCTAGCAGCCAGCGCAGACTTTAACTTTCTGCTTGCTTCTCTTCTTTGTCTTTCAAGCTTATTTAACCTCCCTTCAGTGCCTCGCCTCCCCCGGCGCATGTCGGCTGCAGGAGGGTTCATGAAATGTGCTTTGTGCGACCGCTCGTTCCCGGCCTCGGACCCTCATGCACTCTGCCACTACTGGGATGCGTGCACGGCTTGTAGCGCTCTCGGTCACAGGGCATTGAAGAATCGGTTGTCATGTTGGAGGGAGATATTCCACACTTCTCCTCAGGTGCACCTCAAGGATATCGTTTACAGGACCTCTCATCAAGACAAGGTAGGCCCTCTGTTCAGCATGGCTCCTCAGTGCGGTGACGCCTTCCCGGGGGTTCCCACGGATGGGGGTTCCTCTGATTCAGGTTCTTCCAGGCCCGAGGCCTCCAAGGCTACTGGCTCCCAAGCTGAGGTTCCCGGGGGCCTCTCCGGGTATACTGCCGCCAGACCTGAGGCCGTCAAGGCTACCGGCTGCCAAGAGGAGGGGCTCAGGGGCCCTACCGGGCTATCCTCAGAAGAGCAATCAAGTTTGTCCTCTTCTTCGACCCCAAGGGGTAAAGGATAGTTGGGAGCTACCGCCTAGAGTCAGTCCTCTGCACGATCTAGCACGACTACCAGAGCTTGCTCTGAGATGGTGAGTTAGGGCATATTAGAATACTGGCCAGCCAGCGGCTCAGCGCCTACCAAAGTGAACTCTGAGGTTGACGCTTCTGTTTCAGGTTCCGGACCCCAAGGCGTGTCTTCCCATGTCTGAGCCTGCACGGGTTCGGGACCATTGTGCTCTCCCAGCCAGGGTGTGGTGCAAAGTCCCAAAATGGCAGATAGGCACATGGCGGAGCCTGCAGGCCGGCAGCCATTTTGGATTTGCATCGGGGCACACCCGTGCTATCGCCCATTCAATGGGCCTTGCAAGAAGGTCCCAGTCACCTTCCCTCTGGCAGCGTCAGCGAACTTTATAGTACAGGCATCTGGTCTCGGTCGTACATCTACCCACTGCAACCTTATGGCTACACACCTCACGCGCCTTGTGCCTATGACCAGGAGTGCTGGCCCAGCACTTAGGTGGGCAGGGCCTCTATGGATCCGGCTACTAGCGAATATCATTTCTTCAAGCGCTTTCTCCTCCTCATGCGTTTCCCTCAGATGACGGGTCTCCTGAAGGATTATAGTCAAGGAGGTGATCCCACAGGTGGTGCCCCTCGGCCTCCTCCACCTGTTCCTCCAGCGTTACCGGTGTCAGCCCCTCCCCTAGGCCCTACCAGTTGTTCAGACCCCTCCATCTGTACCACCAACGCATCCCCCTCAACAGCCTTTGGAACTGTCTTCGGCTCCAGACCTAGTGGGGACCCCACCTGCACCTGTGTCCCATGGCCCGGACTCCCCTCGGCCTGTAAAAAAACGGGGTGTTATGATGACTGCAATGACGCCCAGTACGATGAACCCTCAGCATCTGTTAAGGCCTTTCATGACCACCTCCAGATCCTAGCAGAGTTCATGGGGGTCCCTCTGCCCGAGAAAGCCCCCAGGAGTCGGGAGTGCTAGCAGAGGTTTTGGGCAAGCGCACCACAATCCGGTCTGACATTCCTCTCCAAAGGACATCCTGCAGGTGGCGAGAAAGGTCTGGGAGAAGCACAGAGCCAACACCCAGATGAACCAAGAAGTTGGACAGCAGGTTCAGGCTTAAGGACGGTGAGACAATCCTCCTGGCCTCCCATCTGCAGCCACATTCTTCAGTGGTGACTACGGACGTCCCCCCTGTATTCAAACCATTGTCATTGTCTTGCTCCTCCTCCGGAGCCACCTCCAGTTGTCTCTCTAAGCAGGACAAGGTCCTAGAATCTGTGGGGAAACACTGTTATGCCATATCAGGACTGCATCTGTGACAAGCCAACGCTGGTGCCCTTTTAGCCGCAGCTAACCAGAAGCTGTGGTGTAGCTTTGGGAGTTTCGGCCTGACCTCCCCCTGGAGAGGCAAGCCTCCTTCAAGGCTGGTCTGGCAGATGTCCGGGCTGTTACGCAGGACCTCATGGAGTCTTCGGTCTCCCACATCGACAAAGCCAGTCACCTGGGTGTCGAGATGAGAAGGACGGCATGGATGCATGCCACTAAGTTTTAATCTGATGTGCAATAGCGAATCCTAGAGCTGCACTTTCACAGCGTGGACCTCTTTCATTCATCTACCGATGAAGAGTTGACAAAGAAGAAAACCTCCAAGTCCTTGGTCATCCTGACAAAGCCAGGGAAGAAGTTCTTCCCTCAGTCTCAGAGCAGGACCAAATTCAAACCCTACACTTTCACCGGCTTCAAGGGATTTCGGGACCGCGGTACACAGAGGCCTGACAGGTCGCCCAGCGCCAAGAGGAGGAAGCAGCACGAGGACTTTGCATAGGTTTTTCCACTTCCCCTTCCTCTGCTCTTGCCTCAGATGCCAAGAAAAGCTCTTGTAGATGGTCTTTACAATGCTAGTACCAAATCCTTTGGGAAATTAACAACTACCTTCTGTAAGGATTTCCCTTTCCCTCTTATAAGGAAACAGTTGTTCCAATCCCTGCAGGACGACTTGAAAATATACTTCTTTCTTTCCTACATTGTGGCATTGGGACTTCCCAAAAGTCTTTTAGCTCTGTGGTAATGTGTCTTATTTCTCAGTATCCACTTTGATATGCAATTTATTAAACTTTTCCCACTCTTATTCAGTGAGGGCTGTGTGCCGGTCTCACTATCTTAACTTGGCGTACTTCGGCTATTCTAGCCTTGCATTAAATTGTTTGTATCCTTTTTTTCTATGGATTGGAGGGGCTGTTTGCCTGTTACGTTCTCGTGACTGTAGTATTGGTGGCTATTCCAGCCATTCAGTACAATGTTTGTATTATTTATATTGTTTGCTCTCTGATTCAATGGGGCCATATGCCCATTACATTCGTTCTGGATTTTGTTCCTGCGCCGATTTCTGTGCTGCTGGAAACCCGCAGTCTTGTATCTCGCTTGCCTCCACAGGTCAGTCTCATCTTTCCCAGTCTGTGGCTCTCATGATGGTAAAGACACTTGTCGGCGGGAGCTCGGGATTTCCGACTCCTTGCCTGTCTGGTCTCACCGTTGGTTGCTAGGTGCCAGACACACCACTGCTCTTTAGAGGTCACGCCACCCGGGAAGATTATTGCCTTTCCGTCCTCTGTCTCGCCACGACCGGAGGCTCTTGCTCAGTTGAGGAACCCACTGTCCAGCCTCCAACTGACGGGTTTCTCGATCTGCTAGTCACAGCTGGCTCCATGACTTAAGTATCTCCGCCGCTCCAGGACATGGGTGCTCCAGGGGCTCGCCTCTGTGCAGCATTTGCTCTCCTTCCACCCTGAGAGGTCCCTCTCCATTCAGAACAAAGCTTGAGTCTTGTACACATCATTGGAATTAATTAAATTACGTCTATCGTCCATGATTATGGCACTCGGGTGAGGTTCACAATTACCTGAAGCCAATAGTCACAGAAGGATCTTTGTGATTTATATTAGTTGCAGGAGATATTGAAGTCTTTGGCAGACAAGGTGGTTTGGACTGGGTGTGCCGCTCTGGAATGGGAGTCCTTTCCTCAAGAAGGGGAGTCCCTCCCAGTGAGGTCCGGCTTGCCCAGACTCCTAGGGAGAGTCTTTCATAGCAGGCTCACTTATCTAGCCTCAAAGGGGGTGGCTCCACTCTGGGGTGAAGGGACTAATTTTATAGATTCGTCAGTCTCTAGACAAGGAGTTTTCTGTCCTAAACACCTGGGGAACCCTGTCCTTAAAAATGGAGAGGAACCCCCACCACATGCAGATACTTTTAAAGGCATGTTGATAGCCACAAGGACATTCCAAGAGGCAAAATACCTTAGGAATAACATGGTACAGCCCCTGTAAAGTGTTTTTGTTGAATGTCGGTGAGTTTGACAGATTTGACAGACTGGCAAATGCCTAGGGATTTAGATTTAAGTTTGCATTTTGGTGGTTGAGGGAAAAGACACTCTTCCAAAATTACCAAGCCACAACTTTGTATTATGATCGATCACTGTTTCCTAGGCTTTGGTAGGGTTCGGTGGCTAGCGACCTGCTCCAGTGCATTCTGTTGTAATTCAGCACATGATTAAATGAGCACTATGACAGGTGTGTGTTTGTGCTAGGTGAGTGCTTACCCTTCCCTAATGTGGATTTATTGGCTGTCTCCACACAATTTCCCTGTAGGTGCTTTATTCTGGGGGGTGTTGCCAATATGACCATGCACAATGTGCACTCTCGTGAATGCCCCTCATGTGCTCTGTTTCCAACAGTGCTCATGGGTGTTGCTAATTTGTGAAATTCAAGCATCCATTGATGCTCTGCGGAATGAGTTATGACACTGAGTTTATGCTAGTTATCAGTTTTAATCAGAGAGTGCCCCCACAGATGTCTCTTGTGAAGATGTATTCACTAGAGTATGTTGCTGCCAGTAACTTCTGTGCACTACTTTCACAAGGTGGTGGGATGCTGCTACACTTATCAAATGCTCTTTTTACCAGACGTCATCTACTCGTGTTTTCTATACTAGGCAAATTGAGGTATTATATCATTCAGAATTGAGTTTTCCTAAGAAGCGTGCATACCCCTGTGCAACCCTAAGTTGTATCAGAGATGGGTTTTCCAAGCACTCTCACACACTTAAGTTGTGGTGTCCACCGTTCTCTGGGAGCCAGCATGTGTTTGGAAAAGCAGTCCCTTTATATTTGAAACAGTGACAGGATTACTTCTTAACTGTAAGGGTAATGGGACAATTACCAAATTAATCCGTGTAGAATGTGTGTGGTGCAGTTATGAATTATCTCCAGACCTCTTGTTTTTGATTAAATAAAGCATTCAGGGTATCTATTGTCTCTGTCCCAGAACTGTCGTTTGCAGTCTGAGTCAGATTTGTTTGTGCTGTAAGAATATTTGGAGCACCTGCCACCACCACCATCATAAATGGTGGCAAGTGGAGTCATTTATTTAGACTGCTTTCTTGTGTGTTTGCGCATAGATTTGCAAATGTATAGTTTGTTTCCTTCCCGTTACACTCTTAGTTGCTGCTTGCGTATTCCCAGTCTATTGTATTTGCAGGTTGGTGCCATTGCATTATCCCCCTAACTATAGGTTAAAATGTTGTTTCTTATTTTGAGCAGGCAATACATAAAATAAAACAAGGGGTTGCACATACTGTTATTTACAGTTTTGTTGTACGCATTTGAAAGTAATTTGGATGCTCTGCCCAGCACCACTTGACTTCAAACACGGATCATATTGGATAATCTGGTGTCCCACAAGGTATCATAGAATGCAAGGTCTCATAGAGGACCTCACAAACTTCACAGAATGATTACTGTGTAGTTAAATCTTCTGCTTCCTTAGGTTTGTTTTGTGGCACTAGATGCTATCCACATTTAATCCTTTCAGTGTCTTACTCCTGGCTCAAAACTGCTAATGTGTTTTGTTGGAATGCTGAATTCATATTTTTTATTGACAGACAAGTGTGCTTGTTTCTGAAACGGGGAGCAAATCAGCATGCCAAAGATGAAGAAGGGAAAGACCCCTTGACTATCGCGATAGAAGCTGCAAACGCTGATATTGTAACACTGTAAGTTATTAATTTCACAAATTAATCATGTGTAGTCATCACTATCAACTTTCAGGAAACTGGCTTTATATAACTTCTCACATGGCTTGCTGCTTTTGTACTATTCACATATATATCAATAAGAAATACAGTTTAGCTCACTCCTCAGTCTAACAAATTCTGACTGGCAGTTATATCTAGTTCTAGGCTTGTTGAAATAATACAATGTACCTTCCCATGTGGTTATCTTCCAATTTAAATCAACTGTGTTACTCCATCCACTCTGAGGTCATTCTAATTATTTGACGATGGGATAGAAAACGAAGAAAGAGTGCACAGCAAAGAGTAATTATGGCGGCAGGAAGGTCCCAAAGGGATTTCCAGGAGGATATTTACAGATGTACTATTGTAAGTTTCTGTTAGTGAAACGGTTGATAGCATTGATATTCAGATTTAACTTCCAAAGCATGCACGGATGCGAATTAACGCAAAAGTAAAAAATGTCCTCGTTATTTAACACATTTCCATTTTATATATAGTTCCTCATGCTGGATTCTTCTCACTTTAATGCTACTTTAATTTAGCAGTAAAGCCTGGGGCGGGGGATAATACTGGCAGTTATGTGCCTGGAAGGCCGACCTTTCTGCCAGAGAGCAGCAAGGACAGATGAGCATGACTTGAGGGCCATACCTCCTGTTATTTCCAGCTGCTGCTAGCTTTACAGCCATTAGCACCGCGGCTGAAGACGCCATGTATGGATTACATTTTTAATGTTCACACACCAAACTTAAATCGATTAGCATGCAAACAAGAAATCCGTCATCCAAACAGTAAGTGAATCTACTCCCGAGCATGGCTACTGCCAGTGGGTGGCTGTTTTGGTGCAGTAGTCCTATTTGCTATTTAATTAGTCGGATGAAGCACAGGGAAAATATATGAACACTTGATTATTGAAGACATGTGAAAAAGACAAACCCAGGGGGCGCCTGAGTAGAAGATAGCAAGAGGCAGGCATGGAAAAGTGGGTAGGCACTCAGTTGGCCGTGAATTGCTAAGCAGTCCTATGAATCCATGGAATACTCAATGATACAAGGTATGCTCGTACGCCCCCCCCCCTTCCTCCATCCTTGTGGGCATTCCCCAAAATGGGGATGGTACTGGAACCTTTGGTAGTGAAAAATTGAGCTTCCCCTTTAAATTTAGTCCAGTGCACGTGGGTGCAGCGCCGGGCGTGGGAACGCCACCCAAGACTGCGCTGTCACGATGCCCGCTCCCGGGGAGCCGGCTCTGGCCCTGCGTCCCCGAAAGCAGACATCAATTCCCCGGGGACGGTCCCAGCAACCCCTTATAGGGGCCCTTTGGACAGCGTCCTGGCGCCTATGGCGCCAGGCTCATAGAAAACGTCAGTCCTGCCGCCATAGGCGCCAGGCTCATTATGAAAGTGTTTGGGTGCACTTACCTGATGCAGACCATGCTGCAGAACCCCGGCCTCCTTGAGGCCTGAAAGGAACTACTTTACCTGTGGGACTCATTTACCCCCCGGGCGTGGTCGGGGAAGGGTACATACCTGATTGGAGGAAGGCCACATTCTAGTAACTTCTTCCAAGGCTATTTAAACCACACCCGATCAGCCACACGTGCTTCGCGTTGTTCTGCATCTAGCAGCTGGACGCTCACCGTGTCTGCTCCTGCATTTTGACTTCTGCCACACCTGCCAGCATCCTGAATCACCTGCAAAGGAAGGGAACAAGAGAACAGAAGAAGGAAAAGGCCTCACCTGCTAAATCTGCATCCCAGAGACATTTCGCCGACAATCCTGAAAAGGAAGACATTTATTTTTAAAAGCACATCGCATCAATCGCTGCAGCGCCGCATTCTACTCACCTTTACAGGGCGCCTCCATGTTCTGCAGCGACCAACCGGATTCGCAGTCGCGCCCCCGCGCCTAGGGAGAAAAAGACAAGAACAAAGATGAGAGAAAGAAGGGAAAAGGGAAGCTAAAACTCCATGTCAAGACTTACCTGTTGGGTCATTCCCTTTTCATTTCGGGTTCGCGCCGCATCCAGGCATTTTCAGACCCCGGCCCCTAAGGGGAAAAAGACATTAGCGTTAATGAGTGAATGAAAAGACATTACCAAAACACACATTAAAGACTTACCTGATTTCCACAAGGGTTTCACCGCTCACCTCGGGTCGGTGCCTGTTCCCCGTCATTCCGTACCCCGGCATTCCGTACCCCGGCCCCTATGGGGAAAAAGACACTAGCATTAGAACATTAATGCATGGACACAAGGGGAACCACTTATAGAAAACTTACCTGGAAGCCAAGCAAGTTTGGTTCTCACCCATCCGAAAATCCAGTGACGTAACTGGATACCAACGAGACGCTACGGGGAAGCACAGAAGGGTTTTGAGGAGGGTGAGAGGGGTAAGTGGGAGGCCGATTGTATTACCCCGCAGACAGTTAACCCCATATTCTCACCTACAGAAGGATACTTCTGTGAGTCAGACAAGCCAGATCTGGGGCCCGGTCCAGTCTGTCTTCCGAACCATGCGCATCACCTTAGACGAGGACACAGCAGCGCGGACCAGGCCTTCGCCCCCGTGGGAGTCAGGTGAGCGTTACACGCACCCTCTGGCGACTCACCACAGTCCCTTTTTCCAGATAGATGTTGTCAGACCTGGCAGCTAGCCGTGGAGATTTTAACTTACCGCTTGCTCCCAGTTGTTTTTCTTTTTAAATCTAGTCATCTCCCTTCGGTGCCTCGTCTCCCCCGCGCATGTCTGCTTCAGAAGGCTTCACGATGAGCGCATCCTGCGATCGCTCGTTCCCAGTTTCGGAGACCCCCATCCGCTCTGTCTTGCGTGCCTGGGGCCTGACCATCACTGGGGCGCATACAGGGGTTGCAGCACTCTCGTCCACCGGGCCATGAAGAACATTCCTTCACGATGGAGGGAGATCTTCCACGCTTCTCCTCCAGGCCATCTTAAAGAGCCTTGCAGAGTTCTGGGGGGGGGGGCCTCGGCCAGAGTAAGTCCCCCAGCAGTCGGGAGTGCCAGCAGAGGTTTTGGCCAGGCGTGCCACAAGCCGCTCAGGCATTCAGCTCCAGAAGGATGTCCTGAAGATGGTGAGGAAGGGCTGGGAGAAGCCCATGGCCAATGCCCAGATGAACAAGAAATTGAACAGCCAGTTCAGGCTTTTGGATGGGGAGCCAGTCCTCCTACCCTCAGCCACACTCTTCAGTGGTGGCTGCAGCCTTCTTTGTATTCTAAACAATAGTTTTTATCTACCTCTGCAGGGGCCACTTCCAGTTGTCTGTCCAAAGAGGACAAAGCCCTGGAGTCTTTCGGCAAACATTGCTACGTCATCTCAGGGCTGCATTTGCGGCAGACTAACGCTGAAGCCCTCCTAGCCGCAGCGAACCAGAAGCTGTGGCGAGAGCTCGGGGAGTTCCTGCTTGACCTCCCTCTGGACGCCCGGCCAGTTGCGCAGGACCTCAATGGAGTCTTTAGTCTCCCACATTGACACAGCCAGCAGAGGACTGTGCCTGGGAGTCGAGATTAGACGGAATGCATGGATGCATGCCACTAAATTCTTTTCTGATGTCCAAGAGAGAATCCTGGATCTTCCTTCTGAAGGATCAGATCTTTTTCATTCTTCCACCAATGACGAGTTGACAAAAAAGAAGACCTCTACACAGATCACCAAGTCCTTGGCCATCCTGATTAAGCCAGGGCAGAAGTCCTTCCCTCAGTCTCAGGGCAGGACCAACTTCAAACCCCATGCGTTTGCCGGCTTCAAGGGGTTTCGAGACCACAGTGCACAGAGGCCTGACAGGTCGCCCAGTGACCACGGGAGGAAGCAGCAGAGGACTCTGCATGTTTTAGTCCACTCCCACCTCAGATGCCAAAAAACAGTGAAGTTACTGTCAGGGAACAGAGCTTGCCTGTAGCGGGCTGGCTGGCTCAATTCCAGGACAACTAGAAGCAGTGTTTCGAGAGACCCTGGATCCTTTCTATAGTCTCCACGGGCTTCAGTCTTCCTCTTGCTTTTCCTCGACACGCCTCCTCTCCTCCTCTGCTTCAGGTAGGGCCCCCAGCCCTTTTACGGGAGATCTTTTCTCTTTTGGAGATGCAGGCGGTGGAACCGGTTCCTCAGTCAGACGGGGGCTTTAGCTTCTACTCCAGGATTGTTGCGGTATCCAAGAACAACCAGGCTGGCCAGAGGGTAGTCCTGGACCTGTCATTTCTCAACCTGTCTTTAGTGCTGGAATGCTTTAATATTCCCACATCACATAGCAGTCTCTCTTGTGCAGGGGACTTGATGTGTTCCCTAGACCTGAAGGATGCATACCTTCATGTCTCCATCTATAAGCTGCATCGGAAACTTCTGCAGGTCACGATTACGTCGTACCATTTCCCGTGCAAGGTGCTGCCTTTCAGCCTCAATTTCGGCTCTTTGTGTGTCCACAAAGCTGATGAATGCTTTGGCTGGTGGTCTCCGCCTGGAGGGCCATCCATTATACCCTTATCTGGATGACTGGCTGGTCAGGGCCAGCTCACCCTAGAGGGCGGCAGATGTTCTTCACTAGCTGGGCTTTTCCCTCAACCGGTGGAAGTCGAAGCTGACTCCTGCCCTGGATCTGGTGTTCCTTGAAGTGCTCTGGGACACAGCGGTGCAGCGGGTGTTCACCACACCTGAGAGGCTCCTTTCCCTCTGCAAAGTGATGGGGCACTTTCTGGCCAACTCGACCACCTCGACATGTTGGTTCCAGCACCTTCTGGGGCTGATGGCACCTTGCATGCTCAATGTCCAGAACGCCCACCTCAAGATCAGGGGTCTGAGGCGGACAGGATCCAAATACCACCGCTCCGCCTTCCGGATCTTCGCTGGTGGCTGATGGATGGCAGTGGGAGCCCCCTATACCTGGCCAGAGCCCACTCTGGTGGTGACAACAGGTTCTCGCTTTTCGGCTGTGGTGCTAATCCATTCATGAAGCATGCTCCATGGCAGAGGCTCTCCTGCATATCAATCTGCTCAAATTCAGGGCGGTGGGCATGGCGCTCAGGGCTTTTCTTCCTCTCATCAGGGACACAGCGGTTCTTGTCAGGACCAAACAATTCCACAACTATGTTTTACCTGAACAAGCAGGGTGGCACCCGTTCCCCTCCACCCCCCTACCCTCCTGTAGATGGAGTCGGTGGCGATCTGGGAATGGACCCTTACAGAAGGGGTTTAGATTTCCTCGGCCCATCTCCCGACGGGACAGCAATGCGTAAGTGGACCAACTCAGCCGCTTGGGGTTCAACACCTACAAGGGAGAGTTATACTTCAACTCCTTATTGCCCCTGTTCCGGATATGGGGGTTTCCAGATCTGGACTTATTTGCATCTCCTCTGAATTCCAAGTGCCCCCGGTTTGCGTCTTGGGCAGGCCTGGGTCACAGGTCTATGGGGGACGCGTTCCAGCTCTGCTGTCACGGCCGCAGGTGCTATGCATTTCCTCCTCCACCGATACTCCAGCGGATCCTCTGCAATTTCTGGGCATCTGGGGGCTGCAGCCTCATTCTGATTGCTCCCCAGTGGCCATTGAGAGTGTGGTTCTCGGATATGCTGCAGTTGTGCTCCCAGGCACCGGTTCATCTTCCTATCCCCAACAGGGACTTCCTGATGCAACAGGGTGGGGCACTGAGGGACCCGGCCAGGCTGGCCCTAGCGGATTGGTTCCTGACCAGCTAAGACTCCCATGTGGAGTTTTCTGGGGACAACTGGGACATCATCCAGGAGGGCAGGAGGATGTGTTCGCGGGCTCAATACAAGAGTAAGTGGACAAGATTTTGCCACTGGGCTCATGACAAGGGGCTAGACCCCCTTACCTGCTCACTGGACGACGTACTGGATTTTTCCGCACATCTGGCTCGTTCCGGCCTTCAAGTCGATACCTGCTGCACTTTTCTGGTGGCCATTGGGGCCTACAAGACTTCACCAGAGCACATTTTTTCAGAGGCCAAACGGTGGTTAAGGCCCATTTCAGTGGGTTGTCCAGGCTCTTTCCTCCGGTACACAGGCCTCATCCGGTCTGGGACCTTTGTTATTCTTGCAGCCTTGCAGTACAAGCCCTTTGAGCCAATGGCCTGTGTGGACATCAGACTGCTGACACTGAAGACAGCGTTGGTGGCGCTCACTTCGGCATGAAGGGTAGGCAGGCTTTGTCATCATGCAAGCCCTGCACCACGTTTCATGAAGACAAGGTTATCTTGCGCACTCATCCAAACTTTCTGCCCAAGGTGATCACTCCATTCCATTTGAATCCGGAGAGATGCCTGCTGGTGTTCTTCCTGAACCTGCAGTCGGATGCTGAAAGGGCTTTGCATTCCTTGGACCTCAAGAGAGTCCTCCAGTTCTACCTCTCTCGGACAAAATCCTTCAGGAGGTCTGAGGCGGCGTCAAATTTGGGGGCACGTCTTCTGGCACCCAGGCTTCCAAAGCTTCTATTGTCCATTGGAGTGGTCCATGCTATTTCAGTGGCATATACAGCCATGGACAAACCAATTCCTGAGGGGATTCATGCCCTTTCGGTCAGAGCCAAGGCCACAGCCAACACGTTTCAGAGACAAGCTTTTTGGGATGTCATCAGCAGGGCAACTACTTGGGCCACTCGGTGTTCTCTAAGCACTATTCCATGGATACCAGCTCCAAGCGAGATGCAGAGTTCGGTCAGGCTGTTCTGAAGAACCCTTTTGTTTCATCCTAGATTGGAGGCAGGTTTTCACAGCTCCATCCTATAGTCTTGTTCGGTGGAATCGCCCACAAGGATAGTAGAAAGGGGACAGGACGGATGAGTAATTAAAGTTACTCAGCGTAGTGACTAGAGTACTTAACGTCCTTTGTCCATGATCCATAGTCCTTAGTCCCCTTTCATCCATATATCCCACGCACCTTCCTTCTGCTTGTATGGCAGGGTCTAAAGTATTCAGTATAGCCAGGTATTTAAGCGTCCAATTTGTTAAAAAGGGACTAAGGTGAGATGCCTGAGGACGGAGGCATATGTGGGCGCTCCCACGCCTGGGGCTGCACCCCCACACGCTGATCTAAATTTAAAGGGGAAGCTCCATTTTTCGCTGCTAAAGGTTCCGGTACCGTCCCCATGTTGGGGACCGCCCACAAGGATGGAGGAAAGAGGACTAAGGACTAGGGGTACTCTAGTCACTACAGTGAGTAACTTTAATTTATTGCCCGGAAGCCAAGATTCCATATTGCCCATGTAGGACTGAATATTCCTCTGTGGGTGGTATCTGATGGTGGTGTTATGTCATGTAATGATACTTGTTTAACAACCTTGAAAGTAGTAATGAGAGAATCAAGCAGCCTGAGATTCAAAGTTATAACTGCATGTTTTATAACGATCACAGAAGCTAGTTCTTATTTGTCACCAGTCTGTCATTGTAATGCAGTCATCTTGATCACAATGGAAAAGTCGTCTTGCCCAAAGCGATTGCAGTCTGTGGTCTGGTTAAGAACTTTTACTCTCTGAAAAGAGAAGCTCTAGGTTCTGACTTTCATAGCCATACTTTCCAATTGCGTAAGGAACACATGATTTGTTTTCAGATTAAAGCACTACCAGGCCTCAGGATCTTTACAGATATTCTCTGTTTTGGCTGTTCACCTCATCAGAGAGATTGAATTCACGTTTTACCATAATTGAATAAATGCCAGGTGTCAGTTAGGTTATTGGAGATTTTCTCTGTTCTCAGAAATTGTGGATATTTCTTACTTCTCTCAGATCTTCAGAAAGTTTGGTCTGTCCCATTGAACCAGCTTGTTTATTTCTGTTTCTGAAGTGTCGTGTTAGAAAGGCTGCACCTTCCACAGAAAGTGTCTAACATCTGTCCGTCATACATTGTTTCTTTTAGGCCAATCTCTACTTTTTGCAGTTTTCAAATTATCTTTGTGTTTTAGATCATATTCCTTGTCCATCTATCTTTCTGGTACCAGTTACGCAGAACTCATGGTGTTCTTTGCAGTGTGCACTGATGATTCAGTGGTCCCAGTGTAAGGTAAAACTCACCTTTTCGTCCACTTTTTATGTCCCCATCAATATTTGCTCTATTTTTGTGATGCCCTGCCCATTTTTCCCCAGTGGGGACACATGTTTATGTATGTTGCCCTTTGGAGACTCTTATGTCCCCAAAAGTTGGGGCTACTGCAAAGGGGCCTTCTTGTCTAACTGGATAGTTGTCCTGGTTGATGGCATTATACCTGAAAATGGTGGCTGCATGAGCCATTATGGCTATCAGGAAGTCTTTTTACTTCCTGGACACTCAAATGCTGTCTCTAGTTATTAATTTGGATTTAGGGAAATAAGCTGACACTCTGCACTAGTATTTTGTTAAGTGCTGGGATGTGATCCAAAGAACCAGGAAAACGTATTTGGCTGAGGGCGGTGACAAGAGGCTCTGCGTCAGCATCTCTTGGACACTTTAAAAATCAAAAAATAAAATAAAAACAATGGTGATGCACAGTTTGGTCTTGCCATACTCCCTGACATGAAAGATATTTTTTCACTGTGATGCCAATATGTCGGGCTCTAAACCCTCAAGTTTTAAATACTGCAAGGACTGGGGCTATAAGATGTCCATCATCTGCATGGTATTTGCGTATGGTTTATCGGGTTGGAGCACAACATCGAGCAGTGCGGTTCCTGACGGCCCATGAACCTGGAGGTGATCAAGTAATGGTCTTCAAAATTGGTATTCGGAGGGACTCATTCGAAGTCTCCGGCATGATCAGCCACCAAGTCGTCGGGCCCAGATTCTGAAGGTCTCATGCCCGAGAAGGACAAACACCACAATAGGCGAAGAAGAAGAAAAGGCGTTGATGCAGACATGACTCTGGGGTAAGTCTTTCCCAACTACGGTGCCTTGGGAGAGGGAGTGGGAGACATTCAAGACCCAAATGTTCCAGCTATTCATAAAATCCGCAGTGGGAATGGTTCCTGCTTCAATGCCGCAGCAGGTGGTCCAGGCACCAGTCGTACCTTGAGTTTCCAACGCCAAGATAGTCTCATCAGGTCTCACACCCTCAATGCTTATGAAGCCAACCACAGCGGCCATGGCCCTCGAGGTATAGAGAGGCCCCATTGGAGATGGACCGGTCATTCATCCTGTAGTCCAGATAAGATTTTTTCCAATCCATGAGATCGGTCTTCGCCAATGAGGGTGACTCAGTCCCTTTTAGAATGGAGCCGATGGGTGACGGAGTGCTGACTACTTCACTGACCAGACTGACGTTTTTGCCTTGGCTGAAGAACTGCACGAGGCAAGCAGGGTAGATACCTCACCTTAGCTCGACCAGCAGCTGGCATCCCTTTATGGACACTGCAATACATGAAGACAGTGTAAAGGTTGGTTTTGGCCCTAGGCCTTGGTTCCCCACCCAAGCCACTTGAGTCGTTTGTTCAATGGATTGCTTTTCCCCCGCAGATTCATTTGCTGCTTCAGAATTTTTTCCGCTAGGGGGCGCAGTGGACCTGTCCCTGGCCGTCAACTGTCGATCCGTCTTGCTCGGTTCCTGGTTGTCTGCTCCGGACATGTCAGGCATTGTATAAGTAGTGCGTTACTACATCCCGACCTCGGTTCCTTGTTTCCAAGCACTAAGACGCTGCTTTAGGAACACTGAGCTCGACTCTTGGACGTTTTTGTCTGAAAACGTATTTTTTCTAAATCCTCGACGCGAGATGTTGGTCACACATGTGTCTGGTTTCAAGCGGTGTACCGATTATGGCACCACAATGTCCCTTGCAGACCCACACGAGTTGAGTCTCTGGTGCCTTGGCACAAGTCATGGGACTGACGATGTCCGTTGTGCGCCAAGATGCAGATGAAATCACTTTGCGACCAAGCTGATAAACTCGCTCTGGGTCGACCGCCCTAAAAGTCTCTGGCGCGGTCGACAAAATACCGGCCGAAGAAGAAAAGGTCTCACTCGAGGAGCATTCTAACTCGTCCCAAAAAAAGAAAAGGCGCCACTGCCATCGTCGGGATTCCAAGTCATCGACTGAAGACGGTAAGCCGTTGGCTGTGCATACCACCAGCCAAGAGTGGCAGTATTTTAAATCCTCGATGCTTGAAATGTTCAAGCAGCATGCTGCAGTCTGCGTTGGTCGCACCCCCATGCAGCATGACTCAGAGCCAAGAGCGGCACTCGGTGTACCCGAACCCTCTATTGCCCCAGTACAGACTATGTCAGCGCTGATTAATCTTTCGATGTCGAAAGAAATACTATGGAAGCCAGACTACCCCTATGCGTCCAAGGATGGACGCTACAGCATCTTTGACACCGACATCCACCTTCACAGCGTTGAAAAACAAACCCTTGGCGTCAATGGTTGTCGACAAGGTCCTCACACCACAGCCCCGGTCCAAATTTGAGAGACCCTGAAGGGTATCTTTGGCCATCTAAACAATGATGACCAAGATGTCGACCCAATGTTCTTGGGTTCAGGTGGGGTCCGACTATTTTGAAGACCAGGGTGAGCTTCTACAACTGGCTCAGGGCCTCCAAGACGCCAGTGGTCTGGACACTTCCTGACATAGTTTCAGCATTACCAGCCATATCTTCACAATGTAACTAAATACAGGGTTCTGGTAGATAGGGTTATTGACACCCTGGGATTGCACTCAACAGTGGCCCACCCCCAAGGCTATGACATTAGACATACTGGAGGAAGGTCTTGCCACTGAATGTAACATGCTTCTGACCCGGCCATTGCCGATACTTTGATATCTCTATGATAAACTCCATATTCCATTCCTCCCGTCAGCTCCATCATTTACAGGAATTACAGGCCAGCTAAAGGAGAGCCCTCTTACCTCTCATAACGAAGCAGACTTTATCCTGTTGGATCATTCTCTGCATAGATGATTGTTACCAGGCCACTGGGAAAGAATTTGACTTGCTGCTTATGACACCTGACGTCATGTCCGGAGCCGATGAACAGACGCTGAGCAAGATGGATCAATAATCGACGGCAGGGTCGAGGTCCACTGTGCCCCCTATCGAAGGAAAATTCTGAAGCAGCAAAAGCTGGAGGCAATATCTATCAGAAGAGTAATCTGCGGGAGAAGAATCCATTAATAAAACATTATGGTAGGTGATTTCTCCATCTCACTGACATCATGGACGAGGGTCCCCAATCAGAAAGGGCACTGCCCTTCAATGCGGCTCTCTCGAATCCCATTGAGACGCTGTGGCAGAGGCCATGTTCCAGGCCAGCCTTTGACAGCGAGCTGACCAAGAAATAGCTAAGGGACCCTTCCCTTCCTTTCCGCTCATCCCACCCCAGGTGGTTTGGTGGTACATAGTGCTATGGTGAGCTTTACGGCCAGCTATGCCCGCCTCCAGCTTGCCAACGCACAGAGTCCAAAAAGGCAGAAGCATTACCAAAGATAATTTTCACATCGGGGAGTATGGCTTTGAAGACAATTAATGCCACTTGTGCCTCTGCCAAGTACTCGCCTGTGCTTTGGAGGACATTAGCTGAGACGTCAGACCCAGCAGGGGAGATGAGGGACGGTTTCTTGAACATGGTAAATGATGGGAAGTAGGTGGCTTGCCAGGCCCTTCAAACAGGTCTTTCTTGACAATGCTGTCTGTGTGAGTTGTGCCATGGTAACCTCTACGGTGCTTAGGAGGGCCGCATACCTCCAAAGCTCTGGATTTTCCCCGAATATACAAGCCAAGTTCTTGGAAATGGCATTCGCTGGCGAGCACCTTTTTGGGCCGAATGCTGACAAATCATTGGAGAAACTGGCTGTCCTTTGGTCTTGTGGTACAACAGCCTGCCAACAGTCCATTGGCTTCACTTCCAGAGGCGGGGGCTATAGACGGTATTTTCCCTTTGGGAGAAAAGCGGAGCTACCACAGGCCAAGCAGGGCCAGCAGAGTTTCTCGTGTTCAAGACTGGCAAGAGGGGGCCTCTAAGTGCCAATCTACTTGGGCAACAGCACCATGGGCGGCTGCGCTTGTTATGTCGCTTTGAGTTCTCCCTGCACGTTTCCCCGGTTGGAGGGAGGGTTGCAAAGCACTGGTAAAGGTTGAAAGAGATGACCTCCGACATCGTGGCCTTGCAACTCATCAGATGGGGATATTGTCTACCCTTCTTGAAGAAACCACCAGGCAGACCACACCGGCAGTTGGAACAGGAGCTCCAGGAAGAACTGACCATTGGAAGAGGTACCACCCGAAGAGAGGGGGCGAGTTGATATTCTCGTTATTTTCTGTAACCAAGAAAGGGGAGGACTCGTCCCATTCTGAACCGCAGGACTTTGAACAAGTTCCTGAGGAAAGACAAGTTCATGATGGTGACTTTGAAGGAAATTCTCTAGGCTCTACAATTCCAGGACTGGTGTCGCTGGACCTTCAGGACACCTACTTCCATGTGCTGATCTATTGAAAGCACAGATGGTTCCTGAGATCCGTCATTGGGGGTGACGGGGGTGGGGGGGACACTCACTACCAGTTAAGAGTACTTCATTTTAGCCTAACGTCCGTGCCAAGGGTCATCACCAAGATGATGTCTGTTGTGGCGGCTCGCCTCAGGAGATCCAGTGTCCAAGTAATCCCTTGCCTAGATGACTGGTTCATTAGAAGAAGGTCTCTGCAACTGGTATTTACGCAGCATGAGGAAACCTGTTCTCTGTTCACAGTTTGGGCTTCTCCCTACATTTCCAGAAGTCCCATGTCACAATAATGCAGAAGCTCCAATTCATAGGTGCAGTCCTGCACACCTGGCCAGATTCTGACGGACAACACTGTGGCTATGTATTACCACAACCAGCAAAAGGGGTTTGGGGGGTCGGGGGTCGGGTTACAGTTTCTGCCCTTATGCAGGGAGGCCATGCAAATATGGTTCTGGATGCAGAGCATGATCTCTGCTTCTGCAGCCCATCATCTTGTGGGAAATGTGCCCGGAGGTTCTTGCAGAAATCTCTGCTCTGTGGAGAAACCGGCAGTGGATTGGTTTGCCACAAGGGCGGACGTGAAGTGCAAGCATCTTTGCTTGAGGGAATTCCCTGCGAGGGGGCTCTGGGCAATGTGTGGCTGGTGGAAGAGGTTTTTGACTTCCACTACATGTTCCCTTAGATTCCTGTCATCCCGGGGTTCTAAGGCACTTGAGGAGGTTCTGGCCACCATGATCTTGATAGTCCCAGACTGGGGGAGGAGAACATGGTACTATGATCTCCTGGAACTAGCCATCTGCCTACCACACTGGCTTCCTCAGAGGCTGGACCTCCTATCCCAGTCAGAAGCGCAGGTACTCCACCCGAACGTAGAGTCCCTCGATCTGCATGCATGACTCTTGAGGAAATGCGCTATGATGACTGGGATCTCTCTAAAGAGTTACTTGAGGTGTTGCTGGCTGCACGTAGGCCTACCACTAGGTCTCAGTTCGCGTACAGGTGAAATATACATGCATACGAGGTATGTCCCACCACAATGATGATGGAATTCCTTCCATCTTTGTCCTCATTGTGCCTTTAGATGGGCACAGTCAAAGGTTATGTGGCAGCTTTGTCCATGTGTGAGGTCACTGGATCAAGGCTTTTTCTTTACAATCCCGGTGATGGACCAATTTCTAAAGGGCCTTGTTAAAAGGTTTACTCCAACGGTATTTGCATTTCCGACTTGGACCTCATTTTGATAGTTACTTTTTTGATGGCTTCTCCATTTTAGCCGATGTATTCCTATTCTATCAGGTTGCTTACCCGTACAATGGCAGTCTAGGTAGCCATCACATCGGAAACGCAAGGCATTTAAGTGAGCTACCGGTTCTCTCCTGCAGATTGCCATTTCCGCTTTTCTGTAGAGAAATTCTCGCTTAGTCAGCCCAAAAATCCTGCCCAATGTGGTGTTTAAATTTCACATATCACATGGCATTGAATTGCTGGTATTCTATCCACCACATCACCCTTCCAAGTAAAAGGAAAGACTACGCAGTGTGGGATGTTTTAACCCACTAGGCTCTGCCCTGCGACATCCTTGTGTGCTGATGGTGGATAGAATACCAGCAATTCAAGAATCATCAAAAATGGCCGCAAAAGCCCTATGCGCGCTTAAACCTATGAAAATTGTGCTATAAATTCAGAAAAGATGGCTGACAATTCTTCTTTGCCTGTTGTCAGTGGTGAAAGGAGACCACACTGCTGAAACATGCCCCTGGGCTGCCTACCAAGGAAAAATGGAAACTGCATCAAAGGCAGTGCTTTATTGCAAGAAACCCAGAAATTGCTCTTAAATCCCTTTTTCTTGGTTACTGAAAATATAAAATACCGGACCAAAACACCAGAACACGCCCAATATCTTTGCTAGGTGTTACCCACCACTTAATTTAAGGAATCAATATGAACCCACAATATTAGGAAAAGTGAAATCTATCATCAAAAGATCCACAGTAAAAAGTGTGCTTGCCTGTGAAAATCTGTCAAAAGTCTGCATTTAAACTATAAATTTGTACCATTAATATCTAATGTCTTAAATCTAAGTGACCTTTCAGTAAGAGGAACATAGGTTGCAACTATTTAATCTCCATGGTTTAGAGACTGGAATCAGAGTTCTAGCTGCTTGATTAAAAATTGCAAGTTTTATTTTAAATTAAGAACATTTTATAAATTGATAGTGGATTTAGCTGAACTCAGTCACCAAACCAGTTTTCCCCAGCTTTCCCCAACAAAAGACATCTCTCCTGCTTCCCATCAAAGGTCAGGAACTCACAATCAGGTGTTGATTGAGAGGGGAGCAGATTTTGGGCTTCTGCTCCTGGAGGACACAATGAACCTTCCTTGGCTGAAAGGATATGCAGATTGTAAGTGTCAACAGTGGCCTCTGCCAGAGGAAGAAGGCGGGGATTGCTCTTGAGCTACAAAATGGAGGTGGGGATAGACATGTTTGTTGATTTTCAGTGGACAGAAAGCATATTTTTGGAAAACACTGATAAAGGACTGTGCGATTTGTAAAAATTAGAGAACTAACAGCATTGTGAATGTGATGTTTTTGTGCACATTTTAAAAGGAACCAGAACTCTGTGCGATGTTCTGAGAAGACACAGTGAAAATTCTGGTTTTGTAGCAATTGTATTTATGTCAGAAGCATGAAACTTCATACGATTATGCCCAGATATAAGGCGCTCATATGTACAAAATTGTGGACAAATCAGATGTTGTGTCCTGGACAAAAGTGCGAACATTTGTCAAATCCAGACCCAAGATCCCACAAAAATGAGGCTTGGAAGAAGGTGTGCTCCACAAAATATGTGATCTATGTATGTCATTGGTATAAAGATTGTACACATGTAAAGATGTATTATATCAAAAATAGATTTTATGTGCAAAAGGGAAAGGGGAGGTTTTCCCTGTCTCATAAACCGCATCATGATGATGACACTCCGTTTTCCCCTCCAATCAAGGGAGAGCGCAGACTTTAGGCAATAGATTACCTAGGGGGTGCGCCTAGGATAATTCAGCTTACCCACCCCTTTATCAAACACATAAATAGAAACAGCTTAGGACCTAGAAAGACAGACTGATCCACCCACCATCTCGAGATTGGCAGAGCACTCTGAAGGGAGATCCATCCATACTCTTTGCTCCAGACAACAGAAACTTTGCAAGCAGAAAGGCTCAGAGCATAGCTGAACCACTTTCAGCTGGGCCTAACTTCCAGAACCCAACCCTCAATTTACGGGGAAACCAAAGAAGCAGCCAGGCTGTGCTGTAACTGCTTGCCTGCCAAAGAATTATCTTCATGACCAGAAGGGCAGATTAAACCCTGTCTGCTGCCGTGCTGTGCCGTGCAGTGTCCAGAGGGCCTTGCTGATCGCTGACCTGTCCTGTCCAGTCCAGTGTGCCCAGCAGTCTGTCCCAGAAAAATCCTTGCCCAGAATCCCTGACGGTTCCATTGAAAACATGTGTAGTGAGTATCCATAGAATAGGACTGTCACTAGCCTATGTACTGTCCATAGTCATCCCTATCCAAATCAAATCTATCTTATATCCAGAACTGTATTGTTAGAAATCCTTTTTCTCTTGCCTGAACTCTCTCTTATCATATAGTCCTTCTGTAATAATATGGTTAAAATCATCTTTGTGCTGATATATTTTATCTGAGGAAAGGCAAGCATCTCGGCGGGCAAAAACCTGATCGGTTACATCCTGGTCTGGTGGTTGTGCTGTCGTGTAGTTTGTATCTTCATAGTCCATCCCGAGTGTAATGAAACCTTGTTTGTATTTTAAAAAGCGCATTCTTGTTTTACATTTTGCTTCTTTACGAAAAGACCTCCACGAAAACGTTCACAACTTCTTCATACTTTATGCTAGAAACGGAATCGAAGTGTCAACTTAACCATCCTAAGCTTTCTAAAGAACCCAAAACCGCATCTCAACTCCTTATAGTTTTTCCGCAATCACGCTTACTGCACGCAGAAAAGTTTGCTGCAAATTTTTCGTTTGGTAAAATCTATAACGTGTGAAATAGCTGTTCATTGCACCCGACGTCAAAATTAAGTTTTCAACTTGCTTATCACTCTTGAATCATTGCTAGCGTTTGCCTGAACCCATACAAAGTCGCTCCCATTAGTATTTCAACAATTTCAGTGAATTAAGCCATTTTCAGCGTTTTCCCCATTTCATTCAAAGCCAACTTAAAACTATTTTTTGACAAGTTTGCAATCATTCCTGTTTCTTTTGTGTTTGCCGGGGAAATTGGGATTTATATATTCTGTTGAGTTCTGCATTCCTGAAACCTGTTCTCTCTCCTTCTATATTCTTTATATTGTATATTGGGGGGATTGAAGAGTGTGCAGGGGGAAAGAGTAATCACATTGCCATTTGATTTGAACATACCCAAAGTAGTATTTCTGTGCTGCATTATTTTTCCCATCATTATTCATCCTTCTGATTAAAGAGATTATGTATTGTGACATCACCCCATTGGTGATCATTGTATACCCAATCAAAATAGTGTGATATATATTGTGCCATCCATAAATAAATATTTTAACTTTGCAAACCAGCCTGATTCCTGGTTCAGTGTGACCGGGGGAGGGCGGCATGTTAATAGAGAGGGGCGTGATATAAGTGGTACATCGTTCAGAATAAAAGAACTTGTAGACACAAATAATTAAGGGTTTCAGTTGGCATCCCACGCTAGGCATTGACCTAGGTGAAGTGCGTGGTGGAAATCACTTACAGCAGGCTCAACCCTAAGAGGGAGTTGAGCTATTATGTGGCCAGGACAGCTGCCGTCTGGCCTGATCAGCTATTCATTGCCTTCGTAGTAAAGGAAAGATCTGGCGTTGTCTAAACAGACCATTTCCCATAGTATAGTCCTCTACATTGTGGAATGCTACGAGAAAGCAGGAAAGGAATTCGTGTCTGGCATCAGGGTGCATTCCACTAGAGGCATGGAAATCTTACCTGCACTACAGAGGGGTGTGCCAGTGAAATAGACCTGCCAGGCAGCGCTTCCCACGTTCATAAAGCACTGCAACCTGGATGTGGCTTGTGGGGCTGACACCCGATTTGGAAGAGTGGTGTATCAAAGCTTTCTCATATAGACTTTCATCCCACCTCTGTATGCTGTACTGTCAAATGAGAAATCAGCGGGAGAATGCAATCCATTGAAGGAGTAATTACTTATCTGTAATGTTCTTTCGGATTCCTCACTCAGATTCCTCATCGCCTTCCCAGCCTGCCCCGCCATCGAGACATGATGTCGACCGATGAGGCCGAGCCGCTCTATTCCCCCAGTTGAAAAGGTTTTTGAGCAGCTGACACTGGAGAGATATCTATCAGATTAGTAATCTGGTGGAGAAGAATAAATGCAAAGAACAATAACAGTAAGAAATGTCCCCTTAGTATTTTATTATAACGCAAATATTGATCCTGACAATTTCTGTGGACCTTCCCTTATTGTGCATTTCTAAAAAAATACTTACTAGTAAATCATATTTTACCTTCTGAACAGTTGCCAAGACTACTCAATCCTCTTACCATTTGGAGAGTCTGGCTAACCCAAAAGGAAATCATACCATCTAAACGAAGATGGGTTAATCTATCTGGACCCTATATATAAGCCCTATGGAAAATCTCTCTAATAACCAGTTCTTGAGAGATCCAGAGGATCACATTCTTTGGTCATCCTGCATCAACAAGAGTCTGTCATGGTAGAGATCCCTCTGCAACCTGGAACTTTTTGCCAACTTTAACTCTAGGTGACGTTTGCAGTGGACGCATCCCTGTTCAGCTGTCGAGCACACCCCATTGACCTTTTGGCCAATATCACTAAGAAAACAGGAGAAGAGAATGCACATCAACATGTTGCACTTGAGGTCCACAAAGTTCACTCACGTAGCCTTTTCCCATCCCTGTGAAGGTGATTTCTGAAGACCCCAATAGTCAACTGCATTGCTGCTGTGATGAATTACCTAAACATGAGACACCATGGGCATTTTACAGCTGTGCAGAGAGCCCCTTTTAATCTTGAAGACCAGCAGTCAAAAGGCTATGTACCGCTGCCATTGTAAAATGTTTTGCATGTGGTGCAGAGCAAATGATGGGGATCCCTTTTTAATGCGACATCTCAAGCGTGTCGGCATTGCTCCTTCACCTAGCAAGACAGGGCCTTCAGGCTTCTACTGTCAGATGCTACCTGGGAACGCTTTCCATTTTTAGAAGAACTGACAAACACCTTCCCCCCGATTGTCTTTGTGGTGCCAGCGTGCAACTTAAATCTACTAGTGACATTCCTTTTGGCTTCCACATTTAAGCCAATGCATTTATGCCATTTGAGGCTCCTTGCGTGGAAGACAGCCTTCTTGGTCACTACAACTTCAGAGAGGATGGGGTGAGTGAATTGTAAGCCTTGTCCTGCAAGCAACCCTTCATGGTTTCTCCAAAGACACGAGTCATCTTGGGGTACACCATTAATTCCTACTGATGGTAGTCTCAGGGTTTCATTTATCTCAAACCATTTCCTTACCAGCTCTTTACCCCCCTCCTCAGCCATCTACAGATGTGGAAAGACTGCATAAACTCAACCCAAGAAGGGCTACATTTTTATATCGCTAGAACAAACCAATTCAGACTGAAGGACAGACTCCTCATTGGCCAAAATGGCCCTAAAACAGGCAATGGAGTGACAAAGCAAATAATGCCCAGGTTGATTGTGCTTTGTCTTGCTGAGTGCTACTCCAGAGCGAATAGAGAGATCCCTGAAGTCTTCAGAGCGCTCATCTAGAGGTGTTGAAGCTACGTTGGCTCTTAAAAGAGGAGTACCTGTGAAAGGGATTTTCCAGGCTGCAACATTGTCTTCCATCCACACGTTTGAGAAACACTTTTGTCTGGATACTCTTGTCAGCTAATGAATCCTGCATTGGTAGAACTGTCCTTCAACATGGGATTGCATAACGGCTGTGGAGTTCACGTCTTCCCTCCTCCTCCTTCAATATATTATTGCTATGGGAGTCTATCTGAGAGGAGGAATCCTTTGGGGAACACAATCCATTAGTAGAACAAATTACTTCCGTTAATGTTAATGTTCCTCCCACGGATTCCTCATTGTTAAGATGGATTTCTGAACTCTGTCCTGAAGGGGCAGAGGTTTAGAAGGCCAGCCTAGTTTTTTGGAACAGGGTAACCTCTGGACAAGCCAGACCAATCAGGGGAGTTATGGCAGGCGGTCAAGACTAAGTCTCAGGAGGGGTCAGGGTGACTGAAGGACCTCAATGAGCACACAGAGCAGGTAACATAGACCATAGCAGAAGAATCACAGTAACACCAAGGAAACCAACACATCACGATTAACACAATGTATATACAAGACCATTGGAGTCCAAAGGGTGAAATGCACAAAATATGTCGACAACCTAGATGGGAAAGAAACAGGCAGTGCAGATAGTCTTTAGGCCCCTTCGACATCGACAATACACCTAAGAGGCAGTCGAAGCTCTAAGAAGAGAGGAGTTTTGTGCTCAATAGTACATGCAATGCAAACGCACGCAGTTGTTACTGTCATGATGCCTACCTCCAAGGTGCCAGACAAGACCCAGCTACCCCAGAGGCAGACATCATGTCTTCAAGGGATGTCACAACAGCCTCAAGTAGGGGCTTTTTGGACTCAGTCCTGGCGCCTTTGGCGCCAGGCTCATATCGGGCCACAGACCTGGCGCCATAGGCACCAGGCTCATAAAAGGGGACTTTGTGTTAAAGGTGCTTAATGTTAACTTACCTGATGCAGACCATGCTGCAACATCCAGGCCTTCTGAGGCCTGAATGGGACTACTTTATCTTTGGAACTACTTAACCACACGGGTGTGGTCAGGGGAGGAATACATACCTAGGAGGAAGGATACATACCTGGAACTACTTTGAAGGCTAATTAAGCCACGCCCAAGCAGCAACTCACGCTTCGCGTTGTTCTGCATCTAGCAGCTGGACGCTCACCGTGTTTGCTCCTGCATTCTGTCTTCTGCCACTCCTGCCAGCATCCTGGAACACCTGCAAAGAGAGAAGAGAAGAGAAAAGGGTAAAGAAGAGTCCTTACCTGCTAAATCCGCATTCCGGAGACATCTCGCCGACGGTCCTGAAAAGGAAGACATCCATTTAAAAGCACATCGCATCGATCGCTGCAGCGCCGCATCTCACTCACCTGTACAAGGTACCAACACGTTCTACGGCGATATCTGGACTCGCAGCCACATCACCGCGCCTAGGGAGAAAAAGACAAGAATAAAGGTGAGAGGGGAAAGAAAACAAGGAAACCTTAATTTCCATTACAAAGCTTACCTGTTGGGTTATTCCAACTTCATTTCGGGTCGGTGCCGCATCCTGGCATTTCCGGACCCCGGCCCCTAAGGGGAAAAAGACATCAGCGTTAATGGGCGCATACCCAACGCCCATTAAAGACTTACCTGATTTCTTCTGGATTGATCTTCGTTTCGGGTCAGTGCCGCATCCAGGCATTTCCGGACCCCGGCCCCCATGGGGAAAAAAGACATCAGCGTTAATGGGCGCATGAAAAGACATTACCCAAACGCCCATTAAAGACTTACCTGATTTCTTCTGGATTGAGCTGAGCTTCGGGTCGGTGCCGCATCCAGGCATTTCCGCACCCCGGCCCCTATGGGGAAAAAAGACATCAGCGTTAGTGAGCGCATTGATACAAGGACACTGAGAGAACTCATCAAGCTCACCAGAGTCTCATTCTTCGGTTCCACAGCTCTTCCCGGAATAGTTTCCGCACCTGAAAAAGAGACAACGAACAATTATTATTGCGGAAGCATACTCATTAACAGAATCCTTACGGTACTATACCGGGAAAACAAAACTTGAACCCTCTACAATCAAAATCCCAGTGAAGTAACTGGATACAACGCGCCCCTGCATGAGAAGCAGGATGGACTTCACGTGGGGGTCGCAGGAGGGTTTCGTAGAGGGATGAGAAGGGAGCGGGAGGCTTATACTTTCTCCTGCAGATTGTTAATACTCCCTTTTCACATACAGAAAGATATTCCTGCGAGCCAGACAAGCCAGATTCGAAGGTCCGGTCCAGTCCATCTTCCGGGTCCTGCGCTTCACAATAGAAGAAGCAACAACACTCCAAACCAGACCTGCGCCTCTGTGGGAGTCAGGTGAGCGTAACAGTTACAATGGGCAGAGTAGGGTCTCTTCAGTGGTCTCTAGCAGCTCGGGAAGGTGGATGTGGCAGTGCAGAACAAGTTTCCACTATTGAAGCAGGACCTCCACTTCAAGGCAGAGGCAGTTTGAGAGTGCGGGATGGAGTCGCTATTTCGCAATAGCAGTGGAAAGGAGAGGGGCCCTGAGGGGCCACTCGTGTGTAAAAATGGGCCCTTGTGCTAGGGTCCACCGATTGGGGTATTGAGTACTCACCAGTCCCCGATGCAAGCAGACCCAAACTTCAGCAGGTCAGTCCACTTTGCTTGCAGGTTCGAATGCGTCAAAAAGGACGTCTCTGCACCTTTTAGTTCCTGAAATACAGTGATAATTCCCAAACGGGACAGTGGCTGTTTCTCTGCTCCGGGTGGATGAATCGACCCAGTTTCACTGCAGCAGGCTTCCGGGGCAAGAGGGTCACAAATGCAGTGGACTTGCAAAGGACATTGCCACTTCAGGGAAACACGGTAACCGCGTTTACTCCGGTCCTGGCGCACTCGTCTCACTTCAGACCTGGGAACGCCAAGTGAACGAAATTCGGTGTGACGGTGCCGTGGACACAGAGCTAGCAGTATACCAAGTTTCGAGGGCCTCTTCGAAACCGTGGCGGTGACAGAGCAAAACAACTGGGTAAGCTGGTCAGTCCACGGTTTGGTCCAAGGACACTTCCAAGAAAGCTTACTTTGCAGGGTTTGTTGAAGGTGCAAAGAATAGTTGGTCCCACTATTCCAATGTGTCAAAGCGTCTTCGCAGACCTTCTAGGACGACCAGATGCAGAGGGGTCCCACGGGACGACAGCGGGCTCAGGGTGCCAAACCTTCCAGCGGGTCACCAGCGGTTCCTCGACTCAGCTTCGTAGTTGCAGGATACTTGGATCCTATCCTTTGTTTGGTGAGAACTCAGGAGATCGACCTGGTAGTGGTTTTTCCAGCCTCCTCTTATCCAAAGTTCCCTTGGCGCTAAAGCGGAGGGGACCCAATGGAAGATCTGCTCACAAACACACACTCCATACGTGGACCAATCCCGGACCACGGTGGTCCCAGTCATTCATGGCACTCCAGACTCTCTGGCACCCTGGTTGTGTATTGGAACCAGACGTTCCAGCCCACATCCTGGAGGCACACACACAAGGCATGCAGAAGCCCGCAAAAGCATTGTGATTCGCAGAAAAGTGCATGACCAAATAAGGACTGACTCGGGTCGACGCGACCTGGGGAAGGTGAAGGGGCAAGATGGCTAAAGGACAGGACAAAGAACCTCTTGGCATGGCCATTTTGGAGCCAGCCACCTATTTGTGCCAAACGCGGTTAACTTGGCAGGAAAGGGTTACAAATGATGCAAAAAGATAGCTGCCACCAGTCCTGTCCATGAAACATCTGCACAGTTCATAGAAAGTCCAGCGAGAGTTTCTAGTGCCTTATGAAAATGACTATAGACCCAAGTGTGCTGTATGGTAAGATACATTGCACACTTGTTACATGTTGCACAGAAGCTGCAACATAAGGAAAGGACTAAGGGAAACAGTGTCTCCCAGTACTGACTGTGTTAAGGGCATGTCAGTTTCCCCATAAAAAGTGAGCAAAAGCCCAGAGGAGTGCAGAGGAAGGCTGTGCTTCTCTGGCAAAGTCAGTCAGTGGTGTCTAAACAGCAGCAAAAGGTTTGGGGGTTGACACATGGAGGGAAAATTACATATAATTATGAAATCTTTTCTAACACGCATCGGCCAACCAGCCTGCCCCACGATCAAGGAGCTCTCTCCTATGACTCACCCCTTTAACGCTTAAAGCATCAATCTCTTTGTTCATAATCCCCAACAAGCCGCGCATGGGGGAAAAAACACCACCTGAGGTCACGGGGCACTACACGCACTATTTGTATTGATGTCGCATCCAGACCAGAGGCTGAGAACACCAAGATCCTCGAAGTTGAGCCGCACAGCTTTGGCATTATTCATACACACCACTCAGCTTGGAGTAACATAAACCAAAAAGTTGGGTAGGTCTCGTTAAAAGGATTGTCAGATTAATGAGGAATTAACAGGGACAGGGGATGTTCATCAGGCTCTTTTTTAGCCTCTTTAGATTGTGATGGGAATGAACTTCTGAAACATGAGCCAAGTTGACCAAAGTTTGCGAAGTCTGGTTTATTGAGACCCCCTTCATGCAACAAACTGTTTCACATGTCGCACATGGCACATAAAGCAAGTCTGTCAAACAGTTGCAGGGTTTTTTCTTTTCTTTTTGGGGCCCAAATGGTTTGCCTATATGCAGGTTATCTAAAATCTTCAGAACTTTCCATGCTCTAACAAAGCTTAGTGCTCTAATGGGAGTTTGGATAGTGTCTTACTCTGTGTTGTTCAGGCTTGGCCAGTCACGCCCATGCAGATCTGCTCATTTACCCTCAATACCACTCTCTCTGACTTTTTCCGCCCACCAGTTTTTCATCCCTCTGATGTATCACTCCTCCTACGCCTCACTCCACCCTTTGATGTAACTACTCCTCCCATTCCGCTTTACTCTGTTTCACTGCTACACTTCTCCTCCCACTACTACTCAGTCACCCATCTTGCACCCTGTACCAGACTTCTCACATTCACACCTTACACTATCCTCGCTACACAATTGTCCCATGAACATGCATACTCAAACTGCAGAACCACAATCGCTCCTAAACCAAAAACTCACCTGCTCAACAAATCTGTTCCACAAGCCGCTGCTCCTTCTTTCCTTCTGCTGGTCTGTTGGTCGTCCCCCTCCACTGTTGACCTCATGTGAATAACCTACACTTCCTGCTTAAATATCCCTCCTTCTGTCAGAATTGCCAACTCTCCCTAACAAATCTGGCACTTACTTCCCTTCTCTGAGTCTGTATGTGCAAGAAAGGTTCTTGAAAACGTGGCTAAGCCACGCCCACTTTCTCCACCCAGGCTTTCCACATAAGGGATATGACGGCCTAAGCAGTTCAGGGTACAGTTTGTGTTTGGGTGATACATTCGCTGGGCCATTTGGTATGTTTAGAGAACAGTTCATGGTTTCCTATTGGTTTATGTTTGTCAATGGGTTTGCCTCACACTGGTGTGTAGTGGTTCTGCGAAGCAGTGCTCTGCGCCATAGCAGTGCTCCGCTGGCTTTTCTCTCTTAAGCAGTCTCTGCTGCACCGTGGCTGTTTGCTGGGCTCCATTCTGGTTTCTCGATTTGTGCAATGCTGAGATTGCTTTTCTTGCAGGTTTTTCCTTGGTTTTTCTTCCCTGCACCACTGCACTTCCAGCTTACGCTCCATGAGCAGGGCAACCTCTCTGCACTTAACCCAGGGCCCTGCTGGACCGACTCGTTTTGTGCCCTCCCATCCCACCCCCCTGGTCCCTGCACCTCTGTAGGTATGCATGACCTAAATGTACTAGGACCAGTTAGTTAATCTGTCCTACCCTCTGACCCCCCACCATTTTTCGTCCCCTAGCTTGGTCGCAACTAACATTTCATGCACTTGCACTAGGAGAAATGTCATCAGGCCTAGTATGCTGGTTTTTCTGTTGGATCATTCAAAATCTTCAATGCCTAAGAATGATTACTGTATTCCACTCTTCCCTTCCTGACTTGAAGCGCTTCACCTGTATATAAGCACTGTATAAATAAACAATAAATACATTCTCTCTTCGGTAGACTGGATGTTTCTGCGAACGGAAAATAACACCAGCCTGAATACACACCAATCGGCAAGGCACAGAACTAGGGTCTGCATAGGCTCATCCAGTGTTAAGCTCACCTGGTCTCTGCGGGGGACATTGGGGCACGGTTGGAGCCCTCCCTCGACTTGGCTCCCCTGGATCGACTCTCTCCCCCAGCTGCTGCGGAATCAACTGCTCTGGATGTTCATTTTGCCCTTGAGAGAAGATGGGAGGCAATGAGAATGGCGTGGTAGTGTCGTGAGTCTCCTCGACCCTTTCGTGCCAGAAAGAAGTGCGTAAGCGTTTATCCATGCAAGCTCACCTGTTTATTTGTAATGCTGAGCCCTCCGTCCTGCTTCTTGTAGCAGGGGCGCTTGGAGTGGACCTAGTTGCTTCACTGGCCTGTGGAAGTGGCGATCCAGACCGGCTGCGACCAACCACTTAGAAGGTGAGTCTTTTAGCAATGATTGTTAATTATTGTCTTTTGCTGCGATTGTAGTTCGTAATTCTTGCAATGTATTTTGCAGTGATTATAGTTTGTAATTCTTGCAAATGTCTTTGCTCTCCTCTATAGGTGTGAAGATGGGTGCCTGGAGTCGCGGTGTTTCGAGCGAGTCCAGTGTTTTCCCAGAGGATGATGAAGCCTTTGAACTAGATGGTAAGTTGGCTCCGAGGGGATGGGGTCCTCCAACATATTCCATATCTATGACAGGTAATCACTACAGCTGTGCTGCTTCGGAAAATGTTCTACGTCCTGCATTGATGACGTCGATACGCTGTCCTCGAGGGCCTCCGTCGAGCCGATGTCACCGGATGTTATAAGTAGGACGCACGACGCCCGTAGCTTCAGTTCCGTTTTTTCCGCGAACGTGTTCGCTTCGGAGATCTCGGCACGCTTCGGTTCTTCTGAGTTTCAAGAAGTGTCGGGACTGCAGTTGCCGCACAATGCCTGCCTCTGGTGCCTCGGTGAGGACCACGCCACGGACGATTGTGACGATTGCCAGGCGTTAACTTCGAAGGCCTTGCTGGAGCGTAAGAGGAAGCTTTCTGTCGGTGAGGTGTCCAAGCCCCGGAAGTCAAAATGCACTGGGCTTTCGACTGACGATTCGAGAGGCGACCCTCCGCATCGTCGGCGTAAATCCAGGGGGGGTCTCGGTTCCGGAGCGGGTCCCGCCATTCCTCTGCCTCTTTGAGGCACTCACGGAAGTGCCGTCATCGGTCGCTTTCCCCGTCCTCATCCGAGGACTCCGCCTGTTGGCCGGTTGCTTGTCCCACCAAGCATTCCACTCCTGCGGAATGGGATTCATTCCTTAAGGAGATGATGGGGATTTTTCAGTCGCAGGGCTCCGTTCCGTCCGCGCCGTCGAAAGACGCAGGTAGGGAACGTGCTAGAGACACTGTTTGCACGCCTTTGGGCTTGAGCGGTCGTCTTGATCAACGGGAACCTTCGAGGTCCCGGTCGGATAAGGTGGATCGCTCTAGCCATGCCCGAGGAAGCCATCGACGCCGAGGCTCTTGAGGGACACGCTCGGGGCTCCCCCTTCAAGGCCTGTGTCGAAGCCATCGGTGCCACGCTCGACGTCAACGCCTTTCGAGGAGGATTTTTCGGAGATGCCCCGGAGACCGGAAACCCAGAGGAAGCCTCTGGCCAAGTCCAAACACGTGCCCTCATCCAGGGATTTATTCCAGCCTCTTGACTAGATTTCTGAGGTGGATGATGGGTCTGATGATGGTATGGTTCCTGAGGAGGTTCCTGATGACTTATTATTATCTGGTCATAGCCAGTTTGAAGACCTGCGTCAGTCTTTGCACAACGCCACTGGTCTGGACACCTCCCCGGAGGTTGAGTTTGGCAGGCCTGAGCCGGGCACGCATGCTGAATCCACGTACCAGCGCCTCATGTCGAGAGTCACGGCATACTTGGGGTGGTCTGCGCCACCAGGAGATTTTCTGCAGGATGACCTGACGGACATCTTTGACCCAGGTCCACCAACTGACCCGGTACTGCGATTCCATATGGCCTTGCAAAGAAGGGTGGCTGCTGCTTGGACTGCTCCGGAGAGTCTCCCGGCAGTGGGCAAGTGTTTGCCGAAAAAATACTGTCCTGCCAGTAGCGACCCCAGCTACTTGACTATGCACCCCACTCCGGAGAGTTTGGTGGTGCAGGCAGCTACGGCCCCGGCAAAACAGGTGTCGTACCCTACCATCCCTTCTGATAGGGACGACAAACGTTTTGATGGCTGTGCGAAGAAAGTGTTTTCTTCAGGGGGTATGGCTTTACAGGCAGCCAACTCCGTGTGTGTCTTAGCACGTTTCGCTCATACTCTATGGAATTGTCTCTTTGGCGGCTGAACATATTCCCGAAGGGGAGGAACGGAATGGCTTTCTTGCTCTTGTTCAGGATGGCGAGGATGCCATGTGTAAATCCGTTCAGTCGGGTCTGGACGTGGCAGATTGAGTCAGCTGGTCCATGGCGGTGAGCACCGTAATGCGCAGATTTGCGTGGTTGCGGAAGTCGGGGTTTGCTCCTGATGTGCAAGGCCGGCTTCTCAATATGCCCTTTGATGGTGAACCTCTTTTTGGCAGCAAGGCTGATGAGAGCCTTGAGAGGTTGCAGACCTCCAACGCTGCAGCAAAGTCGTTAAGTGCAGCAGTTCGCCAACCTCCGCCTTTTCATCCTAGGGGGCAGTAATGGAGGGGAGGTGACTTTCGATACTACTCTTCCTTTGGTAGATCGAGAGGGGCTGCAAGTCAAAGGGGCCACCGTAGGAGTGCCATAGGTGGAAAACAAGGTACTCGAGGTGCCAGAGCCGCTCGGGCAGTTGCCTCTTTACCCGCAGGCACTGCCCCAGCCGCTTCAGCTCAATCATGAGGCCATGTCCCATGGTTTGCTGGTTGGGGGAAGGCTGGCGCAGCATCTTGTAGAACGCGCGTGCCATTAATTCAGATGTGTGGGTTCTGGAGATCATAGCCCACGGCTACTTTCTTCCTTTACAGCAGAGGCCTCATGACAATCCACCAGGGAATCTCTCTTTGAAGTGTCCGGATCCGCTCCTTGCGCAGGAAATCAAATCCCTGCTGGAGAAAGGCGCCATAGAACTGGTCCCTGTAGCGGAGAGGAACAAGGGATGGTATTCCCCTTATTTTTTGATTTCGAAGAAAAACGGGGTATTGAGACCCATCATGGACTTGCGTGGTTTGAACAAGCTCCTCAGGAAGTACAAGTTCAAGATGGTTACTCTCTCTCTCTCAAGTCCTCCAGGCCCTTCAACTTCAGGACTAGTTGGTTTCTCTCGACCTCAAGGACGCTTACTTTCATGTGCCGATCCATCCCAAGCACAAGAAGTACCTGAGGTCGCGGTTGGCGACCCGCACTTTCAGTTTCGGGTCCTGCCGTTCGGATTTACCTCCGCCCCGAGGGTTTTCACCAAGCTCACAGTGCTGGTGGCAGCGTATCTCAGGAAAGGGGGGATTCACGTCTACCCCTACCTGGACGATTGGTTGATCAGGGTGCGCTCTCCCGAGCAAGTCCTGGATCATCTGTCTGTCACCTGCCACTCCCTTAACAAGCTGGGCTTCTCCCTCAACTTAAAGAAGTCCCACTTGATGCCAACTCAGCGGCTCCAGTACATCGGAGCAGTGCTCGATACGTCCCTGGGACAGTGTTTCCCTCCCCAGGTGAGGGCTCATCACATTCTGCACATGGTGCACTAGTTTCAACATGCCTAGAGTCTCCCGGCATTCGAGTTTTTGAGGTTGCTCGGCCTCATGGCATTCTGCATTCTTCTGGTGCCGGAGGCCAGGTTGCGGATGAGATCTCTGCAATGGGCCCTCAAGATGCAAGGGTCACAGTCCTCCGGCAGGATGTCGGACCCTGTTCATGTGCTGCCCTCGGTCGCACAGTACCTTCTGTGGTGGGCCGTCGAAGGCAATCTGATGAAGGGGGTAGAAATTTTGCCTACCCTGGCCGGAGGTGACGATCGTGACGGACGCATCCCTCATGGGATGGGGAGCTCATGCCAACGAGTCGACAGTCAGCGGTCGTTGGTCTCAGTCGGAGTCCAGACTCCATATCAATCTGTTGGAGCTGAGGGCCGTCAGGCTTGCACTGAAGGCTTTTCTGCCGACTGTGCGAGGGAAGAATGTCCTGATTCTGACAGACAACACAGTGTCCATGCACTACCTCAACAAAAAGGGGGGGGGTCAGGGTCACTTCCTCTGTGCAGGAGGGCGATGCAGCTCTGGTTCTGGGCCATCCAGCAGGAAATTTCGATCTCAGCAGTTCATCTGGCCGGACGCTCTGAGCGGGCAGGGCACAATCTCTCATGAGTGGGAGCTGGCTCAGGAGATTCTCCTGGAGATCTTCGCCCTTTGGGGGACCCCACAAGTGGATCTCTTCGCCTCCAGTGTCAACTGGAAGTGCGAAAGTTTTTGCTCACAAGACTTTCCTCCAAGAGGAGCCTTAGGGGACGCGTTCGTGGTGGAGTGGTCCTTCCCACTACTGTACGTGTTTCCTCCAGTCCCCGTCATCCCGCTAGTACTGCGGAGGTTAAGGAGGTTCGGTTCCCGGATGATCCTCCTTGCTCCGGCATGGGCTCGGAGAACGTGGTACCCGGACCTTCTCGACTTGTCCATCTGCCCTCCACGCCGTCTTCCCTACCAAGACGATCTGCTCTCACGGGAGGGGGGGGTCAGGTTCTCCATCCAGAGGTCAGATTCCTCAACCTTCACGCTTGGCTTCTGAAAGGTTGAGGTATAAGGATTGGGACCTCCCTGAAGACGTGATGGAGGTGTTGCTTTCGGCCAGACGGCCTGCAACAAAGTCCCTGTACCGTTGCTGTTGGAGAAAGTTCTGCGACTGGTGCAGGGTTAAGAATGTGGATCCTTTTTCATGTGACATTCCTGTGGTTCTGTCTTTTTTGCTTTCTTTAGCCCACAAGGGCCTGCAAGTGGGTACCATTAAAGGTTATATGGCGGCACTGTCTATATTTAAGCGCTCTTCTGAGGAGTGTTCTTATTTCAAAATTCCTTTGATTTCTCAGTTTCTGAAAGGGCTCACTAATGTGTTTCCACCGTCACCTTTCCAGGTGCCCGGTTGGGATTTGAACCTTGTTCTCCATTTGAGCCTTTACATTCTTGTACTTTGAGACTGTTAACCCTCAAAACTGTATTTTTAGTTGCGGTTACTTCCACTCGCAGAGTGAGTGAGTTGCAGGCACTTTCTGTTAAGCCACCCTTCACCGTGTTTCATAAGGACAGGCTTGTCCTTAGGGTTCGTCCTTCCTTTCTTCCGAAAGTGGTGTCGGAATTTCATTTATGCCAGAAGGTCATTCTTCCGGAATTTTATCCTCCTCCGCATCCTGGTAAGGAAGAGGAAGAGGAGAGGCTCCATAGGTTGGAACCTAGGAGAGCTTTAGGTTTCTACATTTCACGCATGTCCCGGGTCAGAGTGGACGATCAGCTCTTTATAGGTTACGCTGGAAGGCGTTTGGGACAAGCTGTTACTAAGCAGACTTTGTCTAGATGGATTATTTTGGCAATTTCTGAATGTTACCGATTGGCGGGTAAGGACCCTCCGGTAGGCTTACGGGCCCATTCCACTAGGGGTATGGCTGCCTCTACTGCCCTGCAGAGGGGTCTTTCTATTCGTAACATCTGTGAAGCAGCCACATGGACTTCGGTCCATACTTTTGTACGACACTACTCCCTAGATTCTATCCATGGGCAGGATCTGGCCTTTGGCAAGGCGGTCCTTTACTCTGCAATTTAATTGGGCATTCTAAATTTCTATATTCTAAATTCTTTTCCCTCCTCCATACGTGGGTACTTCTTTGGGAGTCTGTCATAGATATGGAATACGTCGGAGGACCCAATCCCCTCGAAGAACAAGTTACTTTCTTACCTGGCAACGTTCTTTCGATGGGATGGTCCAGCAACGTATTCCATATCGCTCCCTCCCTACCTGCCCCGCTACAGAATTTCTTATGCAATTGCAGCTTACGTTGCCGCAAGGCTTTCTGTGGTCATACTAGCAGAAGATTGGTGCCACACGTTCTGGGAAAAAACTATAACTGAGGCTACGGGCGTCGTGAGTCCTACCTATAACATCCGGTGACGTCAGCTCGACGGAGGCCCTCGAGGACAGCATATCGGCATAATCGACGCAGGATACAGATGCCGAAAATTTTCAGAAGCAGCACAGCTGTGGTGATTACCTGTCATAGATATGGAATACGTCGTCGGACCATCCCATCGAAAGAACGTTTCCAGGTAAGAAAGTAACTTGTTCTTTTAATGTAGAACGCTAGGCTTAGGTATGGTGCGGCCGAGCGTTAGTTATTTATATGACTCCTAACCTGTTCTTTGCAGGAGAAGTCTGGCTGCGTCGAGCAGAGGCTGGCTGTTCGGAGGCCGGTCCGCGGCTGCAGGATGAGGTTCTGCGAAGATGAATAAAGGAAGATAAGCTCCCGCGTAGCTGGCCGTCCGGATCAGGTGAAGAAGTTCTCCAACTCCGATGGTGATGGGAGTCGGGTAAGATGCGATTCGCTGCAGACTATGGAGTGCAGGAGATAGGTGAGATGCGCGTGCAGCGATGGGGCAGCCGGAATCAGGTAAAAAGTGCCCTCAGCGATTGAGTAGCTGGAATCAGGTGAGATGCACCCTCAGCGATGGAGTAGCTGGAATCACGTGAGATGCACCCTCAGCGATGGAGTAGCTGGAATCAGGTAGGATGCACGACAAGAAGAGCAGGGAAAACGGGTAAGGGCGGTGGTAAGCATTACACTGCAGAAAGCAGACTAACGCGAAGCGCCAGTATGTGGGCGGTTTGGCCTTAAATAGGCTGGCTCCAGCCTCTCCCTTTGGCCCCGCCTTGTGGCGCCACCTTGCTAGCGCCACCTTACTACTCCCAGAGGTTCTTCCACATGCTCTCCAATGATCCTCTATGGCCACGCCCAGCCCTGATGCACGTGCCTTGGGCACAAAGTGTGCAAAGCACACTTTTCTATGAGCCTGGTGCCAGAGGTGCCAGGATTGGGTCCATTTGGACCCTGTAGGTGAAGAAGACATGGGCCCTTGCCCAGTGGCCATGACATCCATGCACAATGGGGAGAACAGGAATTGGTCCCTTTCTGCTGTCAGATTGCCTTTCAAGGGTATGAATGGCTCTGGACTCCACTCTACACCTCCCAAAAAGAGGACCACCTTTATGAGCAAGGTCAAAGGCTTTTCAAGTAACACCTCAAAGCATCATTCTTCTCTCCAGGAAACTGAGTCATCACTCAGTCCAGGAATGATCATACCTCTTATGATTAATGTATGCCCGCACTCCTACTGCTCCCTACTAGCTCCTCTGCCCAGAAGAGTAGCACCAGATGCTCGATTTCTTTGCCAGGGCCTCAGTGGCTTTGGTCTTGGCACCAGAGCCCATTCTATTTCTTGAAGTTGACGAGAAACCTCTTCGGCTTGCAACCACATGGTTCCTGGTTGGTTCCAGCATTACCTCAGGAGGCTACTTCCCCCAGCAGCACTAGTCTTCACCTTTGGGCATGAAAGCTGCAGAACTGACTTCTTGGATCAAGCGTAGGCCAGAATGACCACCTCACTGCTCTTCTTTGCAGGAGTCAGTTTATATAAAATATGGGTCAGATCTTTGATAGTGGAGGCCCCATCCCATATGAAACCCATGGATTCTGGATGGGTGGGGGTTACTTTAAGGAGATATATGACCAGGATGCTGGTCAGGCTGTGCTGGTCCCAGACTTGCGATAAGTCCCTGGAGCTTTTCATAATGCAGGCCTAGCCCTATTCCAACCCTCACCAGTTCTTCCAGAAACCATTGCCAAGGCTCTAGAAATCCTAGAGATGTTTCTGCCCTTTAAACCCGCAGCCTAGTTTGACCCCACAGACATTTTCCAGAAGGAGTTTCTGATTGGGAATCCTTCTCCCCTTGAAACCAGCAGTTGCTGCCCCGGAGAGCAAAATAGCTGATGCCATTCGTCAAAAGGTCTTGTTTCTGAGAGCCTGGCTTTGAGAGCAGCCAATGCCACAGGCACAGTAGCTCATTTGTGATGGTGCAGAGAACTTGCCCAGTCATGAAGAAAGGACTTGACTGTGGTGGAGGATGTCAGGGAGGCTGCACGTCTGATAATACAGTTGGGCCTGGATACAGCACACCATGTAGCTCATGCAATGGGCACATGTTCCTGACTAAGGACATCATGGTTCTTCCCAGTCGAAGCTCCAGGGCAGCAGCACCATTTCCAACCTCGGCTCCCAGAGCCAAGGCAATTGCAGCCCATTTGGCATTTCCCAAATGGAGAACTGGGCAATGCATGAGAAACAAAAATAGTTTAAAGATGATACCTGGAGAAGTTGAGGGATACATTTGAACCAGCCTAGCAGACCAACATGGACTAGTTATAATACTAAAGCACCAATTACTGAAGAGGGGTGAGCAAGGGGCCCAAAAGGTTCACTTTGAGAGAATTAACATGGCTTTTAGGCGAGTTGGTGAAACATAGTGATTGGGGATGTCAACTTTGGATGTGAAAGATGTTGATGGAGGAGACTGAACAGAGTAGAGAACAACATCTGGCACAGGAGAGGAGGAAGAGGGGAGAAGAGTGGAGGTGGAGGGAAGAACATAGAGGAGAGAAGGAGGGTGTAAGATCTGGACAGAGATGGGGGAAAAAGTAATATGAATGTTGAAACAATTAAGGAGGCCTTCCCGTTGCCTACTGGTATCCATCCTCCAGTTTCTGGGTCCAGAAGCCTGAAAGGGGGGGAAAAGCCTGCTTGGGCAGAGATACCCAGACCTTGGAGGGGAGGACACCTCTGCAGCAGAGCCTGTAGTGGGTTAATTACTACAGGCAACCAAAACCTTTGGTGGGCTCGCAACCTGCTGCTCTTCACAGCAATTATTACAACCTAAATTACCACCATACAGGGGTCCTTGAGGTGGGTGGAGGGGGTTCATTTCAACCACAGAGAGCAAAGAGTTTTGCGCCCCCCTCTTGGGATGTTGTTGCTGCCTCGAAAGAAGTTTTGGGGCACCCCACACTCCCTCTGATTGTGAATGACTCTTGTGCGTTACCCAGGAGTCAAAGCAACCTTAAGTAGAGACTATACGTCTTGGACATAGGCTCCAAAAGGTTAGAATTCTTTTTCCCCCACTTCTTCTGGAATGGAAACCAACCTAACACTAATTTGATTAGAATATGCAATTTTCTATTTACCCATATTATCCTATTGACGTTGCTCCAATCTGTGTTAAGAGAAGGAGTAATGGAAAAAGGCATATTTAATCTAAAGAGGAGTGGTGAGTGTCTGTGGCTTCTCAAGATTGACTGTATTCTCGTGGTTTATTAGCCAATCATCGATGCGCGTGGGTGTGATTAACCACTTATATCACCACACAAGTACTACATCCAAATTCAAACTAGTCCTTGTAGTTATAATTAAATCTCACGATAAAAATGTGAAAAATATAGCTGGAGATAATGTTCGTTTTCCCCACTCGATTTTCTTTGGAAATAGCACATATGTCGATCAAGCAGTGTGTTATAATTGTAGGTCATTGTAGAGTGACAGAGCAGTAGTGTTAAAGTAAATAGTTGAGCATTATATTTAAGATGAAAAATTATACTTTGTACAACTGAACATGTTCCATATTATATATTATTTTGTTGCAGTTGTAGGCAAGATTACTTCACTTGCTAAAAACAATTGAAGGAGCTCCCATGGTTGTTCTTCTCTTTTTTTGTCTTTTTTTCAAAGTTATTTTCAAATCTCAGCACTACCAATGCTGTGCTCATGAAGCATATATGCTCTTAAACCCTGCATCATGCGTCACAATTCACTGTCTCATCTTGGTGATGGCATGGAATGCCTACTCTGCAGTACAGTAGATCATTTGACATGTTCTGTAGATCTAAAACCTTAAACGTGAAGTTTGTGTCTAGCAAAACAACTTGGAAAGGTGCAGTTAGTTGCTTTTCAGCCTTTTGGTGATGAGGGGAAAAAGGGTTGCTTAGGGAGATATTGCTAGTGTTGATGACAAGCGCTGTATCTTACAAATCATTGTTCCCAGTTTTTTTTTCTGAAGGTCCTTGATCCTCTCCTTTGGCTTGTGTGGCAGTTCCTTAACTTCTGATGTCTTTGCCTTTGTTACTTTCTACTCTTCCTTTTCCCCAACGTATTCTGGATCACAAAATACAGCTGTCTAAGCATCTTAACCAAACGCCAGACACTACATGTTAAATTCCCCTGAATCTGATATATTCTTTGCAACAGGTTGCCTCTCTCTTTTTTCTACATGTGTGAATATATTTTCACCCCAACTGCAGTAATTGTACTACGACTGAAACAATATTTTATGATGTTTAGATGTATCTTACCTATTCAGTTAATTATGTGCAATCGCCTGGACATTATCGCCTTCTTAACTAACCTAGACTGCGATTGATTCAAGGTGTGCCTATGCCATTCTGCCTTCCTTGCCTTACTTTATCTTTCTTTCAATGCATTTCTTTGCTTTTTGAAAACTTTTGGTGTGTTTTTCACATCTCTGTACCCCATTTAGCATTATTGTGCAGCGTTTTTTTGAAAATCAAATCATGTTGTGTTTTGACATCTCTATAACCCATTTGTGGTGCTAAAGATTTCCATTGCATCGGTTTCTTGCTTCTCTGGCTACTAGGCCGCCTGGTGTGTTTGTGCTGGGTCATCCAATCCCTCCTCTATCTTCCATTCTATCCCCTGTCGTCCCTATGGCACTCACCATCTCTCCTATCTATTCGAACTGCTATGCTATCACCTATCCTCACTCTCTAATGAAGTCTGGAAGAAAAAAGTTTTAAAAAGACATCCTGACCACTAACCTCATGCTACCAATCGCAGACACCTATGTCGGCACAACTTCCAGACAGATTTTTACTGATATCCTCTTTTCTGACCCCTCTCCAGATCTATGGGCTCCTCATTTTATCTCTGCTCTCTCCTCACACATCTTGACCCATTAATTTTGGCGCTAGATGGGAAGTACTCTTGGCAGGCTTCTCATCATCTAGGTGTATCATGAATGTCTATCATAATGGCTCTATCATGTCTCAGGGTCCTCAACCTCCTCTTCGACTGGCGCTTGCTGTCCCTCATCAACTTCCTTCCTACACCTGCTACTCATTCTACCTCTCGGCCCCCCCTCCTCTGACTGGTGTGCCAGCCCCCGGTACCCCTCCTTGGAAAACCTTCAAAGGCAGTGATCGCTTGCATCTAGCCACGCTTAATGCCCGCCATGCCATCAAACACTCGGCCGGCATCTGCCTCCTCCTTGAAGACTTTGACTCGAAATCCTTGCTCTTACCGAGACGTTGTTCAATGCCATCTCAGTCACTGCTTTTGACTCCCTTCTCCCTGATGGCTATAAGATCATCTCCAAGCCTCGCCCTAACTGTGCTGGCGGTGGGGTTGCCCTGTTCTTCCCTGAGTGGGTCCCTTCTTTCCTCATGCCCACCCGGCCTTACTCTTCCTTTGAAAGTCTGGTTTGCAAGCTAGTCATCTCTCCCACTTGCTCCCTGACATTGCCACTATCTACAGGCCCCCTGGTTCTACCACATTGTTCCTCTCTGAATGGGCTGATTTCTCTCCTCTGCTCTCCTCACAACCACCTCTAAACTCCTCCTCCTGGGTGACTTCAACATCCACCTTGACTCCTCACACACGCATCCACTCTCTTCCGTGACCTCTGCACATTGCTCTCCCTCTCCATGCTCCCCTCTGGTCCTACCCACACGGCTGGACACACTCTCGATGCCATCATTCATACTTGTCTCCTCCCCACTCATCGCCCCACTCTCCTGGTCAGACCATTCTCTCCTCTCCTGTCACATGGGTCCTCCTTCAAACAGGTCTCCCCTGTTCCTCCATAACCATTAAGGACAATATTGTCTCTCTTGCCCCTGCACTTGCTGATTTCTGCAACCACTCTTTTGCTACTGGATCTTTCCCATCTTCCCTCAAGCACTCCCTTGTGTGCCCCCTCCTGAAAAAAACTTCTGTAGACCGGTCTTGTCTGGCTAACTACCGCCCCGTCTCTATCACCCCCCTTTCTTGGGGAAACTCTTAGAGAAGCTAGTCTTCCCCCAACTGACCCAGCACACTGAACTTCTTGGTTGCCTACACAACCATCAGTCTGGATTCCGAGCATCCAGAGGCAAGGAATCAGATTTTCTGAACACCCTAGAAAAACTGCTTGCATCTCTTGATTCCAACTCTCCAGCTGTTCTCATTCTCCTTGATCTCTCCTCTGCATTTGACACGGTCAACCACTCCATCCTCATAAAATGCCTCCACAATACCCTAGATATCTCGTAGCGGGCACTGGACTGGCTGACCTTTTTCCTTAATGACACTCCATTCCAGGTTATTCTGGGCTCTTTCTCCTTCCCCATCTCCATCTCCACCTGTGGCCTCTCCCAAGGCTCCAACCTTTCTCCCTGGCTCTTTAACATCTATCTTGTTCCGCTTGCACACCTAATTTACACCTTCTCCCCTAACTTCCAGTGTTATGCTGATGACACAACTCTTCTTCAAACTTTCCTCTGATCCTCTCCTTACTTCCCCCATAATTCTTGACTGCCTATCTGCCATCTATTCCTGATGTGACTCTAATGATCTCTGCCTCTGTGCCAGCAAGACAGATCCTTCCCATTGGGACTTCTGCTACCTCTTTCTTCCCCTCACTCTGCCCACCCTCTATGGGCTCTTCTCCTTCATCTGAAGCCAGAAACCTTGAAAGTCATCTTAGACCCCTCTCTGGCCTTCCTCCCTCACATTCAGGACCTTTCCAAGAAGGCCCACTTTCAACTCCACCTCCTCAAAGGAATCCTTCCTTTCCTTACTTTCCCCCAGAGGCTCAATGTCTCTAGAGCTCTGGTTCTCTCTAGGCTACACTCCTGCATAGCCTCTTCATTAATCTACCCTCTTCTTCTCTACGACCCCTCTGGCTAATTCAGAAGAGGACTGCAAGACTTATCCTTGGCCTCAAGGCCAGGGATTGCATCTCTTCAGCCCTAAAATCTCTTCACTGGCTCCCGGTTGCTCCAATGATTAAATCCAAACCCTCTGCATCATCCCAGGCTGTCTGGAGCAGGGACCACGTTATGTAAAACTGATCTCTCACTAAATACTCTACCTCCAGATCTTTACGTTCCTCCGGCACCAGCTCTCTGTGTGTTGAACGCTTCAATAAACAGCGAGCTGGTGCCCGGTCTCTTTCCTCCGCTGGCTACCTCCGATGGAACAGCTGCCCCCTTCCTCTTCTTCTTGAGCCGGATCTCAAATTCCAGAAGCTCAAGATCTTCCTTTTCACCTCCTCCTTCACTCCCTGCCTCCTCTGCTGAATTGTATAGTTGCTGAGATTGGTGTCCAGGTGCCTTATGTGTCTACCGGGGGGCTGGCCTCGCACACTGAATCGTCTTCAGCCTCTGCCCGCTCCCAGCACTTGCCTTAGCACCCACTGGCCTGTGCTATCACAGGCCTGCAGTTATTTATTGGCAGTTGACCACCCACCAAGTCACTTAACAGCTGCTTACTCCCTAGCACTTCCCTGTGGTACTCCTAGCACTTATTACCCTTCCCTCATCCCTTCTCTCTCTGCACTTGCATGTTCTGAATGCTCTCAAGGCCTAGTAGGACCGCCTCTATCTATCATTGTTATATTGCATTGTATTCCCATGTTCCCTCCTGTTGCCCTGTGGGCGCTTTGAAACACAATTTACTTGATGTATATGTGCATTACAAATGCACAATAAAATAAAACGTACTGTGAACCCTATTTCCATTGCCTACTACTGTCTCAAATAATGTCTTTGTTTTTTTTAGGTTGCGATTGGCAAGAATGAACGAAGAAATGCGGGAATCTGAAGGATTTTATGGACAGCCAGGTCAATATTCTGCTAACAGCCATACTGACATGCAATACAAGAAATGCATTCAAGAATTCATTAGTATCCAGTTAGACTATTCTTAGTGTCCTATGATCTAAATGTATTGCTAACATTGGCTAAACTATTCAGTCGAAATGTGGATGTGAAAACACGTATAGACTGGACATTACTTATAAACAAAATAAGTGGATTTGTTTGTACTAAAGTGTAATATACACTGTACAATTTTAGTTATTGGGCAAAATGCAAAGAACTTAAACAAGTGTTAATTAGATGTTAAGTGTTTTGTACCAATAACGGCAGTACAGATCACGAATACTATTACTTGAAGCTCCACAGTCTTTTTGTCAAAGGGATATTAAATGGGTATAATATCTTTAAAGTACAGATGCGTGAAAGAAAAACGTGACGATATGCTAATATTCTCCTCAGTACATATGTGCGAAAATGACTGGTATTCCTTTAAAATCTGTGTGATTAAGGCCTGCTATGAAATGATGCCCAGGTAATTTATCTTTATTGGAACCAACTAGACTACTAGAATTCTGTACCTGGAAATATCATTACTGGCATTAGATAGTGTTTAGCTTTATTAGAAGCACATAAAGGTAAACACTAGTTTAGCTTTGCTAGTACACACTCAGCAGCAGTAATTTGATGGAACCTTTAATTGGCTATATTGTTATTTATATACTTTTTAATTGCTGAATTTTTGCTTGATGCCTTTTGTGTTGGGTTTAGGGCACAACCACCTTTTCTTGTACTACTTTAGTCCAGTGTTCATTATTTATTTAATTTATTGTATACATTTTATTTTACGTCCAAACCCTGAGGTATCACCGCATAGTTACAGACATCTTAGTAATATTTCAACAACATTTAAGTACATGCATAAATCATACAACTACAGTCAACATAATAAAAGAAGTTGCGTTTTTTGAGTTACATAGGTCCGGTTGCTTGAGTACAGATAGAGGTACTGGTTTCTGGGTGGAGGAGGGTGGCTTAATGACTATGGAGATCTAGTTATCCCGTTACTAAAATTGGTTAAACAACCAGGTTTTTAGTAGTTTTTTGAAACTCTGGAAGGAGTCTCCCTGTTTGATATTAAATGGGAGTGAGTTCCAGTGATTGGGGCCATGACTGGGAAGCTGCTTCCTCCCGCTCTGGAGCTTTTGTAGCGCGGGACCACCAGGAGCGAGTTTTCATTAGATCTGAGTGTTCTAATGGATTCTCTTTTACTTATTGAATTGTTGATGTAGGCGGGTGCTTTCTTGGCGAGACATTTGTGGGTGATGCACAGTGATTTGAAAATAATTCTGGCCTTAATGGGTAGCGAGTGGGTTTCCCTCCTGATATTGGAGATGTGATCAGACTTTTTTAGCCCTAAGGCTGCTCGTAACGCTTTATTTTTGCATGAGTTGTAGTTTGCCTAGGTTAGCATTTGAGGTACCCAGTAGGAGTACATCGCAGTATTCCAACTTGGATAATATCAGTGCCCTGGCTAGAGTAATGCAGTTAGTGGGCGTGAGGAACTGACGACTTAAGGTTATTAGTTTGGATGTGTACGAGGTGGATGAAGATAGTGCATTTACATGTTTTGTCATGGTTAGACTAGTGTCTAGGTAGACCGCTAGAGTTTTTACCTGTTTTGAAACTGGAATCAGAGTGCCATCAATATTAAATGATGTATAGTCCGGGTGGAGAGCGTTGATTCTGGGTTGGGAGCCCACAATGAGAATCTGTTTTCTCATTAAGGCATAGACTGTTCAGCGCCATCCAATTTTGCATTATTGCATACATTTTGTTAATGATTAGTGTGTCATGGTCGTAGTTCCCTGTGATCGGTATGAGAATCTGAGTGTCATCTGCGAAATTGGTATAGATGACACCCATAGCATCCCTTGCCGAGAACAGAAGCTTAGTGTAGGCATTATTTAGAGTAGGCGGGAGACAGGACCCTTGAGGTACCCCAATGGGGACTGGGGATGGGATCAGCAGCCTCTAGTCCAATGGATAATCTAGATGTTTGCTTGGCTAGAAAAGATTTAACCCAGAGGGTGGCGTCTTTTGAGAACCTGAAGTCATTCTGTAGTGTGGCACAAAGCTTATCGTCGTCCACTAGACCGAATGCTGCCGATAGGTCTAACAGTAGTAGTATACAGAGTTTACCTTTGTCCCTGATGGTGTCCATTTGGATTTTCAGATTGAGGAGGTCTAAATCCCGATTGTCTGGCACCCAGGAGCTGGTTTTGTTCAAGCTACGCTTGAAATTGGGTGTAAAGTATTTTATCTATGATCTTGAGCAGAAATGGAACTGTGGTTATTGGCTGGTAGTTGGTGGGGATTGTTGGGTCCAGTGATGTTTTTTTCAGAAGTGGGGTCACCCATGCTTCTTTTATGTTAGCTGGGACCATATTCGTGCTGAATGAGGCATTTATGAAATTAGTAATGATGGGTGTAAGGGTAGGGGTGCATAATTTGACTAAGTGCGCTGGGAAGATATCCCCTTTGCAGTTGGACGCTTTGAGTTTAGAGATGGTGACTTGCAATGCAATTTGCATCACTGGCGTAAAATGGAATAGCATATTCGAGTAGTCATTGGCTGGATTGATGGGAGTCTCAGGGATGTTTTTATCCGCTAGGATTTTTCTTTTAGCGAGAATTTTCTTTTGTAGTAGATCGATTTTGGAGGCTAGTGTGTTTTGGATAGTGGTACACCACTCTTTACTGGCGTTGGCAGGAGTGGTGGTTGGGATAGGGTTTTCCAATTCTTTAAGAATAGTAAACAGCTCCTTAGTATTCGAGGTGGCATTGTTAATGCGGGCGTTGTATGCATTGGCTTTATGGGAGATGATTGCTGCTTTGTATATTTTATTAGCAGCTGTGAATGCGATGGCTGAGTCAGTAGTGAGAGATTTTTTGTGGATATGTTCAAGGGATCTTTTAGTCTGCCTAAGCGCAACTAATTCATCATTGAACCAGAAGCTTGTTCTCTTGTCTTGTCAGTATGTCGTGTTTTAGTAGTAACTGGTGCTACTGCATCAGTGGTACTAGTGAGGCACTCGTGGTACATCTTACCAAGAAGACATGGGTTATCACTTACAACGGTATGGGAGGCCAGAGCTTCGTTAAAACGGGGGGATAGATTGTCAGCTGTGAGCTTTCTTGTGTTTCTTGTTTCAAACGTGTCCCTTATTGTTGTTTTAGGGGCACTTCTCTCATTGTTAATGAGGGTGAAGTTGACGCAGTAATGGTCGGTCCAGCTAAGGGGTCAGATCGACTCGATGGTGACTTGGGTATTGAGTTTAAGTACCCAGTCAAGTGTTTGACCCTTGTTATGGGTGGGAGCATTTACTATTTGAGTAAAGTTCATGTCTTTGAATGCAGTATAGAAAGAGTCTGCTTTGGGATCCTTCTTATCATTAAAATCGAAGTTGATATTGCCAAGGATGACACATTTCGTATTCGGTGTGATGTGGGGAGCTAGTCGGAGAGGGATGTCTAATTCTGGCATGGTGTTGGTATGACGTGATCTGTAAATGACCAGGATATTGGTTGTAGTTTTAGGGTTGGTGGGAGGGTTTGGCTAAGAGAAATTCGTAAATTTCTATTTCTTCAGGAGGACACGCTCTGATTTGTACTTCGGTTTTGGCTATTATAGCCACACTACCACCATGTCCATTGGTTCTGTCAGTCCGGATAATAGTATAGCCTGGTGGGATAGCAATTGCTAATAATGGCCCGGACGCTTGGTGCAGCCAAGTCTCTGACTATTAGTAAGTCTAGTTTTTGTTCAATGATTAGGTCATAGATCTGAATAGCGTGGGCTCCGAGAGAGCTGGCGTTAATGAGAGCACCTTTGAAATTGGGTATAGTCTTTATTGGCGGTGGGGAGATAGTGGTCAGAACCTGCGAGTCTGCGATTTGAGGGGTTGATTGACTGCGCCTGTAAGTGGAGTCTTATGGTGGTTGCAGTTGTGTAGAGGGTTGGGTTTCTGTTGCTTTTGTAGGGCTGAGTATGCGTTGCAAATTCGGGGAAGCCGATTAGTGCGTGCTCTAAGACGGCATAGTCTGGTGTGGCCCAAAATAGAATAGGCAACAGTGACATCTGTGTTCTTTAGTCACTGTTGGATCGACAGTGCTGTGTTCTAAGTTATTAACGCTGTTAGTGGGGCACTGAGGGTTGTTGTGAACCTGAGTAGCAGGAAAGGATGGAGTAGAGGGCAGAGAGTAGAGGAAGGCAGATTGATGAATTACTGTGTTGATTAGCTACTCATGATATAGAGGATGTCGGAGGTGGGTAAAGAACAGATAAGTAAGAAACTCCATGTTTGTGGAAAGAAACATCACCTCCAGCTGCTCCTCCTCAGAGATATTCTTGCTTTTCTCACTTCCCCCAGAAGCTGTCTCTCCAGAGCCCTGGTACTCTCTAGGCTGGACTACTACAACAGCCTTTTCTCAATCTGTCTTCCTCTACTCTCTACTCTCTGCCCTCTGCAACTAATCAAGAGCTGGACTGCGAGACTTCTCCTTGCCCACAAACCCAGTGACCAGATCTCTCTAGCCGTTAAATCTCTCCACTGGCTCATGGTGGCTGCAAGAATTAAGTTCAAGACCCTCAGCATCCTCCACAAGGCCTTATGGGGCCCGCACTGCATCCAACTCTCTTCCAAAACACCTTACTTCTCAAGCTCTTCGCTCAGCCACCTCCAACTCTCTTAGGGTCAGACGCTTCTCCAGGCAGAGAGTGGGGGGTAGCGCTATCTCCTCAGCAGGTGCCTCCCTCTGGCATGGCCTCCCTGTCCCTCAAACTTGAGCCGGACCACCTGAAGTTCCGGAAGCAGCTCAAGACTTTCCTTTTCGCCTCTGCTTTCTCTCTCTCCTGCTAACCTACCTGTCTGCTGTGCTGCCTGGTGGCCTGGCTGCCCTCAGAGTCTCATCGGGAACCAGTCGCCCCTAAACTGCCTTCGGACCTGTCACGCGCTAGGGGCTGTAACTGTAACCACTACAGTCCCCCCACCTCCTTGCACTTACCCAGAGCCGCGTTGCCCTGGCTGCACTTACTCAGAGCAATGCTGTCCTGACTGCACATCCCTTTTTTCCTCTCCCTGGTTTTGTCCCCTTCTATCTTCCCCCCTGCACTATGCTTTATCGCACTTGCACTATCTGAATGACACAGGGCCTTGTAAGATCGTTTGTCGCAGGGGACTGCCAATGTTGGCATTTACGTGCTGCAATTTTAAACGTATTACCAAAGTATAGTGTAAAGCTGACGAATAAAACGAGGTGAAATTGCCTTTACTTTCGGCTTGTAAAAAATGTTTTTTAAAAAATGCCTTCAAGTTACGCTTTGCAGACAGCATTTATGAATTAATTTCTATAGAACCCATTGGCTCTTTAGCTGGTGCCCATTTGAGACGGATTTCATACGCGTGCATTCGTTTTACGCCTCTTTGAAAATCTCATGCTGACTTAAAACCAAGTGCACACACAAGAATTAGCAGGAAAGCACAGCAAGGATATAAACTCTGCTTCATGCCACTTGTCTGCCTTGTAGGCTCTGGAAAATGGGCTGGCGCAGGAAACTGGGGTAAAAAGAATTACGCTATGCTTTTATGCTTCTATTTCCCACACCTCACGTTTTAAAATGCGACCTGTGTTTCAGGTATTCCTGCCTGTTGAAATCAGAGCAACTGGGGGTGGGAACACAATAAAGAATAGAACTGTGAACAGCAAGACCTGACACTTTGATTTAGAGAAGCAAAAGTGTTTTAGTGTTTAGAAAGGGAGAGCTGGAGAAGGTCTCTTTGTGATGACTGTTTTAGGGAACTGGTTCTGGTGGTTCTCGGCTTTCTCCAGAGTCCCCTTTCCTCCCCATTTAGAATCTTAGCATGTTGCTTAATTGGCAGAAGCTTTTTGGAATTGGGCCCTTTCGCATTTTTGTTTTTGGCGTATTTGGTGTCATGCTAGCGCCACCTATGGCTAAATCGTGGGTACTGTAAGAGAGAAAGAGGCGTTCGGGAGCAGTCTCACGTTGTCATGGCAACTGGCTGACTCTTATGGGATGAAATGGCCGCGGCCGGGCCTTGATTTGTTTCCAGGATGGCTGTGCTTCTGCCATTTCGTACCGTGAGTAGATCATTTAAGTTGAAAACGCCCCCACCCCTTTATTTAATAGCTGTCCATCTACTATAAAGCGTTCCTTTTGGCTATGAACTTATCACCCTGCCCCCACCTTCTCCAAACGCGTATAATTTACTGCCGCGCTCGTGAAACGCAGGCAATGTACTGCTGGTGTAGTTTAGCCTGGTCATTATCAATTGGTCCCTCAGCCGTGACCGGCTGCTAGTGCTCGAGCTCGGACCCCTGGGCAGGTGGGCACACAGCATCCTGTGGGTAATGCTCATTTTGTTGGCGGGGTGGCAAAGGGCTTGCCACATATTTTGTATTCTGTGTGACACTGCAAATGCCCCAGCATCCAGTACATTCACATCAGTGCATATTCCTCCCATCACACCACTGACAATGGGAAAAGAAACCTGCCCCCTTAATTACACACCGGCGTCAGTAAGGCAGAGCTCAGCATCTTGAAGAACGGTGACAGTGGCAGCCTATCAGTCGCTCAAGCAGGTGCATCCGGGTAGCACAATAGGGCAGGCACTGAAAGGACCCATGTAGGCATCACCGAGAGCCAAACGGCCTCTAAGCGTTCTCTCGATTAAATACAAAGCTAGTGGCACGACTTGAAGCAGACCTGTTTTTACATTCAGGAGGGCAATAGTCTTGAGTGCAACTTGTCATGTGTGAATCAAAAACACCCGACTTCTAAACACGGCTTCCACTGGTGATTGGGCCGTGGGATCTAGACAATTTATTTACCCGTCACAAGTGGGAGCACGTGGCTGCGAGCTTAATGCCGACATAACGCGCTGTATAAATATAGCGGCGAAACAAAAGACACCAGGTGGTGGTGTTCATGCCATACATTTGCGGGGAGTGTGCCAATTCAAATAAACGGACACTGCAGGAGTGGACGTTTGGAACACCACGGCTTGTACTAGAGAGCAGGTCGGGTCCCCTCAACAGCCAAAGTGTGGGGTGATACATACAGGAATACCAGCGGGTGACAGGTCATAGGGGAGCAACACAAAGGGACACTTGGGCACTGCAGGATGTTTAAAGTAACGGATATGGTCCATGAGAGCATCTTATAGGGAACAATGTGGGGTGTGAATGGGCAATGCCCCGTACTGTAATGGGGCAGTAACGTTGATACAATAGGACTAAACGGCAGGTTAAACAAAATTATGTAATTATGATGCAATTTGTTTGCGATTTCCAGTCCATGTTCAAGCATGTGTTAAAACGATGTGTGCGTGTGTTTACACACACAACAACACGCTTACTTGAAATAGAATATGGCATTCATCCCCCGTTCCAGCGGCTAAAACGGTGGATAACGTCCCGGCAGACCAAGCTTTGCTTGGGCCGATAACTAGGTGTCCAGGCCGTTATCCACTGTTCCAGCCCCTGGAACGAGGGAGGAGGCTATTAGCACCCCAGGTTGCCCAAGCAGTAACCCAGGGTTGTAAAAAAAAAAAAAAGGATTTTCCTTCCTACATCTTGCTGTGCACGGCATCCGGTTGTAGGATGGAAAACACTTTTCCAAGATGGCCACCATGGAAAGGGAAGATGGGCTTCGTACAGAGCCGCTCTTCCCTTTACAAGCCGGCCAGGGGAAGGAGTGGATGGTGCTGCCACCAAAAAAAAAATAGGGAGGGAGGGAAATAGAGTGATGGAGGGTAGGGCGAAAACGGCGGCGAGGGGAGCCGGCCATTAGGCGCCTTGGAACGCAGGCTTGTACCCGCGGTTCAAGCCCACGTTCCTAGCCATCTGATTGGCTGGCTCCCTCTGCCCGGGTGTTAATGTCTTTTATATAGAGAATGCAGGGAATGGGCTGGAACAAGACCAAGCGGTGACCCAGCACATGTCTCTCCCATGTCCTGCGCCGTAACGAGCAGACCGCTTTCAGAAGACTCGGCAGAGAGCGTTACCTAGTCTAATGAAAGCAGTCTGTTTGTGAAAGCTCCGGTTACGCCTGCTATAACTCTGTGTGCTGCTCTTTCCTTGGGCCCAGGGCCTCGCACAGAAATCTGTCAAGCAGATCTGAAGCTGCATTATGGCATGAACGAGTAACCAGCTCTTCTAAGAGCTTTTCAGAACTCTCGGCCCTGGAAACTGCCAAAGCCTCACAAACAGTGCTGTAGCTGTCCAAACTGATATCTGTCCTGCAATTTACAGACATCTCTTTATTAGGGCGATTATTGGGACCAATCAAAACGGAAGAGTCCATTATTCAATTAAAAGGGCTTCTTACTGAATCAATATAAGACCCATTTAAAATTTAAAATGGTGGACATTATGAGGTTCCCATAATTCTCTTGGCTTTTATGCAGATTGCTAGGAATGGGTTTGATGAAGAGATACTGTGTTGTGCAACCTGGCCGGGGGCCTTGCACCTTGGCCCTGCCCTCTTCTTCCCACAGCCCCGCCCCTCCAAAGAGGTGACAGTTCCCCCCCAAAAATTGTTTCAATTTTCAGCACTGTAGATGGGTACACACAGAGATAAATAAGCAGAATGGATGGATGGATGGATGGATGCATACATGGACTGACAATGCCACGGATCGGTAGATAGATTCAACGATCAACAAATGGACGAAAAGATTGATGGATTGATAGATGCACAGATACATTTAATAGCCCATCAATCATGCAAATGATGTTATAGTTGTAAATTATTCCCAGTAATTTATGTGGATTAGGTAATTTCCGTGAATTACTGATTTCTACCAGTGGGAAGCCTAAAACAATCCAAAAAATAACATGCAACGGGTGCTCTTTACTACACAAATTCCATGTCTGGTTCTAGTGACATTTACAAACAATTCAAACTTCGGCCTAATGGTGTATTATTTACATCAGTAGAATTTTTGAATGCACTATTGAAGGTTAATTCGTAGTAACCCCTTACATACCCAGTGTGTATTGTGTATGTGCTGTAACCTTGATGGCTCCACCACCACTGGGCTTATTCTTTGATCCAAAACACCCTGGAGCAGGACAGTAAAAGAGTGTAGCCTCGCAGCATACAGCGCCTGGTGGCGATCTCAAACATGGTGAACTGCCCTGGTCATATAGATCCTCCACTGTTTACCCACATTGCAAGTGCAGAGAGGTAAGCCAAAGATGTAGTGTATTACTACTAAATCCTTAAATATGTACAGCTGTGCGTTTGTGTCTCACTCAATGGCACCTTCTATCAATGGCTTCCTCCCTTGCTTTATTCCCCTTCTTATTCTATTGCACACCTGTATCCCTTATCACAACCTCCTTTGAAACTTTGCACTCTCCTCCTTGCACCCTGGGGGTCTATAATTGCAAAGAACAGCAGTAAACGCCAAAACTATTAGAATTGCCAATGCTGGTTATACTTGCCTTTAAATAAACGTGCAGTTCATGTGCCATTAATTTTCTTTTTTTTTTCAATTTCCAGTCACAGCTTGGAACCTTTTTTACAGTAGTATGCCTTTGACCACTCATAATGCTGGGAAACTTCAACTGACATCGCAATTGAAAACTTGCCTTATAACTACTGAAAAGTAAAAGGCTGTATAAGGGCTAGAGAGGACAACATTGTTTAAGTTTTTAAATAAACTATTAGTAAATTCAGGGGTCGAAGAAAACTTAGTTGTACATTACTGTAGATCATGCAAAGGAAATGTGGCTTGAAACAATGAAAATGCTTGCTGTGCAATTTAAGGAAGTGTTTATGCATGAGATGTCTCTTCGTTCAAAGGTGATTAGGGGAATGCACTGCCCCTGAATCATACGCTTGCTTATTAATGATAAGTGCACACTGAGACATGCCTTTTTCCAGATGAGTGTTTGTGATGGTAGAGAGCATTCCACCATAAGGAAAGTTGCTTTCATACTTGCAGTGTTTCTCTTCTACTTTTTTCAACACCATGTTGGACTTACTGATATGCTTCTGTCAGCACTGCTCCCTAAATGCCTCCTCTCGTGCCGATGTTCGAGATGACCAAGCTTTATTTTGCAAAATGTTTGGTTTTGTTCCGTAAATCTGTTGCAGAGACAATGGTAGTTTCTTAAGAGACCCATAGCAAGCAGTCCTACCCGACGATAAAGCAGCCCAACCCGTTTTAGAATTGTGGGGCAGCAAGGTTGTTGCTGCTCCTTTCATTATCCTGTTAGGTGCCAGGAAGTTGTGGGAAAGCTGAAGGATGCTGTTGGACATAACACCCAGGGATGGACGGGGCCTATAGGGAGATTTCCCGGTAGGCCTGTGCACCCTGGGCCTCTTTTGTGTGTTCTCCAAATGAGGCTTGACGAATCTGCTTAGATCACATGCTGTGCATAGGCCGACATCTAGTGGAAGCTGCGGAGTATTACAGTTTGTTTTTCGAAAGTCGAAAATGGGCGTCGACACAGGGCGTGCCAGTAATACTATCCCTAGTGTGACGTCCACTGTACCCATGATCCCTCACGCGTCTAGGATCCCCAGATTGTTTTTTTCCGCCATTCTGGTCGGAAGCACTTCATCGGAGTTCCCTGGCTTTGCCATATTTTCACTCAAAACTAATTCTAATTTGCCCCGTTTTGAACAACCTTTCGTCGATCAACATCTCGACGCCGAACCGGGGAAGAGATCATCGTCGAATACCCGACGGATTGGGCCTTGAGGCTTCCGCCTCGGCTCGGGCCTGGGCCGCTGGCCTCGGCCCTACAAGTAGGGAGAGTGGGGGGTGCTACACTTCCACACTCGGATATATATATATATATATATATATATATATATATATATATATATATATATATAATCATATAGACACCTTCTTACCTACACACACTTGCCCGCTGCCCACAGGCGCGTATGGAGGGTACGCCCTTTCAGTTTTGCCCCAAGTGTAATAAGAAATACCCTTGGGTAGATAAGCACGCTACGTGCAACCTTTGCCTGCCCAGAGACCACCCCGAGGCGGGTTGCAGGGCCTGTAGTAGGTTTAAGCCCAAAACTCTTAAGGACCGCTCCACCAAGCGTTGGGCCCACCACGCCAAGCTAGCAGCTATGGAGGCGGAGGGTACCTTCAGCGACGGCAGCGACGCCGGACTTTCGGACGGCGAGGGCACAAAGGCGTCGAAAGACAGCCGAACGCACGTCCCCGGCCTCGGAAGGTCGTCCGTCCCGGCGACTATGGGGAAATCCCCCGGCAACAAAAGCGTTACACATACACACGCTAAACACAAAAAATCCACCCGAGATTCGACGTCGTCGAAACCTCGGAAAGAGGCACAGAAGGAGCGGTCCGAAAGGACGTCCTCTGGGCGGTCCCGGTCGAGGTCGCCGCACGACGTCAGGCAAGCCTCCACACTTGCACATAGTGCCTCGACCATTAACATCACGGAAGATCAATCGTCCGGAGACGAACACGACTTCCGTCACCAGCCTGCACCCCAGGTAAAGGGTACATCACTTGGGAGTAAGGAGGGCCCAGTTTCGAAGGCTAGTTAGAAAGACAGGGATTCCACCTCCGATCCTCGACGCCAGGCGTCGAAAGATAAGGGAAATGGTAAACACACTTCCACCCACGGGGAAGGGGGTAAGCAGCAAAGGAAACAACCCTTGCAATCCTCCACAACAAGAGAACTGACTTCCCCCTCCAAGTCTTCTCAGGGCCAGTCCATAGGAAGTTCCACCAAGGTCACCCCAAGCTCCAAACTCTGGTCATGCGAGGACATTGACAGAGTAATGTCAAGGATGTCTTCCTTAGCAAATTTCTTCGAAAGACACCCTGACCAACTCCTAGCTTTAAACCCTCAGGAATCTTCTCCCTCAGGTTCAAGGGACCCTATCCCTTCAAATAAAAGGCCCCGGGTCGAGACGCCATTTAGGCCTTCAGACCCCTTTGAGGTCCAACCCTATTCTTGCCTTTTCCCTACAGACCAAGGGAACTCTTCCCTTATAGAGGGTCAGGAAATTGACACGCCAGAAGATCTCGCAGGGTCAGATTATTACGGGGAGGACGAAGACGAGGATGAGCCAGAAAATAGCCCAAATATTTTCCGAATGGACTCACCAGTCGAAAGGGAAGCCCCAGGGTCTGATTCCCCAATAGATAATCAGCCCCTCCTGAATGAACTGCTCTTTCGGGCAGCTAACCACTTCCACATAGACACACAAGGTGTCCAGGAAGAGAGGGACTTTGCGGAGGAACTAATAGGGGAAAGGAAGCCAGTAGCCCAGACCATTCCCATCCTGAAATCTATTCAACGCAGAATAGCACCATCCCTTATCAACCCAAACCTGACAAGACCTGTAAACCCGAGGGTAGAGAAGCTGTTTAAAGCAGCCCAGTCGGACCCTCTATATTTTAGAGGTCAACTTAAGCCAGACTCTCTAGTCGTAACCAACACCCGCAAGAGAGCTGGTACCCCATTATCTTCCTCTGAGGCTCCCCCCGACAAGGAAAGTAAGAAACTCTATGGTTTTGGCAGAAAAGTAGCTTCCACGGCAGCCTACCAAACCAGAATCGCGAATTCCACCACACTGTTGGCTAGCTACAACTGCCATCAGTGGGAAGAAGTGGCAGCAATAATAGATTCCGCTCCCGAACCCCTTAAGAGCCAGCTAACTCGCATTGGTGCAGAGGGAAGAAACGTCTCAGGCTGCATTTTAAAAACAACTCTGGACGCCGCAGACAATGCGGGTAGACTTATAGCAGAGGGGACTGTCATCAAAAGACATGCTTGGTTGAGGCAGTCGGGATTCAAAGCAGAAACACAAGCTGCACTCTTAGACAAACCAGTGGAAAGTGATCTGTTTGGGAAGGCAGTCGAGGACGCTCTAAAAAACGCTAAGGAAGAATTCGACACCCTCAAATCCCTTGGCCAGTTAACTACCAAGCCACCTAACCAAAGAGGGAACGGCAATTTTCGTCGCCCCCGCGGCCAAAATTCCAATAGAGGAAATAGCTATTCCCACACCCAGGGTACCCAGTGGAACACCAACTCACAACTGTCTACCCAGGGGTATGGTAGGGCTGGTAGAAGAGGACGTGGTAGAGGCAGAGGCAGCCCCAGTAGAGGAGGCGGCACGCCTCCACCAAAGCAGTGACGCTCAGTTCAGGGTCCCTTCCCATGCAACCCCAGTAGGGGGACGAATATCCAGCTTCACCCAGGCATGGGAAGGGATAACATCCGACAGATGGGTGCTGTCAACGGTATCCAATGGGTACTGTATAGAACTACTGCAACGTCCCCTAAACCATCCTCCACGACAAAAAGTCCACTCCTTAGAACATCAGAAGATCCTCCTCGAGGAGATCTACAATCTGCTCCTAAAGGACGCGATAGAAATCGTCCCAAGACACCAGGTAAACAAGGGTATTTATTCAACTTACTTCCTTGTTCCAAAGAAAGATTTAACAATGCGCCCAGTATTGGACTTGCGGCCTGCCAACAAGTATGTCAAGCCCCAAAGGTTTCGTATGACTACCCTACAAGAGGTAATCCCCCTCCTAAAAAAGGGGGATTACATGGCAACTTTGGATATGAAAGATGCCTATTTTCATATTTCCATGCTCCCAGTGCACAGAAAGTACCTACGCTTCAAGGTGGACAGTCAACACTATCAGTTCAAAGTGCTGCCCTTCGGGATAGCTTCGGCACCAAGGGTATTCACCAAGGTACTGGCGGTGGCGGCGGCACACCTACGCAGGAAAGCTATCCCAGTATACCCTTATCTGGACGACTGGCTCATAACGGGGGAAACCCCAGTAACTTGCAGGACAAACATTCAAAGGACTATCGACCTCCTTCACGAATTAGGCTTCTCAATCAACGAGAAGAAATCAAGCCTAGTGCCAAGCACCTCCAAACAGTTCCTAGGAGCTATCCTGGATACTCAAAGAGGTTTAACGTTTCCCTCAAAGGAAAGAATTCGGAACATACTACTGCAAATTCCGCAATGTCAGGCCGGTCGCCAAATAACGGTACGCAAGGCAATGCGTTTGCTGGGCATGTTGGCTTCATGCATTTACCTGGTCCCCCACGCGCGCCTGCGCATGCGTCCCATGCAGGAATGGTTGGCGAAACAGTGGTCTCAGGCAAGCGGTCAGTGGGACGATCTAGTGGTCGTTTCGCCAACATTGGTACAAAGCCTTCACTGGTGGACAAGAGTAAATCTTGCTCAGGGGAAACCTTTTCACGATCCCGAGGTACAGGCAATAGTCACTACCGATGCATGCCTCACTGGGTGGGGAGCTCACCTTCTCCACCACACAGCCCAAGGTCTCTGGTCTCCCTCAGTAGCCAGGAACCACATCAACCTGCTAGAACTTCTGGCAGTATTCAAAGCACTTCTAGCATTCGAGCCCTACCTGCTCAACCTGTCAGTGCAAATCCGGACGGACAGCACAACAGCCATGTTCTACCTGAACAAGCAAGGAGGGACTCGTTCACCAAATCTGTCCAAGCTTGCCCAGAAAATCTGGAGATGGGCACTCAGACGGAACATTTTCCTGTCATCACAACATGTTCCAGGGGAGCTCAATTCCCTAGCGGATGCTTTAAGCAGAGACTCCCTCCCAGAGGAACACGAATGGGTTCTACACAAAGAGGTCGTAGAAGACATCTTCTCTCAGTGGGGTTGCCCCACTATAGACTTATTCGCCACAAGCGAAAACAGACAATGCCCAGGATTTGCATCCAGGTTCCCCCAACCAGACTCCCAGGGGAACGCCCTGTGGATGAACTGGTCAGGGATGTTTGCGTACGCTTTTCCACCAACTCCTCTCATCAGGAAGGTGGTCAACAAAATGAACAGAGAGTCAATGACGCTCGTCCTAATTGCTCCCATGTGGGCAAGACAACCTTGGTTCCCACACTTACGCAGGATGGCGGTGTGCGAACCCATCAGACTTCCAACCTGGTACAACCTTCTGTCCCAGCACCAGGGTCAAACAGTGCATCCTCAACCCAACTCAATGAACCTGGCAGCATGGCTCCTGAGGTCATAGAGTTTGGACATCTCAATCTACCACAAAGATGTATGGACATCCTAAAAGAAGCTAGGAAACCAAACACAAGGCACTGCTACTTTGACAAATGGAGAAGATTTGTTATTTGGTGCCAGAATAAACAAATCAACCCAATTGAATGCACTCCTTCCACTATTGTTACATACATGCTCCCTCTGCTAGATGCAGGTCTAGTTTTTAACTCACTAAAGGTGCACCTGGCAGCTCTATCAGCCTACACCACCTCCCATAACAAGGTATCGTGGTGGAAAATACCAGTGGTTAAAGCTTTCATGGAAGGAGTAAAGAGACTTCATCCTCCAATTTCCAACCCACCACCAGGATGGAACCTGAACGTGGTGCTATCTAAACTCATGGGGCCGCCCTTCGAGCCCATGCATAAAAGTAGTCTCAAACATCTGACTTATAAAACTGCCTTCTTAGTAGCCATTACTTCTATAAGAAGGGTCAGTGAAATCCAAGCTCTGCCAGTGCAGGATCCCTTCTTTACTGTCCACAAGGACAAACTGGTTTTACGCACACACCCTAGGTTCTCACCTAAGTTTATCTCTAAATTCCACGTAAACCAGTCCATCGAGCTTCCGGCTTTCTTCCAAAACCCACAAAGCTCAGCTGAGGTGAAACTACACACACTAGATGTGCGTAGGGCGGTCCTCTACTATGTAAACAAGACCAGACCGTTACGAAAAACAGATCAGCTGTTTGTCTCCGTAGCTACAGGCAGAGAGGGGGATCGCGTCTCTAAAGGTGCCATCTCTAAGTAGATTGTTAACTGTATCCAGCTGTGTTACTAACTCGCTGAAAAAACTCTGCCTTTCACGCCTAGGGCCCACTCTACAAGAGGTATTGGGGCCACTCTGGCTTTCATTGCAAATGTACCCCTTGACACCATTTGCAAAGCAGCTACTTGGAGCTCTATTCACACTTTTACTCAGCACTACTGCATTGACACTCATTCCAAGACAGATACACAAGTGGGACAAGCGGTTCTAAGACATTTATTTGCTCATGACCCTTCTCACACCCCACCTCCTTCTTCAGGTACTGCTCGCTAATCTATGCACAGCATGTGATCTAAGCAGATTCCTCAAGCCTCAGAAGAGATACATTACTCACCGTAATCGTATTTCTGATGCTTGTATCTGCTTAGATTCACATGCGACCCACCCTTCCTCCCCTCTGAGAGAAGGTGCATGGTTGCTTGTAGTCTTACCTTTCTACCTATCTGCTTGGATTATCTGTACTCACGCTACTCCTCATGCTACCTCATGTCAGGAAAAACACAATCTGGGGATCCTAGACGCGTGAGGGATCATGGGTACAGTGGACGTCACACTAGGGATAGTATTACTGGCACGCCCTGTGTCGACGCCCATTTTCGACTTTCGAAAAACAAACTGTAATACTCCGGAGCTTCCACTAGATGTCGGCCTATGCACAGCATGTGAATCTAAGCAGATACAAGCATCAGAAATACGATTACGGTGAGTAATGTATCATATATATATATATATATATATATATATATATATATATATATATATATATATATATATATATATATATATATATATATATATATATATATATATATATATATATATGCTACAGGAATATTGGGTGCAGCAGACCAGAAGGCGACGCAGAGCCACACTGACTGCCACCATGACCCCAAAGAAAAAAAGTATGTGGTGATGAATGCCAAGTCATACCAACCTAGTAAACGCCAACCGCAACAATGTTGACAACACCGGTTCTGAGAAATAATTTCTGAGCCAAGCACACTGACTCTTCTTGTTGGGGCACGTGCAGATTCCACCTTAAACAAAACAGCTGGTCAGAGAATTTAAGCTCAGTATTCTTGCAAAGCAGTAGGACCCAAAAGGCAGGTACAGAAGGCGGGCAGGACTTGCAAGCAATGTCTGCTTCAAGTGCCTCCTGGCAATTTTAATAGGCAATGTGTAAGCAGTAAATCCATAAATGGATTGAAAAGAGGCATGCATTTTATTTCCAAATATATATTTTTATTTTAGTTCATATTTGAACTTTTCACAAAGAGATAAAAAGGAAAGAAAACAATGAAAAGAAATGCAACTGAAAAACAATGGTATTCCAAACTCATTAAATAGTTAAAAAAACAAAAATGTTAATCTCACAATAAAAACATACACAATATATCAAGAAAGGACCAACATGGCAGCAGATATACATTACTGCTTTACACCTATTTCAAAACATTTCGGTTCAAATTCTTGTTCTAATATTATCGCAAGCAGATTCATTCAATGACTCTGCTTAATGGATTTGTGGACCCTCTAAGAGCCTAGCCGTATATTCTCATTAGAAGTTAGTGTAAAAACATTTAGAAATGGTCCTCGAAATGTAATTCTCCAAGTCATAAAAGCAGTGCACTCAAGTGCTATTTGCTGCAAGGTTTCAACTTCATTTAGTTTACAAGAAGCAACGTTTCCTCTCTGGGTGTGGTACCCCATTTCTACCTCTCATTATCTCATTTGTTTCTAACATGTTTAATCTTATCTTAAGATAAAAAAATCCTCCATGTAGCTTCAGGAAATTTAGCTAGATATCTGGGTAATTAACCCAAGTAGTGTTGGAAGGTATACGATTTACTGGAATCTATCGTTTACATCCATTCCACTTCCCTGATTCTCTTTTTGACTTTTAAAGGATGAACAATATGCTGACTTCTGAGATGCTAAGAATAGACCAGCACTTCTTCTGCCAGGCATTGAAATCTTCTATTTTGTTTGTTTATAATGCCTGAAGTCATTTGTTCGAATAGTGTTGCATTTCCATCAGTAGTTATCTTCCTATAAAACGATAGTATTTTCTATTTCACCATAGCCCTGTTAGATAATGGGCCTAACTCAAAACGGAGTAATGTTTGCGTTTCTCCAATTAGAGGGTGATGTTAAGAGTGAGACCATCCTTTCCGTCAAGGGAAGTCTCAAACTTCCACCTCTCCCAAAAGATCCATCTTCCATCGTTTTTTCTTCTGCCTCACCTTTCAAAGGCAGAGTAACGATTCCATTGGCTGGGCCCGGTACAGGCTCTCGGCTACTGTGATGCTCAGGGGAGAGACGTTAGGAGTGATGACAACCTCTTTGTGGGTTATGCTGGTGCCTGTGCTGGCAGAGCTGGGAATATACAGACCCTGTCAAGGTGGATCATTCTCTGCATCTTGGAATGTTATGATCTGGCTGGTAAAGATGGGTTTGAATGTCTCGAGGCTCATTTTAACAGAGATCTGGCTGCCTGCCTCTCTCCTACAGAGTGGGCGGCCCCTGTCTTCGACATTTGCTAAGCAGCTACATGGGTTTCTCTACACCCATGTGCCAAACATTACTGCTTGGATTCCCTTTCAGGTCCGAATGCTGGCTTTGGCAGAGCAGTCCTCGAGAGATTTCTGGTTTAGGTGCTCTTGCTTTCCTCCCTCCTCCAGATCTACATAATGCCATTGGAATCTTATCATAGATGAGGAATCTGTGGCAGTAAGAAATCTATTTGAATAACAAATGACTTGCCAAATGACCATTCGAATAACAAATTGACTCAGCAATGTTCTTTCTGATTAATGTTCCTCCCATGGATTCCGCAGGGCCCTGTCGATCTACCCCTTTTGACAGACCTCTCCTAGTACACTTTCATCGATTCTGCTGACCCCTCAGCAATACAGCGCTAGGAAAGAAAGCAGAACTTGGGTCATGGGTGTGGTTCCTCGATATATATTGACCCCGACGTGCTCTCTGGCGAGGAGTGCATAGAGCTGTTGAGCAGAGCTGCAGCAGAAATGTTTTCGAAGATCAGCTGCACTGGAGACGGAATGTCATGGATGAGAAATCCATGGGAGGAACAGTCAAAAAGGGCAATCCCAAGAGGGAAGTAATGTTATTTTTTTTACTTGGTATAGTAAAACGATTGGCTTTGCCAAATTAATGTGTGTAACATTTAAATCAAGTAAGCAAGAATCTTATTTTGAATAGCAACAGCTGCAGAAAATGGACGCTGTAGCATGTGCATATTGCCATCGGTTTCATATGGATGTGGAATTGCATTGACAACTTACTTAATACTTTTATTACTTGGTCTGTCACAGTTGCTACAGATTAAAGTTTACGGCATAATGCAAAAGGTGCTCCTGGTGCTTGACTGCAGCAGGAGCTGAGCAGATACCCCAGTGCCAGCTCTTGTCAGATGCCACATTGGTTTAATTCCACCAATCTGAGGATGACAAACGTGCACTTCTTAAATTGGCATATGTGCTCCCCGATTTCCATTGTGCATTGAGAATAAAGTCCTGTCCCCATCTTACTATCGGCTGCTGGCCCTACACCTTTGCAGGAGGTCCCTGAGCCTATGGATTCCTTTGAGGGTGGGCATAGTTGGGCTTTAACCAAGATCACACCAGCTCCAAAAAGGATGTTTCAGATGACCTGAATGCAAAGGTTATAGAAGCATTTTTAGCTGGAAAACGGTAAGGGTTTTGTGGGTACATCTAACAACGCATTAATGCCCAATGCCAAGAAAGCAGGGTGACATTGAGCGCTTGCTCTGTTCCAACCGCTTCTCAAGCGTCCCTACTCTGACCCTGCACTAATTTCTTCATAACTGACTACGCTCTCCAGCCCAACTGTGGGCATACTCCAATAACCCACACAAGACATGGGCTTTGGTAATCGCAGCAAGGGTGAGCACTATTATTTGGAGGGCAATGTGGGTTGGGCTAGATCCTCTTTGATTTGAAGTCTGCTTCATCACCTGCTGACTTGTAGCTCTGCATTTTGCCTTTATCCTGGCAGATACAGCAGAAGGAGATAATGGTTTTAAGAGAGAGACACTGACAATGCTCAAAATGTTGTAAGTGCCTGATTACATTTTGTGAAATGACAAGAAAAGGGCAGTGCTTTTAATTGGGTTAATTTTATAGTTGATCACTGAAACAGTAGCTTTGTTGAGAGGGCTGTAGGAGCAACTGGATAATAGCAGAATTAAGCAATGATGGCATTTCTCCAGCATGGGGTCTGGCATGGATTCACATGCTCATGAATATTCCGCATCGTCAGGCTGGGAATCCTCGGTAAAGAAAAAATCAGTATCAGTTTAGTTTCTGAACTGTCTTTCTTAGTAGTAACCAATCACTGGTCTCTGGGTCATACTGCCCCCAGCCAATGACTGCCCTCTCCCTAAGCCCCTCCCCTGGCAGCCATCCTCAGATTTTTACCGCACGTTCAAGTGTGGGAGTCCTCGTGCTATAGCTCTCGAGCTTTTACTGCGTTTTCGCGCTTTTTTCAAAGAGATTTTCTCATTTTTCGGTTAAATCGAGCCTCAAGCTCCACCGTTCTACTTCCGATCAATGGGGACCCGTTTTGGAATTTTTCACGCCCCTCAAGGGTGAAGTTTTTGTCGAGTTACGCTTCTTGGAGGATTCCAGAAGATCTGAGGCCTACCATGGACATGGCCCAGGACCAGGGAAGCTCGACGCCCGGATCCAAGCTGTTCAGGAACTGCCCTGGATGCGGGTTACAGAATGTTTTCAAGGAGGACAAGCATTCGAGATGTCTCTACTGCCTTCATGAGGACAAGACACACGTGGAGAAGGACTGTGCGTTCTGCAAGAACCTATCGGAACGGACCATGAGGGATCGTCGTACCCGCCTTGCCAGCTGGCTGGAGAAGGACCCAGCAGGTGAGAAGAAGAAAAGGTCAGAGCGGTCTTCTAAGTTCTGTGAGGGCGCCCCAGGCGACGGGGGCCCAACAGAAGGCTAAGCACCGCGAGTCCGCGGGCACCGGGAGTGCCGAACGGTCGGGCTCTTCGGTTGCCAGGCAGGGCACGCCGTCCCCGGCACCATCAACCACGAGCCAACGCTCTGGTTCGGGAAAGAGGAAATCCGAAAACCCGGGTAAGCTTCTGGAGATGCCCCAGTCGATCTCGAAAGAATTCAGCCGAGGGGGAGCGAGGCGGTGACCCTCCCCCCAAGGTGAAGGCCTCAAGTGCGCCCAAGGTGGTGAAGGCCTTGATTCACCCGGCTAAGGCCTCTATCGAGGGAGTCGCGGCGACCCTGGCGAAGCCTGTGGAGGCTACACCAGTGGAGTTGACCTCGGGCCCAGAGTTTCCCTGCCACTGCAGAGGGAATCCTCTTTCCAGCCCATCGACAAGACCCCCATGAAGACCCCGGTGGAAAAAGAGGGGGGGCCGGTGGCCATTATGGACACCGATTCAGCCTCTGAGGAGGAGCTTGTGGAAACCGTGAAGAACCTCAACGAGAGGTTGGAGAAGGTACGATCCCACGGGAGGTGGCGCCGACGAGGCCCCAGTGGAGGACCAGCCTTCTCTCCCGTCGCAGCAATTGCCCGAGCCTCAGGACAACTCGGCGGCCATTTTGATGGCAATCCAAACCTTATGCACGGAGATAAGGACGAGATTACCACGAACCCCGGCTGACGATCCAGAACCGGGCCCGTCGGGAAGCCCTCCGAACAAGCGGAGGAGAGTTCATCCCGCCCCGCCCTTCATGCCCCCACGACCCGTGGAGCCCTCATCCCCGTCACCGGACCCCAGGGCTGACACGGTGATGGATACGACGACGGGGACGGATGACGGTGGTGACGGGACGGACCATCCATCACCACTCCCTCGGGCTTCCCCGCCCGACAAAATTGGCTCCTTTCACCCCATGATCGCCAGGGCATCCGAGCTCTTCCAGCTCTGCCCCGAGGAACAGAAGAAGGATGGTTTCCTCTATCAATGGCGAGAGGCCAAGAGAAAGACGGTTCTCGCGGTACCGTTACTCGATATCTGGGACGAGGGACTTGCAATCCTGAAGAACCCGTCCGCGACACCTGCCAAGAGGGACAGGTATGAGAAGAAGTACCGGGTCCCCGACGCCACCGCTTTGTGCCTCAGGGTTCAACCTACGCCGGATTCAGTCGTCTCAGCGGCGGCCAAGGAGAAGGCGGCGGGGCCGACAGCCTCAACCTCTACTTCCCCACCTGACGGCGAGGGTAAGAAATTGGACGCCATGGGGCGATGGGTCATCTCGTCGGTGGCGACGACAATTAAGGCGGCCAACGTCTTAGCGATTGTGGCCCGTTACGACAAGGAGCTGTGGTACAAGATAGCTCCCCTACTGGACTTCCTACCAGAGGACAAGAGGGTGGAGGCCCTGGGGATTCTGCCGGAAGGTGAGCTGGCGTCGGACCACGCCATAACGGTGGCAACGGACATTGCCAACACTGGTTTACGCAAGTTGGGCAACGGTGTTTGCCTTAGACGACGTGGCTGGCTCAAGGCGACAGACTTCTGTCAGGACGTGCAGAGCAGGGTTTTGGACATGCCGTTCGACGGCAACAACCTGTTTGGGAAAACGGTGGATGAGTCGCTGCAGGCCATCAAGTCCGACACCGAGACGGCCTGAGCCCTGGGAGTCCTTCAGCAACGACGGCCGTTTCGGAGCGCCGGAGGCAGACAGGGGGCCTCCAAGGGATCAGGCGGTGGCTCCTCTACGTACCGCCAGGCGGCCCGCTCCTCATCCCAGGAGGCTTACAGGGGTCACGGCAAGCAAGGAGGATCTCCGCGTCGTCGCCAAGGAGGCCAAGATGGCAAGGCTGGCTCCAAGCAAGATTGAACCGGCCGTAGCGTCGGGCCCTCACCGAAGAACCCCGGTGGGAGGCCGGCTGGCGAAGTTCGTCAGCGTGTGGGAGTCCATCTCCACCGACCATTGGGTGCTGGATGCCCTGGCCCACGGGCACACTCAAGAATTCCAAAAGAAGTGTCCCTGCATTCCTCCCGTGGCCAGGAAGGACAGTCACATCCCTCAACTGCTGTTGGAGGTAAGGGCGATGCTCAAGAAAGGTGCCATCGAGCTCGTCCTCAAGAGGCTGCAGGGCTCCGGAGTATACTCAAGATACTTCCTCGTCAGAAAGAAGACAGGCGGTTGGCGCCCCATCCTGGACCTACGTCTGTTGAACAAATACATCAATGCACAGAAGTTCAGGATGGTCACTCTCCAGCATGTGCTGGGACAGCTGGAGGAGGGCGACTTCCTATCGTCGTTGGACTTGGAGGATGCTTACTTCCACAACCCCATCCTAAAAGGACACCGAAAGTTCCTCAGATTCGTAGTCCAAGGACGCCACTACCAATTCAGAGCTCTGCCATTCGGATTGAAGTCGGCACCCAGGGTGTTCACCAAGTGCCTAGCACCAGTGGCGGCGCGGCTGCGCCTGCAGGGGATCCACGTCTACCCCTACCTCGATGAATGGCTCATCCATGCAAGGACAAGAGACCTCGCCGTCGAGCACACGGCGGAGACTGTCCGCTTACTCACGGAGCTGGGTTCTCCATCAACTACCCGAAATCCCATTTGGTTCCGTCGCAGGTGGCACTGTTTCTGGGAGCAAAGCTCGTACATTGGAACGATTGGCGTCTCTGTCGGAGGAAAGGACGAAGGCCCTCTTAGGCAAGGTGCAGCGCCTGCTAGCCACGGACGTGGCCAGGGTGAGATCCATCAAGTCCCTCCTCGGTATGATGTCCTCATGCATCTATCTAGTGCGCCTGTGCAGGCTACGGATGTGTCTTCTACAGGAGTTCCTCGACGCCCGCTGGATGCAAGCGGGGGGCAGCTTCGAAGACAAGATCCCGCTCAACGAGGTTTTTTTCGTCGGGCGATCCAGTGGTGGGGCACCTGTGCACACCTCAAGGTGGGCACATACTTCCAGACCCCGGCACACCAGGAGACGGTGACGACGGACACCTCCCTGGAGGGATGGGGTGCACACACCGGAGATCTCCACGCAAGAGGCCTTTGGCTCCCGGAGGAGGGGTCTCTCCACATCAACATCTTGGAGCTCTGCGCCGTGTTCTGGGCGATCAAGTCGTTCCTCCCGTCCCTCAAGGACAAGGTGTGAGGATCTTCACCGACAACACCACCACGATGTTCTACATCAGGAAGCAGGGAGGCACCAGATCCCCAGCCCTATCCAAGGAGGCCCAGGATCTGTGGCACTGGGCCGTCGGCCAGGGGATGTTTCTGGTTCCCTTCCATCTGGCAGGAATAAAAAACACCATTGCCGACTCACTCAGCAGGGAGCTGCGCTCGTGACACGAGTGGGGAACTACACCAGGATTAAGTGGATCGGCTCTTCCAACGATGGGGCGAACCCCAGATCAACCTTTTCGCAACGTCGACGAACTCCAGTGCCAGAGGTTCGCCAGCAGTTTCCCCCAGCCGAGGAGCATGGGCAATGCTTTCTCGTTCCCTTGGGACGGCCTGTTCCCGTATGCGTTTCCCCCGTTGCCGCTCTGCTTCGACTCATCAGCCAGCTCAAGAGGTCCCAGTACAGGATGATCCTCGTCGCACCGGCGTGGCCGAGACAGATCTGGTTCCCGGACCTTCTGGACCTTCAGCGTCCCCACCAGTCAAGCTGTCGACGGACGCAGATCTTCTCTCCAGCGAGGGAGGCGCCATTCTTCATCACGACCTCGAGTCGCTGAACTTGCAGGCCTGGCTCCTGCAGCACTAGAGTTTGGAGGGTACGATATCCCGGCTAACTGCAGAGAGGTTCTTGCAAAGGCCAGGGCGTCCTCAACTCTCAAGTGCTACGGACATAAGTGGAAGAGGTTCTCTGTCTGGTGCTGTGCACAGAAGATCAACCCTCTACGGATTATGGCACCTCAACTGCTACCATACCTACTGTCGCTGGCCAAAGCTGGACTAGCTTACGCTTCTATCAAGATACACCTGGCAGCGATCTCCTGATACACCAGAAATGCAGGACGGCCGTCCTTGTGGTCTCATCGACTGGTGAAGGAATTTATGAAGGGACTGTTCCGATCGTTCCCGCCGGTGAAGGCTCCAGCCCGGCGTGGGAGCTCAATGTGGTGCTGACCAGGCTCATGGGGCCTCCATTCGAGCCTTTGCATTCGGCTCCGTTGAAGTTCCTGTCATGGAAGACAGCATTCCTTGTGGCCATCACCTCCGCACGACGCGTGGGAGAGATTCAGGCCCTATCCTGAAAGCCTCCATACTTGACTTTTCACGATACGAGGGTGGTGCTGAGGACGCACCCCTCTTTCATGCCCAAGGTGCTGTCGGACTTCCATCTTAACGAGCCCTGGTGTTGCCAGTTTTCTTTCCGTCACCTTCCGAGAGGACTTTGCACTTGCTGGATGTAGCTAGAGCGCTTAAGTTCTACGTGGACCGAACGAAGAGTTTTCAGAAGACATCACAGCTGTTTGTGAACTTTGGACCTGCGAACCAAGGGAAGGCTCTCTCGAAGGCTTGCATTTCCAGATGGCTCTCCGGCTGCATCATGCACCGTCATCGGTTGGCCAACCGACCGTTGCCAGGCCGTCCGAGAGCCCATTCGACCAGAGCGATCGCAGGTACTACTGCGTTCTTGTCTGGTGTGCCTCTGCTGGACATCTGCAGGGCTGCTACGTGGAGGTCGACGCACACCTTCACGAGATTCTACTGCGTCGACCGGGATTCCAGGGAGGAGTCCAGAGTCGGCCAAGCAGTGCTGCGCAACCTGTTCGCCTGAAGGTGGGCCTGATGAGGAGGTGAGAGTTGCTTAATGTTGAGTTTATGCAATGCTTAATGTTGAGCCTTTTGCCACCTCCCGTGGTTGTGCATGTGTGTACTGCTATGTATTCTTATATTCATGAGCATGTGAATCCATGCCAGACCCCATGCTGGAGAAGGAACAAGTTACTTACCTGTAACTGTTGTTCTCCAGCACGGGTCTGGCATAGTTTCACATGCAAACCCTCCCTCCTTCCCCTCTGCGGCTCTTCACTTGGTCATACTGCCACTTTACGTGCTACCAAATCTGAGGATGGCTGCCAGAGGAGGGGCTTAGGGAGAGGGCAGTCATTGGCTGGGGGCAGTATGACCCAGAGACCAGGGATTCGTTACTACTAAGAAAGACAGTTCAGAAACGAAACTGATACTGATTTTTTTCTTTACCAAGGATTCCCAGCCTGACGATAGGGAATATTCATGAGCATGTGAATCCATGCCAGACCCATGCTGGAGAACAACAGTTACAGGTAAGTAACCTGTTCCTTATCTTGTCTAGAATTTAAATATCGCACAATTAAAATTGAATGTTTTTTATATGTATCTTTAACCATTGCGGACTGTTTTATATACAGTTAAGCCAAAGGCATTTTAATTTTAAATTTGATGGACCGGAGGCACAGAATAGAATTCGCTTCCATTCGTAGGTAGTCTGGTCTTTCTGTTTGTGGAACATTCACTCTGATGCAATTTTTGGTTTCTGACAAATTGGCGACCACATAAATGCATCAGACCTCATGCAACATGATTCCAGAATGTCCCACGAAGAGAACATTATTGTTTTATGTTGTTTTGTACTAAAATAAAGACATTAAACAAATAACACTTAACATTTCAGGAAACTCCTAATGGGGGATAGCCATGTATCACAATGGTTTTTAAAAAAATTGCTGTGCCTGATTGACCTTTTTCTGAGCCAAAGTTGAGTCTAACCACTGATTTGTGCTGCTGTCTTAAACATTTATCTACAAAGATATTTGAGCAGTGTTCAGCTGTGTAACTTAGGGGTATACCCTATAAACTGTGTAATGGATTGTAAAGCTCAGATTATTGGAGGATTTTTTTATAAGACATTCAGTATTCTACAAGTGTACATTGATTGTATCTGAAGCCATATAAAACACTTCACGGTTTAGAAATACTTAAACCTCAACCTGCAAGCAACTTTTTACAGAATAGTACTCATCCAGTTTTCTATTGCAATGGTACATTCTTTTAGAAAATGAATCTACAATCTTCGTCAGATGTAGTTATCGTTCAGAATGTATAATACTCGTTTTAGAAAGCAGCACTCTTTTTCTCATTTTTTTAATCCATTGTAATTTCATCACAAACTTTTTCTGATCTTATGTCCTCTTTCCTAATGGATAGTGGGCATGGAACGGTGTCTCCCCTGTTATCAGGCGCCTCATGAATTATGATGCTGGGCTTCTCTGCTTTGCTCAGATTTACAATACTGTACTTTCAATAAAATATGAAGGTATAATTCCAATAGCAAGATGGGTACTGTTGGCTGACCCTATCTAGATATACCAGAGTTATTTCACATATCTGGCGGCTTCCTTTGCATGTTCCAATGTTGCTGCTTTTGCACATGTCACTTTTGATTATGCCATTGTTAACACTATTCCATAAACCAATATGCCTTTGTTGCCACTTTTGCATATGACTGCATTGTCAGTATTGCATATGTCTGTGCTGCTATTATTTCATATGCAGTGTTGGCACTATTGTATATTGTAGTGTTTGTTTTATTATTGCATGTCCGTGTCGTTTAGACAAAGATCGGATAGGCCAGTGGCACCAAATTGAATATGCCAATTTTGTAATGATTACATATTTGTGTTACTGCTGTTACATACACCAGTGTTAATGTTATTGCTTTTGCAGCTGTCCACTTTAATGAATCTTGAACTTATTGTGCAATTTATGCCTGTTTAATGTAAGCGTTGAGTGGCAAAAACAATGCAAAATCTATTCATTAGTGTTCGAAATCTGCACTTTAACTGTGGCAATCATACTTGTAAAGTCTTCCTTAGAAATGTTTTCTTTTAGACTAATGTAGTGTTTTGTGTTTTCAGTCAAAAGACTTTTATTTTAACATAAATACTTATATTAATAACTTGTTTCGACTGTCTTTCTTTACTAATGAGCTTACACTCTGGGCATGACCTCAAATTGTCTCTAACTTTTCTTTGTGTTTTCTTTAAGAGTATGCAAGTTCAATTTATTTGCGTGTTTAAGTATTTCTATCTGGACAAATACCCTCTGCACTTAATATGGATATCTGAGGTTTATGGCACTATGCAGCACTGCCACTAAGCTGTTGTAATTATCAACAGGCGACTGTCCAATGTCACTTCGTAGATGAACCCAACGCCCTAGTGTAACGGGCCTCATTAGAAATCCCACCGTTGATGATCTTCTCTTCACTGGTGATGGGGGCCCCAGATTACTCTTTGCAATATGAAGCTCTAGTCATTGTTAGATGAGTTAGTTATCTATTTACAGGGACTTATTGACAGGTGCAGTTCACACAATAAGACAAATGTAAGGTGGATAGTACAGTGTGACTCGATCGCAAAGTTTCACATTTAGCTGGCTGTTAAGTCACCGGCTACTCAATAGTCACTTAATTGTTTTCTTGCATCCTGCCTCTCCTTGATTCCCAGTTCATTAGAAAGATAACTTTCTTGTGGGTGTGACTTGTGACGGACACACGAGAGCTCTCATTAGCTACTGAGGCAAGTATGTCCATCCAGCATCCTCTGTGTAGCACTGAGATTGTCTCTGCAGCTCACTCCATTTCTCCACTCCTCTCATTGGCAGCAATTTCTTTACACCACTGCATTTTTTCCTCTGCTTGCATTTCTTTTTTTGTCTTTGTTTTGTTGGTGGAGCACATGCCTTTGTAATTTGTTACATATATTTGTGCAGCCACGATCTGTGTTTGGAAGCTTAGCAAACTGGCAAAAGGTGGATGTTTTATGTTCTGCAGAATCTTCATTCATATTGTGATAAGAGAAGTATCATAGTGAAAAATTACTTCTGTTACTGAAAATGCAGAGTGGAGTGTCTTTGTATAACTGAAGAGTTAATGAACCAAGAAAAAGTGCAGGTGTTAACAAGGCCCGAAGGCTATTAACATGCAAGTATAACCTGCGGGTGCAAACTATAAGGCTGTCAAAACCTCACAAAAGACCCCAAGTGCTGAAACCGCTAAAAGAAAGGGTGAGCGTGCTCAGAATGTGACTTGCTCCGAGCATGCGAACCTTCAGGGACGCAGATATACGAAAGGGACATATGGCTGGCAGTGAAATGTGAAAGGTGGGACACCATCCAAATAGACAGAGCCCTCGTTCGATTTCTATGGCAGAGTATATGGCAGCAAGGAGTTGGCAGAGGTGCAGGAGCTAGCTGGAGTGTGGGGGGCAGGCACCAGCTACACATAGCACATGGGGGGGGGGGGAGGGGAAAGAGGTAGGCAGCGAGTGGCATGGCGAGGTGCAGATAGGGATCGTAATGGTGGTCAATAATGTCAGTCATTAGCCGCTTTCCAAGGCAACTAATTGGCTCTGGCTCACATCCTGGGTGCTAAGTGAGTGTATTGCTATCAAGGTTGCTCACCTCTGTGGTTGGGGAGCTTTTGTCTGCTCCTATTGGAATACCTGACTAACCAAAACTTACTTCCATTTATCAACCCAGAACTTCCCATCACTTTCCCCATTTTTAAACGCTGTGACTCTTGATAATTTGTCTCAACTCAAGAGTTGCAATTCAGCAAGTTGGTCAAGCTTGCAACATCACCCATGTTGCAAATTATGCATGCGTAAGAGCATATATTAACCATTCTTGGCAGACATAACCACCATATTGTACCTATCCACCATAGTGTGCCTATCTCGGCTGTTGCCAGACCCAAAATGTGATGCCTGTGTTTTCCTAACCAGCATTACTTCATCTGATTACTGAATTGAATGTGGGCAGGCTAGTCCATTGTTACCTCCCCATTGAGGTGGGCTTTTCTACAAAAGATATCTTTCAATATTGTATCTGGGGAAAACGAGCAAGTGTTAAGCATTGAATCTGTTGGTTGTCGCCTTAGTTTTAAAGAAGTTGTTGCCAATATTAGTTCACATGTTGAATGTGTCTTTTTTATGTCCTCAAAGAAAAAGAGACTGGGTCCACTATGATGAGATTGTGTGCCTTTAAGAGCCTGTATAGTAATTAGGGGTTTAATAAGATATCAGACTTTCGTGAAAAAGGTTTTTCTATTCCTGTTTGCCAGGTATCCTCCAATTAGTTTACAAAGCCTTGCTTTTGATTTGAAAGACCTTTCGTTCACTGTGGACCCGGGTGATTTAACTAGCTTGAATTTGTACAGCCTCGGCAATCATTGTATTAGCATGCTGGAGATAGTAAATCTAGCTGTTCCCAAGTGGTGCATTCCAGAGTCTTATAAGATAGATCATCCGGGTCCAACTCTATTCTTTCTAGTGCAAGCCAGCAAGCGGGGTAAATGTGTGTGCCCCACTTAACGTAGATATGGGGGTGCACAGTCTACTAAGGTTATTTAAATCACTCCGAATTAAAACAATTCAGAAGACTTTGGGTGCAAATGAGTCAAATCCTTAGGCACCTCATAACCCAAATAGACTGAATGATTAATGAGTAACCCAAATGCACTCTCTGACAGATCCCATTAGTTATAAAATGTTGATGATCACTAAACATCAAATAAAACAGAAATAGTGTAACACCTTTGACTATTTAAAAAAAAAGATAGATTTGTTACTCGCATATTATATAACCTAAATTACATGAGAGCTCAAAATGGCCCCAACTATTTATTAATTTAAAGATACCTCACACTTATCCACAGTTTCACATTAGTGACACTATGACAGCAAATGATAATAACAAAAATCAAGTTTCAACAATCTTCTGTTATCCTGATGCGTGTCGGATAAATAAACATATCCTCCTTCAAGGGCTATCTTACTGTTTTCCTACAAACATTAACACATGTAAATATTAACTTTCCATTTTCAAAAAAGGCATCGTGACGACAAAGGTAATGTATAACACTAACCTTGAAGTATACCACTTCCCACACATTCATCGAAAACTAAAACAGAAAGACTTCTATTAGCCCCATCTCAGAGGAAATAGACTTGATAGTCATAACGCGTAATATAAAATTAATCTGCTCACACCTCCTCGTTGGGCTCAACGCAAGCACATAGTATGTTTCCACAAGCGTACAACCTGATAGGTGATTAGTCCTCACCGAGAGCGAGAGGAAGTTAGCTTTGGAAGGTTTAGATAGATTATTCCTCCAGTTGGTCTCGGCTTCCCACTTTTTCAGGTGGAGGTCTTTGAGATCTGTTGAGAACCAGGTGTTAATATGCACCATAGATTTGCCTTTCCACTGTTAGTGGAGACACAGTGTTGATGGCGTGGGTTAGGGTAAGTTATATGTTTCAACCAGCGAAGCGGGGTCGTTGGGGAATGTCTGTGCTGAGGTCAGTTTGTCCAGAAGGGGTAGGATACTAGTTTTAGTAATGCTACGTGAGCTTTGGGTAATTGAGGGAGGCAGGGGTGGCACTTTAGGTGGCAGGGGTTGGATATCGGTATGGAGAAAGAGATTATATTTTGGTCGGTCCATACTCGAGGCTGATTGGAGGTGACCGCAACTTTGTAATTGAGATCAGCTATCCATCCTAGAATACAGCATTTCACATGTGTTGGTCAGAGGCTACGCTGAGAGAAGCCTAGAGTATCGAGAGAACTAGCTAAGAATATAGCATTATTGTTAGACCCGTCCAGGAGACCGAAGTTGACGTCACCAAGGAGGATTGTTTTGGGCAAGCTTTTGGTGGCTAAGTGGAGGTGCAAGATTTCTTCTTCAAAAACGAGAGACGGGCCAGGGGGTCGATAGACCTGGTGGACTGTTGTGGTGCTGTTGGAGAGCGTTTGTTTAGTAGTTAGGAGATTACACATGGAGGTAGAGGAACTACTGGTGTCTGTGATAGGTAGGGAGGCTTTGGCTTTGAGAGCGACCCCTCCTCCTCTTGTGTCTATTCTATCCTTAGGGTAGATGGTGTAGTTTGAGGGTAAGGCCAAGGATAGCGCTGGGCCAGAAGCCTCATATAGCCATGATTCAGAGATTACTAGTAGATATAAATAATTGGATATGATCAGATCGGCGATGTCAAGGAGGGGTGCTTGCAGTAATCTAGCATTAATTAATGCTCCTTTACGATATTCTTTCTGGAAGCTACTGGGTAGCTTGCTGACTATGGCCTGAGCAAAAGTGGGGGTTTCAGGCTCGCCACTAGAAAGTGCCGGAGGGGTAGCTAGAATAGTGTGTGGTATAGCACTGGTATTCCCAAGTGAAGTGCTTCCTTTAGAGGTGACTGATATAACCTCTGCAATCTTCGGCAATGTGATTCCTGGAGAGGTTAATGCCAAGGCACTTGCCACTTCAGGTAGTGTGCTAACTGGGCCAGGAAAGCACATTGTGCTTGGTATCAGTCTCTGGTTAGGGGTGGAGGTGGGATTGAACGTCGTAGAGTCCGGCTTGCAGTTGTTCACTCATGCATTGCAAGGACCAAAGTGGAGGTTTTGCTCATTTCGTTTTATTTTATTTTTTACGGCTTGCGCTTCATTCCGTTTCCTTTCTACTCCACTTTCAGCTGATCTGGTTTTGTTATATGAAACTCTTTTCTTATTCTTCTTTCTGTTTGTGTTCCTCTGTTATTAACATGCTGCCTTCCCCCCCCCCACTCTTCAGACATTCTCTAATGTTCCATATTCTTTCTTTTCTCATGAAGATATATGAACAGTTATAGATAAAAACGAACAAACAGTTGTGTGGTGCAGCAATGTAAAAAGGTTCCTTGTTTTTTAAATGTATTCTAATACAATTTCCATGCACGTGAGGCATAATGTGCCTCTTTAGTCTGACCTGTTTCTTTTGACTTCATATGCATGCCTTCTCTTTGGATAACTCTGAAGTTCTTTATCTTACTCTATGCTTTCATCTATCGGGCTGCTCTGAGGTTGTTTTCAGGTATAGTGTCTATTGGTCTCAGCATGTCCATGCTACTTCGCTCACTTGTCTATCATCTGTCGAATCGCATCTTCATTTGTGACGTGTGCAACATCCTAGGCCGATGGACCCCAGTTCTCATATGGGTGATGATCATTCAGATTGTTACTGTTGCTTTGAATTCAGTGTCACCAGCGTTTTAACAGTTTTGCCTTTTCTTTTACAGGCGATGAGACCTACCAGGACATTTTCCGGGATTTTTCCCACATGGCGTCTAACAACCCTGAAAAATTAAACCGTTTCCAGCCATCGGACTCGCCGAAGTCCTGAAGGATGTCGAGGAGAGATGTGTACCCTTCCCTGCCCCCTATCTCCGCTGCTTCCAGAGTAAAGTGCCTGGCTGTTTTACCAGCCCTGGGCACATTAGATAATATACGAAAGTCTGGGACTGCTAGCCCTGATGCTAATGTGACAACATGGAACCATGGTTTTTCATTGGAAGAAATGCATTGCGATGCCCCAGACTTGATGCATACCTCAGCACTCCTGCACTCTAAGAAAGTGCCCCATTGCATCAAGTATATGTTGTCGCTGCTTATTTTGACTATTCACATCTTCACCTGGATCCCTATGTTTTACCCTAATGGGAGGAAAGAAGGATGTGCAGGCGTCTTGCAGCCAACTCCAATCGGTGCGAGTGTCGGGCCACTTAATGTGGTCCAATTCTGACTCCAAAATGCATTGGACATAACAAGAGGACCAAATAATATCCTTAAATTGTTTCGGTATCTGTATCTCAACAATACAGGTTGACAGCGTTTGGATATCTGGGTAGCCTCCTCAATCAACAGATAACAAATTCAGTTTATTTGACAGCATGCAATTCAAGCACCAAACACTAATGTCCTTCTCAGAATGTAGGGTCTGTAAAATATAATTGGGTCTCAACACATATGTAAATAAATGAGTATGCACAGTACACAGTCTGTAGTGTATTGTCACTCAATAGTGGTCACTAAGGACTAAGCACCTGGCTAATTCATCCTACATTTCTCACGTGGATAGGGCTTTCTTCACTGTTGCCATCTTTTACTCCCATATTCAATCCATATTCTACACAGTAAACTTTTATGAATATGATCTCGCTGTTGTGATTTTGCAAAAGGAAGTCTACTTGGGTATTCAAATGCATGTCACTTGATGCTGGCTATTAGACCTCATAGAAGATTGGCTGAAATGTGTATCGGTAATTGTTTACCTATGTCTGAGATGGAACAAAAGATAAATTATATTTACTTTGTTATAGCAAACATTATTCATATGCTGGTTTTATGTACACAAATAGCATTGCACATTCTTAGACGTTCATACTTTTGCACAGCATGCTATTAAGTAATTTGCTTTAACCAGGTAACACAAGTACTCGGGTTCCTGTGTTACTGCTGTAGCATATCATTTTTATAATTATTTTAGACAATCTGTAATCTTATTTTTTAAGTCTCCATTTGTGTAATATGTTTTCTGTCCCTTTTGGTAAATTTGTTTTCCGAACAGATTTGTTTTTATTTTGAATTACTTTTTTAAATGACATATTGCATTAATCGTTGCAAAGAGCCTTGAATAATACCATGGGGAGTGTATAGTGCAGGACATTTTTTGTCATGACTAGTCACTGCTGAGAAGAAGCTATATCGAATGTTTCACTTTGCATATTAGGATCTCTTTGCACTTAATAGGGTTGTAATTCAAATTAAATTGAAGCAACCGTCTTGAATCCTTAGAACTACAACATGTTAAGCTGTCATGGGTTGGAAGTGTGTTCTTTATGCAGTGTGGTTTCTGTCCCATACATAGAGCGAATGCTGAGGTTGCATGCTGTTTAGGGGTGCAGTATTTTGAAATCAGCTGTGTTGCACGAAAACCGTGTACAGTAACGTTTGCACATTTGCGTCACAAATAGGTTTTAAAACCCATCAATCAATGAGTTTTTTTACAATCTTATTTTCAGGATGGAATCCCCAAGCAAACTTGTTAAACCTATCCAGATATCATTTATGTTTTTTTTTGTGCTTTGACATTTGCATCAGTGTTTGTATGTTCACTCTCCACAAATGATTAATTTATATTGTTCACATAGACTGCATTCTGTTTGTGATGACAGCGAATGCATTTCATGATGCAATGATTTGCCCAGTATGCTTGCAGAAAAGATTGTGGACAGACACCTCTGAGACTAACAGATATTCCCATCATCCGTATTCCTATTTCGAGAACAGCTGAAGCATTTATGAAATTATCACGCATGAGGTTATCTCCAAACACCCAAAATGTAAGAAGTATTTCTCCATAGACATTTGTGAAAGACACAGGAAACCAACAATCTGGCCCACCGATTCTTTAGCATGTACTCCGTCCGGTATTAATGCCATATCTGTTGTCTAAGGGGGGGATAGGGTGTAGGCTTTTGGTCATTTTCAGAATTACCAAAATATGCAAGTCCTCTCCTTTTATATTTGTGCATTTCCCATGCATATACATTGAGGATATCCGGAATACCTAACTGGATTTCATTATTCAATGATTTTGTTAAGCCCTGTCCTACCATCCATAACTGTATTTTTTCCTTCTACAGAGGAAGGCTGTCTGAACCATGTCTGCTTCTCCGTATTGTTTATTTTCACAACTCTTTTACATATGGTGAATTTTTCCATCCTTGTCAAGTTCCAAAGATTTAGCATTGAGCATGATTGTCTTAATGTTGGGTCCTCTTGCTTGCAGAACTGATGACATAACCTGACTTCTGAAGTTCTTGCTTGCCATACACATGCCCAAAGGTCCTTGGCATTGACTTGCAAGTACATTATACATTTATTTTTTTAAATCTCCTGTATGACCCAAACTATCTTGACATATTTTGTCCTATTTATTCAGCTTTGGCTGTAAAATCTCACAGTAACCAACTGGGCTAGCTGAACATTAGAGCCTTCACTAACTTTTAGAGAAAAGGTGTTGGGGCTGCCTGTCGATTTCATAACTGAATGTGATGGTATAGAAATGGTGCTATTCTGCTGGACATGGTCCCATTTCTTGAAGCTGTCCAATTTCCTGTAAAGGTACCAGAGCATGCTTGGAGTCTGTGAGCCTTATACGTGGTGCTAGCTCGAACACTACTACCTTTGATGTATCGAATTGCATTTGTAACAGATTGAGATCTATTTCTACTGTCCAGATTTCTGGAACCTGGTAGCTCCTTCTGGTTGTTGTAAGACCCAGGTTTGATAACAAAATGTGAAGAGTTACCAGTTCAGGTATGCTTGCCACTCATCCCTTCCTCCTCCACTATTGGTAGCCCAGTGAAAACAGTAGCAATGAATTTCCAAACTGTTAGCTCTGCTACAAAGGAGGGTGGGCTTGCTACAAATCGCAGTAAATTTTACCCAGGCCAGTATATTTGAAATCCCTTTAACATGTTGTCAGAGATGGAATGTGAAGGGGACATTTGTCTGTCATTTCATGAGCATAATAGAATGTGCGGTATTGCAGATGGTCCTTCAGCCTTCAAGCATCATCTTTTTGCTATACAATACTATGCCTGTTCGGTTGATGGAGAGCCTGCAGGTCTAGCCGCATACCTTGTCGGTCCGCCTCTAAGGCATTCATTGTTGTGGCAAGAAACCTCATTGAAGCAGAACTTTGTGTTGTCAGTCATGCAGAATACATTACCCAGATTATCCTAACTGTGATGCACTCTATTTTGGAGTTCGACCCATCTTACCCAGTGGTCTAAACTGCTTCTTCATTCCCCTTTTCACACAGGAGACTAATTCTCACGCTATTGCTGCACCTTAAGGTATGTGGGCTTTCTGATGAGATTCAGTAAAGTGCTAATGATCAACCTTTTGAGACCGATAAAGTAATTTGAGTTCCAATGATTTTGAAATGCTTGTTTGGGCAGCAGAACACTGGCAAATTGCCATCTCATAATTCAGGGGTTATTTATTCACCTGTCCAAGTGGACAGCATTTACGTGATTCACACAAAACCGTCCAGTCTTTTTAGGATAAATATTGGGGGGAAAACGCCTCCAAACTTCATTGTAACTTTGTGCAGGCAGCCCACATGCTTGGCTATACTAAACTTCAACAGCTGGCGCATAAGTGTATGGTGCTGAAGGAGAGTGCCGTACTCACCTATGATAATTATTCAATAGGAAAGGCCCTTCTTATTCTTCCTTCATCTTTCACACATAGCATGACAGTGCTCTTAGAGCAATGTAGTTACACCTTGATTAAAAAAAAGTATACATCAAAGGGGATGTACAATTTACCCTACCTACGCCAAAAGATAGAGGTGGTTGCTGGATGCTTTCTGCTAAGAAGCAAACTAGTGTTTAATTTTCATCTTGGGAAAGGGTTGTAGGTATTTGTGGATAGTCTCACTGGGAAGTGCATTCCCTCCTCATAAGTCAGTAGTTACTTTGCGTTCCATAGCTGCTTATATTTTTGAGTGGATTGAAGGACCAACTATACCATTCCTGAGGTGTTCAAAATCGTCTAACTTATTGTTTATGGTGCTACACACCAACATTTGTCTTGGCTTTCAATTGCCATTGTGTCATTTCTGGCACATCACAGACCACAGACCAGTCACATTCTTACATTGTGAACGTTTAACTGAAGGACAACCTGCTGCAGAGTTTCCTAGTCATCTCATCTCTTGAAAAGTAATAGTTTGAGTAAAACCAGTTTGTTGTTGGCCTAAAGCATTGCCTGCTGCTGTTAATGTACTTGTTACTTTGAAAACATGTTTTGGTAACTACAAGACTATACCAGTAACTTTCATTGTAGACTGTACAACTCGTGGGGTATTCTCTTCATGCTAAAGCATGGATGCAATGGTTCTGTGAGTAAACTTAGACACACAATCTTCTTGTCAACAGAACCTCTTGCTCGGGTCAGTATCCTGGGGTTCTCCACATGTTGTGCATTATGACGCCCATGACCACTCACCGTTGACTATACATGTTAAGGCTGATAGTACTTTTAGTCCAAAACACTGGACAAGCCAAAGGTTGCAGCCCCCTGCTCTAGCTAGTTGAATAACTGTCAACTCGATTGACTTTTCAATGCAGACCAGGTGCCATAATGATGCAGAGCAGAAAGACTGTATGAGTGACGTCTCTATTCCAGACCTGTGATGTGCAACACTGGCTCTCATCTCAATCATAGATACTTCAGTAGAAGAGATGTTGGATAAAGCACATCTTCTGTTCATTTAGTCTTCTATACAAGGGGATTTCGTTATACTTTCTGTCCATTGTGATACTTCTCCGCTCCCTGCACAAGCATCAATTTGCTCTTGATAGTTTTGCTGCTGTTTTAGGTGCTTTATATTGTAAAACTTGAATAGACTGCTCTCTTGTAGTCTTGTGGCTAGCTCATGCACCTCAAATGATATCGTTTCTAGTGGAGGACATTTCCCTTAGATGAACCTGGACAAAAAACTACAGTTGCTCCTATGTGCAAAGTGTGACTTCTCAGCAGTGGCGTCACTAGGGTTGGTGACCTCTTATGCAGTAAATCATGGTGTCACCCCTTCCTGACTTCCTCCGACTCCTCCTGTACCACACCATACAGACTCCTTAGTAGTGTTTGTAAATTTAGGCTCTAAATTTACGAAGGACATAAGAAGAAAACAAAAGCATTTGAGAACCATATCAAATTCTTTTTTTTAATTTTAACATTAAACCTTAGTTACATGAGATGGGTTTCTGTATTGGGTTTGCACAATCAGTAACTCACTGCTCAGATAATATACAACTTACATTGAATCTCAACTGAATCAGAACTTTTCTTACCTGGCCTTAACGCCTGCAAACTTGTGAATCATTTCATCAAAATCAACGCCTTTCGCCATATCACTTTCAATTGATAATATCGCAAGATCTGAAAGCCTTAACTGTCCCATGGTAGGTCACAAATAGTTCAAGTTTCAGCTTTGAAAAAGTCCTCTCCCATGAAGCCACCGATACACAGATTGTAAGAAATAATTGTAGGCTTAGTGAGAGTATGGGGAAGAGATTCTAGGTAGGCCCATGACTGGTCATTGGCTTCTTCGAGATCAATATCTGCTGCTTTCAGGTGCCTTCTCAGCCTTGGTATTTCTATTAAAAGCTCACTCTTGGATAACTCATTATAGAAAGTGGTCCATTTTGGAATGGACACCAGTACCTCATCTTCAGTGGCAGATATGAGACGTTTGCCTTGAACAGCCTCAAACATGGCTTCTACTTCCTTTATGGCTTTTTTATCTGATCTACAGTTCTATGTATTACCCTCTTGTTTTCTTCTTGAGTGAGTCCAGTGTGTCTCGATTGCTCCCTTGCCATCCTCTTCTTGAACCTGGATCTTCTCTCTACTGAACGTCCATATTGGTCTAATTTTAAAAGCGTCTGTTCAATTGCATGCTCCATTAGGTGACTGCACTTCTCATGCAGAAAGTCTTAGCGTTTCTAGCTTTGTCACCACCTTGTCAATAGGTAAACCCTTAGTCTGCAGGTACTATATTGTAAGATTAACTTCCTCAAGTACATCGCACCAAACGTAAAGGTAGCACAGAAATGTGAAATTCCAGATAGCAGACCTTTTGCTATACCTTGTATCCACATTTTTTTGAGGATCACATAGAGCTTCAATCACTGCCACACATTCATCAAACATTTCTTTTACTGGCTTAACTGCAGCACTATGAGCACTCCAGCGTGGTGTTGATAGCCGTTTCACTGACATTCCATTGTGTTCAATTAAAACATCCCATTGATGAGTGGAAACAGCAAAGAAGGAAAACATTGTGTTAAGAGTTCCAAAAAATGTCACGCATGATGAATTTTCAGCAAAATTGACTGCACAAGTGAAGTGAATGGTACAGGCATCAATTCCAAATAACTTTCTTGTTCTTTCTTTTGAGAATGGCTTGTACACCTCCATGGATTCCAGCCATGATGGCAGCATTATTGTAACCTTGAGCGCAGCACATAATTATGTCAAGTCCATCACTTTCCAAACTTTTAAGAATGTCCTAACTGAGGCCTGCAGCTTTTCCCCCCTCCCTTTTAAAGGGAAAAATCCTAGAAAAATCTCTCACTTCAACTTCAGCCCCTTCACATGATTTCCCAGGACTTTTATAAACTCATTCTGAGTTTTTGCTGCAAGATAAGATACTGATGCTTTAAGTTTACATGTGGTCCGCTTTAATCTCATTAGGTGCTCTTTAAGTACTGGATCATATTTTGAATGCATCTCAACCATCTCAACAAAGTTCCCTTTATTCAATGAAGATGCATCTTCCTTGTGGCCACGGAATGCCAGATCCTGCTTGCTAAGAAACAATGTGATATCAAGTAACCCGTGCAAGACGTCCCTCCACTTTTTCTTCTCCGTATCCATCAAAGAAATACTTTCACTGTCATTTGTTTGGTGCAGCCTAAATCCTGCTGCCAAGGTTTTCCATTTTTCAAGGCAATGTCCGTGCTCTTCGGATGTCTCGTGATTATGTACTTTTGGGCTCAGTTTCCACCACATCTAAAACCCAGTCACAAACTTTGATGTCATATCTATAGCATTAACGGCAAAGAGTCGGCAGCAAAAGCAGTATAATGTCCTGCTGACGAGTGAGTAAGCCATCCATGACCGCAGCATTTTCTTGCCATTTGGCATCACCTTGTAAAACCACTCTTTTGATAGTTGGCGCACATCTCCTTCTGCATCTTGCCTTGTCAAAACACTGAAAGGCCCGTCTTGTTTCCGAAAAGAAGCACTTACTCTTTTGATGGTTTCAACCCAAAAATAATCTGATACTGGTATATTCCAGAAAGAAGCATCATTTTAGAATGCTTAAAAGTTCTCCTGAACTTTGCTCGCCATCTCATTTACATTATCGTAGCTGGAGTGAATTTCAGTACTCTCTTCTGATTCAAATTCGGCCATTTCCATTCCTTGCGTTACTGAAGAATGCATGCTCGCATCAAAAGAATCAGCTTTATCAATTGGAGACTGAGGAACAGTGTCTTTTGATGAACCCTGGCCATATGGTCTCTTGACATATTGAACCAGTGATTCATTTCTTTTCTTTTTTGCTTTTCTTTGCTGGTTTCCACTTGGCCTCTTTGCTGTATGCATTCCATGTGGCACGATAGAATACCGTTCAACAATAGAATTATATATTTCTAAATTTCTTAAATGTAACATTTCTTAATTTATTTGAATTCTAGCAACATTTATTTGAAAATCTTTCTACATAGAATTACATTAATCTTGATATTCTTTGTCCTTGTTCATGAATACTGCCGTAAAATCTCTAGTATAATGTGCAGCCTGGTTTTTTAGAACACTTTCAGGAAAACACTTAACTTACATTTTATCTAATGTCCCTGCCTTTTATCATAGAAGGGCATCTGCTATTAAACGCGCCAGACTCCCAGTGGCTGCATGGGTCTGCGGCCGCAGTGACTCCTGGCTCCCAAATGCTGGCTTCCCGGCACAGGACGGATTGCACGCACAAGGTCCCTGCCCCTTGAACACAGCTTCAGAACATAAAAAATATGCACAGTCCGCACTTTGTATCCCAATGAATAGTCGCAGTGAAGGAGGGGAGGAACCAAGTGTAGCAAAATAACAGGGGTTAAGATGAGGAGCAGAAATAGTATTATATGGGGTGTCCCGGCAAACAGTCAGCAGGTGTTGGCTTCAGTTTTTCTGTTTTCCTATGAATTTCTGTGTGTCGTCAACAATAAAGCCATTCCACCTAATGCCACAAACTTTGAAAGAATTCACTACATTTTGTATGCACCATACCACTTGAATGTCGAGGCGAATCGTTGTTTCGTTTTGGGGATATGTAGCTTTCCCAAAATTGACTGAAACCTACGGATTGTTTTTAAAGGGGGTATTTAGTTGAGTATTGTGTGCAAGCTCGAACAACTCAGGGGAAAGGGAAACACTGATTCAGGGCTTGCAGCCAAAGGCTGGATTAGATGGGGCATTGGGCCCCGACCAGTGGCGTCACTAGGGTTGGTGTTACCAGATGTCCCTTTTATAATTAATGCGCACAGCGCACCTCCACTTTTAACGACCTTGAATGGGTAAAAATTGTGCGCAATGCACATTATACTTGAGATTTTACGGTAAATATTTATTTTTATAAACTCGTTTTTTTTTAGGTAGGATTAGTATAAATGCCTTTCATTTAGAAAAAGAAAAATGGAACTTACCTTGTAAGCAGTGTTCTGTTCCGTCTTCCACGCCAAATTATGAAAGTGACTGGCTGCGCACTAGCTTTTGTGTAAGTGCGCATGCGCTGTGCTATTTACAGCACGGGCGCAGGCGGCACGTGTGTGTTCCTGCTGCGGGAGGCTGCTGCAACATCATCTGATATTGATAGACACGCATTGTTCCATATTTATTAACTAAAAACGTTTTTGTGTTTACAACTAACATAACACAGATATTTTGTAATAATACATTTCTGCCCCTGGGCTAAAACACTGCACAACAAGTGACATAGACAGTCGATATCACCCCCTGTAATGGTATAACCCAGTGCGGTCCGCACCCCCCTAATGATGCCACTGCTTCTGAGAAGAGTGCCTACAGCACTATCTCTACTAATAGTCATCTTGGCAGTTGTTGACTGTTATGGGAAAATTAGTCATTGATTTATGTTCACTCTGGATGAACATCCTACTTCAAAAATTATCCAGCCACGTGTCGTGCACTTGTCTAGCAGAGTGTTCAGTCCATTTAGCTCTGGGATGATGTAAGCGCCTAATGTTGTGGACTGCAAAGCGATCTGGTATTGAAAAAGGCCTTAAAGTCATGGCTTCTGCAGATTCAGACAAGCAGCATTGTTCGTAACTAAAAAGGTTTCTTTAAGTGAAGGTTTTGTATCAAGCTACCAAACCTTGCCGTTTGCAAAAAGCACATTAAGAAGCAAATGACTTTTGCGAACAAGATGTGTTATATGCAGTTTCCTTCCTTCCATCCTGCACCGTTGGCTGTTGGGAAAGTGCCAACACCAGCAGTGTTGCGATCCCACCTGCACATACAATGGCAACTGTTCCTACATTTGACTTCAGAGTTTGCTTTCTTAAAGTATGTTTTCTAAATCCTTTATTCAAAGCCAAAACTTTATAATGCTCTGTGCTGACGCCTTCAATGGCCTTGCTCAGATCATCAACTTTTTATCAGTTAGAAGGTTCGATTTAAAGCTATGTTTTCTAAATGTATGGTCTAACATCTGTATGATAAATGTCCCTCTGAGATGACTTTTGGAGGTGGCTTTTTTAATCTTGCAAGATGCCTTTGTTCTGTCTGGTTAGGAACATACAGGGTACTTATAAGTGCTGGCTCATTTACATCTCGATCCCAATACTTAAAGCAAATGCCTTTATAGGAACAAATGTAAATGCTGTGAGTGTTCAGGTTCCATCCGGCTGTCCCACAATGGATTTCCGATGTCCCAATACAGCTGCTATGGCCCCAGGGGCAGCACAAGACTTATCTAGGAGTGATTGTTGAATGTAGACAAGTTGGTATATGCTAGTCAGCAGAGGGCACACTGACAGGGCAAATAGAAGTATCATGCTCTGGCTAAAATCCCTCTCTATAATGCGTGGTGACTAGAATGTAGTGGTCATTTTAAGTCACCTGCTTGAAACGTTAGAAATTAAGCAATTCAGCCATTTCAACTCCTGCACCCACATATGATTGGTTGACGGAGGTCCATTGGGACAGTGTGGTTCCTTTGCTATCATGGGAGTAGGTGCTGTGCATTTTGCTCTGCTGAGGGCACTGATTATCGTTTATCGTGGTTTCTAGCTTTCGATTCAGCATTGATTTAACCGCATACAAAGACCGGTCTATGACCAAAATTGATGGCCAAATCCTTAATGTAACATTTACCACAGTATTTTTAACAAAGTCCTGCATTTCATAGAACCCACTCTGCGTTCAATCCCTGTAGTACATTGGCTCATTAGTTATAAACTGTTTTCTGAAATCAACTAAAATAAGGTGGTTTGCTTCTAGTGCAAATGGGCTTTCCGACTGCAGTTCCTATGATACAAATCACGAGTCAAGTCAGATTGGTCTCAAATGTAGACACCAAAAGGTACTCCAGCAAGTCCACCAATGGCGTTGAAGCCCTTCTAACCACCAGGGCTAATATTGTGACATTGGGGTTCCGTCAAAAGCTTGGAGATCCGAGGAAGCAGTGCTTTGGGGTTATTGGACAAATGACTAAAGAAGTGTAAAAGAAGCTTGGTGTACTCCAGGGAGCCATGCCTTTTGTGAAGTGTCTAGAAGTATGTGTCCATGTTAGACAAGGTTACAGCAGACTTGGAGAACTAGGGCAGATGGAGCAATCTGTTGTGTTTTGTAATAAGAGACAACTCAAACATTTCTAAGGCACGTCCCTCCGAAATTGTTTAAAATGCCTTTTGATATCTAGATAACCAGGCAAATAGGATGTATCTTAGATCAAAGGTGCAGAGTTTGATCAACTATGGCATTATCTTCTATATAATACATGATTTACAGGCTACAGCTATTAAGGCAGCTAAATAAACTATCCCATAGAGGTAGGAAGGAGATACAATGTGTTAGGTCTGCAATACTGTGTCAACAACGTAAAGGGCGGGCATATTTTGCATTTGCCTATAATCTTAAGGTACATTAATGGTTATTTTGGTTGTATACATCCAGTGGTCTCCAAACTTAACTTCAAGGCCATAACTGGGGAGCATGGAGCCCCAGATACACATCATTGCTTCCCAACAATGACTGAAGCAGTACAGATGTGCCCAAGGGCCCTATGCAAATGATCTTTAGAATGGCCTCTTCAAATGCAAACATTTTTATGATTTTGGCTTGTGCTTGGACTCACTGGCTGAAGTTGCAACATTGTTGCATCCTGTTATGGTGGACATTCTGTGCCAAACAGATCTAACATTAAATGCAGAGACACCGGCATGCCCTGTTATGGTGGACAAGTGGACAACCTTTGTCAAACAGACCCTCCATTGAATATTTGGGTGGCTAATAAGAACCATCAAACTCTTTATCATGAATATGACTCTGTTGGGCCTGAAGACAAAAGCAGTCAGACTGAACGAATTAAACTTAATATTGTTTATCCGCCAACATCATCCCTCCCTGAACGCACCCTATGCACCTGGAGTTGTGGTTGGGCAAGCCCTTGTTGGGCAGGCGACAGCTGATGCTGATTTAGGACTGGCCACATTATGTAGCGATTCTTGTTTTCGCACCAAGCTTATTTCTAGCCCATTTAGAAGTGTAAGCCTCACTAAGTCTCAGATGCCATTTATTGCAGAGAAGTAATTGAGAGAGCTAGCCTTGGATCCAAGGAATCTTATTATTACCAATGTTATGCCATCCATGAGGCCTGAACCTAGAGATGCCCTTAGGAACAAGGTTTTGGCTTGGTTGCAACAAAGATCGGGACATGGGATTGGTAGAAGGCTGTAGTTTGAGGTCCTGCATAGGATTAAGTTGGACGAATGGTTTACACAAGCCAACAGGGATTGTATAATTATTGGTTGTGGCCTTAGTAACCTTCCATCTTTTCTGGTACATTGTAACCATTTCTCTAACATTTCATCTGATCTTAAACTGATAGTTGACCGTGGATAAATAAATGTTCTTGGTATGATCCTGATTAACTGTTGTTGTTCTGTTTGTCTTGTTTAAGCGCCTTCATGCCTCAGGGCCCTTGTTTCACGCTATACTGAATAAATGTTTTTTAGTGATCGGACAACTTCATGTCATTTTGTTTTAATTTCAGACCACGTATTTAGTTTGTTTATTGTGTTATGTTATTGTAAGGTCTGAAATTCGTATGTTTACATTAGATCTGGTTTGAGAGTTGGTTTATCATATTCAGGGTCTTCCTGATCTTGCACATTATCACTGTATTTGTCATTTCTTTTACATGGAGGTTATTTGACATGACATTTTTTAGGCTGATACTATTCCTTTTGGTAATAGACTGCATTCCCACTTGTTCCTCCCTGGCACACTTGTTATATGTAATGTCTGTTTTAGCACATCACTTTTACCACCCTAGTGCCGCCGAATTACATCATCCTTGAGCAGATGAGCAATGAGTTCAAGGTCTCTTGAGTCAGGCAGCTTTTTGTTTTCAATGAGGTAACCACAATGGAGTGCAATTGTCCTTGTTGAAGGTCTGATCACTTTTCTCATAGGTATTGTGACACTTTGATTCCCATGTGAACATACCGTCATGCTACCATAGTGAATAGTTCTGTGCAGATGCTTTTACACCCAGCCTTGTTTTCCACATTTTGACTCTGGGAAAGTCAGTGTAAAGTTTAGTATTCAGTTGTAAAATTTAAGACATTAAGCTTTAGAAGGCAGCAATGGTTTAAAAGTCTTAAAAATGCCTAGTCTGGTTGAGAATAAGGCATAGACGAATTTGAGTGGATGGAAGAGGTGGTGTATAGGGGGTTGCTGGTGTAGCACATTTACTAGCAGTCAGGAAAACGATTTAAAAGGGGGATCTGTTCAGCTTTACTCATTGCAAATGGAAAGGTCAGGTACTGTCTTAAGTTGCCTAGTTTTTAGGAAACTTCCTGATGCGCGATTTCCAATCTGAGAAGAAGTCCCTTGCTTGTGAATACATCATTCCGTTCTCCACTTTTTAGGTGTTCTAGCTGTGTACATCGTGTTCCAGTATACATTACTTATAAAGGCATTCAAACCATTACTTCAAACTTAAATTGCAAAAAGAAAAATTAACAATTGAAAAAAGCGGTTTACTTGTTATGGAAGGGCAAGTGAGCTGGCAATGCAGACTAGAAGATGAGCTGCAAAGCATGGATTAGTACTGTTATGGCGCCCGCCTCTCTATTAGTGCTTCGTGCGTAGGCATGTAATTAACTTTGCCAAGCATTAGTTAAGGCACACTTATTGACACTGCCCCCTCTTTGTCCATCAAGACGTTCACCCTTGCCGTCCCCGCATTACTCTATTCCCCCAAACTCCCACAGTGAAAACCAAACCATAACACGGTTCATGTCTGTTTTACTGCAAGAGCAGCATGTAGGCTGAATGCAAACAGTAGTAAACTATGTGACTCTTCTGCAGAGGTAATGTTCCAACTCCAACCTGATCGATTTGCCTTGTATATAGCGGTGTGCTATTATATCCTTCTATTTCAAAGTGTCATAATACCCTGACACTCAGATTTAAAATGTATACAAAATAATCCTTCTGAACCTATTCCTTTGCTAGGCTAACATTTATTTTTGTCTGCTAGCTTTCGAGGACACACATGACCTTTCTTCCAGTACATCTGAGAGCAGATACTTAATTTGACAAGGAGACTAAACAATGCTATATTAGTCCGTCCTCTATTCATTAAGTATGTCCTTACCTGTTTTTTAAACTGCATTTAACGGAAATGTGTAGTGGTATGTAGTTGATTTGATTTCAGCATGGACTGGGTCGTTACCAGTGCTTCCACACAAAAGCTAGATTAAATGCTGCCTCTTCAATGTGCTAAAACTGCTGGTACAGTATAGTATTTGAGGCTATATTAGGAGAAGGGGGATAAAGGCTGATAAAAGATTGGCACAGACAAGGTGCCTTTGTCTCTTTCAAAGCTGTGTGAACTCTCAGCTTAGAATGAGTTCTTTCAGGCATTATTAAGCACAATTTTCTATACATGTAAATCATGCATATATTGTTTACAATAGAGGTGGGATACTGTTTTGTGCGTTCCACTGTACTGAACAGTTCTTAACCCAACACCTTAACGGAGCCTAGTTACCAGTCTTTTTGACTACTGTGTCATGAAATAGGAAATTATGAAATGACCAAAGATTAGTCAATAGAAACCTGTTATTCTTCCATCCATATTTCTCACTTTCCCTCCTAATTTGTTTTGGAGCCAGCTCCTTCAGCACAGCATGCCCAACCCCCCCAACCCCCCCGACACATGACACAGCATACAGGTATAGAAATTTTAATTTGTAATTCAGAACTCTTGGAATGCGATCTTCATCTTCCGCGTAGGTACCGTGCTGTTCTATGTATAATTGGACGATCTGCCCGTTTCCTCTTTAATATTCTGATCTCTAAATGCTGTTTAGGAAAGTCCTGAACATCAGTGAGGGAGGGCTGCGATTTTATTCCAGGTAATTCTAAATCTTGGAAAAATCAATGGCTTATAGGACCCATTCTAGATTTCATTTCTAAATCTCTTCTTGATGTTGGAAAATTTCAGCATGGTAAAGATTCCAGACCTTTTGGAGAGCGACTAGTTGGTGCTACTTGATCAACAGAGTGTTTACTTTGAAATCCCAATCAGGAAAGCACATAAACGCTTTCTGCGATGTACAATGGGAGTTCAACGGCTTCAGGACAAATTTCGTCCCCTAAGTCTCAGCGATACCCAGTTATTATTATTGTGATGTTTGAGCACAAACCTACTTTTGAGAACCAACGGAGCGCATTACAGAGATATACAACAATACACATACACAACAGAGCGCTTTGCAAAGCTAACAGTACAGATATACAGAGGGGGCGGGTTAGGATACAGACGGGCACATAAGTGGGGGGGTACAGCTGTACAGGGTGGTGGGGAGGAGAGGAGCAGACAGTGTCTAAAGTGTTAGGTGGTGGGTGGGGGGGGTGATGTGATGGCATAGTTGTGGAGGAGAGACTGCCGAGTCTGATTCTGATGGGGGGGAGGTTCTATAGTATTGGGGCGTAGGGTGGTCCTTTACTTTTTGCAGCGGCTGATTTCAAGTCTGCTCGTATCCCAGCTTCTTGTGGTGTGCTGTCTGCCGAAGATGCAGTTTTTCCGCGAGGTAGCCTATGTCCTATTTCAGGCAATTTATTTGTAGCCATAGCTGAACTATTGGGTGATCAAAACCCCCTTCCAGGATGTTTCCTCTGAGTAGCTTTGCAACACAGTTCAGTATAACATTTTCAGTTAACCAGATGAATCCCAACCTGTCTCCTATGCAGAGGAGTAATTTCATTGGGGCAATTCTCAACACTTCATTGCAGATACCGTTGAAGCTATGAAGGGGCTTAAAGACCAATTCAGGAGACCTCATATTTGCAAAAACTCCACCAGAGTGGGTAAGGGGAAGAACAACCTTCCTGCTGATAGATGTGGAAAAAGGAACTGAGGAAGATGGTGCTGACAACATCAGGAAATTATGCTGCTAACATCACGTCTGGCTCAAAGCTGAAACCCTTTCTGTTCCTAAAGGGGATTTCAAATATGAGGTATGTGTGGGAGGAATCATTGCATTAAACAGAAAAAACGTTAAGTCCATATATTCCTATTGATCATATGTAGAACATCTACTCATGAGAGCCACCTTGAGTCGATACCCTCAGATTTCTTTAACAACATATACCTGCATGTTTGTTTAGGGCGCCCAGTGAGGCATTCTGCAGGTGCATGGCTTGGTTATCTCAGCAGTAGACGGAGCACATAAATTGGTCACAACTGAAGGCCATCATTTTGATCATGAAGGCTTTTCTTCCCATTCTGCTGGTCAAGGTTGTTAAAGTACACAAATATAACCATACTGGAGTATTTTTTTGAACACTCAGGAACCTTAGCTGTGGGCAAATGCAAAAGAACTCCTGTTTTAATACTGGTGTTGGACAGTTTCTTTAGGGAGCTTCCTTTGAGGAAGAACAAGTAGAAAAGGTTGTCTCTTCATCCCGATCTCCCTTGAAAGCATAGTTCCCAAACAACTAAGTTTTGCTCAAGATAGGATTTCTGGGCCCACCGTTCATATTGTGTGCACAGAATGGAAGGATTTGCTGTGAAATCGTACAAAGGAAATTGATGCATTTATGGCGTTGGAGTGTCATCCCTTTTTGCTGCATCCATATACAATGCCATTCCCTTATTGTCATTTTTGCACAGAACTAGCATCAAGAGTGTTTCATGTAAACAATGTCTGCCACATATCTCGAGCTATCTTAATGGAGGTAAGAATGTTTAAGAATGTTTTCTCTTTCGAGAATATAGCAATCAAGTGCCACTTTGGCGGTTTGCTTACTCTTTATCCCCCTTTCAGAAATCCTCCATCCTAAATGGGATTTGATCTGGGTTCTAGATTACTTAATTGGAAAACCGTTCAATCCTACAGCTTCCCGCAACCATGAGCACCTCTTCAGGAAAACTACATTATTTGTTTTCACTTCAGAAAGGGGGATGAGCGAGTTGGCGGTTCTCTCCTGTAAAGAGTCCTAAATGGTTTTCCATGAAGGTAGAATGGATTCAAGGGATTTCGCTCCTTCGTTCCTGAAGTTCTGTCCAACTTCTTGCTGAACCAGAAAATGTACATACATTTTGGTAAGGATACTCCACGTAAGTCTCCAGCAAGAGAGGCTCTGTACCACTTTGATGTGGACAGAACTTGAAAAATGTATTTGGACATGCAACCTTTTACATGAGTCGGTCTGTTTGCACTCTAGGTTGGATTTCACTGAGGATCAACATAACATTGTGTAAAGGTACCCCCTTTGCTTAGTATTACAGTTTCTCAGGAACTTCATTCTCATCCCACCACATCTAAGGCAGCATCAGTAGCTTTCCAAATGCACATGCTCTTTTGGAGATCTCTAGGACGGCAATGTGAGCTTCTCCTCGTGTGTTCTCTGAGCACGATTTCCTGGGGTTTTCCTCCACATTGGATGCTTCGTTTGGCCAGGGGGTCCTGCGTAACCTTTTCAATTGAACTCAACTTGCATATGCTGTCAACTCCACCCTAGAAAACCGTTTCGCTGTGTAACATGTCCTCACAAGTTGGGAAGGAGGGAGAACAATATGAACGTTAAGGGTACCTAAACATTCTTTGCCGTAGTGATTCAGGTACTCTTAGTCCATAGTTCTCTGGACTTAGTCCATAGTTCTCTGGACTTCAAAACACCTACCCAACCATTACTTTGCGTTTATGCCAGTGCTATTGTACGACTGTGTGAGAACTTCCACTTGGACTGCTTGGGATGGTTAAAGTGTGGTATCTGGGCTTGTGGAACAGGGTTCACGTACCGCAGGTGCTAACCTCTCATTCTTTAGCTGCGTTCCTTTCCAAGTGCCTAAGTTGACCGAATAAGCTATGCCCAGCCTTAAAGTACTCAGTGATTGACTACTTTGAATTGTTTTAAAGATCATTTACCTTGCCTGTCAAGGGAATTTGTAATGGAAACTAAAGAAGATAAAATACTTGGACCAATAAGTTTGGACTTAAGTTTGCTTGTGAACTGCAAAAAGTTTCCCTATTCGGTATACCGATCTTGCACTGCTTATCATTAGTCTCTGTTAATATCTTGAAGCCATCCTGGTTTGTGTTTATAAGCAATTCTTTTTTAGCCACATTGGGACTTATTTACAAATGCCTGTGACTATCGTAGGGTACTTCAATTTGGGGGTAAGCTTGTTTCACCCTCATTCATAACGAATATTTGATTTAAGTTTCCTTTGGAAATTCACAATGAAGTAGGTGATTGTCTGAACAAGAGGCTGTGTGAATTGGTGCCTTACACCTGCGTATGTTATGTCCTCATTGGTCATTTTACATATCCATAATATAGCCAAGGAATTATTTCAAAGAAAATGATTAACATGTTGCCTCACTCGGAAGAAATAGGTTGCCTGTCCACAGCACATACTCCAGTTCCTAGAAGAGGATGTATATCATAGGACAAGTAACATTTCTGTTATTGTTGTCTTGTGATGCCATACGTTTTCAGATTGTCCACAAAATTACATATTTTGTATTCATGTGTTGTGGTGCATTTGATATGTACAACATGTCAAATGAGACATAGGCTGCAGGTCCTGCCCAGAGACGTATGCCTGGCTGCTGACTTGATGCTTAAAATCTCCTCATGTAGGTATGTGTACCTAGGTTTTATAAATTGCAAAATTCATACAGTATTTTTTTTTCTAATGGATTCCGTCCTCCCATGGATTTCTCATCCACAGTATTCTATTTCCAGCGCAGCTGATCTTCTGAAACCTTTCCGCCAACAGGGAGTGCGCTGTGGCTTCGCCCACCTCCTCAGTGCACCCTGCATCGGCAATGTCAGGGTCAGTATTTATCGAGGTACTGTGCCCCATGACCTCGTTTTCTTTTTGCCATGCACTCTGTTTGCTTCAGGAGTACCACTAAGATTTGTTTAAAATGCCAAATCGCGCAAAGTCCTAGGGCTTCAATCCCTGTTTGGATTGCGGTTCACAAATGCTGATTTCTTACCCCCATACGATCAGCCTTTAGTTGAGGGAAAACAACAACCCCAATGACTTTTGGCTTGTCAATGCATCCAAAGGTTCTCCAGGAATAGTCACCAAAACGCTTCACCTTTTTCCACTTGGAAAATGATAAGTGTTCACGTTTGAGGTCGCATGGCATGGAGTAAATGTCGAAAGACTGGTCCCTGGACCAAAGGAAAAAGAAAGAAGCACTGCAAGATATCCGCTTCCTGAGCAGTACCTCAGCATCAGTATCCTTCCTCATCAAAGAAGAGTTGTCTCAACCCCAGGGACAACTCTGAAGCAGTTCTGCAGGTACCATTTCACACCCAGTCCTCCACCCTGGATGAAAGGCTCTAGTAAAAGCGGCTTTGGTCTCTGTGGTTCACCCAACAGGACCCACTGCACTTTGGCAAGCCAGTGGGGATCCATTGAAGGACAGCGACTTAATGCCTAAAAGCCCAGCCCTAACTCCTACAGAAGGCCTGTTGCTGCTCCATCACGTTCCGCTTTGGGCGTCTGCAGTACGTTCCACTCCCTATGCGGGCATTGATGTAGAAGGTGGGAGAAATAGTTGATGAGAAGGTTGATCCTATACCTTTTGTGATGGAACTCCTCTGCCCTAGAGAAGTGAGGGACTTTCCAGAGGAGTTCTGTGGTCATGGGCAAGGTCTGTTGGGGCTGGCTTCCAACTTACACGAGGCCAGTGGTCTGGGTACATCCTCAGGAATTGGGCATTTCACCAACTTCGTTTTAGTGGCTGGTAGACAAAAGTGGTGGAAACTCTGGGCTGGTCAGCCCCTTCGAGGCCAACATTTCTGTTTGCACTTATGGACATTCTAGATTAAGGTTCTCAGAAGGAGATCTTACTACATTTTAACCCGGCAGTAGAAGCTCCAGTACTGGAAACCTGGGAAAAGCCTACATCCATCTCTGCAGTTGGCTGAGACCTGGCAAAGTAATACTATCTAGTACCTTCAGACCCAGCCTTTCTGCTCACCCACACCTATCCAGAGGGCTTGGTAGTGCGGGCTGTGACTACCAACTGAAAGACCTCCAGGTTTCCATCTCTGTCTGCAGAGAGAGGGGGCAAGAGGTTGGATGCATGGCAGAAGGTGGTTTTCAGTGTTGCCCTTAGAGCTGTAAATGCTTCCTGTGCCCTGGCTACATTTTCATTTGGCCTCTGGTTAGATGTTGATAGTGCAGCTGAACACCTATCTGAGTGCTTTGTTGCCTTAGTCCAGGATGGCAAAGAAGCAACCTGACAGATTTCACAGTCCAAACTGGACACGGCTTACTGTGTGGGATGAGCAATGGCTATGCGCACCGTAGTGAGGAGACACTCCTGGATGAGGACCTACGGTTTCGCACAGGAATAGTCACCAAACTGCTTCACCTTTTTACACCTTCTACTTTCTGGTGGTTCCCGATGCCGGACTGCACATAAGGTTAATTCAGTGCCCCCTTCAATCCCCTCTTGCCAATCGTCTGTTTCAAACATGAAACATGTCAGACCTTTTACAGGCCTTGCTTGGTGTTCCCTGCAAGACATTCTGTTGAAAGGGTTGTTACTTCGGCAACCATGGCCTCAGCCGATGGTGGTCAGTGATGCATTCTTGTTAAATCTGACAATGAGTGGACTGCGGTCTCACTATGGGTCTCGGAGCAACTTCAACTTGCTGGAATTGAAGGTGATCAGGTTAGCCCTGGTTGTGTTCCTCCCTTCTGTGAAAGGCAAGTGCGTACTGGTACTGACGGACATTACAGTAGCTATGCACTACCTCAACAATTTGTGATGTGGGGATCACTGCCTCTGTTCAAAGAAATAATGCAACTGTCGTTCTGGACTCTGGAGAACAATGTATTTCTGATAGTGGCTTATCTTCCTGGAACAAAGAATTTCATCGCGGATGCCTTGATCAGGCAAGCTTTGGCCTCCCATGAGTGGGAGCTCTGTCAGCAAGTTCTGGAGGAGGTCTTCTCTTGTTGGTGGACTCCTCAGGCGGACCTTTTCACTTACATTCTCTACAGGAAGTGTGATGAGTTCTGCTCCAGGGAATTTCCTTGACAGGGACCTCCTGTCATTCTGCCGGTTCTCGGGAGAATGCACCTGTTTGGGTCCACATTGATTTTGATTGCTCTGGACTGAGCTCGGAGAACGTGGTTCCCAGAGCTGCTGGACATCCCCATCTTCCCATCTCTGGCGCCTTCTGCAGAGAGTGGATCTTCTCTCCCAAGTCGGAGGGGTGAGCCCTCTATTCAAACCTCAAGAAACTGAACCTTCATGCTTGGCTCCTGAAATACAGGGAGGCAGACTTGTTGGCCAACGTCCTGGATGTGCTTCTCTCAGCTGTGAGGCACACCACAAAGTCTATTCATGCCTGCAGAGGACATACATTCTCAGCTTTGTGCCAGGAGAGGTTTTTTAGACCCTTTCACCTGTACCGCAGCCTCGGTTTTAGATTTCTTTTTACTTTCCTTGGCCCGGGTAGACCTGTAGATCAGCACTGCAAAATGGGTATCTAACTACAATCACCATTTTGAAAAGGACTTCTGAGGAAGGCTTATTTTTTCACAATTCACAACTAAAAGATGTTTTGCTGGGAATGTGTAATCAGTTTCCACCATGCCAGTTTGTGGTTCCAGTGTTGGATTTAAATTTAGTGTAAACATTCCTTATGGGTATTCTGTTTTAGCCCTATCATTCATGTTGCCTTAGATTGCTCATCCGTAACGTTATTTTCCTGGTGACCATCACTTTGACGAGACTGGTTTTCTCCAAAGAGACAATGACATATTGAGATCGAAACCTTCGTTCCACCTGAAGGTGGTCTTAGACTTTAATATCTCTCATCTTTCTGTGTTTTTTCCTCTTCTTCACCCTTCCAAGGCAGAAGAGCAATTCCATTGTCTGGATCTGTTGCAGGATCTCAGGTACTACATTGCTTGGACGAGGGACGTTAGGATAGATGTCCAGCTCTTTGTGGGCTACAGGGGTTCCTGTGCTGGCAGGACTGTGTGACCAAGCAGACCCTTTCAAGGTGGATAATTCTCTGCATCTCGGAATTGTATGATCCTATGTTCTGGCAAGAACCTTTGCCATAAAGATGGGGTCCCTGTCTTGGACATTTGCTAAGCTGTTACAGGGGCTTATTTGTGCACGTTTGCCAAACATTACTGCTTTTACTCCCTTTTGAGGCGGGGCGGCTGCTTTGGAAGTGCAATCAAGAGCATTTTTGTTTAGTTGGTCTCCTCTTACACTCCTCCAGATCTACATACTGCACTGGGAGCCTATTATAGATGAGGAATCTGTGGGAGGAAGGAATTCAGTAAAATAACAAATTAGTTAACTCTCTGAAACATTCTTTCTGATAGATGTTTCTGCCATGGATTCCTCATCGCCCTCCCTCAACCTGCATCTCTGGATGGAATAGTTAGTATACCTTCATAAGGTCTTTGGCCCCTCAGAGTTCTAGGGGGAAATGCGGAACTGAGGTCATGGGGCACACTTCCTCGATATATATTGGCCCTGATGTCCTTTCTTGCCCATTGTGCGTAGAGGAGGTGGGTGAAGCCGATGCAGAGCCTCTCTGTTCCCCGGGGTGGCACAAAAGCTTCTGTAGAGCAACTGCATTCAGGCATCCATTGTAGAAACAGTCATCAGAAAGAACGTTATTGGAAGGTAAGTAATTTGTTCTTTGGAGCTTGGTGTGTGCTGCTAGTCCATCGGAGCACTTTGCAAATGTGCCCCTTTCTTCCTAACGGAAATCTGAATGCAGTGTGTGCTTTTCTGAATTATGTTTATTAAATGGTATTGGAGGTGGATTTGTTTGAATACTTTTAATGACTTGTGCAGATAACATCTCCTAACTTGCAGTATCTTGCTAGCAGTCTTCTTACAAAAAGATTTGTTCTTGTGGTCTGACCTTACAAGTGCGTTCAATGCGTAGTAGGTTGCAGATTCTTGTATATTGCAGCAAGATTTTCTTTAAAAAAAGGTACCAAGCACTCCATATAATAAGCATTTTAAGTATAACATTGGAATTTGAACAATCTTGAATCTGTTTATCTGTTTTCTTCCCCATTACACCTCAATGTTGTTTTGCAACCATCCGCCTATGTACTTAGTTTTCTCCTCCCATGGAGAAATGTAACATTAGCGTGGGAAATGGATTGGTGTAGATAATCTTACACTATCCCTGTGTGGCTACATCTTCTCACCTGAACTTAAACTTGAATACCCCTGACTTTGATATAGTTGGTGGTAAGAGAAAGTTGGATATGGATTTATGAATAAAAAGTCCAGGATTAGAAAAGGGCTGTTAGAGACGTCCTTGAGCAACCTGGTCACTTTCCTGAGATTCAAAGGTTGCTAAAAGTTGAAATGGTGATCTCTAATCTGAGTCTTTGCGCACATTGCACTCCAAGTATTAGTTATTCTTGGCAGGTGCTTACATGGCTCTCTTGCGTGTCCTCCCCCTTTCACATAATTATCAATTGTAAAACCTATCTAGAACTTGAATGTACTGTTATTATATTTTGTGTTAATGTAGATGGAACAAAATATCCATTATCTCTGGTAACGCAGATTTTGTACATTATGTAAGAATTGTAAATACTGAATTAAAAACTTTGTATGCTGCACTAACTGGTCTGTTTTTGAGTCAATATATGTTCACCTTTTCTGTGAAGTGTCGGATTTTCTTTTCATGTGTTTGACAATGCTGATGAGATTCAGCACTTGCATGTATTATTCAACCATGGGGTATGGGCGTGTGTGAAAACATTTCAATGCTCTTTGATGACAAAAGGCCTTATTCAGAGAGTTGCCTGTGAAATGACCTTAAGCGTACGATCTGAGCCACATGTGCATGCACGCATCTCAGATGGTGCAGGCATCTGCAGAGTTGCTCCATTCTGGCTTTGCATCAGTTATTCGGTTAGTTGCACATGCAAATATGAGATGCTCACGGATATGTCAGTTGCTCCATGCAGATGTATCAGCCGGTGTCAGTCATATTTTCGAATGCAATATTTTCGAAAGTCAAAATGTCGAAAATATTTATTCGAAAATAATAATGTCGAAATACAAAAAAAATGTATTTCGATTTTTTTCGAATTAATGTTTTAATAATTAATTGATAAATATTTTATTAAACATTTTTTAAAAATAATTAAAGGTATATCCATGGGAGATGTTGGGGAGGGAGGTTGGGGTAGGGGTTTGGGATGGTGAGTGCAACAATTAAGCCTTGTCTAACTAGCAAGCTGATGCTTCAAAACATGGCTGTTGAAAACAGTTTAGTTAGACAGTCAGCTTGTTACTGACCCTAGCCATCTGGCCATCGTTTACCAGAATAAGTTAAGAACCCACTGACATCAATGGAGTGTAACAGATGTATAGACCAATCCCACCTGAAAGTTAGAAAAGGTAACAATGCAAAATGCAGTGCCAAATTACAACAAACAATGCACGTACTATAGCTTGAAATTCTCTAGAAACTGTTGGAACAATAAAGAATGACAATATGTGTGGACAATTGGGCAGAACCTGCTTTCTCCAATTTACCATAACTCTACCTTTAAGTGACAATGGTTCTCGATCTGCTTCATATGGCCACTCCAGAAACGTGCCTACTGCATAGCAAATGCTCTCTAGCCTGCATGCTTCACCATACATGGTATTTCCACTCCTCCCCGTAGCATCACACCGCAAATAACTCTTCCTTTGCATTACAATCTGTCGCCTCACCATTGTAATTTCCCAAATATATCTTCACTAGTGCACCCCAGGTTTCAATAACTTTCTAGTCCTTTGGCAGACTGGATCCAGAAAATCATTAAACACCTCCCAGAAGGCATGTGTACCATGCCACGATTATCAACATTGATCATGATACAAATCAGGTTATTCAGGCGAGCACAATCAGTTCACATCCATTGTTTCACTCAAATACCTTATATGTGCAGCTGCCACACCCATTGCTCTATATAGCATATAGGCCAAAATGACTTACAGCAGGGCTTTGTGATTAAGTGATTTTTCTTTTTGTTCTTCAGAATTGAAGAAGTACATATTTCCCTTTCTCAGTTTTGGTGGTTGTTCTAAAACACCCCTTTTGCTTTTAACTATTTTAGGCCCAAATGTGTGGTTTGCATTTGACAGGTAGACCTACGTTTATTTAGGCTAGAGCACAGTGAGGACATCCTTAGTACTGCTAGCGTTGCATGTGAAGTGGTCCTCGCATGCACAGATCCACACATGTCCCATACCTCTTTTTCTTTTTTCCTTATGGCACAGACCCTGTATTATCAATTTTCAAATGTCTTTGAAAACCTCAGCTTTTAAGCCCATCAACGAATGCAAGAGGCAGATGCTGGTCTCCTATGCTCTTCAGTTCTGTCTCTGGCATCTAGGCAAGGTACATAACACAAATGCTGGTGGTTCTTGCCAGGGTTTTCAACCTGCTCCAAAGGGGTAGACATGGGGGCAAGGGCAGCCAGTGTAGGCCTCAGCTAGTCATCACAGCAGGAACCCCGAAGACGACCATGACTGCAGAGCCTGTTGAAAACATTTACAAGTCTAAGAAAAAGCAGTATTAGAGGTCCAAATCTCTTAGTCATTTTCCCTAAGACCCTGTTCTTCCAAGGATTGAAATATATTGGGCTCCAGGACTATGCACCCCAATCTAGAGAAGGAAACCAATTGCAGTACTAGAGAAGTTGCAGGTACCATACGCCGCAAATACCTAATCGCCAGCTAACCTAAAGGATTTTAAGCATTCCATGCCAGCGAACCTCAAGCAGAACACCCCTGCATGTCTTTTCTAGTGTAGGTGGTACAGCCATATGTTCCCACATTGCTTTCCCGCTCCTTTATCCAGGAAGGTGGTTGAGTTCTTTGCCCTCCGCCATACTGCAGGATCAGATTGTGGGGCTGCTTCTTCTGCTGCCTGGAGCCAGCACTTTGCTGCTTGGCTCTGGTCCTGTAGCTAAACCCTTCAAATAAGGGACCCTCTGCTTGGAAGCCACTGCCATCACTAAAATCGGTAGCCAACCTGGCACCATGTCAGAGGTCAGACACAGCGGTGTTGCTCGTCTTAAGTTTCCAGACCACATGCTGGGATACTGAGCACTCCCCTTACAATATGGTGTTCTGAAAGGCAACGGTCTGTCTTTCTGCCTCTAATCCCTGTCGGGACTGGTCACACATTGATACATTCTTCCCAAAAGTAAGACTAGAGATACATTTGCCCTTTAGGAAAGCTTTTCAGGAGCCTCCCTCCTGCCCAAAGTCGGTTTAAAAAAAAATAAAAAGAAGAAAATAAAACGGCTGACCAGCCTAGCCCTGCTCTTGATCATTCTTTTCGATCTTTCATTTCACTCCTGAGAGGCTGGTGACTAAGGCTTCTAGTGCCAGGTCTAAACAGAACACTTTTCTGACTCTGTCACTTGACAGGGAGTTAAAAATAGACTTGATTGCTTAAGTCTAAAGCTGTTTGCTTTGGGACAGCTTGCGACTTAATATCGCCAATTGCACTTGGACGCTTTTCAGATATTCTAATACTCTGTGGGATGTGGTAAAAGGGGCTCACTGGAAATGACTGTTCCTGATAAAGGCGTTGAGAGGCAAAACTTTTAAGAGAGGATTTGGACACTGTGGGGTTTACTTGCATATCAATATGGACCAGTGGTGTTGAGATGTGCTGTTGATTGATGTGTACTTCTGTTCCTTTTTTTCTTTTTTAAAAAAAATCTTTATTTATAAATTTTAACCTTGTAAGAACAAACAGTGCAAAGGTTGCAAAGTAGGGAGCACCAACTACATAACAACCAGTCGACAGCCACCTTGTGTCCTACGCGGTGACTTCCTTGCAAGTCCACGGCCAATTTGGGGAAAAATGCTGAACTGTTTAACCTCTGTGATAAAAAGTCCAAAACAAATGGCGTGCAAAGAACCTTTTGGAGCATACATGCAGGCGTTACCAGCCTCCCTCCGGGGGGATATATGGGCAAAACAACTCCGGAGTCCCAAACAGTACCTATACTAAGTAACTGGGGAATGTTCGAAATTCATAAGCTTACCACTGAGACCAGGCATTTGGCATAGGAAGTGACTTACCTTATTTAGAAGTCCATTCTAGCTGTGCCTTGCATTCTATTTAAAAGTCTAATCTAGCAGTGCCTTGCTTTTTATTTAAAAGTCTAATCTAGCTGTGCCTTGCTTTTTATTTAAAAGTCAAATCTAGCTGTGCCTTGCTTTTTATTTAAGTCTAATCTACTGTGCCTTGCTTTTTATTGAAAAGGTCAAATCTAGCTGTGCTGTGCATTTTATTTAGAAGTGAAGTCTAGCTGTGCCTTGCATGTTATTTAAAAGTCAAATCTATCTGTGCCTTGCATTTTATTTAAGAGTCAAATCTAGCTGTATTTTGCTTGCCCATTGACTTCACCGTTAACTCTGTTTCACTCTTACCTGCCACCCCCTCTTTTTTTGCTCGCGCTACCACACACGTCGCTTTCTCCTATCCTCTCAAACGGCTTCTCCATCAACTATACTCCCCTTCTCACCAAGTCTGGTAGGAGGAAGCTCAAAAAGGATATCTTGGCCTCCAACCCTGGTCTCCCTATCGCTCACACCTACACCAGCGTTCCTCCAGACAGACCCTCACTGATATCCTCTTTGTCGTTCCCTCGCCAAATCTATGGACTCTTCATATGATCTCTCTGCTCTGTCCTGTCCCCTCCTCTCCCATTAATGGTGACACCCGTTGGGAAGTCCTCATGGCTCCCTTTCGACTCCTCTAAGGTCATCAATAATGTCTACCTTAATGGCACTGTCATGGTCCAAGGCTCTCGGGCCAATCGCCTCCTTTTATAGGTGCTTCCGTCTCCTCATCAATTTCCTTTCATCTCCTGCTGTCCCCGCCGCACCCCCCTTGGCTACCTTATCCTCTCCCCCCCCTCCTCTTCTGCCCCACCTCAGGCTCCTTCATCACCTCTGCAGGGCGTACCTGATTTGTACCCCTACCAGGAAGGCCTTTAAGGTTGGCAACCTTCTTCATTTTACCACTATCAACCCTGGCTCTGCTGCGAAAGACTCCTCTGACATCTGCCACCTCCTGGAAGAACTGGACCTCGATGTCCTCGGTCTCACAGAGACATGGTTAACGGCCAGTTCTGTCACAAGCTTTGTCACTCTCCGCCCTGACGGCTACATGATCCTTTCTGCCCCCAGATCCACCCAGTCCGGAGGGGGTGTAGCCTTTATCTTTCCTGAGTGGATACCTGCCTCTATCGTTCTCACGCAGACATACTCCTCTTTCGAATGCCTTGTCTGCAGGCTCTCGGTCTCCTAGCCAGTCTTTTACCATGGCTACCATCTACTGGCCTCCTGCTCAGATCACCTAATTTCTCTCTGAGTGGGCGGACCTCTCCTCTTCCCTCCAGACCTCAACCACCCAACTCCTCCTCCTTGGCGACAGCAATATCCATCTAGACTCGCTTTGTTCCTCCTCTGTACTCGTCCGTGACCTCCGATGTTCGCTCTCCCTTTCTATCCTCCCCTCTGGCCCGGTTCACTCTGCAGGGTCTTGATGTCTTGCACTTGATGTCTTGATCTTCTCCAACCTCCCCCTCTCCATCCCTCTGACCGCTCCTCTCTCCTGGAGTGATCACTCCTTCCTCTCCTCCCATCTCCCCCTCTCCTCCCCCTCAGGCCAAGCCAACCCCTACTCTGCCACCTACCTTCTCGGACATCCAGCCCATGAAGTGTGCGTCAGTTTAGGCTTTCGCTGCCACCTTCTCTCACCCCCTCCGTCTCGGGTTGACTCACATCCTGAGACTGCCCTATCTATGCTCTACTCTTATATCTCCGATACTCTTGATGTTCTTGCCCCTGTCATGAGGATCCATTTGAAGCCCAAATCCTTGTGCAATTCTTGGCACGACTCCGACCTAGCTACACTTAAACGTAATTTTAGGGTGGCTGAGAGGAAATGGAGGGCATCTTGGCCATCCTCTGACAAACTGGCCTGCCGCCTGCTCAAAGGCAATACCAACTCTGTCCACACTAAGAAGAGAGCCCACATCAAAGCACATGTCTCTGCGGCATCTAACAACTCTGCCAAATTCTTTAAAATCTGCAAGGAGCTGGCCTACTCTGCTGCAGTCTCTACTGCTCCTGTCGCCTCGCAGGCCCTTTGCATGGCCCTTGCCTCATTTCATCTATACAAAAAAAACAGGGCATCCTGTCCACCCTCTCGTCCCCTCCACTGCCTCTCCTCTCTCCCTCGGGGTACTCCGGCCCTCCTACAGCCACCTCACCACCCTCTTTCTCTTCTTTTCCTCTTTTCTCCCCTGTCAAAGTCTCTAGACGAGTCCGATCTATGAAAGTCTCGTCAAAACAGGTTCTTCCCTGTTCTTCCAAAACCATCAAGGACCACATTGACACCCTTGCTCCTGCCCTGGCTGATTTCTGCAACCACTCCTTCACCTCTGGAGCCTTCCCCTCAGAGCTGCCAGAAGCATGGAATCTGCTCTCCTGAACATCTGTGAAGATCCACTGTCCAACCTTGACTAAGAACCTTGGGATCATCTTCGACTCCATGCTTTCCTTTTCTGCTCACATCTCTGATGTCTCTAATAAGTCAAATTTCAAACAGCACCTCATCAGATGTATTCTGCCTTTCCTCTCCTTCCCCCAGAAGCTCACTGTCTCTCGAGCCCTGGTTCTCTATAGGTTGGATTACTGCCACAGCCTCTTTCTAAATCTACCTTCTTCTACTCCCCGCCCTTTGCAACTCATCCAGAACAAGACTGAGAGACTTGTCATGTGCCTCAAGCCCTGGGATCGTATCTCTCCAGCCCTGAAATCTCTTCATTGGTTCCCAGTGGATGCAAGGATTAAATGCAAGACCCTTTGCATTGTCCACAAGGCTTTCTGGGGCCTGGGTACAAAATACCTTCAACTTTCCCTCCTGTAAACACCTTCCCTCTCAAGGTCTTCGCTCCTCCACCTCCACTCCCTCAGGGTCAGTTGTTTCTCAAAGGAACACCTGGGGGTAGATCTCTGTCTTCAGCTGGGACATCCCTCTGGAACAGCTTCCCTGCCCTTCTCAAACGTGAGGAGAACCATCTCCGGTTCAGGAAGCACCTCAAGACTCTCCTCTTTGCTTCTGCCTTCACTTCTCTTCCCTGCTGATCTGTTCTGCTTCAGCATTCTGCACCTGGTTACCTTCTGATTTTGGGCCCAGGTACCTGTTCACCCTGCCACGCATTTGCACTGCCTCCTGGCAACCCCTGCATTTGAGTCTGTATCTGTAACTCTACAGTCCCCCCTTTTTATGCACTTCTCAGACATCCCCTGTCTGCACCTTAAACCTAGCACTTGCCACTTGCTGGCTGCGCTACCACTTTGTTGTTACTTTTGCTTGCTTAGCACTTTCCACTTTTCCCCTCTCCCCCCTGCACTTTTCCCCCTTCCCTCTCACTTGCACGTTCTCAATGTTACTGGTCCTAGTAAGATCGTTGTTTTTGTTCTCCCTTTTTCCCTTCCCCTGCCTCGTCGCACTCTGAAACACCTGTGTATGAGCGTGATACAAATTAAATAGCAATATCAATCAATATCGCAGACCCTGGTGTGTTGCTCTTGCGGGGCTTCCTGGACTTTGTATAGGTCCCAAATGCTTTTATCAGGTTTTTCACATATCGTACCCAGGCATGGTTCACTAACCTGCCAGGCACCGTTTCTTATATGTATCTTTCTTGGCTCTTTCCTAGTACTGATACGAGGGAGATGGGGCTATTCAACCTGCCCAAACTCCTCCTTCATTCTCCTTTATCTCTATCACCTGCTACAGGAACCCAAGTACCTTTTGTGGCTTTATCGGCTTTATCGGCTTGATCGGTCATCTTCGCAGAGCTGCTCCTTCCTGCTACGGGCTTCCGCATGCCTTCCACTGGTCTCTGCGTGTCCTCCCAGCTGTTTCAGGTCTGGTCCCTCTCAATGTGTGCTTATTAGTTAGACTGTGTGGTCTGATTCCCAGTATCTCTGGGCCTCTATTTCTCCAGCCTGGATATCGGGGAACACTGCGTGTGTTTAGTGAGGCTGCGTCACCCTTTCCTGTTCTCTGCGGTGAGCCTCCAGCAGGCTCTCGGTTCCTCCAGGGAAGATCTGACCAAGTACACAGTCCTTCTTCCCTTTTTATCTTTGGCTCTAGTTGACTGTGCCGCCTATGTTGATTCGGCTGTAGGCTTTTGTCTCCTTGCCTGTTCTTCTTCGTGTGAGTGCTTGTATGAACTCCATCTGGATAGTCTTCACTCTATCTCGACCCAGTCTGGTCTGTATGGATGGGGTCTTCTACCCTACATAAATATATAGATGTGCCGGGGACCATAGAGGACTGAGTGGGGAAAGAGGAAAGAGAGGACAGAAATGGAGGGATTGCAAACCATGTTCTCCCACGATAGTAGTTAATGATCCCATGCAGGGTTTCCCTGCCCATGAGATCCACCCATTGAGTACCACCCACAGTGGGGACTATCGGGTAGTGGCCTCACATCCCTGGCCTCATGGGAAAGGGCTCCCCCATTCACAGCAGTGACAATACCCTGGGAATTGTCACAGTGGTAATGCACACATCCTCTCTCCACATATTCGATTATTCACCACTGCATGTGTGCTCTGCAATCCCTGCTGTTCCATCCATTGCTCTGAAGCTGAAGGAGTTTGCAAGAAGGAAGTCCAAAAAGTGCAGTTTATTTTCAATTGTTCCAGCTAAAGCAACATGTATTTCATCTGGAATTTGTTGTAGGTTCTGCCCGATTCCATGTTGTAGTATTAAGATTTACCATTGGTATTCTCTTTGCATCCTCATTCTCACAAAGTTGACTTTGAGACTGTCCAATAAACCCCTGCAAGGTATGCATACTGTGATGCTGGAAATGCTTTCGAGGGACAGGGCCTCCTCGTTCTTGTCCCACTACTCCCGTAGTCTGTTTTCTTTTTCCTTTCTGCACAGGAGTCCAGTTTGGACCCCTGGAAGTGCAGCTCTTCATTTTTGTTATTGTTGGTGAACAAAACCCATGGGATACACCTATGGCACCCGTGGGTAGGGGTACACCTTGGTGCCCCCCAGTGTGTTTTTCTCGGCACCTGTGTGTTGCCCCACAGAGCAGGGTTTGCACTGGTGGGAGCTACATGGTGATTTTCGTAGGGACAGTGATGAATCCTATGGGACGTTTGTTTACATTTACGACGTCTTTCACGTTCGTCTTGTGATGACATCACAACTAATCGCTGTGTATTTAAGCGGCCATTTTGTTTCTAAAAATTCACCTCAGCGCAACCGGAGATGCACTCATATCTTCACAGGTTCTCGAAGGAAGTGCATATTGAGTCACAGGACTCCATCTGTAATACTTTAATACTGGATTTTTTTTAATGGAATTGGAAATAGTCTTGTACCTATCTCTATGCTTAGGGATTGTGATATGCTGTACAAAGCACTGAAGCACCTTTAATTCCCGGTGAGAATCATCTTCTAGCAATAGATACCTTACTTTGGATATCTACAAATCAAAGCTAACGGTAGGAGATTTTTATGATCCACCATTGTATATGGCCGCTTGCATTAGAGATACCATTTCCTAATGCTTTGGCATCATATATGTTTTTATACATGCCTTGATGAACATTGTATTTGAACAAGGCCCTGGAAAACCTAGATCTCCTTACTGAACTGAGCGCCTTTTTTCATTGAAGACATTGGGTTAAACCCATAGAGGGTAAGAGGCATTATCACATTGTATTTCTTTACAAATCTTGCATAATGCCCTTAGGATGAGGGTTAATAAATGTATGTTATTCTAATTATCACAGGTCAGGCAACTCATTAGGATCATTCAGAAGAATAATTTTTGCCTGAATTAAAGACTAGCCGACTATCCATATAGACGCACATATAGAGTAGATAGGTTAGTAAACCTTTCAATACATATATATTAGTATATTTTTAGCAAACACTTGTATACTGGGGATTAGTAGTTAAGTTCAGACTACAATAAAGCATTCTCTTGGATTTCTGGAATTACAAAGTCCTAAAATTGATACAGTTGATGAGATGGGTCTAGTAAATATGGTCATTGATTAACATTTGTTTGGAATCTGTAACTCACTGTTAATTGAAATGTATAAATTAACTATATTGGGATACTTTAATAATTGAGATTCATGTTTGATTTTTTTTCAATAGATTTAAAGTTTGAATATATTACCAGCCCCTGAAGAAGAGAATGTATCTCGAAACGCATAGGGCAACTTTGTTTGAATCAATGCATTTTCTATGAAATTAGAAATCAAGATGCAAGTGCACTACTTTTTATAGAATAATGAATGAATTATTGATACTGTTTGGTGTATAGAAACTGTTTGGTTTACCTTTTCCTAAAAAAAGTTGTCAATTAAGACATACTCTAAATTGTTTAGCATAACTCCTATGGAGTCATCACTGATTCCCTGACAAATAGCTCCTCCCGTGTGGCCCAGGGACGGCAGCCGCTACCTGTTCCTGACCCTGCGGGTGGTATTATGAGGGAGGATCACATGGGAGAAGACGGCTGTTGGGGAAAGTTGGTGACCCCATCAGGAGGGATGCAGTATTCTTCCCTTCCTAAATTCTGGATGGCTTGTTGTCACTCTACATGTCCTTCCCGTTGTAAACCCCCAAACCTGTTTTTGAAAATTACTCTAGGTAAACCATGAGTCATACCTCATACACTCATAACACACATTCAGCATCTCCTATCTCTAGTGGTTTTCTGAATAGAAATTCTGAACAATATCACATTGGAAATCATAAAAATGCTATGTACTATAAAACTGTGCTGAATTATAGGACCGGGAACTCAAGAAGAAGCCCTGTTGAAAAGGAACACAACAGGCAGTAAACTTTGAGAGCCAAGATACCTGGCAGGAGAGTATACCAGAAGATCTGTAAGACCCGGAAAGGGATTCCTGACAGGAGAGTGTACCAGGAGGTCCAGTAAAGTTGTATCAAGGGTGGAATGATACCTGGGAGGAGAGTAGAACAGGGGATCTTTAAGACTGAGAAAGAGGATTCCTGGCAGGGGAGTATACCAGGAGGTAAAGTATAGTTGTATAAGGAAACTTAATTAATTTTGCAAAGTATATGGTAAAGAAGTATACCAGAAACATGTTTGTTATTCTAAAAGAATTGTTCGAAAGAGACACTTTTACCATCCTTAAGAAGCTATTGTTTTAAAAAGACACTTTTGCTATTCTTAAGAAGCTGTTGTTTGAAAGAGAAACTTTTAACATCGTACTTAAAATATCCATTTAGAATGAAAGTCACCCTCTGGATCCAAGATCTGCTCCCTAGAAAACACTATTTCTCTTGGATTTATCTTTTATTTTTATGAGCACTTTTTGCCAAAATATAAGACAAATACATTTCCTTGCACCCTCAGTTGTTCATTTCTCAGTGTGAGGGTCAGAGCAATATGTTTTGGACATAAGGACCCATTTATATGTTTGACGATGAGACACAGACTTATCTTTAGTTTTAGTTTCCTAGGTAGGGAAACTCTCTTTAGTATAGGGACAGGAATGCCTTTATCCAACCCTTTTTTTTTTAAATAAAGATGTCTGATGTTGAAAACATTACAACTTTGTGTCTGCCTCTCATTTCTGACTCCTCACAGGACTCTGGGTCTCCCCCATTTTGGGACACCCAGTCCCCTCCATAGGAATCAATGGATTCACTGGCAGTGTCCTGGAAGCCAGTCCTGAGTGCCTGCCATCTTGCAGAGGTTGCTTTGTGGATCCTGAAGAAGAGTGACCAATCGTCTTGAGCCCAAGACGTATACCAGCATTGTCCGAGGTCTGGAGGCTTTCTGTTACCATTTGAAAGCCAGATTGCAGTGTATCACCCAGAAGAGGGCACACCCTGGGATAGTGCTGCTCGAAACTAGAGCTTGCAAAGTTCTAACCAATTGAAGAATTCTTCAAGTGGAACTTGAGATCTGTCCACATTACCCCAGCTGTGGAAGTCCAGTGTCGCCGCCTGCAGAAAAGTGCCCGCTGGTGGGTTTCCGGCCACTTCACATTGAACGAGTCCTCAGGGTCCAGACTTGATGGTCCTGCGTGCAGTCCAGTGCTTGGGTCCAACTTTCCTCAATCCATCCTGTTATCCATGCTGCAGCTCTGAAGAATCAACCAGTGACAAACTGTGAACTGACGAAACCCGACACCTACTTCTGCTACTGCACCAATCTCCACCGAAGGTCACTAATGAAGGACTCATCACCTCCAAAGCTGTTTCACGGTCCACAGTGAGTTTCAGCATTGTGGGACATCCACAGCCACCATAGTAATGCAACCAAGGATACCACCATGACACACCTCACTGCTGTATTTCTGACACTGCTTGGTTCCCTTCTCCTGCTCGGCAATGATGACCCTGTGATGACATCTTCTAGAGGAAGTCCATTCTAGAGAGGCATCGTTGAGAAAAGCTGACAGACTTCACCGCTTCCCCTTACAAGGCAGCCAAGGTACTGTGATGAGGAAGAGAGTCTTTACCCTGCACGAGTAACACAAGGATCCTGGATTTGTCTTGGACCCAGCTCTCCTATTGCTTCCCAGGTACTGTGGGGTGGTGGGACCTGTAGCGACAGGAACAGACCATCACTGAAGATTTAAGGACTGAGGATTAATATAAAAGCAAAGTATAACTTACCTTTTATTGCAGGTTGCCCAGGTTGGTGGCAGGGCAGGGACCTCCACACAGAATTGCATTTTGACTCTGAAAAGTGTTCTGCCAGTGTTCTGAAGTAATTGCCTACATTTCTATATTTGTGGTTTTGAAGTTAAACAGTGCTTGTTAATTTAAGTGCAATTTATGACATATACCAGTTGGTGCATTATTGTCAAGGCTACGAATAACTGTGGTACCACATAGTACTGCATAATAGTGTGCTGCATATTGGCATAGAGGTGCCCGAGTACAATATGAGTTTTATTTATTTGTATATATTCACCGAAACCTAATTTGTTCTAATTGGCACATAAGTGTGTGGACATTCCATTGTGGGGGGACTTGGGGATTACTGTACCCAAAAACCAACTTGCATCACCTCTCCTGAGTCTGTCTTGCTTGCTTGTCCATTGCTATGCTTTGAGAGCCTTTATAGTAGTAACACAGACACCCCCTCAGTCTTTACACCTACACATAATCCTGTGCAATACATCTATACGTAATCCCAGTCATTATGATTGTCTCCAGACCTTGTCTGTTGTACCTCCAAATGCTCCTAGGAAAGCCAAAAAGCACAAAACAGTTATCTTGTTCCTGCAGAGACAGCACTCTTTTTTCATGCTTTGCTTAATCTGGAAGTGCTCACACTGCCACACCCACTGCTTAAATTGTGCTCTCCTCCATTTGACCTTCTCTACATTCTTTCATACTCTTCCTTTGAGCTCAAAGCATTTCCCAAACAAGTTGATTCCATTCCGTCTGAGCTCTGATCCACATTCATCAAGATGAATCTGCTACACCCTCCCCCTAGTTGCCTCTTCAACTCTGGCAGTTGAATGAGCTGCATGCTTTGCATCGCCATCTCGGCAGCCAAACATGCCGTTGAAATCCACAAATCTGACAATAATCATTGCTTTATTTGTCCCATCAAAGCATGACTCAGTAATAGCAAAATGTTCTAATTATGAAGATGACCCCCGTTTGTTTCAGGATTCGTTCTCTAAAGCAGACCAGCGACTGGAGTAGTGCTACCTCCATCCTCAAAAGGCCGTTCCCCCTTCTATATTTGACTTCCTCTTCCCAGTCTATTGAAACATCTTCTAATCCAGTGTTCCCCCAAGCTCTGTCACTTTTTGCATTTTAGTTATGTCAGCTGCCAGATCCACCGTAAGTCCTTCAAAATGATGGATCTCAGAGTCAGGAAGATGGAATAGCTCATCGTAGTATTTTGGGGGAGGCCAGTGTTTTGCTGTTTGTTTTGTGTTGTGGCCTCAGCGGTTAGGCATATTTTAGGTGGGATGTAATTGAAAATGTTTTGGAGGCCTATCATTTTAATGGTGTTGTGGACTCTGGGTAGGTTAGGTTGCAATGTGTTATTGTTGGGCGTAAAGGGAACATGGACTTGAGGCTGCGGGGGACGCACAGGATCTATTTTGGACATTTCTGCTCATTAGATTTGGGAAATGTGGACACGTGGGCATGGGGTATGCACAGGAAACAAGTGTTCTGGACTTGAGGACTGTAGGGTTTGTGGGTCATGCACTGGAAATGTTTGTAATGTTTTTCAGGATGCTATGGTCATGGTCATTGTTGTTACACATTGTTTCATGCTTTTCCTCCAAGAGGGAGAGCGGAGTTGATGATGTGCCATATTTGTTCTATCAACTGTTATTATTTTATTCTATCCATCATGCATTAGACAGTTGGCGCCTGCAGTGCAGCGTAGTGGTTTTGTTTTCACATGTTGCGTTTTAGTTTAATCGTTTTTATATTTTCTGTTGGGTCTGCAGTTGATTTCCTGTGTTTATGGGCTGGGTTCCAGCTACTTGCAGTTGTGAGTCCACCTATTGTTTTTGCCTTGTGTTTGTGTTCTCTTATTTGGTTTGCATGGTGCCCATATGTCGACAGAGTAGAGGCGCCTTATCGCTGTGTAATGGTTTGTGTGGGTGAGTTGATTGTGTAGTGTTTCCCTGTGTGCTCTATTTGTTTTCTTATGGTTGTAGTTAATTGACTGAGGGAGAGGTGTTATGATTTTTGATTGGGGTTGCTTTGCAGAGCTATTGGAATGTTTTGGAATGCAGTGAGGTCATTATGGAGTGTTCAGTGTGTGACTGCTGGAATGATTCGAGGATGGCAGTTACACCGAAGAGCTGGGTGGTGTGGATATGCCAGTGTCTTGCCTATGGAACTTACTTGCATGTCTCTTATCTGATGTGTACCATCGGACAACAAACGTACATTAGTGAAGCCTGCGTCCAGTGCCTTTTTGGCAGATGAAACCACACATTTCAGGGCCTGAACAACTCCTTATCCATTCAAGCTGTCCTACATTATCCATATTTTGCATGCCCTTTTACCTCCATATTGATACCTCTGGGACTGGACTTGGGAGTCATGGTGTTCCAAGGAGAGGGTGTTACGCTCACCTGGTACCCACGGGGACGCAACCCAGCCCTGGTTGGATGATTTGCACTCTCAAACCCTCTCCCAGTCCCTGGGTAAGGCCTCTGGTTAAAGATGGGTCTGCAATATAGGAGAGCTGGATTCAATACCAGATTGTCTTTGTTTTCCCACCTCCCTTGGCCTCAACTCCTTCCTCCACCTTGGGCCCTCTCCTCACCTTAATATTGTAAAAGGTGGATTCTCCGTCCTTCTCCTCGCAGGGGCGCATAGATGTGGTGGGGCCAGCAGCGACCAAGTTACTTCACTGGTGCAAGCCCCCCTGTGGGAATCCAGGCCTGCTGCGACTCTGTAGGTGTGCTGCTTTACAGTCTTTATATGCAGTTCTTATGTTCCTCTTAGTTCGAATAATGTCTTGCTCTTTCGTTTTAGGTATGGAAAGGTATTTTGGTGGTGTCATGCAGTTTGAAGATGAGCATTGGCCGTTAGGCGAAAGCGCGGTGTGCGCGATGCTGTCTGGTGAGTAATGTGCGATGCATGGCGCTGTTTCGCCTTTTATATTGCTAACCTGCGTCTTTTCTCTCCTTGCAGGTTGTGATGTTCCTCGTGGAGCGCCGTAATGGTCCAGCAATGATACGGACCAGGAGATGACTAACCAGGTAAGAATTGTGTGGCTTTCTTCATTCGGGTGGAAACGTGAGTAAACGCTTATTAATGATGTCTTTCTTTCTCCTCTTTCCAGGTTATGGTATTCCAGGATGCATGTGGTGCCGGATAATGGAGTTTGTACCTTCAGGTGAGTGGAACTGAAGTTGGCGATGGATTGAAGACAGGATACTGTTCCAGGTAAGTTTCGTAGTGTTCTTTCTCTCTCTGCAGGTCCTTGGTTTCAAGTAAGCTGGCATCTAAGAACTGGACACGGTGAGCGTTACGCTGCCCACAGCAGAATAACGCAAAGCATGTTCTGCTGTTTGGGTGCGATTTAAATAGTCTCAGGTAAAGTAGTCCAGGTAAAATAGTCCCAGGCCTGCCACACCCAAAGTAGTCCAGGTAAAGTAGTCCCAGGCCTGCCACACCCAAAAGACTAGACCGCATAGCTCAGTTCCTTGTAACTTAGCTATGTGTGTGCCTCCATGTTGGCTGAACCCCCCCAAGTTAATTAATCCCAAGTAAATAGTCCCATTCTAATGTTGGTCTTCATGATGGTTATGAGCCTGGTGCCAAAGGCGCCAGGACTGACTCCAAGAGAGTCTTGGATGAGGTTTTAAGGCCTTTGACCTGGCCCTAACTGGAAGGCTGATTTTCCAGTGAGGGCCAGGGACAAGAGTCATGACACAGGGAGAGGAGGAAAGACCACTTATGTTCTTCAGCCGATAGCTGCTTCCAAAGGAAGCCCGATATGCCATAATTGAGAAGGAGTGCCTTGCTATCAAATGGTCCATCGAGTCCTTCAGATACTATCCCCTTGGAGGCATTTTGTCATGGTCACGGATCACACCCCTTTGATATGGTTGACTAGGCATAAGGATACCAACCCGCATATATTGGGTATCATACAATCACTGCTCATCCAATTGCTGTGCATAGCAAAATGCTGAATGTTGACAGCCCTATTTTGATGCATATATATATATATATATATATATATATATATATATATATATATATATATATATATATATATATGGGTATAGTTAATAATGTGGGAGGGTATGGAGGTGCTGCAGGGGGTCTCCTATATATATCTATATATGCATTTGGATGCACAGTAAATAATGCACAGTGAAGTGGAGGGCCCAATGCCCTCCCTGGGCACTTGACATCTGTGGATCAGGCAGCAGAGGCTGGACACAAGGCAAGGAGGCAGATGGATACCTGAGCTGGTTTCAACAATCATCTTTACTAAGACATCAGAAGTGGCATCCATGAGCAGAAATCACATCATGCTTTTATAGGCCTATTTCAATGACCTCATCTTTTCATGCAAATTCCGGATACGTTCCTCATTGGCTCTCTTAGCTAACATATAAACCTTCCCATTCTCCAATTGGCTGGCTTGCTAGTCAATCATCAAGCCCACATGAAATCTCTTGCCAAGCCTTGCTTGACTGACACATAGGCTAATTAAATTTGTGTGAGATCCTACCAGAACTCATTATAAATCCTTTGATGTCTGGAAAGGAGCAGCCCTTATCAGATCTGAGTCTTTTTGGCAGGCTATGCTGTGCTTTTCATCTCATTTGTTGCAAACCAAGCAGCTGTTTGCTCTAATTGGTAATATTCCAGACCTTCAGCTGGCCCCCACGACCCATCACTGTCAGAATTGTTGCCAAGAAATTCTAAATATACACACCAGCTACAGTGCCCTGCCAGAGAACTACTGCTAAAAGAACATTCTGGATTCATAATGAGTCATCTATTTTAACATCTGGTCCAGGAGACAATTTCTTTTCCTCAGCATTCATCTTAAAATGTAGTTGACTTTCTCTAGCCTGAATGTTCTGTGCAGCTACCAATGGGGAGTTTATTTACTTTTGGGCATAAATCAGCTTCTGTTTAGTTTACAGACTATATGTTTAGATATGTATGATGTAGGTATAATACCTGAGACACCATCCACCCCATGGGACATTCTGACCCTAAACATATTTGTCGCCCTAAAATGTGCTACTTGTCCTAAAAAGCGCTACAATCCTGATTTTTGCAATACTGGAACTATTGATCAGCCTGACAAATTATCTGTATTCAGTTTGGGGGATGCAGGGGAGGGTCGGTCTAGCAGGTCTAGCAACGCCTCTACAACGGTGATCACACAGATCCGTATATTATGCTGGTTCCTGGAGCTACAGCCCATCTCCTTCACGCCTGTCCACATTTCTGGCTTTGCTTTAGCACAGGCTGATTTTATGTCCAGGTCCTTTCCCCAGCCCGACCAATAGACCTTGGTGAGAGGGGTATGTAAGAAAGGACCCAAGACACCCAGACCCCAGGCAGGACGTGGAGAAGGAAGAAAGAGAGCTGTCCCATACATGCAGGGGACAACCAATAAGATGGGAGGAAGGACAATGGAAGGGAGCCAGCACAGCAATGGCATGCCCCCATACAGGCATCAGAGGGGCAGACCAGGAGCAACCAATCGGAGGGGAGGAAAGACAGTGGGAGGGGGCCAACACATCAATGAGGCAGATGTTCTTTCATCTTTCAGACACAACCAGATGAGGTCTTGGAAAGGGAGCAAGTTTACACCTGGGCATACTAAGAAGGTGAAGCAAACCTGGAACCCTAGGGAGGAATGCCTGATCCTAATCACCAAAAGAAACACAACGCTGTAATTGACATCCCCAATAAGCCCCCACCTATGTGAAAAGTACCTGCCTGGTTGCCTAATTTATGCTAATTGCTCACAGTGTTCATTTTGTTAAGCGAATCATCAGCTTTGCTCAGCGTCTTGTTCGCAGTGTTAACGTTATTGTCACTTCCTGGTAGCAGCTTGGCCTTTTCAGATGATACCTCCTCATATCCTACATTTAGTGAAGAGAATATAGAGCCCATCAATCTGGAGCCTAGGCACGCAATTAAGGTGCTTAAGTGCTCTCTTAAGGTGGTGGCCGGTGTGACGCTGTTGCCACTCCGGAAGTTGTTTGTGATTTTGCGTGTAGTGGGCTTGTCCCTCTCTCGCACACCTCCCATTTTACCACAATTTTCCCCGTTATTTTTTTTTATTTCTCAGACCATACAAATGCAATGGTCTGGACTCCAGTGTCATGACAAGGGCAGGCTCACTTACTGAGGCAAGTAAAGCCTTCACTGCTTTGTCGGGTCCCACAATTCCTTCCAATGTTGCTTCCTACATCAGCGCTTCCAAGCCTCCGGGAGACGGTGTGGCAGTGACACACCTTGTGCATGTCGCACGTGAGTCACTTAAGTGCCAATTCAGTGTCCTGCAGGGATTTTAAAAGGCAGCCTTAGCACAGTCGGCCCAACAGTCGCTGCTTTGCTGTGGTAGCTGTAGTTATCCAAGGTAACGCTTCTTAGCGGATATACACAAAATGATATGTGCTGCTTCAGCATTCTGCAGGGATTTTATACAGCAGCTTTAGCGGTGCAAAGGGCACGGTCCACCCAACAGTCGCTGCTTGATGGTGGTAGCTGTAGTTTCCCACTGTAATGCTTCTTAGCAGATAAACACAAAATGATATGAAGGTTTTTCAGCCTCTGTGAAATATCTTTTTTTAATCCTAGACTTCGTAAACTCCTGAGTGCTATACTCAGTAAAGATGGTTTATCCATGTGGGGGCATGTACAGTGCTGCACGGATGAGCAGCTAATCAGAGAGGCATGCTGATAAAGCCATGATCCAGTGCGATCCTCTGAATGAACTGAACGGTTTCTGATTCTGGGGTTCTAGAGCATCTCTGTTGCATTCGTTGATCTGAACTGGCTGAGGAGAGGCTGGAAATTGAGGTCGGCCTCCAAAGATGCTGCTGTTGCAGTCACAGATTGAGACTGTGAACTAGAACCCGATGCAGATAAGGGTAGAGAAGGAGATCCTGGACTGGACCGTGAGGATTGGGGCTGTGGCTATGGCAGTCTACTGAGAGGTGCTGAGTTGGGCACAGACCGCCCCTGGGAAAAATGAGAAAGTTTGGAGCTGCATGCCGTGAAACACATGGTGATGAAGGCCCTTGTGCCTTTAGAGCGGGTGAGAATGGTTTTGTCCCCTGGGAGTCGCACAACGGAGGAGGCTCTGACGCTATGAGGATCTGTTGTGGTGCACCGTGCTGGGAGTGGCCCGCCTAACTGAGGTTCCGGACGTTAGTGGAATCGGAGCTGTGAAGTGCACCTGCCACTTCTGAGATGTGCAAAGGGATTCATATGGGCACCTTTTGCAGCTTCTGAAGGGAGTGGCAGAGTTGAGCCCCAAGGGCCGTGCCTTGACAGAGGCCCCAGTAGCCTTGTGAGGTAACCCTGAGGGACGGGAGTTGATGGAGGTCTCCACGCTGGTGCCGCCTGTACAATACATTGGGGACACTGGAGCAAACTGTGAGGGAAGGGGCTCTCGGACCCTCCCTTCACCACCACCCACAAACATTACACTAAGAAGACTTAAGGAGATGGCACCCCTAAATATTAATGCTCAAACCCACCAGAGGCATGCGAAAGGGATGCTCAGCCCACACTCTGTGCTTTAAACAAAAATTGAGAGATTTACATAGAAGTCGGTGCCCAACAACTCCTCTGAGCTGGATATGACTTCTCAAGATGGCCTACAGAATAAGAAAGACAATCAAATTCTGTAGGCAATCGCGGTGCTACGCTCCTTTCTGGAATTCAAGATTGGCGAAGTCAAAGAAGAAGTTAAGTTGCTGAGACAAAACCGCAGGAAGTTGGCAGACAGGGTGAGCAACTCGGAGAATACTAGCGGAAACGGCACATGAGGTTGCTATGTTGCAACAAAACGTCCCTGCTCTATGAGAGTCTACAAAAATGCTACAGAAAAAGAGTGCGGAGGGGAGGGCCCTCAGTAGCAACATTAGAATTGTTGGATACCCAAAAATGATGAAGGTCGTAATCGCACTGAATATGTTGAAACTCTTATTGCAGGAGATGGGCCCTGTCAAGCTTCATCAAGCATTTGCAGTGGAGAGACCCGACCAAGCCCTTATGCAAAACCATCTCCCGAGACCCAGTGGAACTGCTTATCACTAAAATCCTGTATTATAAGGACAGAGAGGTGATCTTGCTGCACTCCAGGCTAAGCGGAAAGATGCAGAGGGGAGGGATGCCACTAGCTATATATCCAGACTGCACGATGCTAGTGCAGAAGCAGCATTGCTCCTGCGAACCCGTCAAGAGCATACTGTGGTAGGTGCAGTATATGTTCATGTTCCTGGCCAAAGTGAAGATCATTCACAATGGTGCTGCCTTGTTTTTTGACTCGCCGCAGGAGACCCTGAGCTGACTAGAAAGCATGGACATATGTAAAACGATCGCGGAGAGGAAATGTCCCAGCTGATATTATTATTTACATTATTATTACATTATCTGATGATGTACACATATCATATAGTGATCCTAGAGAAGGATTCCTGGAGAACTCCAAGGAACCTCAAGTCAATTCAAGGGACCTGTGCTGCGTGCTGAGATGTTCAACATCATGGTAGACCATGTTGCACCCGAGGAGCCTAGGGGTACCCCTGACTGTCAGTAAGAGATGTGGAGCCTGACTGCTTTGGGTCAATACAGCACATAAGGACCTTGAAATGATTGCACAGGTTCCCTGCTGAGAAGAAGATTGATATTACCCCCTTTATTTACTTTACAAATGTTCCTAGGTTGATGACAGTCGGTAGTGTTTCCTTTATCCCCCCCCCCAAATCGAAGCTTTTGGTGCAGCTAATGTACATCACTTGGCATGCCTGAAGGGACTGCTTGCTGACGATCACTTGATGGGGATCCGGTTTTGAATATTTGGTGGAGCAACATACAGGCATGCTTCACTAATGGCTTGGATTATTGTGGTTGTTAAGGTTGAGATGTTATGGTTATTGGTTGACTTATTTGTGTCGCTGTGCATTCGCTGAGGGTGGCACAGAGGGAATGGACAATGGGGTTGCACTTCTGAACTAGCTCTGGGGTTTATGCTACTGATGATAACAGGGTTTGGTGATGTGGGACAACTTTGCACGGCTCATGCAAGATGTCGGTTAGGATAGCAACGTGGAAGGGCATGGGGGTTAAACAGCTTTGTTAAATACTGTAGCAATATATATCTAGGAAACAACTCTCAATGGTTATGCTACAAGAAACATCTTAACTCTGCGAGACAACTGAAGTTAATAAAAAGGTGGGGTGGCCAGGGGTTTGGGTCCACATACAGCAGATGGTTTTTGGTTTGGATCCCGAATGGAGTGCCTTTCCTCGCAGAAAAGATACAGAAGGACAGGAAAGGGAGGGTAATAATTGTATTGGGAAGGCTTGAAAATAGACAACTATGCTTGACTAATATTTATGCGCAAAATGTCAAAACTGCCTCTTTTCTGACACACATAGTAGGCAAATACGACCTTGATAGGGATGTGATATGGGGAGGGGACTTCAATTGCATCTTCGACCCCCACCTGCATAGGTCCATGTTGGGCAACCGTTGGCCTTCTCCGGTGACAGCAGCACTGCGTCAGATTGTGTCCAATCTGGACATATTGGATTTATGGTGGAGAACACAACCACACACTAGTACATACTCCTCCTACTCCTACCCTCATGGCATTCACTCTCATGCAGATTACATATTTACTGGTCTCAAATGGGTACGCTTGTTTGGGGAGGCGCAATACTTGGGTAGAACACTATCAGACCCCTCCCCCTGGTAACAACACTCTCACTGTACCAATCTAGGCACCCTGTCACGACATAGATGTTAAACCCCATGGAATTGACTCATGCAGCATTTTGCTCCTTGCTTAATGAGACCATTGTTCACTTCCTTTTGGATAATCTAGCTACGTCCCAAAGGCTGGACATGCTGTGGGAGGTGCTTAAGGTTACCCTGCATGGGGCATGCATCGCCACCTCAATAGAAGTCTGTAAAGTATTAGCCAGACAATTGACACAAATAGAATGACAAGCTAAACAGAAAACTCGCCCAACATGGAAACTGATACAAAAACACTCAGTGAGTGACTACAATGCCTTGGCGTCTGGAAGAGACTAGGCAAACATGATAGATCGGTATATGCTGAGAATCTCCACAAAGCAGGAGAAAAAACAGGCAAACTATTAACTTGGCTCATGAATGGTGATACCACTAAGACTATGAACGACTCTATAATACTGAAAACCGGTGGGGTGTGTTTCTCGCAATATACGATAAAGGAGTCCTTTAGACAATACCACGAAGCCCTCTACACATCACAAGAAAACTTCTTAGAGGGGGAAAGTAGCCAACAACCTGAACTAATCACTCTATCTACCCTTACACAGGAACAATGCCATGCCCTGCACGAACCATTTAATATTCAAAATGTGAGGGAAGCTGTATCTGCAGGCAAGACCCAAGAAACTGTTGGCATTCCTTTTGAGCTCTATGAAGAATTTGGAGGCCATGTACTTCAACTTCCCTTGGACACATCTTTATGAATTCAAGAAGGGAATGATGGCTCCTAGCATGCGAGATGCAGTCAGTCTCTATTAGGAAGCCAGGACAAGACCCATAAGATATGGAATCATATGGAACACTGTCTATGCTCAACACACACACACACCATGATATTTAGCACCATGATTGCCAATACACTCAGGCCCCTTCTCCCCTGATGTATACACCGAGATCAAGCAGGCTTCATCCCTGAGAGGAACACGTCACAAAACCTCAGCAGAATCCACCTTCTAATGGCTGTGGCTCAAACCGTTGACACAATCAGGTGGACGTGAATGTTTGCTTCACTTAAACGATATCCTATTTGCATTGGCGATGGAGCCGCTGGCTAACCTACTTAGGGAACAATATGACAATCTGGGCATACTGATAAGAGGGGAATAGCATTTGACATCCCTATATGTGGACGATGTATTATTGTACTTTAATGATCTGGAAACGTCTTGTTCATATATACTGGAGATATTTGAGATCTTTGGTAGGCTTTCTGGTCTGCAAATCGATTGGGACCAATCGTGTATCTTTCCATTAAGTCACAACACTAGTCCATACAGCCAAAAGTTGAGCAGTCAGAATCTGAGGTGGTGCCCTCATACCTTCTGCTACCTAGGGGTGAACATATACCATGACACCCGGGACACTTTTACTAACAACACAGGCAGGGCTCTTGTGATGTGGCATTTATTACGCACCTGTACACAAGTGTTTCTAAGGGCGACAAAACAAAGAGGAGGAAACAAAGGGCAAAATAACGATCTTACTAGCCTTGTGTAATTCAGATCGCGCAATTGCAGAGAAGAGGGAAGGGGAGAAGTGCCACTGGGGAGAGGAAGGGGGAAGGGCAGTTTACTCAAGTGCAGCCATCGGCTGGCACATAAGTGCAGAGAGAAGGCACTGTAGGATTGCAGATACAGACCCTTAAGTGTTGGGGAGCCCGGAGGCAGTGCGAGGGCAACTGGACATGCAGGAGCCTGGGCTGGAGTTCAGAGGGTAACCAGGTGACCGGGGGGGGGGGGGTGAGAGAGAGAGATAGAAAGGGAAGGAGAGAGAGAGAGAGACCGACCCCCTCTGACCCCCCCAATGTGGAGGATCTCATCCTTACTGGCATTAAGGCAGAGATCAGTGGCGGCACACCATTCCTGAATTGCGGGCAGACAGTGTGGTATAGGAGAAGGTTTTATTTAGCCTCACAGCTACAATACATGGCAGCATGCCTGTCGGTCAATGATACATCAGAGGCAAGGCAACTTGAGATGCTCGACTGCACCACACATGATGAAGGAAGCACTATGAATGGATACAAACAAAGCGGGATCATGCTATTGATTAAGACAGGGTTACATGTGTGGTGTCATGCCTGCACTATACTGTGGCTGAATAAGCCATATTCACCAGATATAACTTTAGGCACTGTGCCCATACAATCTGTAATGTCTCACCATCCCATCAAATCGAAGTGGGAACCAAATGGGATTGCAACGTGGGGTGATTTATTCAGAGGAACGTCTAATGCCGTTCAAAGTACTGAAGACTACCCATGACATACCAGTGGGGCAGTTTTTAGCCTATATGGTCATAATAATCGAGGCCTAGGTGGACTGGCCTCACATACCATCAGAACCCAGTCACAATCCCACCCTTTGCACAATATATGACTGTAGTGATGACAGGAATTAAATATCTTTGATTCATCATGCCCTTATTGACAGAGTATCCCAGACAGGACTAACAGTCAGGGGAGCATGGGAGAAGGATTTGGGATGTGTATTCGATGATACAGAGTGGGAAACGATACTTAGATACCCAACAACGGTTTTCAGAAACCAACGATTTAAATTAATAGAACTCAATGTGTTACACAGGATATACTTGACACCCCAGAGATTGTTGCACATGTTTCCTGGAACCAACCATTGCTGCCCTAAATGTCAATGATTGTATGCTGTTTTGCTCCATTTGTTGTGGAGCTGACCGGCAATCGCACAATTTTGGAAATCGTCCTTGATCGACCCGTCCTTTTTGAACTAGTCAATGCTACGCCGACACCGGAACCGTTCTTGTTGTGGGCCCACTTTCAGAATTCCAGAAGAACGGGAAACTGGGAGGATACTGAGTTTAGCGCTGGTATTGGGGATTAGACCCATAGCCATGGCCTGCAAGCTCTGCAGCAGCCGAGCTCCTTGACATAGCTCCGAGATTTGGAGGAATGGGGAAGAGCCAAACTTAATACGCTACTATAGATGCATGGGGAATTGTCACAAAATAGTCAGGAAATTGAAATGCGTTGGGAAACAATTTTACTTAAATTAACCCTGGTAATGGATGACAAGCCATCGTGAGCAAAACGTCCTCCCCCCTGTCTCTTATCCCCTGCAATGCGGTCATTGATTGAAGGTCAGATTTGCCTACGCAGACGTGTGGTTATTGCATGATGGCCGGGTCTCAGATGCTTTGGGGGAGTTCTCATCCATAGCGGTTATTCCTGGGGACAGCAGAGGGTATTGACCGTGGGAAACTGTCGGACTAAGAGCTGTGGATTAAATTGGAGTTTGGAGTTTGGAGTTTGGTTGATGCGCTCATGTGCGAAGATTTGCCCTCTCGGGCCGTGCCACACTAAAATTCTTGTGATGATGTTGATGCTTCGTAACTTAATTTCCCATTGAAGCACGATGACTGTTTATTTGAAAAACTGAATTAAGAAATTTAAAAAATAAGATGTTTTCTCAATTTTCAGTAGGTTGAGGTAAGTACAATTGTTTGTCTAGATGTGACTTTGCAGTTGACCCAAACACTATTTTTCTAAATTATGTGGGAATGAGTTGGATAATCCAATAGAAATTGTGAACTTGAAAAAATATATATTTTTAATAACACCATGACCTGAAGGGTCAAAATCGTCCTTCTACTTGTGGGTACCAGGTTTCTTGATCATGTGACTAGTCATGATGTGAGGGCTGAAAAAAATGATCCCCATCTTTTTGTCTTTTAATGGAAGCAATCTATGTGCCGTCCGTTACTGGATCTAACTTAGCCAGATAATCAAGTTTGCAGGGCGACATCCCGCGGCATGGATTTGCATGTCGTTGACATAGGGTGCCCTGAGTCTTTCTTGATCGGGAATAGCATATATAGATTTCTTCTGGCTGGGACATGTTCCTTTCTGGTGAGTGTGGAATAGGAAGAAATTTCTTCTTAATTACAGTAAGTCATACAGATTATTATGTTTCTGAAATGGAGGTCTGCTTATCAGACCCCCTTTCATAAATTCCCCATGCCAAAATTATAGTGGGCACGTGCATGTACCGTAACTGGTCCACTGACATCTACAGCACCATCTTTGCAGTGGTACCTAACAGTTTTAAAGGTGACATGTGCATCGCTGACAGCTGCTAGAACACAAGGTTTGTGCTGGCATAGGTGGCTTTTTAATCTTCTCCGCCTCTGATGTAAATTATTATAATTGCATACCTTAGTCTGTAAATATAAGCCATTCCTGGTTGGGGCACGATGACTTCTAAGAGCACACAATTATACAGCCAAACAAATTTATCATACTAGCGTTGGCTCTGTGAACAGGGCCCACCTATGAAAGGACTGATATGTATTGGCGGCTGGCCTGACTGTCTCCAAAGCTGCTATGTAGAATGATGACCAGGAGGCTCCTTTTTATCCTGGTCTAGAAAGAGCAGGACCTTCCCTCGTGGCACAGTAACCTTGCTCAGGAGGTCTCCTGCAAACGATTGTTTTAAAGGCAGCACTGAGAGCACTGCTGAAGTCGGTAATCGTGGGATATGGAATTGGGGTAGCAAGAGCGGAGAGGTTTGCTGAGAAAACGGTCACACCATCTTGGTTTCTGTTAGAGCTCTTTTGCTTTTCTGGTCTCTACTATTTCCTGCAATCAAGGTACTCTGGGTGTGATGTAATAAGGCAAATGGCACTTGTTACAAAAACCTGGATTTTGACCCCTTGCAGCTGTTTTGCTTTGGAATACCCTGTGACATTTTGCCTTTATTAGGAGAAAGGCACCCCTTTGAGTTGATATGATCCCACACTTGCAATTAGCATTGAGTCAGTTTGATGGTGCAGGCTTCCAAAGAGTCAAGTCTGCATTTGAGACAGTGGAACCATGTCTTCCAACGGTTTTAATAGCGGTTGAGTTGGTGATGAGAGGATGGTTACTGATGGGTCGAGTCAGTATTCACGCCTGTGAGTTTGATGGCTTCCAATGGGTTCAATCAGTGCTCGAATTGGTTGTTGCCCCAAAGGTTGAGCCTGCTGTTCAAGTTGTTTGAGACGATCTGTGTGACTTGACATGCAGAAAGTGGTTTGAAGTTGCCTTAGAGTGCCAAAAACAGCACCACTGGGTCCTGTGTCGCTTGAAGGTTGTCTAACACAGTGAGACAGGATTTCAGCTGTTCTTGGATTTTAGGTTGCATGTGAGACACAATCCAGGGGCTCCGCAACAATGTGAGTTCTGCTTGTGCTGCACTCCCATTTCAGGGAGTTTGGCTGGCAACTACAGGAGTTCCTTAATCTTCATTGAGGAACCTGGTTCGAGTGCAGCTGGCAGAGTGGCAGGTCTTGGTCCACAGCAGTTCACCCCTAATATGCCATGAGTTTTCCTTTGCCTTGGATGCTGTCTCTCTTCAACTATGTGGCAGAGGACTCTGGAGTGGATTGCACTCCCAAATGAGGGCCAAATGGGTATTCTTATTCTTCCTGGTGTCCAAAGATGAATAAAGGAAGGAGTGGGAGACCCCTTTGGTATAAAGTCAAGATGTTGCATGGTATTGGTCCAAAGCAAGTGCGCTGTAAGGGTCAGATCCCTGCTGATGTAAAATGTGGCCCTTATCCTCTAACATCATACTCTGAGTCCCTTGTCCTGCAGAAAACATAGGGAACAGGACGGAAGAGCACCCTGACAGAAAACCAAGATGGTGGGATGCCTTCTCATGCCTACCTTATCTCTCTGACTGCTCTAACTCTGTTCCGTTCCCATTCTTGCGGAGTTCAAAGGTCCTCTGATATGCAGCACTGCGGTGTGACCCTGGCTTTGTTATGTCAGCACTGCCTTTGAAGCACTGACTCCCAGGATGTCTCCTACATAGAGACCTGGGACTTAAGGTAGATGTTACTGTTCATCCCTGGGATTCATTAGAGCCAGCATCCTGGCTATCGCCTCACTTGGTTGTGTGGAGACATCCAGGCTAGCCATGAACACACATTGCCATGACATAGCCTAGGCCATGGCTCACCGAGTTGACAGTTGCATGATATGAAATGTGTGTAGCTCTCAGAATTGTGTACTCTTATCAATCACCATACCACAGCCAGGCATGGCTTATATTTAGAGATTACCCTGCCACCAGATTGATTAAGGAAGATCAATCCAATTTAAGTCATAGGAGCATAAGTTACCATTTCTACCTCTACCTCTGGGAATTTGCTGTTCCAGCAACTCTCAGGGATGCATATGTGCTTTTGAGCCTGCCCAGTGCCACTAAAGGTCCAACCAGACAGAAACACGTGTCTGAGGTTGCTGTTGGTACTCTTGTTCGGAGGAGAATTGCTTAGCATTTCAGCGCTGGGCTGCCCCAGGGCAGGTGAAAGACTGATATATTTGGGATATTTCTCATGTGTGAAAGATAGTGAGCTAAATAATCTGGGTAAGGCTCTCGTAACCAGGACTAATGTCTGGCAGGGAGACTCCCAGGACCCCCTTTGTTTTTTACATATTTAAGTAACTTTGTGTCTCACCCTAAGTTGCTAGGGGAATGCAGACGTGGGCCCCTTGCTCACTATTCATAGAGAGGCACAGCTCCAACCTACTGATGAGGTCCAACCAGACAAGCACGTGCCTGGGGTTGCTGTTGGTACTTTTGTTCAGAGGAGAATTGCCTAGCATTTTGGTGCTGGACAGCCCCCGGGCAGGACAAAGACTGATATGTTTGGGCTATTTCTCCTCTCTGAAAGATAGTGAGCTAAAGAATCTGGGTAAGGCTCTCGTAACAAGGACTAATGTCTGGCAGAGAGACTCCCAGGACCTCCCTTGTTTTTTGCAGTGCCCCTAAAGAGCAGGAGCTGCAGGTGTCAGTAGACTGGAGCAGAGAAGGCCCATGGCTATGCACTATGCTTTTGGCATGGAGCTTTTATGAAAAGTGGGTCTGTGTAGCAGGCCTCCCTTTCAGAAACAGAATTACTTGCATCATTATAAATATAAATAATAAAACAGTTTAGGGTTTCACACATGCACCAGATGCCGTTCTGTCCCAGGGTGACTGAAAAGATTCAAGGCATGGTGCAGTGGGTTAGGAGTTGAGAGCAAAGTGCGATAGGGACTTGGATCAAGGCCCGAGCATGCAATGCTCTCCTCTTCCCCTTAGGTGGCAGGAAGCCTGTGTTCCCTGGCTACCTTCCTTTTGGAAGGATTTTACCCAGAGAGCCCGGAGCTATTGTGAGATGGAGTAAGGTCATGGGGCACTTCTACGTGTATGCCCCTTTATTTCCCTAGGAAGTCTGAGCTTCTGACTAGGCAAGGATTCCAACGAGGCCACCCTCTGATTGCTGGAGCATAGGAAGTGACATGCCAATTGTTATTTTTATGATGCACAGGAATACACCTATGTTTCATCAATTGAGTGTTAAATTTCATGTGGCCGCCTCATCGGGTTGGGCAGAGCAGAAAAAGCGCGGCGGTAACGCTATTACCGCTGCATTACCGCTCCGCCCAATCCTGAGTTTGGGCGGAAAGTAGGTGGTTTACCTCCAGCTCTTCGCTGGAGGTAAAACTCTCCACTTTCCGCCCATTTGCTACACCGTTACCGCAGTCCTAACACTGCCAGCAGTAATAGCACCGATACTGCCCCATAGAGTCCTATGGACTCTTCAAAAAATGGGGAGTGACAATCTTACCACAACTTGGGATTCGGCACTTATAGCGCCGGACCGAGTTGCGGGAACGTTATTTGCATTGGCGGTATCCGAGCGGATTTACCACTGGGATACCGCCAAGATTGTGAGGAGGACTTTAATCTTTTAAGTAGTTACACCACACTGCTATAAAAAGCACTATAGAGGGGTGGGGGGGTCATAATAAATTGACAGGGAGCAAACGATAGAGGTTACAAAGGTGGCAGGAAGTGGCAGTGATTCGGTGATTGGAAGCAAAAGTGAATTGAAGTGGCAGCGCAGTGGAAAGTGGGCATTGCTTGGCATGCTGGGCATAGAGCATGATTAAGGCGGGCAGATGGGGGAGACAGGAAGAAGCAAAGCCATGTGCCCATTTAAACGGTTCTACGTTAAAATCACTGAAAAAACCTGAGGCCCAAAACAACACATTTTTAATGGTCGAATTTCTAAAATGTTTTTTTGATTTGTTTGCACTTTATTTTGGTTTAACAATGCGGGGGGAGATCCCCGAAACCGCCTCGTATCCCCACCAACTTTATATACCTTACCCAACCCCCTACCTATTTATTTTAAAAGTGTAAAAAAAAATACCGATACATTCGTCCAAATAAATTAGTTGTTTACGGCCTCACTTTTTTTTGCATTCGTTTTTTGGGGGAATTACCGAAAATGAGCTGCAAAAGATGTTTTTAAGAGAAGGTGAATATTTGTGTGGGAAGGCTGGCTTGCGGGAGGGAGGGAGTGTAACAGGCTGGGCTCATACGTGAAAGAAAGAGTATAGATCACCTTGGGGGAATCCCACTCGGTTAAGCAGTTTCCACAGTATGCTGTTTCAGCCTGTGCGTTTTCTGACGTCGGACTACCTGGACCAGATTACAAAAAGGGGATCACTTGTGTGAAATAAAATGCGTTTCATCCAGAAAGAGGATCTGGATGTGGGCCTCACAGATGCCCAAGCAGAAGGCAATCATGCACATTGTGGAGGGCATGCCTGTGCATTTTAGCGCCATACCGTATCCACAGCTGGTACACTCGTGCACAATGTGTCTGTGCCTTTTCGTAGCAGGCATAGGGGATTGCACAGAAGGACAGGGTGGGTGACATCTGACCCGTCTGTGCATTGTCTACAGCTTACTGCCCATCATGCTGAACTGAGCTCTCACTGTACAGCATTTACAATTCTGCCTGGTTTTACCCAAATGTGCAGGTCGCCTTGGGTATATGGTAACTATTGCCTGTTCCCCAACTTGAATAATTCCAGGGGAGACTGGTCAGATGCAATGTAAAAAAGCAAGGCCAATTCTACAGCCTAAGTAAAAACACCAACTGAAATTAAAACGCATTCATAGCCAGTTCCATCGGTCCAAGGGCCAAATGGAATGAATTTTCTTTTTTTCAATAGAGGGTTTTAAACGCCAAATCCCAGCTGCCAGTAACTAGATCAAGTAGAAACCAGCTGTCGTTGGTCCATTAGACTTTCCTGCTAAGCAGGCAGCTTGGAGCTACTTGAATGCAGGTTCCTAATGGGTTTCTGCGTTTACCTGGACTTATGCCAGTAATATTGAATTGGCCTTCTCTATCCAGCAAATGAACTAAAATGTGTCTGTCTTTTTTTGTCCCATTCTTGATTTTTGGATCTTTGCTCAATACCTCTTCCCCGACATTATTTCAGTTTAAATTGCCATCGGCGCATCTTTGTAGCTACCATGGAGTTGTTAATAATCTGTAAACAATGCACCACTCTTTTGTCAGCATTGCATTCTCTGTCACAGAGGCACAGCCTACAGGTTTAGAAGCGGCAGCCATTTTAAGAGGCCTTGCCCAAAATAATGAAAAAAGGTCCGGATGCCAGAACAAAAGGAGGATGCGCAGGGAGGAAACCAATGGTGGGCCTCCTTGCTCAGATTCCCAGGCACCCTTCCAGTTATCCATTGGCCAGTATCGACTTCCTGCAGGCGCATCCGGGACCTCTACCTGCTGTGCAGAGGAACGTCATGAAACATGGCTCAAGTGCAAGGAGAACGTTCAACTCAGATTTTCCTTTCAAAAGGGCATCATTTTCAAAACAAAAACTTAGTTTGAGGCAAGATTGGCTTGGGAAGATAGCCCACGTATTATGCGCTCACCTTGTACGCAGGCCCTGCCTTCACTGCACAGGTTTAACTACTGGACAGGCAGATTCAACCCTTCATCCTTCTGAGGTGTATACAGTAAGTCCCATTTCATTAAATAGGGGAACAATATGAGCTGCTATTACATTGCTTAGAAGCAGGAGGAATCTGTCATGGACTGCATTAAAGACCTGATGGAGAAGGAAATACATCATACTTGGAGACGGAGCTGCATGCTGGACTTGTAGATAATTCATCCTCAGACTAGACTCGCCACATGATGCTCTGTCATGTCGCTGTTTTTCCAGTCTTTAGATTCATTTACGAGCAATGCTTGCTGGGAGTCACAGTCTTTGCTAAATTTGATTGACCACATGGGACTTAAATTAGACATATAGTGACTAATTTAAATTTAAAATATTTCTGTAGGCCTAGCCCAGGTATGGTTGCCAGATGACTGCATGTTGGGAGGGCCACCATGCCCCAGTGCTGACCTTTCACGTCTACAACATTGCCTGCTGGGAGTTGTAGTTCTGGGTCACCTCAATTGAATGAAATGGACTGAAGTAAAACTAAGGTAAAAGCAAACCCCAGGAGTGGAGTATGGTGTTTCTCACAGCATGTAGTCATCTGGCAACATTATTGTCATCTTGGATCGGCCTGCAGTTTATCTGCAATTGAAGTGTGCATTGGTTAAAACGACCTATATAGGTCCTTGTACATTTGGTTGACTCATTTAGGAGTTGGCCAAATATTATGAATGAGTATGTTTTGGTTTATGGGTGGGGAGATCCCCCCACACCCCCATAATAGAAAAAAAGGAACTCGACCAAAGTCTCACAAAAAGATTTGACCAAGTATAAAACAACCGAATTAGTTGTTTTGTTCTTGTAGACCAGCTGATCAAGAGCTGTTTGAAACTACATTCCTACCCGATTATTTCCGTAGTGTCTGACAACATTGACTGCACCATCTCTGCTTGCCTTGTACAGAACAACCACAGTTTTCCCTACCTTTTTGTTACCTTTCTATGAGCGCACTCCTGGTAATCCATTGTCTTGGAATCATCTACCCATACAGCGAACCCTTCCTTCATGCTGCTTTGTAAGCTCAGCCCCTTCCTCTCTCACCTATTGCCTGTCCAGATCCATAGTCTTACATTTACCACTCTGCCCGTACATTACCTCCTCAGCCCTTCCCTGTCCTTCATATCATGGTGCGAGCCTGGTTCTATATTGAAATTCCGAATAAAAAAGAACGGTTTAAAAAAAAAAAAAAAAAAAAAAAAAACTTTTTAAATCGAATTTCCAAATAGCCTTTTTGTTTATTTGCTCTTTTTAAAAACAAATACACGGGTTGGGGGAGACCTCCTGCAGTCCCCTACCCCACGTCCCCGTACCTTAATGTATTCCCTTAACCCACAAAATTAAATTAAAAAAGATTCCGTGTTTTCAGCGTTATTTTGTCATTCGTTTTTTCCAGGCGATACCGTGAGCACACCTTGTGAGACAAACGTCCTGCTGCCTATATAACCCAAACATGAAAGAAAATGGAAGGTTCCCATGGCACCTTTTCCAAGTCCCTGATTGTCATGTTGTCGCACAATCCTTGCCCTATTCATGGCCTGTTGCTGTTCAGGGCCCTTCAAGGGGTGGGTTAGGTTGGGATGGGAAGTTAGTAGGAGTAGAGTAAGAAGAGCACTGCAGCTGGTGCGTCAGTGTTGATGGTTGAAGACTGGAAACACCCTGGGTCTATGTGTGGGTAAGCTGCTAGGTGCTTTTGGAGAGCCGGAGTCCAGTGAGGCGGAGTAGTGTGAGAAAAGCACTGTAGCTGTTGCTTCAATGTTGATGGTTGCAGACTGGAAACACCCTGGGTCTATGTGTGGGTAAGCTTCGAGATGTTTTTGGAGGGCCAGAGTCCAGTGAGGCTCAGGGCATGGACATACGGTGGATGGGTGTCTTGCGGTATCGAGAGTGAGTTTGTGTTGTGGCAGATTTGGTTTCATCCGTGCATGTCATGTGCTTTCAGCATGTGGTCAAGGGCGTGGAGGCATATGTTGCGAGTTAGGGTCCGAATTGGAAGTTTAGTATTGACTTTGGATGGGGGCACTGTCAAGGGTGCCTTCCATCTATCTTGTCCACAATATAGTCTTATTGACCGAGGGAGGGTTCATTATCCCCATTATCCTGGGAGTAGGCAAAGCTGAGGGCCATACGTTGGGGAAGGTTCATTATCCCAAGCGATAATGACAGCGTCTTTTGTCTGAAAGACTATTGGCACATAGTGGTCATAGCAATACAGGTTTTGGAGTTTTCGTGGTGCTGGGATGGAAATGATTATATCCCTATCCCATCCCCCAAGCGCTTTCAGGTGAGGCGAATACCCTAAGAGATAGTGTAATGTATAAGGGGGGAGAAAACTACGCTATGAAACTCGGTGCAAAAGCAATATTGCGTGAACAGCAGATGCATGGCAGTAGGAGACACTTGGAAAGAAACACAATTTTATAGTTATGACGAAAACACAGGCTTGTATAACCGCGCTGCACCAGCCGAGCTCTATGGAAAGATTTCACTAGGCCCAACATCATTAAGGCAGAATGAATTTGCGCTGCCAGTTCTAACGGAAGTCCACTTCCCCCATGTCTCTTCACTGTTGCAAACATTTAGTATCGTTCAGAGGAATGCGCCCTTCAAGAGCCTGAGACAACACCAGACTACGCGCAGCATCCATTCATCACCACTAAGCTGCCAGCAGGCCTCTAACCCCCACCCACCCAGCCCAAAGCCCACTGACTTGACCCCTACACCCTTGCATTCCATGATAAGCAAGCGACCCCCGTCCGAATACAAATCAAGTGTCCATAAAAGATCTAAGTATGTGCGACTGTTTTACCCCCAGTATGAAATACATCCTTTGTAACACAATTTACAGGGAGGGATAAATTAAAGATCAAACCCAGAGTGGAGACCTTGAGTGCGAGAGGTACGGTATCGTCAGTTTGACTTTATTAAATCCTCCCTTCCCCTGACACCAATTCTCGAACCGCCCAGGTGCATGCCACAGTGATATAGTAAGTAGGATTAGCATGTCAGTTTAGAAGCAACATTGTATTTTATGAGTTCCCCAACCTTCATCAGACTCCAAGATGAGCCCAGCTGAACCACGTGGAGCCTGACAGATGGGGGAAGAATCAACCAATTGTAGCCAGGCACCCCCTATAAAGCAGGCCCATGTATAGGGTCCCACCTATCAGTGGCACCAGTTTTATACTGTATGTGATGACGCTACACAGCCTTTTAAGCTTCTGCTTGTACTAAGATGAACCAGCACGTTCTCATGCAACAGAGTCCTTTGCAAAGATTTGTATTCTGTAATAGTAAACCTAATTATCCTTGCAAGCTATCCCATGGCTTATTTCCCTATGATATATGTTATGATACAGGGTTGTATTCAATCTCGAGTGTGCTTAAAAAGGGACTTGTCTTCAGTGGTTAAAAAGTTGCTTTAATAGATAACTGAGTAAATAGGCAAACTGAGTTAGTAAAGTAAATGTTTTTAAACTAATTCAGTGGTTAGTGTGATCCACTCCATCGACCACCACAAAAAACTGACGGTAGTGAGACCAAAAACATTGGATCGGTCCTCTAACCTTGCTCCTCATAATACTCCAAAAGTAAATAAAAAAGGAGTTCAAGAAATCCTTCCTAATCGAAGTTCTCAAGCTGAGGATCTACACACAGAGTACTTCGAAGATCTTAAGGAACGTCCAGAACGATACTTGTTCCACTACGACAAGATCACAATATGTGGTCTTGGCTTCCGAAAGCCTTGAAGATTCAACACCAAAAATAGCCACTCGAGTCTAAAGAACACAACCCTACGAATGACCTCCGTCCGGCAACTGATTAAGATGTGCTCATGGAATACCCGGGGATTTCTACATTTAACAGTCCCGTGCACCATCAATCTGGGTGACTATGATATTATATGTCTTCAAGAGACTTGGCTAACGCAAAGCCCTATTCTAGACGGCTATGAGATCAACACAGCTCCAGCCAAAAAAGGCATCACAGGACGCCCCACTGCAGGGTTACTAATCGCAATCCGAAATGGACGTGGCCTTACGTGCATCCAAAAACTGAAAGAAAACCAATTCATGCTGGTGGTGAAGCTAAACTGGACAAAAATTGACATGGAGAAAAATAAGACCCTTACAAAGCTGGTTATTATCAGCATTTATTGGAACCCTGTTGCTATTGAATCTGCAAAATTCATTAATATGATTGAGACTGAAATCGACTGGATTCAAGCAATTTATCAAGCCGACCACATCGCAATATGTGGATATTTAAACATCAACTGCCAGGACAAAATCGATGACAGTAAAAGAAAACCCAAGAAACCGCCCATTGATCAAAGGGCTACTCAATGGATGAAGCTAATGAAATTAAGATATTTCTCCAATCTTGACTCAGTCTTTAGCAATCCTAATAGACCGCCGACATGGGAACGAGCTGACTCCCAATTGACGATTGATAACATTTTTGTGACACGATCTCTATTGCCATTAATAACATCTTTTGATGTGTCGAGGACGCCTGCAAGTGACCATAATCTCTTGCAAACTACCTGGTCTTCAAGTCCTCTAAGCCATCCAACAATGATTTCCTACCTTGAGTTAAATAACCAAGGAACAAGACTCAGAATGACCGAAAGGGCCATCACCTCTCTAACGGATAGTGACTTAAAAAAACACAAAAGCGGCATGATGGTGGATTACATCTCGCTACTAAACACTTATAAAGCCCCACAAGCAAAGAAGAAGCGAAAGAAGCTACACCACAAACATGTATATGACAAGCTGGTGGCGGAAAGAAAGAGAGACTTAAGAAGGATTAGAAGACGGGCATTAAAACTAGATCCTAAGACTGCCTCAAGTACCATTTTGGAGGCACAGAGAATCTATAAAGCATGGTTGAGGGCCCATCGGACCATATTATACCAACAAGACGCTGAGAACATTCTCCAAGCTATAAATGGCAACCATGCTAGAGATTTTTTATCCCTACTTCATTCAACATCTCCAGGATTCCTTCCGTGTCAACAGAATGGAATAGGGGAATCGACATGGGAGACCTATTTCAATACCCTCTTTCAACTTCCAAAATTTTCTAGGCAGGGCACGGGTAGATGTGACTGCCCATGGATACGGTTGGACAATAAAGATGGTATATTCGACCTAATAAGAAAATTAAAATCATCACGCGCTGCAGGACCGAATGGTATAACAAACCTCGATTTGAAAACTCACCCTGAAGCCTGGTCATCTCTTCTAAGTATGATCTTCAGACGCTGCGCTGATTCAAAAACCATTCCACCATCATGGAACTCAGCGAATATAGTTCCTATTTATAAAAAGGGAAACGGGGCCGACCCAGCTAATTACCGCCAAATAGCCCTCTTAGACCCAATAGGAAATGTTTTTGGTTCACTCCTTCTCCAACACTTCATATCATGGGCTAATAAAGCCCCCTGTCAAGACCACCTACAAACAGGGTTCAAAAAGAACATGGGCACGAACGCGAATATACTCACTTTGAGTATCTTGAAAAGCAAGATCTTAGAAGGCAGCCCTAGAATATTTGTCGCCTTCGTCGACCTTACGCAGGCGTTTGATCGAGTCGACCGTTCTAGATTGTGGCAGAAAATCTCCTTTTGGAAAAGCCCAAACGAAATACTGGAGCCAATTAAAGCCTTGTACTCCAATACGACTATGCAAGTTCGTTTGAACCAGCAAGGGACTCTCTGCCAAGATCAACACTGCCAGAGGTGTGAAACAGGGCTGCCCTCTGGCACTGACATTGTTTTGGACTTATCTAGGTGATTTTCAAGAATCAGAAAAGTCAATACGATCATTTCCACCAAAACTTGGAGGTGAACAGATCAGTCGTCTGCTGTATGCAGACAACTTAATCCTCTTAGATCACACCCCAATAGGTCCACCACGGCAACTAAACAACTTACAGCAATAGATGGCAGAAAATAACTTGGATATTAATGAAGAGAAAACGAAAATGATGGTAATTGAAAAACCAACCAAGAAGAACGAAAAGATTTCTCTTCATCTGGGCACAGCCATAGTGGAAAGAGTCAGCAACTTTAAGTACTTGGGTGTTACCCTGGATAGCACGACGAAAGAAAAAGCCATGCAGGAGGTCCTTTACGAGAAAATGAAAAAACTGACGGCCCAGGGGAAAGCCATTGATATCAAATATGGTCGCTTTTCGACAATCCCGGGCAGAGACTTTTATAAAAAGGTCATACCATCTTTAACCTATGGCTCAGATGCCATGCATGTTAACTCTGACTATGGTTGATATTGTAAAACACTATCAATGAATGTATTTGGTATTGCAGATATAGAAAGACTATCCTGGTCAGACAGCAGTGACTTTAGATTGCAGATGTAGAAGATTTCCCTATTAATTCTACCTCCCTCCGCCTGATTAGGGAATCATACAGACTGAGGAAAGGTAGTGTTCCCAGGGAAACCCTCTGGGGAAGAAAACCCTGATGTATCGGAGGATCTGGAGGACGTGAAATGCCGTTGCTAATCCTCAGGTTCGGAATGATGAGCTGCGTTGTTCCCGGGATCGTTCCAGCGAATGAGCTTCACTGAGAAGGTAAGACAAACAGGTAAGTGAGTGAAAGTAGCAAGTTTGGGGGGAAAAAAGAAGTGTAATCGGAAGTGAAACCTACCGGGAAACCATAACAGGTAAGATCTATGGGTAGTCGATAGGAGCAGAAGGGCTCCTAGCAAACAAAAGGGATAAGTTAATGCCAAGCGAGAAAAAGAGATGGGAATGTGGAAGAACTGTTCTAAGGTACCTACAAGCCCCAATCTGAAACAGAAGAAGAATGAAATGTATCATTCAGTAGGTTTGGCGGGTTTGGAGCCAAACGAAAAAAACTGGTAGATGGCAGAGAAGTTGGTCCGTACGGGAAGAAAGTAGACGTCTGAGGCGGATCTGTCGTGAGGGAAGCTGGATAGGCGCTGAGGATGGCGAAAAGCTGGAGACAGGGATGCACAGATCTAATTCACCGCAAGAGAGAGAGGGTTAGAAATGAAGAACAATAAAGAGGATATTTAACACCTAGAATTCGGTAAGTTACTAAGCGTCTTTCCTAAGAGTAGTGGCGCACTGTCGGAAATGCAATCATTATATGCGGTCACATGATCTGCACAAGACGTCAGAAACGTACGTGCATAAGCTGCACAATCCATCCAAGAGATCCTGAGCCAATCATTGGCCATCTTGGGTGAAGAAACCAACAATGAATGGCAAAGGTGGCTGCGATGCCACAGGGACCAGTGCCGATAAGAAGATGTAATAGTATGCCCCCTTCTCAAGGGCGGAGAACCCAGATTACCAGGATGCAGCCGGAAAAAGCGGCGTACCAAACGAGGAGCATGAACCCCCGATGCCGGTTCCCAAGACCGGTCCGCCGGGCCATAATCCTTCCAATCCACCAAGAACTGAAGGCGACCCCTGCAGTAGCGAGAATCGCAGATGCCAGCGACCTCAAATTCAGGACCCAAAGGAGTGGAAACGGGGGAGGATGAGCCACCGGATTCCGCTGGAAACGATCTGGAACAGATAGTTTAATTTGGGACACGTGGAAAACAGGATGTATCCTTGACCAAGAAGAAGGCAGCAAAAGACGAACTGCAGCAGACCCACCAGAGACAACACCCTGAATGGACCAAAAAACCGGGGAGAGAGCTTTGAAGGAACCAAGTGACGAGGGAGAAAGCGGGATGACAACCAGAGTCCCCAACAGTCAAAACCAGAATAGCCCTCCGATGATCAGCATTCCTCTTGGCCCGATCCTGAGCTGCCTGAAGAGCCTGACGGGCGAGACGATGACCAAGTTGTATGTCAGCTAGGAGACTGTGCACACCAGGAACACGAGAAGGAGGTTTAACAGAAGGAACAAAGGCAGGATGGTAACCATAAGAGCAGTGAAAGGGACTCGTCTTTAGGGCAGTATGGTGGGAGTTATTATAAGCGAATTCCGCCAAAGGTAAAAGTTCGACCCAGTCATCCTGTGCAGCAGATACAAAGCAGCGCAAATAGTCCTCCAAGGTCTGATTGAGACGCTCAGTCTGTCCATTTGTTTGTGGGTGGTAACCAGAACTCAGAGCCCTTCGTATTTGCAAGTAAGTACACAGCTTCTGCCAAAAAAGAGAAGTATATTGGGGTCCCCTGCCAGAAAATATAGTGTCCGGCAAGCCATGTTGAGTGAAAATCTCAGCGATAAATATCCGAGAAATACAGCTTGGGTAACGGGGTGAAATGAGCCCTTTTTGTGAAGTAGTCTATAGTCACCATGATGGTGTTGTGACTATCTGACTGCGGAAGGTCCACTATAAAGTCCATAGAAATAGCCTGCCAGGGTCTGTCAGGAATAGGCATACAGGTGAGTAGACCCAAAAGGTTTTGATGAGAAGTCTTGGATTGGAGACAAGTGACACTGGCCGAGACATAGTCTCTAACATCTGCATGAAGAGTTGGCCACCAAAAATGGTGTTTGATCAGATCTAAAGTGGAGTGATATCCTCGATGACCAGCTGCCCGAGTATCATGACACATATGAAGAACTTCATTTTGCAGGGCGGTAGAAGGAACAAATACTTGATCTTCATTAAAAAAAAAAACCTTGGTTCATCGTAAGATGGTAAGTCGGTAGAAAGTCGTTGCATGACTGAAGATGCTGGGTAGTCGCTTTTCTAATTGTTTGAAGGAAGTCTGTTAACACGGAAATGAAACTGGCTCTGGGAAACAGAAATTCTGACCTAAATCTAGCTTTGGGTTGATCCTTATGGGAAAGAGCGTCTGCTCTAAGATTCTGTTTTCCGGGAAGAAAGGTAAATAATATCCGAAAGGGCAGAAAGAAATGTGCCTTCCGAGCCTGACGACTGTTGATAGTTTGGGCCTGTTGTAATACCTTCAAGTTTTGATGATCCGTTCGGACCGCAATAGGATGGGGAGAGCCCAACAATAAATGTCTCCACTCCTCGAACAATCTTTTTATGGCTAATAATTCCTTTTCGAGGACTGAGCAATTTATCTTGGACGAGTTGAAAGTCTTAGACAGGTAGGCAACCAGTGATTCTTCCCCTAAGACAGATCTTTGTAAAAGAACAGCTCCCAAGGCATAATGTGAAGGGTCCGTTTCTCCAATAAACTGCTTGGACTGGTCTGGCATGGCCAAAATCGCTGCTGAGGAAAAGAAATGTTTTAACAGTTCGAAGGCATCTTGAGCTTGCGAGTTCCAGGAGAATCAAACTTTTTTTCTTAGCAATTTAGTGATTGGAAGAATGATTTCTGAGAAACTAGGTATAAACTTAAGATAAAAATTGGCAAAACCGAGAAAACGCTGAATATCCTTGACGTTCGACGGAGATGGCCATTCTAAAACTGCAGACACCTTCCTCGGATCCATGGAAACACCCTGCGCGGAAAGGATGAAACCGAAATAGTTGACCTGGGTCTGATGGAATTCACACTTCTCAGCCTTGCAGTACAGCTGATTTGACTGGAGTCGATCCAAAACCAGAGCTACATGATTCACATGGTCGGCCTCATTTGTGGAAAAAACTAAAATATCATTGAGGTAAATGACCACAAAATGCAACAAAATGTCCGCAAAGAGATGATCCATAAACCGCTGGATCACTGTGGGAGCATTGGACAGACCCAAAGGCATGAGATAATATTCATATTGTCTAAACGGCGTTCGAAAAGCGGTCTTCCATTCGTCCCCGGGGCAATCTGGTTAAGATCATAGGCCCCACAGAGATCTAACTTTGTGTACATTTTTGCCCCTCGCACTGCCTCCAGGATGACAGGAATTAACGGCATGGGGTACTTGTCCACAACCGTGATCTTATTAAGACCTCGGTAGTCTATACATGGCCTCAATTCCTCTGTATCTTTTTTTGGAACAAAAAACAAAGATGCGCCAGCCGGTGAGGTTGATTCGGTGATAAGACCGTTTTGCAGGTTTGTGTGGAGATAATCTTTGAGTGCTGTCTTTTCGGGTTCTGACAACATATGCATGCGTCCAAAGGGTATAGGTTGATCTGGAATCAAATCTATGTGGCAGTCATCTCTTCGATGAGGTGGTAAGGTTGGAAACTGCGGCGTGGAAAACACAGATGAATATTGATTGTAACGCTCAGGAATCCGACCCACTTGGCCAACTGTAGTTATCTTGGTGGAAGCATTAGCTTGTGAAGGGATGCGAATCCCCACTGATTCTTGGGACAGGCAGTGTGCCACACAATGATCGGATCCTAAGAAGAGAGTGCCTGCAGACCAGTTAATAAACGGGTTGTGTAATCGCACCCATGGCAAGGCCAGAATTATGGGAAAGTGAGCGGCTTTAATAATATCAAAGCTAAGGATTTCCTTATGTGAAGAGATCATGCAAGTGATGGGTTTGGTCTGCTCTCGTATAGGCCCTGAACTTAGAGGGCAGCCGTCAACTCCTTGAATAGGAGTAATACAGGCTTTAGTTAAGCACTCTATTTCTCTTGCTTCTGCCCATTTGTCATCTATAAAGTTCCCAGCTGCTCCACAGTCCACAAGGGCAGGAACCCCTTGGAGTACCTGATTCTGAAGTACTAAAGTTAAGGATATGACAACCATAGAAAGATCAGCTGGTGGGGAAGCATGCGATAATTCTAAAGAACTCGAGAAACCCTTTTTTAAAAACCCCAGTCGCGGTTCCTCTTACGATAGGGTTTTGGAGTTTCCCTGACCTTGTTGGTCATATGGTCTTGACCGATGAGGAGGAACAGTTGAGCAATCCTTTATTAATACATGGGTAGATGAACCGCAATACATACATAGATCAAGGCTTTTATGCTGCTCTTTTTCTCCTGCCGTTACAGGACCTCACGCTGCCCCAATCTGCATGGGTTCCTCCATTGGAAGAGTTTTAGCTAAAGATGGAAGGACTTCGGACCGAAAATGAGATACCCTTCCTTTCTTCCGTTCTTGAAGCCGTTCTCTGAGACGATAATCCATTTGCATGGTTACCGTAATCATGTCGGCTAGGTTTGCAGGACGGGCTACCCTCGAGACCTCATCCTTCAATTCCTCTGTGAGACCCCTTCGGAAGAGAGTGAGGAGGGCGTCATCTGGCCAGGCAGTCTCTGAGGACAGTTGTTTGAACTGGGTTATGTAGGTCAAGAGATCCTTATTCCCGTGTCTCAGATCTAGAAGCCGTTCTTGACAGGCTACAGATATCTCTTGTCTACTGAACATAGTTTTTTAGACTATTAACGAAAGCTGGGTAGAAGTCCAGTATTATATTTCCTGAGGTTACCAACGTAGTGGCCCAAACGAGGGCTGGACCCGTAAGATGGGAAATTAGAAATCCTACCTTATCTTTGTCAGAAATGAAACCTACCGGGAAACAGTAGCAGGTAAGATCTATGGGAAGTTGATAAGAGCAGAAGGGCTCCTAGCAAACAAAAGGGATAAGTTAATGCCAAGCGAGAAAAAGAGATGGGAATGTGGAAGAACTGTTCTAAGGTACCTACAAGCCCCAATCTGAAACGGAAGAAGAATGAAATGTATCATTCAGTAGGTTTGGCGGGTTTGGATCCAAATGAAAAGTACTGGTAGATGGCGGAGAAGTCAGTCTGTACTAGGTAGACATCTAGTTAGACGTCTGAGGCGGATCTGTCGTGAGGGAAGCTGGATAGGCGCTGAGGACGGCTAAAAGCAGTAGACAGGGTTGCACAGATCTAATTCACCGCATGAGAGAGAGGCCCTCATTCCGAGGTTGGTGCTAGTCATGGCGCTATTAGCGCCATGACTTTCAAGTTTCTTTCGTTCCCTTTTGTAAAAAATCCTATGGGATTAAACGCAATAAAAAGAATTTTAAAAAAATGTTTTTATTTTGTAGTATTTAAATAAGGTTGTCTACATAGGTTAAGCATTTATATTGCACACTTGTTTATAATGGAGTGGGTGTAACATGAGCATGCATTAAGTGTCATGTACATGGAAAAGATTTTGCTATAAGAAATTGAAAGCATGTTCCTATTTTTTAGTTTTCTCTTTTTTTTTGGTTAAATCGGATGTTGCTCCAAGATAGACGTGTCTTGTTGAAAAAAAATCTTGCATGGAAGTTACATTGTTTTATTCCTGTTTACCTTTGAAGACAGACTGTTCAGAATGCAGTCAATACCAGTAGTTATTGACTGCACTCTGAACATTTCGATTTGCTATGGGGAGGTCAATGACTATCTCCATGTGCTAATAATAGATGACATAGATTAAAATATATGCAGCAGCCTGGACCTATATTCCTACATTAGTTCTTGCGTCCAAGTGCTCTGGCTGTGACTAACGAGAACGCGAAAGCTTAAGGTCTCCTCCAGTGCTTGAACCCGGGCCAAGTGACGTAGTCTCCTTCACTTAAAGTGATACTGGAGCCTGTGTGGGTGCTTCTGGCATTCTACCTGGAGAGCGAACTCGATCTCGGTAGCTGGTCCTCCATTCACTCCTCTTATGTGATATAAAGTAACCCCTGTGGCCCTAAATGTTTTCACATGTCAAACAGAACATAATGCTGGCCCAAAGCTAGCCTAACCGTGTACAGTTTAGTTAGTGTTAATCCAATGTTCAGAATGTATACAGGCCACTTAATATAGCTGTCTCTCTGCACCTGGTTGCTTTGCTGTATGTGCAAAACAGGTTGCACATGCCACGCCCCCCGCCCACCTTGAAGGGGAAACGTGCATATGTTCTCCTTTTTTTAAATGTATTTTTTTACTACGTAGTCGTCATGACACGTTGCAATTGCCAGTGTGCTGCTGAGGCTCTGATCTGCCCACCCATTGTGACAAAAATATGTTGCTGTTTCCCATTAGTGTCTTGGATGTAAGATGTTGGTTGGGGTGGTCCCAAATGGCCGAAAAGGTAGGTTATATATTCAGGAGGCAGATTGATTCATTGATCCTATTCGTGACATGAATGGTCTTCATGGAGCATGGATGTTGGTAGCCTTGTATGTTTTAGGAATTGAAGGGAGTGTACCTATCACAGGGTGTATACTTGTTTAAGTAGGTGAAGTGTGTACCAAATTGTAAGCCTTTTTATTTGCATCATTGCTCACTGAAGACTAACAGAGGGTTGGCGCAGGAATACTGGCATGCTTCTTCCTCAATCTCATGCCGCATATTCATTTAGACAATGGGCCTCATTACGAGTTAGGCGGTAAGGGATTACCAGCACCGGTAAGGGCACCGGTGCTGGTAATCCCTTACCACCCTACTACGAGGTCCCTTAGCGCGTCCCTTCCTTAACGCCTGGTTTTAACAGGCTTTATGGAACGGACCCGTTAAGGGACTTCAGAGCTAATAACGGTACCGCAATTTGCGGTACCATTATTAGCACCTTCCCATTGAGCCCTATGGGGGCTGAAATGGGAATGGGGAATGGCTTTTTCAGTGGGGACTTACCGGTCCCTCAAAGGTCGGAATAGACCGGTAAGTCCCCATTGAACAGGACCGGACACGGTACCAGTATTGGAGGTATTCATGGCGCTAATAGCGCCATGACTACCTCCAACCTCGTAATGAGACCCAATGTTACTTTCTTGATCACCTTCTTTGGTGATGATTTATTCATCTTTGCGGACATTGGTGTGAGGTCCACATTCAGCTCAGGTTAAGTTGGAGTGTTGATATCTTGGTTGGAAAGGTTGTCTGGTGCTCGTTTGGTCCTCTATGTATTGACTTCTGGACTAAAAAAAATAAGTGACGTAATCCTGGTTTAGGTACTGCGTGCCACTTTTAGGGAAACATGTATATTCCTGCACGCATCACCCATTTCACTTAACACTCAATCTGACCCAATACAAAACTAGAAAAAACAGTAAACACTTTGTAGTAGAAGGTTAGGAAATATTGAATCACCACATACTCGTTACTTTTCAAAGTCTTAATATACCACCAGATCCTTACGACTCCTCTCCAGTCAGGCTCACGTGTTTTGATCTATTACCTTTCCTTAAGTTCTTAGATTTGGATCCTCCAGGTCTATGTTCCCAGGTCCATAAGGCTTTCCATAGAATCAACCCAGCTATCCTGTTTTCAAACACCCTTGCCTCTACTTCTGTTTGGTACTCGTAAAACATGCATCCCTGTGTGATTCCAACTGTAATGGGCTAAGTGGGAAGCCTGTGTGTGCTTATTAGTTGGGGTTAGGGGTTTGTACTGTGGGTTCAGCTCTTGGTGCTGTCAGGTGTGTTTACATAAGGGGTGCCGTTTTGAAATCGGGTGACTGTCATGGCGCCTGCTTGATTGCTGCATGGTTCCCCCATTCCTTGTTATCTGCTCCATCTCTCTTCAACCCCAAATCTTCCTTTGTTTGCATCGCCTTCATCAACCATTACTCATGGGCTTAAGTAGTAAGCTGAAGCTCGCTGGCTGCTCTATGGGTCGTGTGCTTGCACGCATGATTTCTCTGCAAATGTGACTCATGAACTCTGTCTAGTAATTATCACTATACAAGCATCCTTCTTTTATTTGTTTATCCTGCAGTATACAATAGAGGCTGTGAATGGGGGACCCAGCCTGCAGGATCGTCCTTCTACTACCTCTGAGGTTGCCATCACCCAGTTATGGCCCTTGGTGCCTCTTGCTCGACATCACAACCTTCGAAATGTGACTCTGTTACAAGATTCTAGATTGAATTTCTTTTCCACAGTATCAAGTGAGTAGCAAACACCCCATACAAGTTGCAAAGAAGTTTGTTTGGTTTAAAATAACAACCACTTAGTGTGGTAGGGAGTCCAAACCTGCAGGAGCCATTTGGAAAACAATCTCTTAGCATGTGGGCAATGTTTGATATTTTTCTTTGATTTTTTTTTTTTCTTGTTTTGACTGGAGTTCTCAAACAAAAATAATGTTTGGTCGGCCACCAAGTTATTAGATGCAGTCCTTGACAGCACTCAGGCAAAGGTTGATTCCAACCTTATGAAAGGGTCACCCACCACTGGTAGTGGTAGAAGGAACCCTGGTGACTGTCCTCCCAGACTAATCCGTAGTAGAAGACCCCCTTTTGTCTCATGTTAAATTTTGACAGATGAAAATGTCCCCCTGTTTCCGGTCTTAATCCCGCCCCCTTTTGATGTGCTTTGATATAAACTTAATATAAATTTGATGTAAAATGATATAAAAATATTTGATATAAAATTTGTATCAAATATATATTTTTTATAGGAAGTGTTTTCTAATTTATAACAGTTTTGATATGTGATTACACCTTTTATATAAAATCTCTATAAAGATAGGGCAGCGCTCAACGATGTTGCTCGGTCAAGTGCAGAGAGAAAAGTAATCTCGGAAGACGGGGACTGTGAATCTATGGTTTTGCAGAATGATGCATTGATGACATCACAGAGGTGTTCCGCCCCAGGGTGATAGGAAGCGGTTCCACATTTTATATCAAATTGATAATCTCCCCCAAAGTTTTTGATAGCAATTTTATTCAACCCCAATCATTTTTATATACACTTGATAGGAAGCGGAAAATCATATCAGACAATTTTGATATACAAATGCATATACAAATATAAAAGTATGTTTTGATGTATACTTTTATATAAACAATCATATTTTTGGATATACAAATGTATATAAAAATAATAAAAATTATATTTTTATATAGACATGAATATAACCATATTAAAATCAATTTTTTGATATAGAAATATATATACAAATGAGTTTTTTTTATATAAAAAAGTATACCAATCTTATATGAACTGGCTTTGATAGAGTGTAAATAATGAAAAGCAGTTTACTTTATAAGTAAAGTGTGCTTCCCAGAGCCTGTGCAAAAGTCAAACTATTGTTTCCAATGGGTGTACAGCATCTTATGCGTGGCATACATGTGTCCCTCTGCGACTTGCCAAAGAGCTGTGAATCAACACTGCAGGGGTTTTATATCTACGACAAGGCTCGCCGAATCCTAGGAATCTTCTGAGACACAGAGCAGCATTCTATCCATATCCTCAGAAGCAAGGATGGGTTTTATATTTAGCTCGCCGGAAATAGTGTTTCTGCCAGCTGTATAAACAAACCACCCATGTAAATACACATGAACAATGTTTACCAACTAAAACCAATGGTAGTCTGCAAGGCTTTTTTTAACTTATGACTGAAGGCGGCACAGGAAGCAGGTGCAGGCAGAACTTAATTTTAGATGTTATAGGGATACAGGAAGCTAACTATTTACAAGCTACGGTGACGCTCGCTAATTCTTCTTTTTTTTATAACACATTTTATTGGTTTTTAAACATACATACAATGCACCAACCGATCCCCTCCACCCTCCCTCCCCATAACACCAGGGTTGGTTCATCACTCCATTCCTGTCTTGCCGCTATGCACTTTGCTTTCAGGATCTGCATTTCTCACCATGTCTCGTATAGTGGTCGTGTTCATCTCTTTTCCTTTTTAACCGGCGGGGTCTACATCACATGGTCTTCCCACTTTCCCCAGATCTTGATGGCTTTTGCTGGGCACCCCCGTGCTGTATAGATTCTATGTTCTTTTGCTGCACATATGTCCATTTCGTTTGACCACTGGGCCACTGATGGGCTTTCCGGGGCCCCCCATTTCTGTGCTATATCGCGTTTCATCAGGCCCATTGCAGTGGAGAGAAAAATACCCTCCCATTTATTCAGGATATTCTCATCTGGGGCTCCCAGTAACATTATTGCAGGTTGTGGGATTATTGTGCGCCCCAGGGTTCTTGTTAGCAGTTGACAGCATTGCGCCCAGAAGGTCTTGATTTTAGGGCATTCCCAGAGAAGGTGGATGAAAGTGCCCTCCTCCCTCCGACATTTCAAACAGTTAGGGTCCTCTGCTCTTCCCAAGCCAAATAGGGCCCCTCGGGGGTAGTACACCCTCTGGAGTAGTACACCCTCTGGAGTATCTTAAGTTGTACCAGTCTAATTCTGGAGTCTATTGCGATTTCGTGTGGGTGCATAAGTATTTGGATCCAGTCCTCTGGGTCAATGGGCCCCACGTCTCCCTCTCATTTATTTTTAAGACTGACCAAATCCGGAGTGGTGAACGCATTAATCGCCTTGTACAGAATAGTGGTAACCTTGGCAGGAATGTGCTGTGGCAGTAAATTGGGTTCCAGAGGTGTGCAATCTGGTATGTCGTCAAGTTCTTGCCCATGTGCATTAATGGCGTGTGTTAGTTGTAGGTAGTGGTAATGTTCTGTGGCAGATATTCCAAATCTCTGCTGCAGGGTTTCGAATGGGAGGATGGAACCATCAGCAATAATGTCTCCTATTGTAGTTATCCCAGCCTCCACCCACCGGGTCCATGCAGCCAACTGCCATACCTCCTTCAACCCATTGTTGTGCCATAGTGGTTGTGCCATAGTGATCCTGTTCCCCCAGCCTGTGTGGGTGTGTGCCTGCCTCCAGATCATCGCGATATGAGTGGGCATCGTTTGTGCGGGGTCCCTGGTTAGGGTCTGGTATGGTGTTTCCAGTGGTGGGGTGCCTTGGATAATGGGTACCTCCGCTCTAATGTGTGGTTGTTCGGGGTCTCCATGAAGGAGGTCATTAGCTACATTTAGTTGACAGGCCCAGTAGTAGGAGCTGAGGTGTGGGAGTCCTATGCCCCCCTCCCAGATGGATCATTGCAACGTGGTCAACGTGATTCGAGGCTGCCCGCCCTTCCATATCAGTTTCCTGACTAGGCGCTCTACTACGTTAAATTCCGCAGTACATGAAGGAAGCGTGGAAGCGCCATAATTTTAAAGAGGGCCAATCTGCCCATTAGTGTGAGAGGAAGGAGCATCCAGTGCTGTACATCCCCGGCAAAGCGGTAGATTAGTGGATGCAGGTTGTGTGCCACATATTCCGAGAGAGTCCCTGAGACCCATATGCCCAGATAGCGGAAGCCTCCCCTCTCCACCCGATATGGCACGCCCCGGGGGACTGCCAGATCTTCACCCTTCACTGGGAACAGGACCGATGTACCCCAGTTAACTCTGAGTCCACTGAATTCCCCAAAAGTCGTCAGCATTTGGGTTATGATTGGGCATGCGTGGTATGGGTTAGTGAGATAGAGTAGCAGGTCATCTGCATATAAGGATACCCTGTCCTCTCGTCCGTCTGGCCAGCAAAAGCCTGACCATGTAGTAACCGGTCGGAGCCATTGGACAAGCGGTTCGATCGATAGGGCGAATAGAAGGGGGGATAGAGGACAGCCCTGTCGGGTGCCTCTGCCCAGTGGGAAAGTCCCAGAGGTCCAGCCATTTACCCTGACCGCAGCCATTGGCGCCTCGTATAGCAGCTGTACCCAGCTGAGAAAGGTCTCACCAATTCCCATGTGTCTCATTATCGTCCACAGGCTTTCCCACACCACCAAGTCGAATGCTTTCTCGAAATCAATTGCTAAAAGAGCGAGTGGAGCGTCGCGGTTCGGGGCTTTTGCCAGGAGTAGATGCAACCTGCGTAGGTCCATTCTGGTCGATCATTGTGGCATAAAGCTGCACTGGTCCGGATGAACCAATGAGGATATTACCGGTTGAAGTCTATTGGCCAGTACCTTGGCCAAAATCTTTGCTTCGCTGTTAATAAGCGATATAGGCCTGTATGATGTGCACCGGTCAGGGGGCTTTCCTTGTTTGAGAATAACCACAATATTGGCCGTTCGTAGGTCCAACGGAAGGGTACCCTGTTCTTTGGCTGCCAGGAATAAATCCCGGAGGGGGGCCGCCATCCTGTTGCTGCCCAGCTTCCTCCAGGTTTTGGCCGGGAAGCCGTTAGGGCCCAGTGTCTTCCCGGATTGTAGCTGGGACATGGCCTCCGTGATTTCGGCTTCATCCAGTTCCCTATCCAGATGTATTTTCTGCTGCTCCGAGAGGTGCGGGAGCACGATCTCGTCCAGAGGGGACGAGTCTACCGGTGATGTTAGGGCGGTGTAGAGTGCGGCATAAAATTTAGCGAAGGCCTCTGCTATTTCCGGGTCTGTTTGGGCCGGTCCATTGGGGTCTTCTGTGATCTGCCTGACGTGCCTGTGCCCTTCCTCCTGACGTTCCAGCCAGGCCAATAGTTTGCTGGCTTTGTCACTGTGTTAATAGATTCTGGTCCTTGACTCCCTAAGCGCTTGCTTTGCGTTATCTAGCGCTGTGTAGTAAAGGGTTTCTCTGGCCTTCACGAGGGAATGGTGGCCGTCAGGTGTGGGGTTGGAGACATCTATTTCCCATTCCTTTACGGCTTCCTCTGCTTCCATATCTTTCCTATGGTGTTCTCTCCTTTTATTACACGTCCAGGCCATTATTTCCCCTCTAAGTACCGCCTTATGAGCTTCCCATAATGTCACCGGATCCTCTACAGAACCCGCGTTTATTTCAAAGAATTTGTTGGATTTTTCGGTGATGTGTTCCACGAATCCTGGAAGGCCTAAATAATAATTATTTAGCCGCCAAGTCCTGGGAGGCAGGGGTCTATCTGCCTGCAGCAGTACCTCCAGGGGAGAATGGTCAGATTATGCCGCGGGGAAGGAGTTCTGCCGCTTTTACCCTATACGCTTCGGGAGTCAGAAGGAAGAAGTAATCCAGCCTGGACAGGGACGCGTGGGCTCCCGAGTGAAAGGAAAAGCCCTGATCTGTAGGGTGGAGGTCTCTCCACAGGTCACTTAAGACTAGAGCTGTTGCAAAGGTCGCTAGCTGTGTGGGCTTGTTTGGGTTTCGGTTCCGTATGTGAGTCCGGTCCCGTGTATTACACATAACATCATTAAAGTCCCCCCCCAAGGATGCATAGATCAGGCTGTTGTTGCGCCATCAATGCCGTGACATCCCTCAAGAGAGCATCCCCCAGCCCCGATGGGGAGTATATCGCCAGAATAGCCACCACCTCCCCCCACACTGTGCCTCTAAGTAGCACAAAACGGCCGCTGGGGTCTAGTTCCACTGCCGTCAGTGCAAAGGGGAGCCGTTTGCGTACGAGGATCAAGACACCCCAGGAACCCATAGTGTATCCTGCGTGATAAGCTAATCGATAGTTGGTCCTGCAGAAGAATCGGCAGGTCGAACCCGCTAGGTGTGTCTCCGTAAGAAGAGCCATGTCAGGGGAACGCCTGTTTAGAAATTACATTATAAACCGACGCTTAATACTTGAACCCATGCCATTTACGTTCCATTTGAGGATCCTTAGGGATCTGACATTCATTAACTACTATTGGGGCATGTGCGTCTCCACCTGTGAAGCCATTATGTTGTTGTGTGGCCATTTCTGTCTGGGAATCTAGTGTGTTGTGCCAGATGCATGTGTGATATATATGACTGTGAGAGTACAGTGGTCGTGCCGCGTGGAGGCAAGGGTAATGGGTATGATGTGCTTCGCAGTCTCTTGGTGAAAATTAGAGTGGTGTAACATCCCGGAAAATTTCTAGCATATAACAACTCCCCATAACACCTCTCCATACTTCTCCCCAACATGAAGTATCTGTCGTCCGAACTCTACTGGCGCTGAAAAACTATGTTACCAGATCAACTTGATATAAACTGTTATTACTTTCCCACTGACTTACTACTCCTTATTTGGTCGAGTGTCTGGAGTCGGGGGTGTGGCATTCGCTGATGGCATGGTGTGTTGATTATGATTACATACAATGCGTTCGATCCTTCGTGCATAGGCGGCGACCCTTTCTGGTAACAGTCCAAGCAAGGTGTTTGTCACAGGTGCCTGCCTAGAAGGCAATCGTCAGTGTGCTCTTTTGATGTTTCCTTCCATTGTCTCATTTGGCCAATGTCTCTGTTAACCGCGCTAGGTATCGGGGCCCCCATTAGGTTCATTCTGATTCTCCTGTACAGGTTGTCGGGCGGGTCTTTCCTCCCCTGGTCTCGGTCTCGGTCTTCCCCTGCGATTTTGATTGGCCCTGGTCCAGTCTCCTCCAATGTGGGTCTCCGCCCATCCCCATGCCTCCTGTGGATCAGTGAAGTGGACTGTCTTGCCTTCATGTTGGATCTTCAGCTGTGCCGGGAGCAGCAGCCCATATTTCACATTCATAGAGTGGAGCTTCCTTTTCAAGTGTTCAAAGGACTGTCTGGCCTTCTGAACTTTGCGGTTATAGTCCGGAAAGAAGGCGATCCTGGATCCATTATATGTCACTGTCCCTTGTGTTCGGGCCATCTGCAGCATGGCGTCTCTGTTGCGGTAAATAAGAATTTTCACGATAATTGTCCTTGGGGGTGCCCCTCGGGTTGGGCAACCTGTGGGCACGCGATGTGCACGTTCCACCGAGAAGAAGTTCGAGAAGGTTTTCGGCGCGAAGAGATCTGCCAGCCATTCCTCCAGGAAGAGTTCCATGCTGGGACCCTCTGTGCGCTCTGGCAGGCCTAAAACGCAAATGTTGTTGCGTCGGGACCTGCCTTCTCCCTCCTCCCCTCGGGCTTCTAAGGTTTTCAGGTGGTTCAGTGTTTGTGAGAGTTGCTGGTGCACACCGCCTAGGTCGTCCTCCACGCTAGATATTCGTTGCTCTGCTTCTCCCGTCCGGGATGAGAGTTTCTGGAGGTCATGGCGAAGGAACGAGACCTCGGTGGAGATAGTGTCCATTCGTTGCTCCATTGAGGAGCGCGAACTGGTGATTGCTGTCATCACGTCCTTTAGTGACAGGGGTTCTTCCAGTGGAGGGGGGGGTCACCCTAGGGTCCTCCGAGTTTGGTGCTGGTTGTGTGCTTGTGGCGTATTGATCCATGGTGCTTTGTGTTGTGGTTTTCTTGTTTCTTTCCTTGCCCATGATGTAGAATCCTGCAGGAATGTGAATGTGAGGACTAAGGGTGGACTTGTCCCTCGCGGCGTTGTCTGGTCCTCCACTTGTGACCGAATTGCCCCTGCTACGTTACTTGTGTTTCGCAGTTTGCGCTACTGCTGCTTTAGCCTCCCCAGGGCTTGGAAAGGTTGTGGTTATTGAGCAGGGTCTGGCGCGGGGTTCCAGTCGTCATAAACGATTGTCTGTGAGGAGAGGGAGCTGCCTGCTCAGTGTTGGGGGCTTGGACCTTTCCGCCCGATCACTTCCTGGCCGCGCACCTCAGGTCACCCGCGCTGCCTGTGTTGTTGGTCTAGGCGGCCCTGTCGCTGGTGGGTGTCCCACTACGTTGTTCCCCCCCTTGGAAGGTCCCGCTGCTGCGTTGGTATGCTGGCGGCTTCCCTCGCAGTGGCTCACCAATCACGGGCTGTCACGCAGGGATCCCTTCTGAGCCGTGGGTGTCCCTCCAAGGGCCTCTCCCCTCTGGTCGCTGGCCTCCGGGGCGGATCCTATGCTCGGGTCAGCGTAGCAGGTAGATTGGGTCTGCTCACCGTCCCCATCCAGGCTTCTCGTACGTGGGTGGCCTTGGTCGATATCACCAGCTGGGGTCTGCCGCATCCAAGGATTGCCGCAGGTCGGTATGGCGAACAACGAGGGCTCCAACCACAGATATCGGGATGGCTCCCCTCCCAGCCCCCCCCAGGTTTTTTTTTTGGTCTTTTAGAACGAAGGCTGGTTCAACAGGTTGGGTTCACGGGCACCTTCCGGCCTTCGCTGTGTTTTAGTGCGTCTCATGCGCGGCGGCCATCTTTGTTTGCTGTCGGAGGTCTCACTCCGCTGTTTTTCGGCACTGATATCTTGCTCCTCACGCAGTGGATTCGGCCCACTTCTCTGTCGTATGCTGCCACTGGGTTCCGCTGCACGAAAATATCTTTTTTTGTGGAATCAACTTCCCAAATCAAAAGATATTAGCAGGATATTTCGGGCGGCCACGGGAGCACCTAAGAAGCACGTCTCCATTGCGTGCTCGCTGGCCACGCCCCCGAGACGCTCGCTATTTCTTGCAGAGTATGCAGGAAATAGAATGCCGTGCTTCTGTTGATAAGAAAAATGGCATTGGCCCCAGGAAGCATCTGCAGGGGTGAGGTTATTTTTAGATGTTGCTATAACATATAGGAAGCAGTATGCATGAAAGAGAATGCTGTGCTTTGTTGATAAGAAGCCCATTTCTGCAAACTAAACAGAAATACATAAATCAGTGCATTGTTGATAATGAAGCAACATTACGCTTTCATCCCTTAAAAGGAGCTTTCTGACTCCAGCAAGGGCTACTGTCGACCGGAGTGTCAGAGTGCTAGCCTGATGCACCCCTGCGGACACTGGCTAATTGACTTGTGGCACTTGATTGCAACACTGCAGGTTACCATGCTTCTCGGCTAGATTTCATTGTGGACATGGGACATGGGGAGAACCCCTGAAAATCCTTTTAATTGGAAGCTGGACCTGGTGTTCAATCAGAGTATTATTTCAACATTCGCAAAAAGGTGGGTTTGGGGGGGGGGGGTATTTCAATATTTAATGTATTGTTTTTGTATTTTACTAACCTTTCTGACTCATGCCATAAAACAGGCCCTTTCTGGGACTGGCTGTGCATTTTTAACTAAACAGCTGTGTGCTTTTAATCACTTGTTTAAAAATGTACAGTTTACTTAGAATGGTCTGTGGTTATGCATGCCAAATAGGATAGCGCACAGATGTCAGTAGCGCTGGATTCTATATATATATATATATGTGTGTGTGTGTGTGTGTGTGTGAGTTTGTGTTACTATCCTTGTGGGGACTTGGGTATGAAAACACACACACGCTGTGGGGACTTGATTTCACTGTGGGGACCTAAACCCAAGTCCCCACATGGTAATGCCTTCCAAATGATTTTAAACAACTTAAAAGTCGTCTGTGCCAATTTTTATAACTTTTAAAAAAATGGCCTTGTGGGGACCTGTGTTTATTTTGGTGTGTTGATTTTTTACTCAGCTCTGCCCCCGCAGGCTGGGTGAGGTATTGCAGTCATCAACACACGGACAGGAATTTAAACACACTTGATAAATCGGATGCCATACATGCTTAGGCAGCAGACAGCAGATTCATGGGAACCATTTATACACAAATACAATTATGTTTTAAATGGCCTGAACTCTGCGTTTAAATGTAAAATAATGAAATTACGCTGTTTTTTGTGTATTTTGTATGTTTGCAGAATTGGATATAATTGATATGCTATGTAAGTCTTCCGTCATTGATTGCACAACACACTTCCAGATTCATTTCAAGCATTGGCTACTTTTGTAACAAACGAATCACAATGTGACTTACTTTACTTCTTTATTTTTCTGTGATTTTGTTGAAGTCCCTATAGGGGTGGTGTGTGATAATATTGAATTCTACACTGTCAAGACAACACATTATGTGCACGGATGTCATCTTGTCTATAGTCTGAATTATGTGTGAATTAATTGAATGTTGGCATCACATTTTGTCTGATTATTAGAAAAATATTCACAAGGTTGATGTTTAATTGATACTCATTTGGTTTCATTACAAGTTGATCTCTAAGGGGAAAAAGTGGCAGTACTGGAATTGCCGCCACTTTGATCAATCTGCTGATATAAGGGTTATTGAAAATGGACGCTAATTCCTCTGGTGGAATTAACCCTGAAGAAATTAGCGCTGGAGGAATAAGTAATGAAAACCAGTGATAATTCCCCCGGGGCTAAATTGTCCAGTGGAATTAGCGCTGGAAATAAAAATGTTAATTCCATCCTGTCTTCAGGTTAAAATACCGAACGAAACACTGCCAAAAAAAGTGCCCAATTTAACCAAAAATACCCAAAAGGGGAAGGAAAATGCATTCAGGTGATGCAAATGAAGCCAGAGATGCACCCAATTGGCCATACAAGGGTATGTGAATATGAATAGTATGTAATGATGCTGAAGTCCCCATAGAGCTGATATGATGGTACTGAGTCCACCAAAAGGATGGTGTGTGGTCATGTTGAGGTCCCCACTGGGATGCTGTTTGATGATAGAGGTCCTCACAGGGATGGTGTGTCATTGTATAGAAGGCCACATAAGAATAGTATGTAATTATGCTCAAGGGCCCATAGAAATGGTATGCAATGATATTGAATCCTCCAACTGAATGGTGTGTGCTGATGTTGAGGTCCCCACAGGGTTGATATGTGATGATATTGAAGTCCTCACATGGATGGTGTGTGCTGATGGTGAGGTCCCCACAGGGTTGATATGTGATGATATTGAAGTCCTCACATGGATGGTGTGTGCTGATGGTGAGGTCCCCACAGGGTTGATATGTGATGATATTTAAGTCCTCACATGGATGGTGTGTGCTGATGGTGAGGTCCCTACAGGGATGATATGCGATGATATTTAAGTCCTCACATGGATGGTGTGTGCTGATGGTGAGGTCCCCACAGGAATAATATGTGATGATATTTAAGTCCTCAAATGGATGGTGTGTGCTGATGTTGAGGTCCCCACAGGGTTGATATGTGATGATATTTAAGTCCTCACGTGGATGGTGTGTGCTGATGTTGAGGTCCCCACAGGGTTGATATGTGATGATATTGAAGTCCTCACGTGGATGGTGTGTGCTGATGGTGAGGTCCCCACAGGGTTGATATGTGATGATATTGAAGTCCTCACGTGGATGGTGTGTGCTGATGTTGAGGTCCCCACAGGGTTGATATGTGATGATATTGAAGTCCTCACATGGATGGTGTGTGCTGATGGTGAGGTCCCTACAGGGATGATATGTGATGATATTTAAGTCCTCAAATGGATGGTGTGTGCTGATGTTGAGGTCCCCACAGGGTTGATATGTGATGATATTTAAGTCCTCAAATGAGTGGTGTGTGCTGATGTTGAGGTTCCCACAGGGTTGATATGTGATGATATTGAAGTCCTCACATGGATAGTGTGTGATGATGTTGAAGTCTCCTTAATGAAGATGTATTATGATATTAAACATTTCGTATGTGGGCTCCTTGACATTAAATGCCTTACAGATATATAATGCTTCAAGGAAGTAAAAGAGAGGTTTTGTGAAGATGTTAAAATCATTTAAGAAGGTATTTATAGGCCTGAGTGTGTTTTATGTTAACATGAAATCATGTAATGGTAATGTTACATCAATCTTAACTTAGTACACGGCTAAATCAGAAATTGAACGAAATCTCACCTGACAATGGGGGTCATTATGAGTTGAGCGGTATTCTGTCTGTAAATCCACTGGACTTACCGTTACCGCCACTTGGTCTGGCAGATTTACCGGTGGATTACACATGGGGGTGGCGGAGTATGTTCCCATTTTTTCAGTGTCCATTGGACTCTATGGGGCATTTTTGGCAGAATTACTGCCTAAGGGAGCTAGGGCTAAAGGTCAGTGTGAACAAGTGCCAGTTTTGCTGGACAAGCATCAAATACAGCAGAATCATCATCTCTGCAGACAGCATTCCTGTAGATCCCGCAAAGACGGAATCCCTCCTCACCTGGTCACTTGAAGGAGTTACAGAGTTTCCTTGAATTCTTTAACTGCTACTGGAGATTTGTTGTGGGATATGCCAATATCGTGCAACCGCTTGTGGACCTCATCAAAGGATACCTGCCTAACCAGAGGAGCCGCAGGACTGCCATCAACTCTTCAGACCATTTACACCATCCACATGAGCCCTTTGATGATAGGTGGACCGACTAATGCCAGGAGGCATTCAAGGAGCTGAAGCGGATCCTCACTACTTGAGCTCCTCGAATCCTGAAACCAATTCTGGGTTACACGGATCCTCAGTTGCCTTGACTCTTGCACATTGATGCAAGTCTTCCACCTGGTGATTGTGTGTTGATCCACAGCCTAGGAAAGAGTGGACAGAACAAGCTGAGTAACAAGTGGGAGTCTCAACCATTCAACATTGAGCATCAATTAGTAGTGCTGCCTGTCTACTGACTGTGGGTATGAAGACAGCCAAGAAACATCAAGAGCTTGCACCGGAACCATCTGCTCCAAGTCAGGATGAGTTTGAGCTGACACCGGTAGTGAGAGAAGAGGACGTGAACCCGAATGTGGGAGTGTTCTTTCGAGTCTAATCCTGATCCCATTGCTCCTGCTAACTTGGATGTGGCAGGGAACCCTTACCCATTCCTCCACTGGAATATAGGGAGCCTGACTTGGTACAGGGTTGATCGCTGGGTCAGGAAGAAACTCTAGATGAGGCACCGGCTGATCTTCATCCTGCAACCAGGGAGAGCAGGACTGTCATGAAACTAACTTAGGATTCACCATGGGTCCAATGTAAGTTTCCCATTGCCTGATCCTCAGTTTTCCATTCTTTCTTCTTTAGTGCAGGTGTCTACGAGTTCAGGGGTACTGTGGCAGGTGGACTGTAGATCTAAATCATGGCTCAATTATTATTATTATTATTATTATTATTATTGTTAGGGTATTCGGAGGGGGAGGGTGGGAAAGGGATCTCCAAACAATCAGGGGAGGAAACAGTGAGGAGCAGATCACCCAGTCTCAGGTCGGGTGGGGAGTGGTAGGTGTGTGGAGCAAGTTGCTAGCCAGAATGATTTATAATTCAGGCCATGGCTATCCTCAAGGTTGAGGATATTTTAATGGGGAGAAGCATGCAACAAATTAGAGTAAAAGACGCCCGCACGTGATGCCACACAGGGATTCTTTAAAAAGGAAAAGGTTTGCAGCATGAGCACAGCGCCTTGAAGACAGTTGGTCTGAACCTCCACTGAGGAGTATTGAGCAGCACTCTTCCCTGCACCTTTGCTAGTTCTTTTTCACCTCTGCGGGCCCGAGCTGAAAGAGTGATTCTCCCCAGACAGGTAGGGGAGTGCCAGAACCCACGACTGCCTCCTTGTACTCCTGTTACTGCCGTGGCCTGGCTCCACATGGCTCTATGTGTGGGGAACGCCCCCAGTCATTGCCCCCCCTCTCGCCCTCCATTGTCAGGTGTGGCGCTCTCCAGTAGAGAGGGGAGCGCTGTGTAATGATTTAAGGCCTGCCCCCTGCCAAGACAGGCCTCCGAGACTGCCGGGGCTGCATCTGGCAGATGCAGCCTGGGTGGAGTATTGGTTTGGGCCCCTGCCCCCAGACTGCCATAAATGCTGGGCTGCACCTGGCATAAACTGCCCATCCAAAAGAAACTTTGGGGACCCATCACACATGCTGTTGCTGCTAGCCTGACAGAGAACCATCACAACACAGAGGAAGAGAAATACCCATAGCAGAAAGGACCTTGTGACAACGCTGGCCTGACTGGCTCACAAGTAATGTTTTTTATACATAGTTACAGCACACTGTATGGAAGCATTTGCATATATTTTTAAGGACTTTTATTTTTTGGAAGAACTGTTTATATTTTAAAAGGACTCTTTTCTGTACTGTTTTTAGTAATTCAGCTGTGTAGGTAGGTTAATAATGTAAATAGTATTGTGTGATTACCCCTTTTTATATACAAATGTAAAAGTCTGCTGGTGTACTGGGAGAAGGGAAAAAGCTTAAGATCAACTAAACAAATCGTACATCAGCATTTTGCTGTCTGCCTTTACTTTTCTGTCTGCTAAAAGTCATATCCCTGTGTTTCTTACAAAGAGGTTTTTGCATTTTTATCCCAAGTCCACTTCCCACAGTGGTGCAACATGTCAGGTTCAGACTGGGGCATAACATTGGTCCAGGCACCATTGAAAAAGTGGGCCACAATCACACAATACAATTCATCACTATCCAGAACAGACTGTTTGTGTATTAACCAAGGTGGTCTCTGTGGTAAAATATGCTGCAACTAACATGTTTGCAAACATATTTGCTTAGTAACATTGGTGAAGCCTAGTGTAGTAACTTATGAAACTGGCCCACTCTGACCGAACCAGTTGTCCATTCTGTTAAAGGATAACTGGCCCCTTCTAGAATTGGCATATCTTAGGCAAGTGGGGGCTGCTGGAGACAGGTACGAAGTAGGTTACATTATTAAAGTTAAAAGTTGAGTGTCATAAACGTATATTGCTGACCCCATCTACACCTGTCTTCCATCCCCCCACTATAAAAATGGGGGATCCATTCAATGACAGAGCTTTGGGAATCCTAGCACTGAAGGGAAGGATGCACTGGATGTTACGGGTGGGTGAACATCAGAAAAGGTATGTACTGTAATATGCAAGGTTTTGGCATTATATGCTATGTTATGTGATCATGGTTTATACTGTGCCAAATTGCCAGCACAGTGATATGCACAGTAGAACACATATGCTTGCCCATGGGGTCGCATACCATGAACCTACCAAAGGTATGCAGACCTTAATCTGCTGGAAGAAAGAAAATGAGCGCAGGTAAGAGAAAAGGATGGGAAAGTTGCAAGTAAATGTCAGTGTTATCTACGTTTCAGATTTTGCAATGAAATATTTTGATTCTATCCTCAGTGATCATGTTATTGTACTAAACTAATACAATATTAATCTGATTAGTTCATGTCAACAGTTTTCTCTATATTGTGAAAAATGCAGGGTCCTGACCCTGTTCCTTGAGCTAGCGGGTACACTAGGGACAGTGATGGCTGGTAAGAATTTTTTATTGGACGGGTGTATATGTTTCCCACGAATATGGTGGAGTGACTAGGTGTAGCGAGGGATCAGGAACTAACAAAAGGGGGACTCGTGTGGGTTCCTTCCCTGAAAATCTTTTTTATACAATAGGCTAAAATAGTGCATTTTACAGCACACTTAGAGTAAACAATTGGGTAAAAAGCCACACAGTTTGCAATCGATTTTGTATAGTAACACATGACAACTTCCAATGACTGCAAGTCACCAACAATGCACAGAAGCATTTTCCAATTCATTTCCACAATGCCTTTGTGCACAATATTTGCACGTTTTTAAAAAATGTCATGCTGGCTGTGCCCATACAAGTCAGACTGCACCAAATATGCCAGTATTACCAGATAGAAACATACTCCTGTTAGCTGTGACAGTACAAAATGCAATGCCACAATGAGAGACTGCCATCACCAATGTACGCTATTATGTCAACTTAAGAACCCTCATGTTGGCTTACCTCCTTATACCACTAAGAAATGCCATGTCACAGTATGAAACTATTTGCAGACTGGTTGCACCATTGTAGGGCAATCTAGACATATAATAACACTGACCATGATTCTTTAACTTTGGTGCCTGGCACAAAATGCCATACCACAATAAGAAAAGATGTGCAGGTGGGCTGCACCAATTCAGGCCAGTCTAGCCACACAATAACACTTATTAGTTTTGCCCATTGGGCATGCTCACTAGGGTACTGAAAGCTGTCAAAGAGAAACTGTTTCCCTTTGCAGTTAAATTCAGACCTGGTTCACTTACTGAGCTGCTTGCCGCAGCATAGAAAGCACCCAGTCTTATCACAGGGCTAGCTTTGATCCTCCATAATATGTGGTGGGCCAGTTTCATGCCACCCAGTATCTATGAGCCACACCTGCATGGAGACCAGGAAATCCAGCTTACCAGGACCCTTAGGCCAGTGGCTTTAGTTACCTGGAGGAAGACTGAGTAGGGTTTTTCAGTGGTCTCTTCCCCATACCCACCTACCACCTTCTCAATTCATTAGGGGCGATGCCCTTGCAAAGCTGCTTCCTAATTCTCTCCTAGTATGATTCCCAAACTTCTTATGAAGGCAGTAACAAACAAAGTATGGTGTTAAAGGCACAATAGGTACAACTGCTCCAACTGATCTCACTACAACCAAACTGAGGCTCCACATGAGACACTTCCTGCTTAGCTTAGACACAGACCCAAACCTGGAATTTCCCTGAGTAAGCCCTCTCACTGTTTTACCACAGAAGAGGTAGACCAAATCATTGGCTGAGAACCGCTTGACCAGTTGAGCTACTAGAGCCACCACAGCCAGATGGGACATAGACAGAGTCACAGAGAGAAAGCAGGATTTTCTCCTGACCCCAAATGGTCACCCAGCCTTTTCAAGCATCGGGCACTGCACGCCAGCCAGCCATACGTACATATTGAATTAACCCCATTGCTACAGAGCAACTAATTTGAAATATCCACAATTCAATAGGGAGAGCCAATGCCAAACAGGCAATTGGCGCTATGTGGATTTATTTTCCTTACTTTGAAAATAGTATCTTGTTTGTAAATCAAAAGGTGCTTTCCTAGATGGGAAAATGCCCCCTTTAACCACCAAACATATGCAATTATCTGAGAATAGTCCCAACATTATGTGCACTTCTAATGAAGTCTCTGCAGGTTTGCTGTGTCATGATATTGAAGTCCCCAAAGTGATGGTGCAATGGCGATACAGAGGTCAATGTAGTGATGGTGTGTGAGGATATTTAAGTTGCCATTGTTTTTTAATTTTGTACCTTACAGAGATAGCTTGTGGTAATATGGATCATCTTCACAGTGAAGTTGTGCGAAAATATTGAAGTCTGTATGGGCTTGGTTTGGTGGTGTTGTAGATGTCTCTCCCACTGAGGTTCCACTTGCCTCAACCCCTAGGAAGGACCTTGTGGAGTGGGCTCATATCGCTAGCCTTACAGTGGGGGGGTCTCCCACTAGGGGAAAAGGGATGAATACCTGTGATTTGTCAAATACCCTTCCCCTAACAGTGGTGGGTTCCCCATCTCTGTTTAGAGAATCAATTTAGAAAATACATATTACACTGTTCTTTCCCCATCCGCTGTTCTACGGTGAAGCAAAATGATTGGAGATCTAGGAACCATCTCATTACTCTTGGGTTAGTGTCTCTCATATCAGGTGCGAGTAGTTCATCAGATCCCGTTTCACTCTGCATTTTGGGGCATGCATAGAGAAAAACAAGATTTTGCCACCAGATTTCAGTTAGTCACTTTTTCACTCTTATAGCTCCATGAACTATTTAACTGGGAATGTTCAAAGTAACCATTGTACATCAACGCATGCTATGTATAATGTGATGGTATAGTTCTCATGCTATGTACTCCTTTCCTGGACAAACTCCTGGAAAAGCTGGCCCAGCTTAATCTTCAAAATGAATCAGTTGGTTGTCTGTGACCATCAGTCTGGCTTCAGAGCTGCCAGAAGCATGGAAACTGCTCTCCTGAACATCTGTGAAGACCTGCTCTCCAACCTCGATTACAACACACCCTGTGTCCTCATCTTACTTGACCTCTCTTCTGCCTTTGACATGGTCAACCATGACATCCTGCTCAACCATCTCCGTGATAACCTGGGTATCACCGATCAGGCCCTGGCTTGGCTGACCTCTTTCCTCTCCAACCAAACCTCCCAGATCCAACTACCTCCTCTCCTCTGTCTCTATCTCTATCTGTGGTGTTCCCCAGGGGTCTAACCTCTCTCCCTGGCTGTTCAACCAATACCTTGCACTTCTTGTCCACGGCATTGCCGCTCTCTGCCACAACCTTCGCTGCTATGCGGATGACACTCAACTCATTTTCAGGCTCCCTTTTGTCACCTCTTCTCCTTCTCTCATCTCTGACTGTCTGTCTGCTATCCAGGAGCGGTGTGCCGCCAATGATCTCTGCCTTAATGCCAGTAAGACCAAGATTCTCCTCATTGGCACACCTGCTCCCTCCTTTCCTGTCACTCTCTGACCAGCCACTCTTGGCCCTCTTCCTGCTCCCACCTGTGAGGCTAAAAACTTAGGGGTCATCTTCGACTCCACACTCTCCTTCTCTTCTCACATCTCTGACGTCTCTAAGAAATCACACTACCAGCTGCACCTCCTCAGAGGTATTCTTCCTTTCCTCTCCTTCCCCCAGAAGCTCACTGTCTCAAGAGCTCTTGTTATCTCTAGGCTGGACTACTGCAACAGCCTCTTTCTAAATCTGTCTGCTTCTACTCTCCATCCATCCTCTGCAACTCATCCAGAACAGGACTGCGAGACTTGTCCTTGGCCTCAAGTCCAGGGATCGTATCTCTCCAGGACTGAGAACTCTGCACTGACTCCAAGTTCAAAACCCACTGCATTTTCCACAAGGGCTTCTGGGGCCTGGGGCCTCAATATCTTCCACTCTCTCTTCCTAAATATCTTCCTTCTCTAGCTCTTTGCGCATCCGCCTCCAACTCCCTCAGGGTCAGCTGCTTCTCCAAGCAACTAGTTGGTGGTAAATCTCTTTCTTCGGCTGGGGCCTCCCTCTGGGACAGCCTCCCTGCCACTCTCAAACTTGAGGCGAACCAGCTCTGGTTCCGAAAGCACCTCAAGACCTTCCTCTTTGCTTCTGCTTTCTCTTCTTCTCTCTCCGGCTGATTGCCTGGGTTGAAACTGAATCTGCACTGGTTACCTGGCTATCCTCTGATCTCGGGCCCAGGTCCCCTCCCCGGCCATTTGGACACCTGCACTGACCCCTTGGCAACCCTTGCACTCAGGGGTTGTTTCTGTGCCCCTACAGCCCCCTGCCAGCACTTGACACGTGATGTCTGCATTTACCCTGGAACTTGCCACCAGCTGGCCGCACTTTTTATTTATTGTTTGTTTATTCTTTACTGTTATCCTATGTGCTGTATTGCCCCCTCCCCCTTCGCACCAACACTTTCCTCTCCCCACTTGCCTGCACTTGCGCGATCTCAATGTCACCTGGCCTAGTAAGATCGTTGTCTCTGTCCTCCCTTGGCTCCTCCTCCCTTGCCTCATCGCGCAATGAAACACTTGTGTATAGGCAAGTTATAAATGCCATATCATATCATATCATGTAGCATACATCATTCATATCATCCTAATGTTCTATTTCGCAGTGTACTGTGATGTGTTTGGAATTGTTAGTCATTTTAAGGTTAGTTATGTGTTGTAAAAATTAATAAAATAAAACAAATATTTCCTTCACCCACCATCTTTTACCTCCCACCACCCACCTGTGGCATTACACACCTTGTTGGCGCCGCCGTTTCGGTGTGGGCCGGTTTGGCGCGACTGCTTTGGCGCAGCAGCCAGTTCGGTGTGCCCATTCTGGCGCATAAGCCTTTCTTGTGCTGCCGATTTGACGCAAAGGACGTTTGGGCGTGGCTGACATTGCAGCCGCGTTTAAACACCCTCACGCCAAATGAAGGTTAATGCTGTGTGCATTTTAGGGACTCGGTTTTTGTGGTTGTCAGAAATTGGCATTGATATAACCCATCTAAAAACACTCAGTGGCATATGGGTAAACATACTACGCACTTTGGAATTTTGCTGGCCATTTATTTTAAAGTTACATATGTTGCCTTTTTTCATTGCAAGCCTACACTTTCTCCTACTTGAGTGGATTGAGTAGGGAATGGGTTTCTTGACCTCACAAACCGAGAGGGGAGGAAATGGGTACACGGCACTGCATACCTGTATAATGCATTATATTTGCAATTCTACCCTTGTCAAGAATCACACAGTGTGGCTAGTCAAGCGCTAAAGCCGGGAGTAGAAGCCGGGGTTCCAGGTTCTGAATTGGACATTCTATGCTCTCTTCCCTATAAACATGCACCATGGTCCAAAGCCCTCAGGCCAATCTCCTCCACTTTGATAGGCGCTTCCCTCGCCTCATCAATTTCCTCTCATCTCCTGCTGTCCCCTCCTCTCCCCCCTTGGCTAATTTGCCCTCTCTCTCCTCCTCCTCTGCCCCTCCTAGGGCCCTTTCTCCTCCGTAGAGCGTATCTCTGATCTGTACCCCTCTCCGGAAGGTCTTTAAGGCTGGCAACCTTCTTCATATTGCCACTCTCAACACTCGCTCTGCTGTCAAACACTCCTCTGACATCTGCCACTTCCTTGAAGAACTAGACCTTGATGTCCTTGGTCTTACTAAGACATGGTTCATGGCAAGCTCTGTCACGAGGTTTGACACTCTAATCCCCGATGGCTACAAGATCCTCTCCGCACCAGATCCTCCCGGTCCGGTGGGGGGGTATCCCTGATCTTTCCTGACTGGATTCCTGCCTCTATCATTCCCACTCAGACCTACCCCTCGTTTGAATCCCTTGTCTGTAGGCTCTCTCTCTCCTACCCATTCTCTTACTGTGGCTACCATCGACTGGCCTCCTGGTGAAATCACCTAATTTCTCTCTGAGTGGGCGGACCTCTCCTCCTCCCTCCTGGACTCTACCACTCAACTGCTCCTCCTCGGTGACCTCAATATCTATTTAGACTCTCCTTGTTCCTCCTCTGTACTCTTTTGTGACCTCTGCGACTCCCTCTCCCTGTCCATCCTCCCTCACTCTGCAGGGCACACACTAGATGTCTTGATCTCCTCTGACCTACCCCTCTCCATCCCTCTGACCACTCCTCTCATCTCTCCCTCTCTTTCCCCCCCCCAAGCCAACACTGCCCCCACCTTGGACATCCGGCCCATGAAGCGTGTGTCAGTTGAGGCTTTCGCCACCACTTTCTCCCCCCGTCCACCTCTGGCTGTCTCACATCCTGACATAGACCTGTCTCTGCTCTACTCTTCAATTTCTGATACTCTTGCTGCTCTTGCCCCTGTCATGAGGATCCGGTTGAAGTCCAAAGCCAAGTTCAATTCCTGGTATGGCTCTGACCTAGCTACACTTAAACGTAAGTGTAGGGCGGCTGAGAGGAAATGGAGGGCTTCTTGTTCATCCTCTGACAAAATGGCCTGTCGCCTGCTACAAAGGCAATACTGTCTCTCTGTCCTCACCAAGAAGAGCGCACACATTCAAGCTTGTGTCTCTGCAGCATCTAACAACTCGGACGTGCTATTTAAAATCTGCAAGGAGCTGGAAAACCCTGCTGCAGTCTCTACCCCTCCTGTTGCCTCCCAGGCTCTTTGCAATGCCCTTGTCTGTCACTTCATCTAAAAAACACAGGACATCCTGTCCACCCTCTCCACCTCTGCCCCTCCTCTCCCCTCTCCATTTGTGCTTGCTGACTCTGCTTCAGCCACCCCTCCACCCTCCTTCTCGTCCTTTCCTCTTTTCTCCCCTGACGAGGTCGCTAGACAAGTCTGATCTATGAAAGCCTTGTCAAAACAGGTTCATCCCTGTTCCTCTAAAACCATCAAGGACCACATTGACACACTCGCTCCAGCCCTTGCTGATTTTTGCAACCACTCCTTTGCCTCAGGATCCTTCCCCTCCCCTCCCCTCTGAAGCACCCCCTTGTGCATCCTATTCTCAAGAAACCCACATCTGATCCTTCTTGTCCGGCTAACTATCACCCAATTTCCATTACTCCCTTACTGGGCAAACTCCTGAAAAAGTTGGCCATCTCTCAGCTTAACCTTTATTCCAATTCTGTTGGCTGTCTCCATGACCACCAGTCTGGCTTCAGAGCTGCCAGAAGCATGGAAACTGCTCTCCTGAACATCCATGTAGACCTGCTCTCCAACCTTGACTCTAACATTCCTTCTGTCCTCATCCTCCTCGATCTCTCTTCTGCCTTCGACACAGTCAACCATACCATCCTGCTCAACCTTCTCCGTGATAACCTGGGTGTCACTGATCAAGCTCTGGCCTGGCTGACCTCTTTTCTCTCTGATCAACCCTCCCATGTCCAACTTGGGTCCTTTCTATCATCTATCTTCCTCTCTACCTGTGGTGTTCCCCAGGGGTCTGACCTCTTTGCCCTGGCTTTTCAACCAATACCTGGCAACTCTTGTCCCGGCAACTCTCGCCCACTGCATTGCCGTTTTCTGCTCAAATTTCCAGTGCTACACTGACGACACTCAACTAATTTTCAGGCTGCCTTCGGCCACCTCTTCTCCCTCTCTCGTCTCTGATTGCCTAACTGCCATTCAAGATTGGTGTGCTGTAAATGATCTTTGTCTGAATGTCAGCAAGATGGAGAACCTCCTCATTGGCACACCTACACCATCCTTTTCCCCTCAATATCTGGCTGGCCTCTCTTGGCCCTCCTCCTACCCCTACCTGCGAGGCTAAGAACCTCAGGGTCATCTTTAACTCCACACTTTCCTTCTCCGCCCACATCTCTGAGGTCTCTAAAAAGTCAAACTTCCTACTGTACCTCCTCAGAGGTACTCTGTCTTTCCTCTCCTTCCCCCAGAAGCTCATGGTCTCCGAAGCTCTGGTTCTCTCTAGGTTGGACTATTGTAACAGCCTCTTTCTAAATCTACCTGCCTCTACTCTCTGCCCTCTGCCACTAAACCAGAACAGGAATGCGAGACTTGTCTTTGGCCTCAAGCCCTGGGATCGTATCTCTCCAGCTCTGAAATCCCTCCATTGGCTCCCAGTAGATGCAAGGATTAAATTAAAATCCCTCTGCATTGTCCACAAGGCTTTCTGGGGCATGGGTCCAGAATACCTTCAGCTATCCCTCCGCAAATACCTCCCCTCTCGAGCTCTTCGCTCCTCTACCTCTGACTCCCTTCCGGGTCAGTTATTTTTTAAATAAACAAGCTTGGGGTAGATGTCTGTCTTCGGCTGGGGCCTCCCTCTGGGACATCCTCCCTGCCACTCTAAAACTTGAAGAGAACCAGCTCAGGTTCCGGAAGCACCTCAAGACCTTCCTCTTTTCTTCTGCCTTTGCTCCCCCTCTCTCCTGCTGATCTGTTCTCTCTTGGCACTGTGCGCCCGGCCACCCTCTGTCCTCCGGGCCCAGGTACCTGCTCACCCTGCCACCCTCCCGCACTACCCCTTGCACTGGGGACTGTATCTGTACCCATACAGTCCCCTCCTTTTTCTTCCCGCACTTATCAGACCTACCCTGTCTGCTGCCTTAAACCCAGCACTTGCCGGCTGCTGTACCACTGTTTGTTGCCTTTATTATATATTTATATATTATTATTTATCTGTTTCTCCTTTGCTCCGCACTTTCCACTTCTCCCCCTTCCATGCACTTTTCCCCTCGCCCCTCCCATGCACTTGCGTGTTCTCAATGTCACTGAGACTAGTAAGATCGTTGTTTTGTTCTCCCCTGTTCCCCTCCCTTGCCTTGTCACGCTCTGAAACATTTGTGTACGAGCGCGATAGAAATAAAATATCAATATCAATGATCTTATCAATTTTCCGATTGGCCCCGGGCACATATACGCTCAGGCATGCCCCAATGACAATTATGCGGTCCCTTTCTCTGCCCCAATTGTGGGGTTGGGGGTCAGGGGGTGACCTTGCAAGTCTGGGCAGCACTGATGTGCAAACAGATCGCTGCATTCTGTTGATGTGTGCCACTTTATTCACGCATCCCTGGCACTGCCCCGCCATGCACGATTTGATTTCAGCGTTTAATATCCCACCTCAACGTCTGGTCATGTTTGGCGTGTGTGCCTGTGCACACGCCCACACGTTTCTGTGTGTTTCTGTGTGTGCAGTAGGCAAATCACAGCAGAGCACTGTATAAATCCTAGTAAGTTCACATTTCCCACTAGAGATCACTTTTTTCAGTTGTAAAATAATGTGTGCGCTCAAATTAACTGTTCCCGATCAAAAAGATTACACCGGGAATTGTTTGGTAAACGCTGGTCTTAAATGCCATACCTGACAATAGAGAGTAATGGTTATATTATGCGCAGAAACAATCGTGTTCTTCTTTGGGGTGCTGTGTTGGCCCTTTCTAGGCACATTAAATCGTTAAGAAAGGTACTTGCCCACTGAAGGGTCGGTGATCACAACGATGAAGGGGCCAGAGACCTATTGCGACCATGCCAGGAGCCTGAAAGCAGTCCCTGGGGGGCCTCACACCGGTGCCAAAGCGACATGTACATTTCAACGTGTGCCTTGTGAACCCGCCTCCTCCTGCAAAGTATTGCTTTTTTGGATAGGCATTTTGGTCTCTCGTGACACAAACTCCAGAATGTCAAAGTAACTTCATATATTAGCCTGATGCATTGCAGGCATGATAGCTCCGTGAGTCAAGGTGCTGTCTGCAGCTATCTCTGTGTCCCCCGAAAGTCACAAGTTCGATATTGTGCAGGTGTAGCATATATAGAAAAAAGAATTATGCGGCATTCCTGGCACCAAAAGATCCCTGTGGCGACATGTTCCAGCGCTGAAATGGGTGCGCCAAAATGGGGGCGCCCAAAAGTCTCCTGCACCAAAGCGGTCATGGCGAATCGCCCGCACAAAACAGGCCACGTCAAATTGTCCTGCTCCGCAACTGTGGCGTTCAATTAGGCTTGTACCAATGCCTCACAGACCTTACCTTTTTAGGCGAGTTCAAACTGTGCACTGCTTTAATGGAAACACACCTTTCAGTTTCTTTACAAACTTCTTTTGGTGCAAAGTATGCACACACTTGTCAATATTTAAACTGGTTACACACTTGACATGAAAGATTACATTTTTGCTTTAGCATTTGCAATACATTTATATTGTTATTTGCAATACATTTATATTGTTAAACTAAGCACAATATAATTATGTTTTAAACAAGGAACCATGGAAATGTTTAATTACAGTAAATAATCGTGCGCCTTAAATGTGCTTAGATTATAAAGTTAATAGTGCTGCTTCACTTTATCATCCTAAATATAAGGATTATTTTAAACTATTTGTCTCTCAATGAATGCCATAACAGATTGAAGGCACAGCCATGGGTGCTACCATGGCACCAAACCTGGCTAATCTTTATGTAGAATACTTTGAGAAACGAGTCATCTATCCCGTCACCAATCCTTTCAGAAAACATCTATCGAAATGGTTACGATTCATAGATGATATTTTCATACTATGGGAAGGCACAGCAACAGAGGCAGAGGCCTTTGTGGAATGGTTGAATGTACAGAATCCGTTTCTAAAATTCACCAAGGAGATTAATGTGAAAGAGATCAATTTCCTGGATATCACCATTTTTCATCACGGTGGTTATCTCAAAGTGAAACCTTATAAAAAACAGACAAAAATGCTCTCCTACATTTCTCTAGCCATCATGCCAATCACATCAAAGCGAATTTGCCCTTCGGGCAATTTCTCAGGCTCAAGAGAAATAGTAGTTTTCAGCAGGATTACAAGGATAGTGCTGCCCTTCTGTCCAAAAAACTTTGCAATAAAGGCTATCCAGCTAGACTTGTGAAGACGTCCTCCAAAGAGCTTACAACAACAACCGGGAGGCGTTATTAGAAAAAAAGAAAAGAGATGACAAAGATAATCGTATTGTGTTTGTCAACACTTTTTCGAATTTGTCATACAAAATTAAAGGCATCATCAACAAAACATGGAGAAAAGTATATAATGACAAATCCACTCCTTCTCCTCCAGTGGCTTTCAAGAAAAGCCAGAATATTAGAGAGATGTTGATTAGGAATGACATATCGATCAAGCACAAGACAGAACCCAGACAAACTACTCTGTGGGGGCTCCCACCTGTGAAGGGGCATTTCCCCTGTGGGAAATGTGTGATGTGCGCTTCGACTAAAGAAACCAAACAGATAATGTTGAATTCAACTACTCAGTGGACACTCAATGATATGACTAATTGCAACACAGAGAATGTGGTTTATTTAATCACTTGCCCGTGTGGACTACAATATGTAGGAAAGACAAATAGGAAATGTTGCACCCGTATGGTAGAACATCGGAGCTGCAAAAAAAATCAAATACTAATGGCACCGATGGTTAAACATTTTGTTCAAATGAAACATTCCCATGAAGATTTTAGATGGGCCATTTTAAAGAAAATTGTTGGCAAAAATAAATCAGAAACAGATCGCAAACTGATATTGTTTGAACAAAAAATGATTTATAAATGTCAGTCATATCATTGGTTTAAATGAGGAAATAGATTGGCAACACACACACAGACAATGATGTACCTGGGGGTTATGTAATACTGGGCTCATTATGTAAAATCGTTTGTGAAGAAGAATAAGGAGAGAGAAAAAGTATTATTTTCTGAAAAAAGGTTTGTTATTGACTGATCTGTATAATCAAGTAGAAACCGTACGCCTCTTTGAGAAAGTGTGACCAGTGTATTTGTGACTAATTTACACATATCAATGATTATATACCATCAGGACATTTTCTGAAAAACAGATATATTTGGTGGTAGTGTTTTCTAATTTTAAATTGAACCTTTTTGGTCCTAAGAAACATCTGGGGAATGTTGTCAAAAAGAAAATATACTAGACTGTTTGCTCTTTCCAACATGAAATCCAGTGCGGCTAATGACTTAAGTAATTTTTGGGCCGTGTCATTCCATGGGGTAGAAAAGGCGAAGTCTTTTCTCTGTTTCCATGGCCGCCCGTGGTCGATCATTTAGATATTTATACAATTTTTCTTGTATTCGTTTTTTGAACGTAGCCAGCGTTTGGATGTGTTATTTACATCAAGAAAAGGAAGGGTGTCCTTTGTGTGGATTTGGCTCAGTTGACAGGTTGCATTACGAGTGCAACCGCGGTTGGATAGTCCTCTTTCCACCTCTATGAAGGACGGGGGTTGCAAGTCCATTTTCTATTGCGATGCATCAGTGAAACGGATGCATTAAACCCTGCGCGTAGCACGCCCAATGTACTGCCATTAACAACGTGGGACTCGAATAGTTTTTTTTTTATATAAATATTTTATTGATTTTATGTTTTAGAAACCAAACAGCACACAACACAATACAACTGTTACAGCATGTCGTCATCAAAGCACCATATTACATTGCAGAAACACAAACAAAAAAAAAAAAGGACGAAAAAAACTCCCCCCCCGCCCCCCCCCCATCAAGCCAGAGCCGACTCCCTTGTATCATCAGTCGGGGCACCGTCGGGTGGAGCATTGTCTGTATGCCCACCATCCGAATTCTCAGATTCGTCTAAACCCTGTTGTGGGTTGGTCATGGAGGCCACCAATTGTCGCCAGGCTAGCAAGGGCCCTATCTCTGCCTCACCCCCTCTAGTGACCGATTCAAACCATACCACGGATTCTGCCTTCGCCCACCTCACGAGGTCCGCCCACCATAGTTCCACTCTTGGCCTGCTGGCCGCTTTCCAGTTCATGGCAATCCTGCGTTTGGCCAGAACATATGCCAGGTCCCTCATCTTGCTCAGGTGCCTAGAGTGTCTGGGCCTGGGGAAGATCCCAAGCATACACGACCAAGCCGATCCCACGTCCAACACCACTCCCCCACCTGCGAGCTTCATCTTGACCTCCTCCCAAAATCTATACACTTCCGGGCAGGCCCAAAACATGTGTAGCAACCCTGCATTCACCTCCCCACACCTGGGGCATTTGTGAGTGATCGAGCCTCCAAACCTTGCGATCTTCTGGGGAGTCAAGTAGGCCCTGTGAGTAATGTACAGCTGGAGTTGTTGGAGCCGTGCATTTCGGGACACCTTTTTATGATACCTCAGGACCCTCTTCCACTGACCCTCCGTCATAGGTCCACCCATCTCCTCCTCCCATTCATGCCTCAGTTGGAGCAACTCTTTCCCAGCCTTCGCTCTAAGGAGTTCGTATATCCGTGATATTTCATGCCCGCCCTCTGAGACATCATACATAGTTTCAAGGGAGTCATCAGGGTCATCTGCCAGTGCCGTCTCCGGCCATCTCTCTCTTACTCGTTTCACAAGCCTGGCATAGGTGATGTATTGACCTCTATGCACCCCCGTCTCATCCTGCAACCTTTGGAAGTCCAGCGCCTCCCCCTCCTGCCATATGTCCCCGAGCGTGGCCAGGCCCACTGGCTCCCAATGTCTACGGACAGACTGAAACAGTTGGGAGTCGTTTCCACGCAGTGCCACCAACGGGGCCTGCTGAGAGAGCGGTTCCGACTCCCCCATCAATTTCCACGTTCTGTGCCAGACCTCCCATCCCAACCTCAATAGCCGCCCTCTTCCCGTCAGTTTGTTCCTTTGTAGCCACACCACCTCTCTTAGGAAGTATGGGGCCATGTCCTCTCGCAGCAACCTAGATTCTGCCGAATCTTCATCAGACAACCACCTGGCCACATACAACAGCTGCCCCGCCAGATAATATAGTTCGAAGTTGGGCAGGCCTATACCCCCCTTCTCGCATGGGTTCTGGAGCTTCCACAGGGCCACCCTATTCCTGGAGTTACCCCACAAGAAGCCCCTACACATACTATGAAGTCGCACAAATAGGCTCTTAGGGATCAAATACGGGACGTTCACAAAAAAATGCAGGAGTCTGGGAAGGACCACCATTTTAAGCAAGGCCGCCCTCCCCATCATGGACAGGGGCAATCTAGACCAGAATGCCATGCTGTTCCTGACCCCCTCTATGGCTCTCTCTGTGTTATGCTTGTGTACCGCCTCAATCTGGTGGTAGATATTTACCCCCAAGTACCTAAACGTGTCGGTCCGCCATGGTATTGGCAACACAGGCAGCCTCTCCAGCGGGACATCCCTGTACCTGCCCAAAGGGAACAAGCCAGACTTCCTGGGGTTCACTGATATGCCCGAGAGGACAGCGTAATGATCCAGTACCTCCAGTACATACTGCAGGTTCTCCTCCGGGTAGCGCAGGTATAGCAGCATGTCATCCGCATACAGAGATATTAAATGACTGCCGCTGGCGGTGCTAATGCCCACCTCACCGTATTGTTGCCGCAGACATATCGCCAGCGGCTCCAGCGCGAGTATATATAACATGGGTGACCAGGGGCATCCCTGCCTGGTCCCCCTACTGAGTTGCCAGGCATCCGAGACTGTGGCTCCTGTCTTGACCCTCGCCACCGGGCTGCTATATAACAACTGGACCCATCTGATATACCCAGGACCCACGCCGTATCCCAGCAGGGCTGCTTTTAGCCAAGGCCATCTCACTGAATCGAAGGCCTTGACCGCATCCAGCGACACCACCGCCATCTCGCCCGTGTCGTCCTTAGTATGGTCAATAACATGGTGCAGCCTCCTGTGGTTATCAGTAATATTCCTGCCTGGGACATATCCCGTTTGGTCCGGGTGGATCAGCTTGCCGATCACCTTCTTCAACCTGTTGGCCAGCACCGCCGTGAGTATTTTGCTGTCCTGGTTAAGCATGGAAAGAGGTCTATTAAATCCGCACTCAACTGCCGGCTTGCCTGGTTTCAGTAATGGGACAATCATGGCCTCACGGAGGGACAACGGGAGTTCTCCCTGTTCATATGCCTCGTTAAACATGGCCAGCAGTGGCTGGAGCAGCTCCTGCACGTACACCTTGTAAAACTCACTAGGCAATCCATCCGATCCAGGTGCCTTACATGTGGGGAGACCCCGGATCACCACCTCCAGCTCGTCTGAAGTGACAGGGGCGTCCAATTCCTCCCGCTCCAGGTCGTCTAGGGTGGGCAGACCAATGTCTTCGAGTGTGTTCAGGATATCCTGACTCCTGTCTTCCCCAGTGTCCTCATACAAACGTCTGTAGAACCTGAGGAATTCCTCGTTCACCCCTTCCTGGGTGTTGCGAAGACAACCGTCCTCACCACAGATCTCATGAATAACCACCCGGGGGAACTCGCTCTTGTACAGCCAAGCCAACAGTCTGCCTGGCTTGTCGCCCCCCGCGTGCAGCCTCTCGGTGTATTTCCTGTGGTTCAATCTGCATAGTCGATCCCAAAGAGCACTGCACGCCACCTGAAGGTCCCTCGCCTTAGTCTTGTCCTCCTGAGTGGCGTTCTCGAGACGATCTAGGCTCTCCAGTTCCCTTTCGGTGTCCTGAAGCTCCCTCTCGATACCCCCTTGAAGTCCTTTGGATTTGGAGATGGCCACTCCACGCACCACTACCTTAAAGGCCTCCCACAGAGTTCCCACAGAGCGCACGCTACCCGTGTTTATCTCAAAGTATTCCCCGATGGCAACCCTCAAGTCCTCCCGGAACCCCTCATCCTGCAGTGCCTCCGACCGGAGCCTCCATGTGGGGACCCGAGACTAGGGGGTTGGTGTCGCCACTCTACCACCAGGGGCGAATGGTCCGACAATACTCGGGCCTTGTATTCTGCCCCCACAATTTCTCCCGCTATCTCGGCCGTCCTAAACATATAATCCAATCTCGTGTATGAATCATATGGCGCCGCATAGTGCGAATACTGCCTATCTGTGGGGTGGAGTTTCCTCCACACATCTACCAGTCCCAGGTCTCCCAGCAATGTCCCGAGCGCCTTGGCCGCCGGCGACATTTTCCTTTTTGTATCAGCGGACCGGTCAATTCTGGGATCCAAGACACAGTTGAAGTCCCCACCCCACACCATCGCTCCCCCTACCAGGGGGCCTAGTTTGCCATAGAGGGATCTAAAGTAGGCTGCAGTATCATGATTGGGGGCATACAGGTTGAGGATGTGCACTTCCCTGTTTTCCAGTTTTTCCTGTTATCGCCACCATTCTGCCCTCCGGGTCCACTATCGAGTCAAGCACCCGGAACGGCACGTGCGGCGCCACCCAGGTGATAACCCCTCTAGCATACACCGAGTACGTGGCACCCACCACATTGCCCTTCCACTTTCTCTTGACCACCTCCAATTTCTCCCTAGTGAGGTGGGTCTCTTGTAGCAGGGCTATATCTATCCGCATCCTTTTCAGGTATAGCATTACCTTGTTCCGCTTGAGGTAGCTATTGAGGCCTCGGACATTCCAGGTAGCTATGCGAAGATTATCCGATGCCATCAGTTCGGTCTGTACTCAACCCCGCCCACCCCACAATGCTCCCTTTGTCTAACTCTCCGCCGGCTCTCCCATCCTTAATCCCCATCCCCCCTCCCTGTTTCCCAACTACACACCACAGCAAACAACCCATCCCACCCCAACAAAAGCCCAGCTCCATCCCTGGATCTCAGGCCCACCCGTGTCTGGTCTTCTCCCGTATACGAGGAGTGGGACCCCGCGGGGCGTCGCCGATCTAACAGTGACCTAACTAACTAACTAGATATGTTACTATTGGGGACAAAGGAAGCCTCTCGGTGCTCCCAGCAATGTAACCAAAGGTAGGCACGCCCAATGGGTCAGCACCACATCACACGCACCATGTGCCGTATAAATGACTATATTCGAGTCCCAATGCCCTAGGCGACACAGCCATAAGCTACTTATCTTCCGTAGTCTCCGCCTGGATGCCCGGTTCCTGAGGACTACCCAGCGTGTCCAGCCAGTCCATTGCTTCAGTCGGTGTTTCAAAGAACAGGGATCTGTTTCTGTAAAAAACTTTCAATTTGGCCGGGTAGAGTAGCATATAGCGATGGCCAGCTTCTCGCAGTCTCCTTTTCACCGCCCCGAAGTGCATCCGACTCCGCTGTACTTGTAGCGTGTAGTCAGGGTAGGCCGTGATCTTGGCCGATCCTCTGTCAATCGTTCCCCCTTTTCGAAAGAATTCAAGGATCTTTTCGCGATCTCGGTAGTTCAGAATTTTTGCAATCACCGGCCGCGGGGGGCCCCAGGAGGCGGCCTCCTGGTTAGGGCCCTATGCGCCCTCTCGACTGCAAACCCCTGGGTCAGCCCCCCGCCAGTGATCTCCTGCAAAAGCATGGATTCCACAAATTCCGTGGGGTCTGATCCTTCCGTTCCTTCAGGTAGGCCCACAATACGAATATTGTTGCGTCTGGCACGTCCCTCCGCCTGCTCCGCTCTGTCCTCCAGGTTGCCCACCCATTGCACAAGGGCGTGGAGCTCCCTCTTATGAGCAGCGCAGTCTGCCGTGTTCGTGGCCGTCTCCTTCTCAATGGTCCCCGTGCGCTCCGAGATCGCCCTCACATCCTGTCTTAGCAGATTTACCTCCTCCTGGATGGCACCGATCTTGAGGTCTAGGCCTTCCTGCAGCTCTTTCATGGCAAGGCCCAACTTGGTCTCCCATGACACTTTTAAGTCTGCAATCGCCGCCAGCACCTCATGTATCGTGCCCGGCGACTCTGCGACCGCCACGGGGGTCTCTTTGTTCTTGCCTCCTTCCGCCCCTGAGGGGGATTTGGCGTAGGCCTCCATCGTGGGCTGTTTGGCCTTGGGTCTCACACCTCTCGTGGTCATACTGTTGTATGAGTCGGGCGGGGGCCCGTCCTGCCAGGCGCCGAAGGGAGATCACGCCACTCAGTGCGGGCACAGAGCCTGGCCCACCACACCATGGGGCACCCAACACGCCCAAAACACCCCAGCTCCCGGGCCCACGGTCTCGTCGTCAAGGCTACATCCGTTCGGCTCACCAGCTCGCCGGACCACCGTGCGTCTTAGGCGGTGCTCATCGTGTACTAGTCCCCACCCGAAGGGACCCGTAGGTCCTACACTCGTGATCGCGACGATGACTTCACGGTCCTCGGTGTTCGCAAAGTGTCGCCGCCATTTTGTCTTGTCCGCCTACTCAGGGCTCTTCCGAGTCAATCGCATTTATTTCGGTTTCCGGGTCTCCCAGACATCACAAACTTTCAGAGGGTGTGGTGGTGGCATTCCCACACCTGGACATCGATTTCCAGCGTCGGCCGGCCCCCGTGGACGCACCTTTCCACCAGGATCAAGACAGGATCAACGGAGCTCCTCCAGAGTGTGACCCTTTACATGGCCGTCCAAGCCACGCCCCCCCGGGACTCGAATAGTTAGTGTTTTTCAGCCCGCTCGGACAGGAGTCATTTCCTGAATTAAGGTAGATTCATGGTGGTGGCAGCAAAAGTGCTATGATTGTACGTCTTCAGTGATAGTGCATTGATTTTAGGCGACCACTTGGTGATTTCCTTTGCCTTTACTGTTTTAAGGTACCTTACTTTGAAGGTGCGGCACTCTTGTGAGAGCGAGAGAGATTTTGTTCTGACCGTGGAAAGAACCACGGTGGAAACTCTGCGGGCGTTTAACCATCATTGAGGAGGTACTATGGCAGCACTGTGTGGACACGGTGATGGGTTTAGCGCTCAGTAATACTTTTGGAAATGCACAACATAATCTGTTTATACCTGGTGTGTTGGTGCATTGTGGAGAATGGTATTTAGTCTTCACTTTTAGAATGAAGGGCACAGGATGGTACTAAACATGGTGATAGTAATATGGTGATGGGATAAGGTGTTTTAAAGTGGTATTGTTTTAGACACACTAAAATGGGTTGTGTTTTTTTACAGCACTGACGGGGACCCTGGTTATTTAAGAACCGTATGAAAATTAGAAAGACTTGAAAATTGAAGTCTGCAGCTATCCAAGTGTGTATTGTCACACCAGCACCACTAATATCCTACTAGGAGGTATGTAGTTGTTTTGTAGCGTTTGTAGGGCAGGGTTGACATCAACCCATGGACCTTACCCAGTACATTGCAATTAATCAGCATGTTTACTGGCTGTTGAGCTATGTTTTGGAGCTTACACTGACTTTTATACATGGTTGGTGGTGATATATAGTGATAGTCCCCCTATTTTTTATTTTAGGAGTACTATTGAAATCTCCTTGCGTGGCCCTGGATTGCATGGTGGAGACTTAAGAAAAATTGAGCTCTTCCCCTGAAGAAAGTTCGTGCAATTAGTGCAATGAAGAACTGAAACATGTCGGGATTGCTTTGCCTGAGTTAATAACACTCAGTTTTGGAAGAAGTGTTAAAGTCATTGTGTGTGTTTTTGTACTGTATTGTATTTATTGTATATGAGTATGTTTATGTGGAATTAGTGATTTGTACTGGTTTTATATTTACCATGTTATGTTGGGTCATTTTTATGCAAAACATTTTTAGGAGTTTTTAATCCTTTGTGAAAAACTTTATTAAAATAAATTAGTTTGATACTGTGGAAAAACATCACATACTGAGTCTATTTGTTTCAAGACTAGATGTACAGGTAGGACTCGTTGCACCAGACCATGTGTATGGATCAGCATTTTTGAAAAACATTATATCGGTCTCCTTTATATAAAAATATTTGTGGTCACCCCCTGACCGTGTGAGAGAGGGAGTATTCTAAAGGGATACTGTTTGCCTTCATTAAGGTGGATGGATGGGATTACACCAGAATAATTCTGAGTCTAAATAACCAGACAAACTCAAGAAGAATGCAAGTTAATGTTTTTATGAACAATGATCTAAAACAGGGAGGTTACAATGAACATCAACAGACGGACGCTCAGTCTTTCAATGATTTCCACAAAAAAATATACTTCAAATACTCAATTATACATCAGACTGATGTCATACTATGTGGCAATAGTGAAAAACCTATAGAGGGTCAGGATTGGTTAAGGGAAACTTCTAGATATACAATCATATAGGAGCTAGGATTGTTATGGGCTGTCCTTTATCAGGTGGACAAATTATGCCTACCTCTTCAAACAAGTAATTTCAGAAACACTAGTTACATTGTATTTCATTGGTCTTCCTAACTATAAGGTCCTTCGTTATACGGACTAATACAATTGGTTGGCACGCTTGTATGGAGCTTTTGGTTCATTTAGCAGCACGTAAGCCCAGACCCAGGGAGATGGGACATGAAGCTACCTCACTACCCGTCTGACATTAAATTGTCTTTGTACTTGGCTTTGCAGAGTATTCTTGTCTTGGGAATGCATGGGAGTGAGGGCACTCACTATCGGGTCTGGAACTCCAAGTTTAGGCTCTATTTCCATCCTTGGCTCATGTGACAAGAGGCCACGATCTGGTCAGTTTTGTAGTTTTTAAATGCTCTAAATGAATTAAAACCTGGCATCCTTTGTGTTCTTTCTTGCACCTTAACGTGAGAAGATTCACCCTATGCACACTCGTTCTTCAGAGCAGATAGCTGACCTCAATTTCTAAGATCTTGACTTCAGGCCAGATAGCCTCGTCATGCAACCCCACTAGCCTGCTATTCTGCTTCGACACAGCCTTCCAGTCCCCCTTCATGGTTTCTGGCTTATTTACCAATGTATAGTTCCTGTACAATGGCTGCTTTGCTGGTATTCTATTCACTACTCATAGCTATCCTATACGATGACTTAATCATCCTTGCATTTCCGCGTCTGTACATTTATTGAACTTTTGTTTTCTGCAGCACTTTGCTAACATGTATCGTCTTCTTTTCCATGTTGACAGTTCACTCGATTCTTTACTTCGTCATTTGTCCTCTAGGATCTGTACGTTGTCTTCAATCAGTGTCTCAGGACGTCGTGCACACTTTCTTATTACGTCATTAGTTCATTTTCTTTGCTCTTTCTCATGTTCCTTCAGGGAGTTGTTCCTGTAGATTGTCATCGCTCAAAGGGTACATTCAACAGGGTTGTCTCTATGGGTATCTCCTTCCAAAGGAGGTAGGAGGGGCAGGATGTCCTGGAGATGTATACATCTGCTCCTCTACAACAGTATTTGTAAGAACATAAAGAAAAGTACCCTTGCAGCTCCAGGAACTAAGTCTTACTGTCCTAAAGATTGGAAGAAATATGTGGAACGATGGATATTCTGTGCACTAGCAGGAGAATGTTTTTCTGTCCTGGAATGTGGCTGAATATGGAATAAAAAATGCTGATCAACTGAGAGGGGTGACAAAGATATGGGTCCTGAAGAAAAGAAAATATGAAGCAGGAATTGTAGAGGAGGAGGCGAGGAGTTTGGTCGAGAACTCGACTAGAGTGGAGAATGTAGAGGAGCAGGTGGACACATTCTCCCAGATCTCCACCCCCGTAGCACCATCCTATTTGAATGACAAAGAGCCACAATTGGCAATCCGTGCAAGAATCCTTGTAATATTCCTGTACCACACCGAGTATATGGGAGACGATATGCACTCAGGCAACCATTTAAAGTGTACCCGCAAGCTGACATAGTGGAAGAAAGCTACCAAGAAGAATATCCATTGCCGAGCTACCGAAATTCAGTCAAAGAACATTATAAAGAGGATATAGGAACCTACTCTGAAATGATAAGAAAATACTTAAAGATGACGATGTAACTAAAACACTAAGAGAAACATGTACCCAATTATACGGTCAGCAGCGTGTGAGACTGGGAGAGTTCTTGTTGAACCTCATTTGTTTAAGTTGTGGAGTCCCACAGGGATCCTCTTTGTCACCACTACTGTTTAATTTATATATTCAACCCCACTTGGAAATCCTAAGACGGTATGTGTTGGATTTCCATTCATATGCTGATGATACCCAGAAATTCCTATAAATTACTAATTTCCAGGAAGCGTTTAGCAAACTGGAGCAATGTTTGACAGAGGTAAGCAGCTGGATGTCAAAGAACTATTTACAGCTTAACGCTGATAAGACCGAACTTATATTATTCGGTCCTAAACATCTGCTGACAGCTGCTAAAAAATTGCCTGTTCCAACACTGCTGGGTAAAAATGTACAATTTGTTTCAAAAATTAAAAATCTGGTATATATGTGGCAAGAAGACCTGGGGAGTGAAACACAGGTGGGAGCAAAGACCAAAGCAGTCTATTTTGTTCTGAGAATGCTACGCCAAGCACTTCCTTACATTCCCAAAGAGGCTCACGCCGCTGTGGTAGGGGCACTAACTAGTGCCCACCTCGACTACTGTAATAGCCAATTGATGGGCATCCCTTCCAAACAACTTCAGCGACTTCAGGGAGCCCAGAATGCGGCCATCAGACTGATATTTAAATTAGGTAAATTCACCCATGTATCATCTTATCGGAGAGAGCTACTCTGGCTCTCAATTGCTGACCGCATCAAATTTAAGACAGCCTGCATTATTTTCAAATGCATAAATGGCATTGCCCCTCTCGATCTGAGAGAGCTAATTCAGCCATATCACCCAGCAAGACTATTACTCTCTAGTGAAAGCTATCTGCTGATCATTGCCCGCTCAACCTGTACCTCCAGAGGTGACAGAAGATTTTCTGTCTTTGGTCCTAGGCTGTGGAACTCTCTACCTTTGCAATTTAGGACCATGAGCTCTCTTCTGCAATTTCGCCGAGCATTGAAAACCTTTCTCTTTAGGTAGATAGCCCTGCTTTTCGGGGGACCTGTTTTGACTTAAACACTCTACCGTTGCTGTTGTCATCTGTGCCAAAATTCGATTAAGTTTGTCATGTGCACGCTATAAATACAAAAAATCATCAAATCAATCACAGTAATCATGAACAGAAAGAAGAATGAAGTGACTCACTGATAAATGGCTGTAAATTTGCCGTAACGTAAGGTAGAAAGAATACATAGAAGCTTGCTTATAAGAGGTATATATTCAATGTTTAGGACGACCATTAGTAGTAGATGGATGACGGCTTATGTCAATCAACCCAGCTACCTCAAAATACGAGCCCAGGAACCTGAAGTGAAAAGACGACTAAGAGGCTGTTTTTCCCTTGTAAAATAAAGGAGTACATTGGCCTGAGCCCAAGGATGCTATTTTGAGAGATGAAGGCAAAGTACGAAGGGAGTCTAACAAGCAGACCATGTGGGAAGGACATATTTCTCAAGATTATGAGGAACAAGACTATTTAAAGTTGCCAAGTATTGGACAATTAAAAGTATCTAAAGTTTCTATGGGACAGAGTGAGCAAGTCTCTAAAGGCCAAAAGAAGCAACTGCACCCTGTATAATTGAATCAAATAGTGTTAAATACACTGTCGAAAAAGACACATTTGTGGTCTCTTAACACATAACGAAGAGCTTGCAAACGAGGGCTATTCTTTAGCCTTGAAAGTAAGATAATTGTGTGCCTACACTCCCTTGACTGTTTCAGGACAGTGCAGACTGGCAAGGTCAATCTTCAAACAGAGGACACTGGCATGAGGCCTACCGTTGACAGAGGGTAGACTAATTGGGAAAACAAGGGACTAGCTGATGTATCTTCAAGCACCTGGGTTTCATTTCTATTTACGTGTTGCTAGCGAGCCGAATGTCCAAGGTTGGATTTGGGTTGCCAACCAATCAGAAAAGCCTACCATGCACTTTGAACATACAATGTTGCAAGTAGTTTTCTGCTGCCATATTCTTTGCTGTAATCAGTATTGCTGTAATCAGTATTGTACATATTTAAAAGTATCTCATGGCATGTCCTACAGACAACAGACCAACGATGAGAGACTAATACTCATTTATTCCATATGTAGACATGTTCCACAAATCCAATTCTACCCTTCAATAGGTTTTTGTAATATGCCACGTAGGATGATGCAATAGATGACACATCTAGCAATATATAAACTACGTATAATCAAGAAGACACAGTAATTGCCCATTCCCAGGCTCTGGAAAATATTACTCCCCATTCCCATTTCAGTCTCATTAGACTGAATGGGAATGGGGAGGACGGATGCACCGGCACCATTCATGAATGGTGCCGGTGCATCCGTCGAGGTCCATCGAGGTCAGACCTGGCGGGCTGAAAGGCTCCCGCTCGCAGAACTCGTAGTTTGCTGATCCATTGTGATCCTGCATAAATCAATTTTATGAATGACGATTAACCTTACTTTCCTTCATTGAGATCAAAGCAGTATTTTACCATCTTCTTTCAGTCTATCCCAGAACTGATGGCCCTTCCCCAGTAGTATATAATTGAGTAAGAACAATGATTTGCTAATTAATGAAGATGGTGATTCTTTTTCAAAGATGAAAAACGTGGTACATTCTCTAACTCTTGAGACCAAAGCAGCAGCCTGTGGGCGAAGGGAAAGTGCGTTTTTGAACTGAGCAGCCATAATAGATCTACCATTTGTCATTCACTAAATGCTGAATGATTACACGCTGCTCTGGAGTGTAGTTGTTATATACAATCGGAGCTCTTATGTTCCGTAGCCAGCCCTCTCCCTCCTTCCCTGATATTCTGATCAGTAAGCACATGTGATCCAATCAGATTTTTGGTTCACCCTCCTTCATTCTATAGACTCTTTCCCTTCCTCCTTGCCATACGTGTGAGATGTACTTTCGACACCGGGACATGGTCTACTTGAGCCACGCTAGCATTTCTATTACTACCCTTTTGTTGCGCCCCCTTATGAGTTAGATCCTCCCCAACTACGCTCTCTAAATGAGCACGTGTTCTATCTTTTCTAAAGATTAAATAATTGCAGCCTCTACAGGCATACCATCCAAGAAAGATTCTGTCATGTTATTAATCTAAGTTTCTTATGATATTGGTCCACTGCTGCCATGCGTTTGGTGCTCCAGAACGTAGAGCACCAACAGCAGAGCCATTCCTGACTCGACAATTGGTTGGTGAAGTCGAGGAGTGAGTGGGTCTGGGGAATTCGTGTTCTCTTTCTAGTAAAGACGCCTTTACCATTTTAATGCATTTTCACTACTTGTTTTCACTGGCCACAAGCTGCTTCTGTTTGCAGCTCACCGTAGAATGCAACAGCCACACCAGACCCATGCAGGCAGGGCCCAGCAGCACGTCTTCAACAAGCCACTTGCCATCACCTCTCGCTGAAGGACTCTCATGTTCCGCACTACCTGCCCCTGATCTTTAGGCCCTGAAATCCACAGACCTTGGGCGGCAGGCTCCACTGCAGCATGTGGTCTCCTCATGCGATTCAGCAGGGGCCTTCCCATTGTTAGAGGAAGGCACCTATAATATCCTAACACTCCAGCCTGTCATAGCAACGTGTCCCTAGCAATGGCACTGCATTGCTTCCAGCACTCACTTCAGCAGATGAGCCTCTTCTCTACAAGTTTACAAATAAAAAAACTTGATTGAATTGCTGATAAAATATCGCAGTAGCTCAGTAGCTACAGGCACCCAACCCAGTGCTTCTAACATTGCAGAGTAAAATGACGATTTATAGTTAACCTCTGCAGAAAACAAGCACACAACCCCTGTGGTGCAGGGGTGGGGGCGGCCCCTTCTCAAAGACTTGTAAACCCCACTTCTCCACTTTCAGAGAGTTCAGCATGAGATCTCCATACACAATGACGTTCTCTTTCACGCTGATAAGATAGTCCCTGACCACCTCCCCCTTTCCCCCTCTGGCACCCACTCGGTTCCCTCCCGGACATAAGGCCCAAGCTATTGGAAGCCATTAATCAAGGCCATTTTGGAAGTACTTTCACCAGGAAAGATATAAATAGGGACTACTGGTGTTCTACCATTGATCTGGACACCCAACATTATGTAAGACAGTGCCGGCTCTGAGAAGACATTGATCACCAGTCCACCTGCTCTTACGCTTCTTCCTAAGTCACAGGGTCCCTGGTACACTCCGGTTATAGATCTTGTTGGACCCTACAACACACTCCCCTGCTCAAGCAGGTTTGTCATTGCTGCCTTGGACCATTTCTCCAAGTGGCCTGAAGGGGAAATTCGTGGAGTCCACCACTACAGACACTGCCCTACTCTTCCTGAAATAACTCTTCACTTCAGATGGGGAAGGCCTCCCTGAAACCATAATATCTGACAGTGTTGTCAAGCTCATATTATTTGCATGCAAACCTTCATAAGAGCCTGTGAAGTCCCACACCCTCCTTTCTCTATCATCCGCAAGGAAATGGAATGGTTGAAGGATTTAGTAGAGTCTTCACCTCCACCATAGATACATGCCATCTGGTGCTATCTAGGGTCAGTGGAACTTGCTTTTTACCTACAAGATGGTGGAAATTCTTTTATCCCTCCCACCTGGTGGCTCATCAGGAGTCATCCTACCGATTTGTCTGTAATCACAACCCTTCAACAAGCATTCTAGAGTGCAAGACAGACCTACAAATGCATGTGTGCCACTAGTATGCCCAATTGCTGCGTGCTAAAAATCAGCATGCCTAAGCATGTCTTGAAGAGTATCTCTAAGTGTAGCTCTCTAGCCCTGGATCACCGCAGTTCTTCTCGAAACCGTAAAATCTCCAGATAGGGTTTGGAATGTTGACCAGCTCGCCCATTTTGCTGAACCTAATGGCATAACAGTTACCCCCAAATGCACTGCTCTCCATATGCCCCAGTTTGCATGGTTTGATGATTCAGTTTCAGCAGTCACCATTATAGGGGGTCTCCACTCTGAGAGCAGCTTCTCCTACTCTTACAAAAAATCAGGCAAGCCACACTCCCAACATATAGAACCCAAGTGGAACAACTGCTAACTTTACACAATCACAGGCAAGTCCCCTTCTGATACCCAGAACCCAGGCGCTACTGCCTGTGAGCAGGATCTGGTTTCTCCACCGTCAACACCAGGTGAAGGATGGAGGCAGTGTTTCCAGGATTCCTGTCAGATTCAGGCAACAGACCCTCCTGCCACCTACATCTATTGACTCTCTAATGGCTCACAAGGCTCCTGTATCCGAACATGCTTCTATGTCCCCGCCCTTACTTTTCCTTTCCTCACCCACGTCCCTCAGTTTCCCAATACTTAGAAATTTGAGCAGGGAAGTCAACTTGAACATTTTCTTTCTTGTGGTTTTGTGCTAAGTGTCATTGTCAAGAATGCTGGTTTTGATATTAGGCCTAATGATTGACTGGACTATAGTGAACTCTGAAGATTTCCCACCAGTCCTCTGCTGTAGGTGACACTTTTCTGTGGTTGGTCTTCTCTTTCCCACTCTCCCTCTCGCCACACCCCCTTCCGTCCATCTCTTGCCAGTCCCCAAATCCCTTTGAAGAAAATAATTTGTTACAAATCTTTCAATGTTATTCATCACTCTTAACAAGTGTTTTATGCCTGTTTGTCATGTTTAACTATCGCTGTATAAGGACACATTTTCTAAAATACAACATTTGGACAGGGTTTTCTGAATTTTCTTGGGCGGAGAACCTCCCCTACTTAAGAGAGTTGCGGCCTCAGTTGCAGCCTGCCTGCAACCTTCGAGCTAATGGAGTAACATGGCGTCACTTTGAAAAACATTTCCAGGGCCACTTTGGGTTCCCAGGCCATGTGCCCTTTGTTCCAGAACATAGACCACTGACAGCAGAGGCATTCCTGACCCGTCCATTGGTTGGTGAAGCCCAGAAGAGAGACGTCTGAGGCATACCTGCTCCCTCTCTAATAAAGATCCCTTTACCATTTTGACGTCTTCTCAACACTCCTTTTCAAGGAGTGTTCTTTTAAATGTAAACATAAATCACCCAGCGTGAAGTCTTCAGTGAAATCTACAGAATTAAACTTTGAAATTAGCTTTGTATGCAGAGTGGAACACGCCACTGGCCTCTCCGAATCTACTAAAATTGCAATTATATGTGTGACTGTGTGCATTGGTGTGTTCTTTGTTGTTTATTTTTTGTTCTCATTATCACTGGGCAGCATGATGCCCTCTGAGATCATGAATCGAGTTCCAAAACATGACTTGTTGTTCAGTGCATGTGTTAAAAAAAAGGGCCTTAAGAGTGCCAAGGACGAGATATCTCGTCCTTGGGATTACCTCCACAGTGCCAAGGACGAGATAGCTCGTCCTTGGCACTTAAGGGGTTAATGAAGGAGAAAATGTTAGAAGGCTTTGAGTGGTGAAATACCGAAATCACCAAAAAAGGCCTTGGCACTGGGGGGGGGGGGGAACCCATGGCAGTTAAAAGGTTAAAGTGTATCTTTTTGACCCTTTTTCTAGCATTTCCGTGGACATAATGTTACATTTGTATTCATTATAATGGAGTGGCGAGGTGTGAAATGATGGAATCTGGTGTGTGCGCGGGATTCCAGAGTGGAAGGTGGGGCGGAGAGAGAAGGTTTGTATTCAGAGGAAGACCGTTGGAGATAGCGAGAGAGGTGGCAGGAAAGGGAGGCATAGAAAGCACAGCTGCTGTTATATGACGACTTAATCTTGAAGAATAAATACCTGGAATGCACACATCGAGTGAGGCGTCTTCTTAAAAGATAACACCCCAGTTATGCACTCCTCTTTATGTGGTGTGGCCGGCAGGGGTTTTGCTAGGTCTGGAAATGATCTGGGGCTACGCTAATGACAGGACTAGGGGCTGGCTTGACTTTTGGTTGTAGCCCTTGAGCTACTTTCCGGGGCTGCAACCAAAAGATCCGGGGCTAAAGCCCCCTCAGCCCCCCGCCCTAGCAACGCCTCTGGTGGACGGACCCTCTTGCCCTGTGTAACATGTAGCTGATTGGACAACAATTTCCAGAGCGGTCTTTGGTTCTCTGGCCAGACCTAGCAGTGACGTTCGAAATCAGATCCCCGGCACCTCCAACGATGGCCATCACTGGAGCATCCTTCCACCTTTGGATTGAGGTGTCAGTTCCACTCTATTTGTACCCATGTATACTTCTTTAAGAAGGTCTAATACTAGATACCTATCTGCATTTATAAAACATCCATAGTATCAGATGAATTATTGAAATATGCCAAACATTATATTCTCTTCGCCTTCAGGCCGCTTCTCGGCCTTAACGATCAGGCCAGAGTCAGCATTATTGGTAGAGAAGAAGTAGCCACTACTTCTGGCTGGTGCCACTGCAGCAGGTCTGCCCAGTTCTTTTACATACAGAAACATGATTATGTTCCTAGTTTTAATCAGTGGCCCTAGATTTGCATACATGCCACTTTTAAGACAGTTGTGCAGGCTTACAAGTTGTATATTTAATGCAATAAGCATCATTATTCCCTTGCTTTCATTGGTACCTACATGGTACTCCTTACAGCAGTTGTACAGATTCTAACACAGTTTAAGGCGTTATCCTCGCCGGACTTGGTGCAGGCATTGGGAAAGGAGGTGGTGAAAGCATACACCCCGGATCTATGAAGAGATGCTGCAACAACGTTTGTCTCATATCACTTGAATGGGGCATGAGGCATTGCCATGTCCAACGGTTTAGCCGGATCTTTTGGTCGCCCGGACAGATGTGAAGGAGGAACTTAATCTACAAAGAGGTTTTTTGGAACTGCAACAGCTCTAGAGTTGCACACTGGCCGACGTGATCTGGTTCTGTCCTGAAACTCGCGGTTTTGGAAATGGATGCTGGAGATGATGCATATGGTGCTGGAGGGGGATGTCCCAATGAAGGCCTGAATTCTCAGCGATGAGGAGGCAATACCATGCAAGGCCTGGCTTTCTAGATGTGCCCTGCTCTCTAAAAGAACCATAACTGCGAGACACCGGAGGTCCTAAATGTTCAAGATTGCATAAACAAACTGCTGACTCGCTCCCCAATAGAGCGGGACCTCTCCAGATACAAAGAGTACTTGGGTTCACTCAGAACCACCAGGGACCCCTTCCTAGAGGTGTGTACCTGCATTTCCATTATCACCTGTCGGAGTATGCAGCGGGCTCCCTTTAATATCTGTCCAGGATGCATCCGACTTGTGAGTCCTGCGGTCCCTGGAAGCCACTCCCCACCTCTACCTGGCCTTGTTCTCTCCATCGATAATCCTTGTGATGGTAGAAAGGGGACCACTTGCACCTGGCTCTTGTCCCAGGGGTTAGACTTCTGTAACCCTCATCTCCCAGTGTGTGTGGAATTATATGCAAGTAATCTTCCATAGTCACTTTTACATGTGTCTAAAGTATGTCTAGAAGTGCACACTTCTAATTGCTGATGCCACTATTTTTAAACTTTGTTTCCCACATTTTTCAGATTTCATGTTGGCTGTACCTGGTTTTAAATAAATAAACTCTGAATTCAAAAATGGAGAATATTATGATGACTGTTAAATAAATGAAATACCATGGATAGATCAGATCAATAGATGTTTTTAATAACAGGGTAAATGATACCACATATCCAGTAAACTCCATATATTTGAAAATGCATGCAAATAATCAAACATAAGAGAAGGCAGACTGTAAGAATTGGAACAATAGACTCGGCTGTTTAAATTACTATCGAAAATCAGATGAAAACCAAATCCATTGTATTTTAAGGCATATTTTAAGATTGTTTGCAAAGACATTTTTGTCAAACAAATATGGAACTAATTATAAAATAAAAAATAAAATAAAACAAAACATGTACATGGCATGATCTAAAAAGTTTTCTGCACACACTGTGTTATCCGAACATCTTATTGAGTGAAAATGTGCATTTGATCATTTGCACTACGAAGTGCAAAAGAGAGGTGTAAATAGCAGTCAAAATTACCTTTACACCTTCCTTTTGCACAACATGGAATTTGCCCTGTTGCGCAGGCCCCTATCTGGTATCATTGGATCATACTCTTATTAGTCATATTCAATTCAGCAATGTCATTCATTATATTTGTTCTCAGAACATAATCTGCTTTTAAATAAAAAGTCAATTTGTTATATGGATTTATTGTAGTCATAAGCCGACCCGTGTTTCGACCCAATGGGTCTTTATCAAGGCTCGCAGTAAATCATATGTGATGTTAGAAACGCCTATGATACGGTAGGTTTTTAAGCTTATCATAGTGCCTTTGGATATCGTCTAAGAGTTCCCTCTTGTGTACTGCTAGCATGAAAGTTCTAATTAATGCTCAGCTGCTCAGTTGTTTAATTCTTTATTCCGCTGCTCACAATATTTTCGCGTTTGGTTAAGTTTGCTTCCCACATATAAGGTAATTCCCTATTATTAGGTCCTAATGTGACGTCTGTACATAATTTTGGGGTGGGCTGCTTCCTTCTGCAGATATTGATGTAAAGAATCAAGGACAGTGACACTCTGGTTATTTATTTAATTTAATTGATTTAATTGTTATTTATATAGCGCTTATAGCCCGAAGACATCTATGTTTGGGATACCACCAGATTGGCAAATTGGAGAAGGCAGGACAGAAATTAAAGGGAGCTGTCATTTTATCTGCTACTTCTAGCAAGGGTGCAAGTACGTAGACATCGTGTACAAGAACAACCCCTACAGATAGGGCGCTGGTCTGCATCAATAAGGAGATACTTTCAATTGGATCGCAATCCATATGAGGGAAATATGCTGGTGACAGACCAGGTTACATGCGTGGACCTCATCCAGAGATGAATAATTTGTTTTTGAGGTATATGCCTCTCTATCGACTCTCAGTCCAATGGTTACAGGTGGCTTAGTTTTGGTTGCTTGGAATACATAACCCATAGGAACCAAAGAGTTGAGCACGTTTGCAGTTTGCACAGAGCACTCCTCTTTTACACAAACTAGGATGAGGGCCAAACATTGATTTTCAGCAATTTACTGATCAAATCACACATTTATTTAAAGGAAGAGTGAGGGGGGAAAGGTTAGAAGGGCGACAAAATCTGATTGTGTGCCATCCAGCTCCCCTCGCTTTATGTAAAAGAGCGGTCTGTGTGTATAGTGGTGTGATGTCACCTTTGCTGTCAGCACCTCTCTCGAATGTGTGTACTTGGTCTCACTATAGCATTCAGAGAAAGATGGTTCCTGCCAACCAACTCAATGGGAGCATCTCAAAGTTGGTCCGTTATTGTGTACTAAGTAACGTATAATAAATTGAACATAGTTACCTGAGAACCTAAGTGTAGAGGATCCTGTTGGATACCAGAAGGGTGACAAGTCATGTGAAATGGACCCAGGTGTGTCTTGCTGTGGGGGAGCAGCTGAGGAGCAGTAGACCACAACCCCCTCGCCATTTTGGGTCCCATCCAAGTGGGGTGGTACTCTATATTGGAGCAGTCAATTGTGTTTTGTTCCAGTGTGGTTTCTTCGGAAAGAATCAAGGTGTTAATGTATAATAAATTGAACATAGTTACCTGAGACCCTGACTGTAGAGGATCCTGACAAGTCGTAAGTGAAATGGACCCCGGTGTGCCTGGCTCTGGGGCAGCAGCAGACCACTCCCCCTGCCTGTTTGGGCCCCACCCGAGTAGGGTGGGGCTCTATATTAGAGCAGTCAATAGTGCTTTTTTCCAGTGTGGTTTCTTCGGCAGGAGGCAAGGTGGTTTCTGGGGGTCAAGGATAGAGAGGCCCTAGTTAGTGCCTGCTGCATGCTGGCAGTTGGATCTGGGGCCATCACATAATCCATTTTTTGGGCTGGAGAGATGCCTTGTCTTGGAAGCAAGATGACGCAGAGCAACACAGGTTCGATCCCCTGGTCTCCGCTTTGAAACCTCTGGATATTAAGCACGTTATCAATAACCCATTACAATGACTTGCAGTGTCAGGATACGTGGACAGTGTGACGAATCTAGACAAATTGTCCATTCTCCCCAGTGGGGAGCCACCCCTTTGAGGTTAGGATGGTGAGCCTGCTACGCAAGTCCCTCCCAGGAGTCTGGGCACAGGGGACTCACTGGGAGTGACTCCACTCTTAGGGAAAAGGACTCCCTTGCAGAATAGAACTCCCCATGCAAAACAACATATCTGCATACATGCAACAGTTGTGGAAACTGTTGCATTCCCTGCTGCTACTATAATGCACGAAGATTCCTCATTGACTCTATTGGCTTCAGGTAATGGTGAATCTCGCCTCATCATTTCATTGATTCAAATGACGTGTATATAACAGGACATTGAATTATGAATGGTGGAGGAACTCCCTCGTTGTGAGGAGAGCAAGTGCTGGTCAGAGGTGAGCCCCTGGAACATCGATGTCCTGGAGGGGCAGAGCCACGTCGAGCTGCAGAGCCAGCAGTGACGTGCCGAGTGAGAAACCCTCCAGTTGGAGGCTGGAAGGCAGGTACCTTGACCGAGCAAGAGGCTCTGGTTAAGGGGAAGGAGATGACAGAAAGCCAACCATCTTCATGAGTGGGGTGGCCACTGCAGGGCAGTGGTGGGCCTGACACCCAGTGACAAACACAGAGACCTAAAAGAAGAGAGGAGCCCGGGGTCTAAAGTTCCCGCCAACAAGCACATTTCCCGCCTCTAGTGGTACAAACGGTGAAAGAAACACTATAGATGTGTGGGGGTGAGGGAGACGTATGACTGCAGTTTTCATGGAGGAGTGAAACTGATGCAGGTAAGAAAGACAAAGTGAATTGTGATGAATCCAATGACGTCATCACGCCTTGTTCAGAGATAGCCTCTCCTCCTGTGTCTAGGGAACGGCAGCCATTACCTGATCCTGGCTATTTGAGGGAGGACCACATGGGGCGGAGGCGACCCTCAGGCGGGGGGTAAAGCAACATCATTGGGTGAGACATGGTATCCCCCATTCACTTTTAGGGACACCACTTCAGTACCTAAAGTCCTCACGGCATATTGTGGCAGTAATCCTCAACACTCCCCAAGACGTAGTCGTAGAACTCTCAAACAGCCTGCAGTGTTATCAGAGAGGACCTGCAAATGTTGGAGATGCTGACGCTTACTGAAGCATGAGCGATGCAGAGAGGGGCACATGCGGAAGATGCGGAAGCCACCTAATAATACCAGTGAGCCCAAGAAAGCAGAAAGGGGGTTCCGGGGTGCTTCGCAGCCTGGACCAAAGAGAAACCTAGAAGGGAGGGCCCGTTCTGAGGCAGCGAACAAGGAACATGGGACATTTTGAAAACCACAAAGTGAACAAAAGTAAATTTGGGAAAAACAAGTGTTGTGCAAGTTTGGAACCCACACCCATAATTACATATGGTGAAAACAATTCTCAAGGAAGACTCCTATTCTCTCAGTGGGTGTCCTTGCTGGAGAGTACACCAGGATGACCGCGAGAGTGAAAAATACAATTAAGACCTGGCAGGAGAGTATACCAGGCATTGTGTGAGTCTGGGACCCGCACCCATACGTGTAATTGTTGAAATATACCATCTCAGGGAGAATCATACCCTTAGAGATATTGTCCTGGCAGGGGAGTATACCAGGACATATCAGAGTGAAACGGGCATTGAAGAACCAGGTGTTTTGTGAGTCCAAGAATCCAAAGGAAGATATATGCCCTTAGGATTTTGAACTGCATTGAATATGGAAAAGACCTGGAGAAGGGAGTCATTTCCCCTGGAATGAGTTGCAACATCAAGAGGATGGGGTTATACTTTTGGGCTACAAAGAACTTGGTTATTCTTTTGAAACTTTGTTTTGCTGGAGAAAAACCTGGGGCACAGGGTCATTCTCTGGAACTGTTAACATTGTCAGTTTAACTTTGTTGGATTTATACCTTTTTGTTGAACTAGAACAGTTGAGCACTTTTAAAGCCAAAGACACCACCCTTAACACCTTACTTTCAGAATGAGAGGGCTAGGATAGGATTTCGGACAAAGGACATTTTGCTTTGGACATCTTGACACAGGAAAGGCCCTTAGTTTTTGGTTGAGATAGGGAAATACCTCCTAGATTAGGGATAGTGAAGCGTTTTCCAACCCCTTTATTATTTAATGAAAGTTTATGCCAAGCACTAGGAGTCCTCTGTGTCCTGGTTCCTCACAGAATGGAACGGGTAACCAACCCCATTAACCCATAGAGAAAGAAACATGCACAATGTGATTCAAGGCTGGAATATCCGCCAAACATATGGACAGTCATGAATTTAACAGGCATCTGTCCCCACTAACCCGCAGATTAAGCGATACGAACAATGGGATGCAAGGCCGGAATAGCCACCACAAGTATGAGAAGTAACAAAAACGAGATGGGCAAACAGCCCCAATGAATGAAAGCAGAAAAGATACAGACACTGTTAGTGATAGGGCAATATAGGAGTTTTCTTTTAATTTAAATAAAACTCTTTTTGAACATGTCACTAAGATGCTCGACTCCTTCTTCCGGTTCATCATTTTTGGTATCGGTTGGGGGATTCTGGTGACCCGAGACCGAGGAAGACCCCCGGCCATTAGCCTATGGTCATCTTTTATCCACATCCCGCATATGGGACATTTACAGATCAAACCATCACTAGAGCGGGCTCCCAGAGACAACATGGTAGAACAACCAGAGCAAACTGTCCTCCTTACAAAACTCCTAATCAATTCCCAGGTGGAATACCTCGACTCCCCCCTCGAAAAAGATTTTCAGGCCAAAAGATCTTTAGCCAACGAATCACTATGACATCACTCGATGGTGCTCCTGCAATGGCTGATTGAAAACCAGGCCAGAGCCGAACAATGTCACCAGGATAGTCTCGACCGACTAGTGGGCTCCAACTTTGAAAGGCTCGCCACCCAATTCCAGTGGGACTAGACCCTAAAGATTTGCTATTTGTCCCCTCTACTGAGGGGAGATTTCCAAGCTTGCTACCAAAATATCAACCCCCTCGGAATTACCATCTTCCACCTTCCGAAAGCACCCTTGAGTTGGCCGGCCGCATTCAAAACACTGGATGCCAATGTTTAGGAAAAAGAAGTCCACCGAGGTATTGGAAGCAGTTTCCTTGGAGCAGTTTATCCACGCTCTACTTCCTTCCTTACAAAAAGCCATATTCCAGCAACTTCAACCCTCACTAGAAATGGCCATACAAATAGCTCAAGCCCGCACATTCTTTAGAGCTAACGGGATACAAGGGATTCTAAAACCCTGGATACATTCCTGGTAGTGGAGACCCTTAGAAAATCAGAGAAACCTGCCCCTAGCAAATTCTACCTGAGGGATGAGTCTATTGGAAATAATCCCACTTTCCCAATAGTCAATTTAACACCGAAGGGCAAATTCTTTTGTTCCGACCTCACATACTTGCTTCTCTTGTGTCGAAAAGGTGCACTTTGCCCGCCTCTGTATCAAAAATAAGACAGAGGAGCCTATCGAAATAGGATGTGTATGTGCAGAAGAATGGCAGAGGGAATGGGAGGAAGGCTAGGCAGATAGTCCAGAATGGTGGAGGTTTGGTACTGCAACCCTCGACCCTCCGAAGGTAAGAAAATCTTCCTGGTTAACAACATCCATGCTGAAGCCCTGATTGATTCCGGGAGCAAACAGACTGCCATCCATGCCAACCTTATAACTCCCAAAGATCTAAAAGAGGTGGGGGTGATGAGGATTAATTGTGTCCACTGGGATGTGGAGACCTACACAAGAATTCCCATCGCCCTAGAGGTTAGAGTTAATTCCACCAAAATAAAGAGTGCAGTAGTCCCCAGCCTAACGGAGCAGGTAATCATAGGGACTGACTTCCCCACGTTGCCAGATCTCCTGCACCCTCCTCCTGAAATAAAATCTCCCAAATACTCTCCCTTATCATCTTGGTAAACGTTTGAGTAAGAAAACCATCTGTATGAACCTGGGAAACCACTCTCCTAACAGGGACTATAGATCCTGAGTAAGAAAAACTCTCAGGCAATCCACAGAACATGAAAGAACAGGACAGTGAGGACTTTCAAGTCGTTTCCCACTTCCTTATCACGGGAGTGCCTCTCATTTAACATGAGGGGTATGTGACACATTTGGACAATGTGTCACTTCTCCCCAGAGGGGAGCCACCCCCTTTGAGCCTAGGGAGATGAGCCACTATGCAAGACCCTTCATATGGGCATGGGCAAGTGGGACCTCACTGGCAGCGATTCCCCTCTCAGGGACAAGGACTCCCATTCCAGCATGGAACTCCCTGTCCAAAACACTCTTTCTGCCGACATGGGTGTTGGGGAAACTGTAGCATTCCCTGCTACAACTATAAGGCATGAAGATTCTTCACTGACTCTATTGGCTTCACGAAAATGAACTATGAATGGAGGAGGAGCCTTTGGTGACATGCCAAGTAAGAAACACGTGAGCTGAAGGCTGGAAGTTGGGTACCTTGAACGAGCAAGAGGCTGTGGTCAAGGCTGCGGCGAGGAAGGAAAAACAGCTGTCTTTGTAGGTGGCGTGACCACTGAAGAGCAGTGGTGAGCCTGGCACCCAGCAACTAATACTGAGACCTGAAAGAAGAGAGGAACCCGAGGTTTTGAGCTCATTCTGACTAGACTCTTTCTTGCTGTGAGAGGTACGAATGAGGAAAGAGACAATGCTGACGTGTGGAGGCGAGCAAGGTGTATTGCTGCAGGTTTCCAGGAGGAGTGCAAGCGATGCAGGTTAGAAAGACAAAGTGAACGTAAGGGGCACCCAGTGAGAAAGGTATACAAACAATGTGATTCAAGGCTAGAATAGCCACCAAACATATTCAGAGTCATGAATCTAATAGGCACCCGGCCCCACTAACCCAGAGAGAAAGGGATGCGCACAACGTGAAGCAGCCGCCAAAAGTATGGGAAGTGATGAAAACGAGATGGGAGAATGGTCCCAATGAATAATAGTGGGAAAGATACAGAGACAGTGTATACAGGCTGAACCAACCACTACGAGTATATAGGAAGCACAGACACAGGGCCTGTGTTCAAACGGGGTGAATGGAAGGTGAATACGCTGTAACCCTGACCGCAAAGTGCATAAAATCATGGGAAGCAGTATTCCCCGTCTCGGCAGAAGCCCTTAACTAAATTTGTACTGAGAATGAAGACACTTAACCACAGAGCTAGAGGGCTTTGGGAAGTCCCAATGCTACAAAGGTGGAAAAAAAAAGAAGAGTGATTTAAAAGCATCCTGAAAGGATTGGAACATTTTAAAAATCAGAAACTGTTTAAGACAATTTGCAAGAACTGAGACTGAGAACAAATCGAATACAAGTGGTATAGTTTGGCATTTTTCAAAAGTGGTAGAGCCAGTTAGGAACTTAGGATTCTGACAGAAGACATTTTGTTTGGACTTGATGTGCACCCTTAGCTTTACTTTTCTTAGGTAGGGAATTCCCCTCATGGTGATAGGGCAAGTTAGGAGTTTTCTTTTAATTAAAATAAAACTCTTTTTGAACATGTCACAATTACTAAAGAGATGTGGCAAGAGGATCTTCCTGTTCGGCTTCAATAGAGACTATGATGACGTTGCAGCTGGGTAGAAGCACGACTGCACTTCCTGGTCCATTTGAACGTAATGTCAGTTGTGTGAATATTGATGCAGAAGTATCTGTGGTCCCCATGGAAAACAATGCAGGGAAATGTTGAGACCCAGAACGTTGGTTAAGTACTCACCTGTTACTTGAAATAGATTCCCGACCAAAACCCCACTGTTGACGGACTGTGAAATGTGTGAGGGCGAAAGGCCAGCAAAGGGAACGGTCCATGGGACCATCGGTCGGGAATGCAGTGTACGGCCTGATGACCTTTGGTTGGAACAATGTGAAACATCGCAGTGGTGGCAGAATCCATTCAGGTACTATTACCTAGACCCTTGGGAAAGGTGTAAACACCACCCACAGAGCATGCAGATGGGAGAAAAACAATTAAAAGTATGGTGATGGATACAGGTTTGTGTAGAGAGAGTTTAGTGCCAAGATCTCCAACCAGTAGATCGTGAGATACTGGTAGCTCCCTGTGCCAGACACCAAAATGAGCACTGTTTATTTTGATGTCTGAAGTACTTGGCCTCTTTCCCTGCCCTCTCCTCTTTCAGCAAAGCAGACAGTTAAAAGGTGTGTGTATGGTGAGAAGAGGGGCTGCATCGGGGCTTGAAGGGCATGTGGCCTTTTTTACCGTGAGGTGATGGCTGATTAGAAAATGGGAAGCATGCCATTTGAAACCAAGCTGGCGCTGTGATGGTTTCAGTCTCACTGTTTCTTTTACAACCATAATCACCTATATCCTCTGACAATATTGACCAACAACTAACATAACCAAGGGGACAGGGGTACAACAAAGGAGTAAACCACCTGGGTCTGCTCTAACTTGAAATACATCCAAAGTGTATTCTAGTTCCAGTATTTATCCTTCCACTGTTGTGCCAAAACCAATCTTGCTGACTGAATCGGGTGGGTCAGTAGCGTTGGGTTAGGACCTTAAGTCGGATATACATTTGCAGAGCATCGGTTTCCAAGTTTTACCACTATTTGCTCCCGTGGGATCACCCATTTTGTTATTGATTTAATGTGTGCAGGACCTCCTTCCAGAATGTTTGGATGATAGGACAGCCCCACCACATATGACCGAGGTTTCCCAGTGCAACACAGCCCCTGCAGCAAAAGGAGTAGTCCGGCTTTCCTTTATAGATTCTTTGGGAAGTCAAGTAAAACCAGAAACCATTTTCATATGTATTCTCTTTTAATTAGAGTGAATTTAGAAGATTGTTGGGCTCCCCCCAAATGCACATCCATTCCTCCTCTGTGATGAGGAGCCCCCCAACCCCAGTTCCTGCTCACATTTCCTCATATGGGAATCGCTCCTCGAGTCCTTACCTAGGAGTTCATACACCCTAGTTTTGTTCTTCTTTTGCAAGCTGTCCTAAGGTGAATTCAAAACTCGTTGGACGTAGAGTTCCCACCTTAAGGAAGTACTTAAGGCAGGAACTCTACCTCCAACTAGTTTCCTTGAGTGAAGCCCAATGCTTCAGTTGTGTATATCTGAACCGCTGGTTTCACGGACCCCAAACTTACTCTTGCTGTCTTTGAATGACATTTGTCTATTCCCATATAGCTGCCGTAGCTGTGCAAGGCCTCCCTCTACCCAATGGTTAAGAGTGTTTCTACTCGTTCCCGGTGAAAACTTTGGGTTTCGTATGAAGGTAGAGAGGGTCCCTCCTGCTATCCCCAAGTGTGTCTGGCAAGCGTCCCAATGATGCAGTGTAATGTGCGTTTTGGGGGCGGCTATAGATTTCTTGCTAAGTAATGGGTGCAGGTCCAGTGCCAGCGGGGCAGTTTCTGCTCCATATCTCCCCAGTGCTTTTGCTCCTTATCCAGTCCCCAATCAAATACATTTTCCAGTTGGGCTGCAAGAAAATATTTCTTCAGGTGTGGTGTTTAACCTAATAGATATAAAACGAAAGTCAAAATTAAGGTGATTTTTAAATCAAGAGATTGACGTCAATCAGGAGGGTAAAAATCAAAGGAAACAAATAAAGACAAGACTCTTAAAATATCAACAGTAAAACGAGATATTAAAAATTGATAGAAAGTGTAAACGAAGGAACAAAAAGAACATCATTGCATAGACATTTTAAAAGCAGATAAAATATTTGGATTTTTGGATAGATAAGCAGGTATTGATGGTACCTGCTCACATTGATCAGTGTGGCATATTTGATAACATAAAGAGAAGAATAAAAAATCAGGTAAGTATGTCGAAGTATAGGCAATCGAAATTGACACGTCACTATGGGAGACACTCCTCTTTTACACTTATTCAGTACATTACCAAGATATAAAGCTAAGATAAGGAAATATAATTCGGAATGTGCTTGAGGCATGACTAATAAGATACTCATGTCATGGCCTCATGAAGGTTTGCTGTCAAAAACAGTACTGACACATATGCCAAAGTATTTGCATGCAACATATAAGGGAAAGAAGTTACCGAAAAGGTTGGCTGTTTTAGAGCTATGAAAGATGTATCAGAGCGAGAAAGAAGATCCAGCAGAGAAGGAGTGGATGCTTAGTCGGCATAAAGTGGAGGATAAAACACTTTTGGCTCCCCTTTTCCCCTCCAGAAAACAAGAGCCTAGATACAGAGGAGAAGGGATTTTATCCTTTAAAGGAATTCCAAGAAGCGTCAAGGTTCGTTTACTCGACATATGAGCTCCCGCTTATAACAGTGAGGACAATATGGAAGAGGGTAAAATCAGAGACCGCAAATATATCTCAGCACTCGATGAAAGTAAACAAAGTGATGAGAGAAAGGATAGGTAAGGATAGGTAAGATAAACAGATGGAGACAGAGGAAGAAGGAAATAAGCAGATAGAAATAAAGGACAAAACTAAGGGAATAACAATAGCACAGAACAAATGTATGCGAGTACAGATCTGACTGAAACTGGATGATAAGGGCATTGATGGGGATTGAGAAAGAGAAGAGCGGGAAAAGAAAGAAAAGGGAGAAGAGAGGGCTTATAAAGAAGAGAAAGAAATAATGCAAGTGAAGGGAAGAACAAAGAAGGTACAACTCAAGGAAAGATAAGAAGAGAAGAGAAAAAAGCACAAAGAATGAAAGAATGCAGGTTGCAAAGAAGGCGTGAGGAAGATGCATAAAGGGAGATAAGGAGAAGGGAAGAATAAATGAATAGAAATAGGGGACTGAAAGATGAGATAGATTATGTCATAGAAGCTTAGTGCTGATCAAAGCACAAGAACAACTGGAGGAAGAGAGAGGATCACAACAGCCCCGCAGGGGTCTGCAAAGAATGTGAAGGTTACCAACACGGGCTGATGAGCAACATACAGAAGACACGGGGAAAGGAATTTGGGATTTAAATATGCAAATGAGGGAAGAAGATGGACATAAAACCAAGAGAATGTAGAAGGAGTTTGTTTGAGGGAAACTGGAGTTAGGTCAGATTACGCCATGACAGATGAGCATAGAACACTATCTTTAAGTAGACTAGATTTTGATGATGCAGAAAAAGATAATAGTCATACAAGATGGGGCATAAAAATGTCAGACAAAGAAAGGGAAGCAAATGAAAGCGCTCAAAGGGAGAGTGCATGTAGATTTACAAAAGAATCAAGTGTAGAAAAAAGGGTAAAATGTTCAGATTTAGAGGACCCCAAAGAGAGAACTCCCGAATCAACACTGTATACTGAGCGACCACAAGCACGATTGCACAGTACAGGGGATGTATCACCGCCTTATGTACGCAAATTAAGGGCATTTTCAGGACGGAGACAAATGGGCGAGACTAGCCCCACCTGGAAAACAAGGAGTGTAGGCAGGTATGATTGCGGACCAGGATTCTCACAATTCCCATTATTAGAGAAAGGGGGAGGACGACCACTATATATACCGTGGCTACAAATTTACAAAGACAAGTTAAGATGTAAATTACCAAGTTTAACTGCTGGAGCAGGAAAATGGATCTATGAGCTAGAGAGAATGACATCAGGAATGACATTAGCCATAGGTGACATGAAAGGCTTTCTAGCAGCTATTATAGGGGAGGGAGCTGATGACATTTGGAAGAGAGCAGCATATGTAGGTGTGACTGCACAAAGCATGCCACACAATGAAGCGTCATTTAGTAACTGCAGAGCAGATGTATGGCGGGGGCTCAGAGTACAATACCCCTATACATCAGATATGGGAGCGATAATGACTAGGAAAATGGGGGAGGATGAAGAACCTGTTGTTTACATTCAAGATATTCAAGGATGCTGGCGCCTTGAGATGTGTGAACTGTGGGATAAAGCAGTAGCATTATTTTACCACATTTTGTGTCACGGACTGCCCGAGCCAGTACAAGGGCAATTGAAGAAACAGGTGGCAATGGAAGCGACGCCATGGCCAGAAATACAATCGACAATCATGCATCACTGCCGATTGATGAAGGAAAAGAAAAAGAAGAAAGCCGTGAGAAGAAAACAGGAGGAAGGGAAGTTAGTCCAGAAAAAGTTGTCAAAAATAGCCATAGAGGGAGCGGTATTGACAAGTAATGAAGTAATGAAGGTGGGGTGACACAGGAGATGCAATCAGTGCAGCAAAACAATGTAGTGTATCCCACGGATCAGAGTGGGTAACATTTTTGCCCAAGAGGGAATGGGCCTAGAGGAGGACGACGCAGTGGATTTCAAAACCTTCAGGTAAGAGGAGGATGTAATGACAGACAGCTGCAACAATATTGGAATTGCAGAAGAATAGGACCGGTAGCCAGAAACAGAGGAGGCATGCAGAAAAATTGGCAAGCTCTAAGAAGGGGAATGGGCTATGCTCCGCAATATAATACAGAACCGCTGAAATATTATGTCCAAGATCACACGCACGACATATGCGCTGCAACCACAGCAAATGCAGCAAGTGCCATTACAAATGCAATCGCCACAAGGTCAATCACAGCAAGTGCCCATGCAGATGCAACAAGTCCAAACTCAGCAAGGACAGACACAGAAGGCCATGGTACCAAAAGGGCATATGACTACAGGAGTCCAGCAAGCACCTGTACCCAAATTAAGGAGTGTGACTGTGGTAGGAGGAAATCCTTTCGCAAGTACTGGGATGAATGTATATCCATAATAGGATAGCCCACATAGTTACCTGATGTATTCAGTACTATCAGTGACACCAGACCCTCAAGAGGAACCAAGAGTCAAGGTGACGATAGGAGGCAAGACATTTTCATTTCTTGTGGACACTGGAGCAAACACGTTCCTGTGTCTGTGACGGAAAATATCCAATGTCAGGTATTGCAATGAATGCGCAGGGATTCTCTGGGGTGATGAGTTTAGTTCCTTTTACAGAAGAATTGCCAATCTCTATATGAGAACACGACATGTCAATGCCATTATTATATTCTAGCTGAACGCCAGTTAATAAACAAAAGAAATCCATCAGATACCCAGAGAGAGAAATTTTGTAATATGTCTAAGCTCTATAAACTAGCAATTGTCTCACCAAAATCCACTGCATCCAATGACAGAATTTCCAACGCTAAGTCAGATAACAGGAAGATCTTCACTATCTTTAGGGAATTGGACACCTGCCCCCCCCCCTCCCCAACTCCTGTTCTCACCAAGGACAAAGCTTGGTGCACTAGTATCCAACTGGCAATGCTCAATAAAATCAACACCCTGGAAAAAAAAAGATTTTAAGCAACCAAACCAACTACCATACACTCCCCTCTGCCTCAGCCACAATGACCTCCCCAGCCTGCTCTAAGCCTGTGATCCCCCAGTTTTGCTTCAAAGAGATCTCAGAGTTAGAAGTCTTAGCAATCATCTAAAGTTTAAAACCATGGAGATGCAAAGGAGATACATGTCCTGCCTTCCTTATCAAAGACTGCGCATAAATTCTAACACTGATCATCACTACATTCATAAACTCCTCCTTCTCGACAATTACAGTGCCTGTCAGCCTCAGGGAAGCTGGGTACACCCCCTCCTAAAAAGAAATTTCCATAGGCCCTTCCATTCCTACCAACTACAGGCCCATCACAACTGTCCCCTTCCTGCTAAAAATCCTAGATCGGGCAGCCTATCTCAAGTCCAACACTTCCTTGAAGCCAACCACGTCCTGGGCATACAACAATCTGGCTTCCCTCTAGGCCATGCCACAGAGTCTGCCTTGTTGGACCTAAAAACCTAGTTGGATGAAATCAGAGACAAGGGAAAGCCTGCACACCTCATCCTCCTAGATATGTCCTCTGCATTTCATCTGGTAGATCACAAAATCGTATGCCACCACCTCACTACCTCAGCCAGTTTCTCTCCAGAGGCTACCACATGGATCTCTTCCTTTCCTGAAGGAAAAGTCATGAGGGTATTTGCAGAGAACGCCAATGCCACATCATCCCCTATCCCGTGTGGAGTACCTCAAGGCTTGTGCATATCTCAATCCATATACACCTTGCCCCTGTTTGACATCCTGGATTCTACCGGCATAGCCTATCCTAACTACGCTGGCGACACCCAAATCTTACTCCCACTCACAGGCAATTACACATACGATTCCAACATCCTTATCAACACTTACTCTATGATTCAGTCATGGATGGCAACAAACCGCCTATGTCTAAAAGGTGACAAAACTGAAATCTTGCTTGTCCGACCACCTGCAGTGCTAATAAGCCTTAATGAACAATACAATGCCTTTCACATTGATAACACTCTAGTCCCTTTCTCTGTGTCTGTCAAAACCTTAGGGGTTTATCTTGACACTACCCTCTCCATGTCCTGCCAAGTGATCGCTATTTCCTCCTCAGCAGCATACGCCACCGAAGTTTTAAATGCTTTGTGACCCTTCCTTTCTAAAGACAGCTGCTTAGCATTTGCCCAAGCAGTTATCGGGTTGAGGCTCAACTACTGTAATGTCCTCTTCGCAGGCACCTCTTCTAAAAACCTCCAACAAACTTCAAGTAATACAAAATAACACCCTTTGAGTAGCGCTTAACATTCCTAATAAAGAACATAGCTCAGCTGCCAGAAGTGATGCGCACTGGCTGCCTGTTTAAGAATGCATCATTTTGAAAACCTCGGCGATCACCCATAAGTGCCTATCCAATACAGCACCCCCCTAACTCACCCAGAAAATAACCAAAGCCAACTGAACAAAACCTACCAGGGCACCCTATTCTCACCTCCTACTTTTACTTTACCGAAAGTCAGACGTGCTAGAGCCAGAGGCTCTAGCTTCCCCTACATCGCAGCCAAACATTGGAATTCCCTCCCCCTACATTAAGAGTCGCATAATCACACTGGGTATTCTGGAAAGCACTAAAAACACAGCTGTTTGACTACACTGCCTCACACTTTCCGTCTCCTGTTCTCTCCTCACATCATTACCTGTAACTACTCAAAATTCTCTACAATTGTACTGAATGCAAATGACTTGTAACTGTAAAAGCGCATCAATGCCCTAGCGTTGTTTGGGCAAGTTATAAATTAAATAAATAAATAAATAAATAAATAGGGCATGATTTAATGACGAAACTTAACATGACGATATATTTTACTGATGTAGGAATAGTGTGTTTCACTCCAGGGATACATTATATGAATGAGAGAGAGTTTATATTAGCCTTTACAGGCCAGAAAACATTACAAGGGGTCCATTTGGAGTGACTGTTTTATTATCATGGTTGTCCAGTAGGAAAGGTACATTATTAAGAATTTCTGATTAGTTTCTGTTCAGACCAGAAATCCCTATGAATGATAAAGAAGTGCATATTATCCTCTTGGAGTTAGAAGCAGCAGTGGTCAGAGAGGAAAGAGTGGTTCTTCATGGGACCGATGATGAGGGAAGAGGATGGAGAACAGTGATAGCCCTCAGTGAAGGATACAGGCTGACAGATTTGACAGGCAATGAGTTGTTTAAGGATGAGTACTCAGATGATGAATTAGTATTTGTCATAAGTCTCACTTATTGAATAAAAGTAGAGAATAGAGAACTAGCACAGAGAATGGCGTTGCTAAGAAAGAAACCATTATTTTTTCAGGAAGATTTAGAGAGAGTGCCAAAGATTTTATGGACCACAAGTGCATATGGTGTGGGTCTGTTAAACAGGAGTGCTTACAATCAAACTTAAACCAGGAGCACTTTTGCCATGTGCAAAATCAATACTGAGCTTGGGGCCCTTTAGGAACGTGCATGCAATGGATGGGATCACACAGAATAACCCCCAGTCCAAATAACCGAACCATCTCAGGAACATGGCAAAGTAATGTTTTATTAACAATGATCTGAAACAGGGAGTTACAACGAACATCAATGGACGTACGTTTGGTTTCTTTCAGCGATCTTTTTAGAAAATAGAGGTTATATATCACAAATACGTCAGAGGTGAAGTCATACTATGTGGCAAATAATCAAAAACCTACTAGGGATCGGGATTGGCTTAAGGGGAACATCTAAGTATATTATCTATAGGAACTAGGATTATGATTGGCTGCCCACTGACAGGTGGACTACATATGCCTACCTCTAAAACATGTCATCTTCAGGAACATTAGATACACGGTTTCTCATTGGTTTTCAAAATATAAGGTCCTATAGCTGCTTCCAGCTCTATAGGAATAGTTTGTCCACCCTCCTCATCCATAGGTATTTGTGGTCTAAATAAAAATTCATCAGGTATTCTCACAATCTTTCCCACCAGGCCAGGTAATCACGTCAGTAAAATGCTCACCCCATATAGAAAAATCTCTGGATCTACTGGACCGGCGCGCAGAGCCACTTGTCCTGTGAACACCAATATAAACTCTCCCACGTTAAAATAGTGTATTCCTGGAGTCGAGCACATTATTCCTTGATCAGTATATTAAATCGCCATGTTAATTTTGTCATTAAATCTCTTGCTAAAATATTAACCATTGTCTGTCGTGAGTATAACAGGCGAACAGACATGTCACATTCTCCTAGGGAGACCAGTAATTAATCAGTAAAAGGAACTCAACTCGTAGCTGCAGAGAACACTTGAGAATTCATGGCAATACCTGACATTGGATATTTTCCCCTCTCGTATACACAAATGAGTTGCTCCAATGTCTACAAGAAAAAAAAGATATGCCTCCTTTCGACACATCGACCCTTGGTTCCTCTTGGGGGTCTGGTGTCACTGATGGTACTGAACACATCAAGTCACTCTGTAAGCTGTCCTATTGTGGATACAAACACATCCCTGTGAAAGGATGTTCTCCTACCACAGTGACACCTCCTATTCTGGTTGTCAATACTTGTCCTGTATTTGCATATTGTTGTGTCTGCATAGGGGCTTGTTGCGGCTGACCTTGTGGCAGATTCATTTGTACTTGTCCCTGTTGTTGTACCTGCTGTATTTGCAGCGCTGGTGCCTGATAAGATGTGTGAACTTGAGCAAAGCCCTCCCTGGTCTGTGTGCTCTATGGTGGAGCATAAACTGTCCCCCCCACTGGAAAACTGGCCATTTTGTATTCCCTTGGCTCCCGCGCGGTATGTGCCCTGTCATTCCACAATTCCAACATACTGGAGGAGCCCTTCTGTTAATCCCTCAGTTATATCCTCCCTGAGCACTCTGGGTTTTGTTCTGTGTGTTTTGAAACCCACCTTGGTTATTCTGAAATCCGCCACCTCTTCCTCTATGCCCCATACCTCTGCTTGGTCCATTGGGTGTGGATTATTTGCCTGTGATGTACTCATTGCTTCCTACATTCCCATTCCTTCTACACTTGTCAATACCGCCCCTTCTATGGGAAATGTTGACAACTTTTTCTGAACTAACTTGGCTTCCTCGATCTTCCTATTCTCATCTTTCTTCTTGTTTTTATCTTGTAATAACTGACAATGATGTACTATTGTCAACTGTATCCCAGCCCATGGCTTCACTTCCATCCCCAATTGTTTTTTCATCTGCCTCTGCAGTGGCTCAGGCAACCCTTCACATAAAATATAGTAAAGTAATGCCACTTTATTTTCCCACGGCTCGTGAGTTTCAAGCTGCCATTTCTCCTGAATATCCTGAATGTAAGCAATAGGGTCTTCATCTTCTTCAATTTTTCGTGTCATTATTGTGCCCATATCTGTTGTATCAATATACTGTACCCTGAGAGCCCTCCAAACGTCTTCTCTACAATGATTGAATGGTGCTCCATCCTGTGCTGTGTTTTTTGCAGTCACACTTGCATATCCTACTCTTCTCCAAATGTTGTCAGCTCTCTCCCCAAGAATCGCTGCCAGTAGACCTTTTATGTCCCTTATGGCCAGCGTATTTCCTCCTGTCATTTTCTCTAATTCATATATCCATTTCCCAGCCCCCGAAGACAAACTAGGGAGCTTACATTTTAAGATATCCTTGTCCATCTGTGGCCATGGAATGTATTGCGGTCTTGCTCCCCCTTTCTCTAACAAGGGGAACTGCGTAAACCCTGTCTCATAATCAGATCCCACTATTAGTCTATCCATGGCAGGAATAATCATCTGTGTCTGTCTCCTTGTCAGTAATGACCTTCACCTATTACATATGGTGGAGACTCTCCCTTCTCTCTATGTGATCATCCTTGAGGATGCTCAGGATATGCTATGGGATCTGGCATTCTATCTTTAGGCTGTTCCAGATCTGACCATCTCACTTCCTTATCCATTTGCAGGCTTTCTTCAGGGGGACACAATCTCCCTCCTTCTGCCCCAAGACTGGACTCTCTTTCCTTGTCTGACATATCTATGCCCCAACTAGTGTGACTATCATCCCCCTCACCCTTGTCTAAGTTCAGTCTGCTCAAAAACAATGTTGGTCTTTCAACATTGAACAGGTTTCCCCCCTCACTTTGTGATTGAGATACTGGGGATTGATCATCATTCTTCGGTTCCATACTCGCTATTGCGTCTTAATTGTTGATAGACCTTATTGTTCCTTTCTCCAATGCTTTCCACATCGAATCTTTCTTCTTCTAGCGATACTCTAGATACTCTTTCTTCCTCCTGCTTTGTTCTTCTCATTTCCTTACTCCTTCCCTTCTTCCCTTCGTCTCTGTAATCTTTTTTCCCTTAATCTTTGTACTTCTTCCTCTTCTCTTTTTTTTTCCTTTCTGTCCCTTTCTTCTATCACTCTTTGTCTATTGTCTTACTTTCTCTGTTCTTCTGCCTGTTATTTGTGTTTCTCTTGTTCCTCCTGATATACCTGCTCTTGTCGCTCCCTACATTTCCTTTTCTGCTCAGTGTCTTTTAATCTCTTCTCTTGTTCCTTATCCTTTCTTTCTTGTTCGTCCTTGTCTTCTCTTTGCCTAACTTCCTTGATACTGTTCCCATCTATCTTGAGTAATATCTGTCCTCCCAGCCATTCGTTTTGTATTAGTTCTACCTCGTCAGCCTTATCTTTTTCTCGTTTCCATCTCTTGATTTCCCTGTCTATTTCTGTCGACAAATTCGACCGCTCACGTCTTCCTTCCTTGTGTTGCCTGACTTTAAAAATATCTTTTTGTCTTTTATTCCCTTCCGGACTATCGTCGCTACTGTAAGTAGAGGGGTTCATATTTCGGATTACTGTACCCCGTCATTGCTCTTAGTTCCTTTAAAGGATACACGCTTCCATAGCAACACTTTTTACTTCAGGCAAGGTAAGGGGAGCTGAGGGCTCAACGCCTTCCTCCCTATGCCGATTAAGCATCCACTCCTCAGGTGGCGGTTCTTCTATTTCCTCTTGATACATCTTCCAGAGCTCTAAAATCCCAAATCTTTTGTCAAATTTCTTTCATGTGTATGCTGCATGCAATTATGTGGTCATGTGTTTCAATATCGCTCTTGACAATCCCCCTTGTGGCCACAGCATGAACATTTTATTTGCAGTGCCTTTTACCAATTCTGTACTGTACTGTTTGAACTTGGGCATATGTTTTGCAATGTCTTGCATAGGTGCATTAGAGGAGGATCCCCAATAATGACAAGTCTTACTTGACTGTCAATACTTACCGGACCGTTAAAATAAACTTTTTTACTGAAATCACTATTTCCGTTATAAAACAACAAATATGAGCAAGCACCATCAATCGCTGCTCAATCCTCTTGTTTCAATAGCCTATATATCCTTTTGATTGGCGGCAATCGTTCTTGCTACACTATCTTTAACCACTGTTACTTTCTCAACTTCTATCGCTTCTCAATGCTTTATTCAAAAAACAACAGTTAGGCTAGTCAGACATTTATACATTATTAAACACCGTGATCAATTCTTCCCTCACCTTTACTTTTTTATCCTGTACAGGGTTTGAGACATTACCTCACATAGTTATTACCTAGTCACTCTAATCCCTCTGGAGTTTGAAAGGTCTCTTCCTAACTCCCTTGAATTAGGAATTCTAGGTGGTATCTCTTATCTCTACAATTATTTCCCGTTACTCAAAATGATTACAATCCCGTCCCCTTATTTGCCTTTCTCCTTAGTCTACTTACCATTTGTTAATTGACACAAGGCCTTCGGTATCAACTCCTCCTCCAATCTGACCACTTTGCCTTCTGTCCGCAGAGTGCCCGTGGAAACTGGGCAGGGATTTCTTCAAAGGGGGACCTGACCACCATTTCTGTTTTTCTTGCAAGTTTATTGCTATTCGGCCACTCTACACAGGAAAATTTACAATCTTCCAGCTAATGGTGGAGGATGCCTGATCGTCTGAAAATCTGGAGCAGAACTAGTTTGCATCTTTTGAACCATCCGTACCGCTACCACATTAGCTTAGGGCCCTTTAGGAATGTTCATACAATGGATGGGATCACACATAATAACTCTGAGTCCAAATAACCAAACCAACTCAGGAAGATGACAAAGTACTGTTTTATTATCAATTATTCAAAACAGGGAGTTACAATGAACATCAACGGATGTACGCTCGATTTCTCTCAGCGATCGTTTCACAAAACAGAAGTTATATATCAAAAATACATCAGAGGTGATGTCATACTACTTGGCAAATATTGAAACCTACTAGGGATTGGGATTGGCTTAAGGGAAACATCTAAGTATATTATCTATAGGAACTAGGATTATGTTTGGCTGCGCACTGTCAGGTGGACTACATATGCCTACCTCTAAAAAATGTAATCTTCAGTAACATTAGATACACGGTTTCTCATTGGTTTTAAAACTATAAGGTCCTTTGTTATATGGACCACTACAATTGCTTGGCACGATAGTGCCAGTCTAGAACATTTGGTTCACATAGCAGCACGTAAGCCCAGACCCAGCTACAAGGAGATGGAGCCTGACTCTACCTCCCCACCCAATTAGCCCAACATCTCTCATGGCCCATGCCTTTTGCCATGAAGAATGGCTTTGAACTTGGCCTTGCAAAGTATCCTGAGAATACATGGGAGTGCGGGCACTCACTATCGTGTTCTAGAACTCCAAGTTCAAACTCTATTTTCATTCTTGGCTCGCGTGACGGGAGACCACAATTTGGTCCATTTTGCAGGTTTTAAATGTCTTCAATGAATTAAACTTGGCACCATTGGTGTTCTTTCTGTGCACCTTAACAAGAGATGATTCAATCTTCGTACGTTCACTCCTTTCCAGAATAGATGGCTGTCTTTCGCTGCTTCAATCTTGACTCCAGGCCAGACAGCCTCGAAATGCAGCTCCACGATTCAGCTTATTCTTGCTGCAACATAGTTTTCTCTTCTCTTTTCATGAGTCCTGGCTTACTAAAATTCATGATACCGATGTCCAGCTTCTATACAATGGCGGCTTCGCCTGCATTCTATTCACTACATATAGCCAGCTTCAATGATAGCTTAGTCTACTTGCATTTCAGCATCTGTACAATTATTGAACGGTTGATTCTCTGCAGCACTTTGTGCACGTGTAATCTTCTTTTCGGATTTAAAAGTTCACTTGATTCTTTACTTCGTCATTAGTCTCTCCAGGATCTATACATCCAGCCAGTATCCTGAGACGTCGTTCATACTCTCTTTGTGATGTCACAGGCTTCTTTTCTTTGCTCCTTCTCACATTCCTTCAGGGAGTTACTGCCTCAAATTGTTGTCCCTTCAGGGATACACTCGATAGGGTTGTCTCAATGGGTATCTTCTTTCAAACATACGTTGCAGTATTGGCACAACTGCTGGGGTCAAACACGCCCCAAACTCAGGCTTCCAACATATGGGAGCTAGGGGAGTGCAGGGTCTCCCGCAGAGGCATGCAGCTGCGTCTCTACAATACCCCATGTGCAGAGAGGCGGATGAAGGTATATTTGAGACCATTTCCACTTTAATGAAGCAAGGAATATTGGTACCGTCCTATTCGCCATTTAACGTGGCTGTGTACCCAGTGAGAAAATCGACAGGGGGTGGGGAGTCATCGAGATTTATACAGTACATTCACCCTCTTAACAATGTAGTTAAATCTGAGTTTCCTTTAGTTCCAAATCCCATGACAATATTGTGCAACATCCCATCTAAGGCAACATATTTTACAGTTATAAATTTAAAGAACGCGTTTTTTTCAATTCCCCTTCATGAAGACTCACAGGATTTGACTTCCTTTTTATATAGAACGATCTGCCTGAAACATACTCTTTTGCACCAGGGGTACTGTGAGTCTCCTTCAATCTTTAATAGAGTCCTTCAGATGGACCTAGGTAATGTTCAGCTCGAAAGTGCCATTGTCCAATACATTGATGACATTTTGGTGTGTAGTGAGACAGAAGCAGGATGCAGAGAAGATTCAATTAAGCTCATGACCATACTCTCAGAGAAAGGATATAAAGTGGAGAAATTATTTATTTAATATGGAATAGTTTGAATTCAAACTTTACACATAATACAGTACATATTTACATACATCAATAAATGAATCCTCTTTTTCAGCTCTAAAGGAAAAAAACAAATCCAGTGATGATACCCAACTACACATGCATAAATATTTAAGACCATAATAAAACACAGTAACTTCAAGGGCATAATCTGTAATAAAACAGTAAAACAATATCTAAAATACACGGCACTCCTTTCTCCTCCTGGCATCCAGATACCCTAGAGACCCTAAATTAATACTTTTTTAAAAAAAAATATCTAGATACGATACAGTGCAATGTGTGTAGCTACACAATTCGTGTTAATACAGTAATTCCAAAATTCTTGGGATTTTATGGAATCCAAATCATACACCACATTTCCCAGAGTTAGCATATATGATGCACCCAATTTCGGGGACTCAGTAAACGCATGTTTCACCGTTTCTTTGTTTTCCTTCAGCGGACACATCCTACAATATCTCTGTTCACAAATAAGTTTCCATCCGGCCCCATGTGAGGCTCGCAGAGGCAATCCATTTGTGCGCATTAAGAGCAGCAACCTGCGCACTGCTGGACCCAGAAACAATAGTATATATGGCTGCAGCTTTTTATAAGTATGGGTAACAGTAGCCACAGGAGAATAACTGTGCATCTTAGCCAAGTGGCTTTTAGCTCGAGTTATCAACAAATCCAATAATCTGATATTATGTATAGTGCTGGAATCTGCACGAATGCCAGTCTGTAAAGGATGGAGTATATTCTCCTTATCAACCCATGCTTGAAGCTGCTCAAGCACACATGATGCGAACACCTTCCCAGTAACATCCAGGAGTGATAGAAGCCTATACTTTTTGGTAGATAACCTATTCCTTGATTTATAGACCGTAACCAAAATAGCTGAAGTCCATGACTGCGGGATTATAGGTGCTTCACGCACCTTGATAAATAACACCATCATTAACAGTGCCCAGCCCACTGGATCTCCCTTCAGCACTGCTGCGGACAGTCCATTGAGTCCCGAGGCCCTGGAATTCTTCAGCTTCTTGATTAGGCATACTTCCTCCACACTAAGTTCATAGGCCAAGAATGATATACCTTTAATTCAAACCCAGATGTACTATTACTTTTAAGCATTTTCTGCTCAATAAAACATTTCCAGCCAGACTCAGCAATAGGGTTCACCATTTTAGTGTCACCAGAATCTTATGCCAAGGTAAGCATTTTCCACATCATTCTAGGACAACAGCTTTGTACTGCAGCTATCAATTTCTGCCTCTTAATAGTTAGTCCCTTTGCCTTAAATCTCTTTAACCAATTTGAGTACTTATTCCATGCCTACCTTATCTTCGCCAGAGCACTGGCCTGTGACACCCCATATTTATCAATTTCCTGAATCTCTGTTCAGTACACATTTAGCCACCTGTATTTCCAGATCATGTGGGCCGATTCTCTTTTTTCTTTACCAAGATTAAAGGTGTCTTAGTATGGAAAAGCCCTACCCTATGCGCGGTTCATAAATCCATAATTCAATATCATCACCTGAATACTGTTGCAATAATTCTGAAGGCCCTCCTAATAAATCCCGGAGTACTTTACATGCCTTATTAATATTCCCCTGGGACCAGCTTAAATGCTTCCCTGCTTGGTTAACTACCATATCCCTCATTCCATACTCCTTCCTCGCCCCCTCCCCTTTCAGATGTACTCTCAGTTGAGCATGATCACTAACATTATTATCATAGACATACAAATCACTCACCCTCTCCAATAGAAAATGGTTCCCACACAGATAATCTAGCGAAGCCCGCTTAGAGCCCACCTGCCACGTGGGCTTCCCCTGGTTATCACTTTGGGTTCTCCCATTCAAAATCATAAGCTCCCATTCATATAGAAACCTTCATCATTGACGGCCCCTAGCGTTAGATTCTTTCAGACTAGTGGCCAATAAATGCGGATGTGTTGCTGCCAATAGAGATTCCCTACAGCGTGCATTAAGATCACCACCCAATAATATCATGTCACTGTCAATAGTACAAACCCACCATGGAGGGTCATAAAGATTCAGCAGTAACATCAGTTTCTTCCCCTGGTTAGTCTCAATAATCATTTTCACTGCCAAAACATTGCCCAGAACATCAACGGAAGTGATTAAGGCAGAACACAGTTCATGTCTTACCCAATCATCACCGCCCCCCCCAATGGGCGACCTTTGGGACCTTTCTTAGAAAATTTCTGGTAAATTGCAAAACCCTCTAAGTGAAAGGGATCCATCAGCCAAGTTTCCTGGAGCATAAACACATGGTGATCCATCAATCAGTACAAATAATTGCCCGTAGTCACAAAATGTGCATGACCCCTGGTATTCCAGGAGGCCACTTTGTAGGTTCACCCCACAAGGGCTCCGCACCCAATATTAAACACTTCAGCCAATTCCATCCCTTCACATTATCCCTTAACTATGTTTTGTACCTTTGGTCTCAACGTGGACACTGTGGGCCTCCCATTTCCCGCTCCGTTAAAAAGACTGCAACATTCAGACAGTACCACTGGCACAGGCTCCCTGTCCAGCTTATACCCCAGGTGTACAAAAGAGTCCTCCTGAGCCCGTATCAGTGATGACGTAGAGGGTAAGAAACAATACACCTTAGTCTATTTGCCCCCTTCCTTTACCAATGGTGCCACAAAGTCAAAATCTGCAGAGCGATTAAGCGCTTTCCCTATACTGTCAGTAGATATAGCCCCAATTATAAAAGTAGCGATCAGAAGTTTGCAACCACTTATCTCAGGAACTGCCTCCTCGCTTACAGACACCTTTGTTACAGCAGTTAATATTGAATGCCCACAACAATCCTTAACCCGGGGTGTAGGCACCTCTGTATTCTCACCCATCGAACAGTTACTAACCCTGTCGACCAGGTCCCCACAGTCTACTGTCTTTGGCATATCCTCCCTTAGAAGCCAGCTAGTCAGGGTACCTGAAGATACTTGCTGGTGTTTTTTCTGTCCAGATTCCCGCTTCTTTCCTTTCTTTGACTTTGTAATTGCTGGTGCCATCGTAATGATATTGAAGCTCAATGGCACATCCAGAAGATCACACATACTCACTACTAACTTCTTAGTCGCAACAGCTTCAGCCAAAAGATTGTGCTATTTTAAGCACCACTGCTTCCGGGTCAGATAACCTACTGGGGACAAAAGGGAAGTAACTGTGGGCTCTGTTTCACACAATACTTCCTGTGTTCCAATAATCACCACATCGTTACTCTCCACCATCAGCCTTTCTTCAAAAGGGGGTGAAGGGGGTCTATCCTGATAAGTGGTCCTTTGGTTCATTTCATTCCACGTCACACTCAGAAGCTCCAGGGCAGCACCCTGTTTAATAACATCCTCGTGGATACGTCCACAAAGTTTCAACAGGATTTCTTTTGCAAAATGAAAAACCTAGTTGTTTACTGCTACTCCTGTTCTTGCCGTGATATATTGACTGCTGTTATTAAGATCACCATCACTAGCACCACTAAGCGAAACTGCAGTGGAAAAGGTCAGTGTCGTTGGTTGCAAGTTGGGGGCAACAGACAGCCTCTGTTGAGTGGCCCCATCACTGTGCATCGAGCCATTCGCATCAGGTGCCTGCCGTGATGCTTCCGATGTCACACTAATGCCACCTGAGTCCATAGGCGCTTTACTTCTGTTGCACAGTGAATAACATAATTCTAACAGAGAATTGTTGTCAATATCCCCTAGCGATAGCTGATGGTCTTGGTGGAGTTGTTGTACATTATAAGACCCTTCCGGCCCAGAGTCCACATTATGCTCAACCACCGCTACCTTCGTCAATTGGACAGGTATTTTTTTTACCTGCCTTAAAGTACGTAGTCATTTTACCACTGTCAAGAGCAGCAGACTGTGGGGAGGATGCACAAATCACAGAATATTCCTCCTTTATTACCTTTAATGTTGGACTGGGTCATGGCCCATTTCCTGGTGCGAACTTTGTTTATATCCGCTGGCCTTCCCGTAAGGTTCCGGCTTCCTCCGATTATAATTCTGCGGCTTGCTTGGCACTTTGTCCGGCAGATTCTTTTCTGCCCATGGAGAAAGAAGACAGCCGAGTCAGCCGAGCTTACCTTAGCAGCCGTCTGTAGGTAGGGGACAGCCGGACCTCTCGGCTTCCAATGGACCATAATAGACAACTCAGTCCTCCACGCAGTGCTTCGCGCTGAAGTGAGGGTAATAACAGTGTGCATGCACCCTAGAATTCATGTACGACTATGCTATTCCGGTCTAACAGCACACATAGCCATCCACACTGAAACCCCCAATGTACCTCAACGCCTCTGCCATTAGTATGCAGCGACAACCTACATAAAAAATTCCAGTCTGACTTGACACATATCGATTCTCCAGCACTAGAATTCTATCCTAAACCGCCAACAGCACCTGCCCATGTACCTGACCTCTGGGCTGCTTACTGGAGCCTAACCAGCCACCAAAGACCTAACCTGGCAAAATGCACAAATGCATCTTTAATTTAAGTCTGCAATGTCTCCAGAGTCTTGGTTCTCTCTAGACTAGACTACTGCAACAGCCTCTTCCTCAACCTGCCTCTTTTTCTCTCTTCGCCCCCTGCAGCTGATCCAGAATAGGACTGCAAGACTTGTCCTTGGCCTCAAGCCCAGGTACCGCATCTCCCCAGCCCACTGGCTCCCAGTGACCGAAAGGATCACAGTCAAGACCCTTTGCATAACCCACAAGGATGTCTGGGGCCTGGGACCTCTTTACATCCAGCTTTCCCTCCCTAAATACCTCCTGGCCACAGTCCTTTGATCTTCTGGTTCCAACTCTCTGCAGGTCAAACGCTTCTCCAAGCAGAGAGTGGAAAGTAGATTCCTTTCCTTGTCTGGCTCTTCCCTCTCACAGTTGAGACAGATCTTCTTAAGTTCTGGAAACTTCTCAAGACTCCTTTTCTCCTTTTCCTTCCCTTTCCCCCTCCCTTGATAACTCTCCATCTGCCTCTGTGTCTGGGGCCTGGTCTCTTCAGAGTCATAAAGGGGCCAGAACACCTCCTACCAGTGCCCCCAGCATCCTTTGCCAGCACTTGCCCTCGGGCTCCCTTTCCTGGACTAGCCCAACTCGGTCCTTCCTCCCTGTCCACCGCACTCTTCCTCCCTCCCCCCTTCTCCTGGCACTTGACGTGAAATTGATTTCTTGACACGGAAGTTGGCCTGTTAGTCATCCCGTGCCATTTCTGTGACCAACCTGGGCCGGGTTAACGGGGCCTGAGCTGGGATGGTTGTCAGCTGCATCTCCCCGACCCATTTGGGGGGCGGCATAGGTGTGCCTGATTGGTCCTCCACATACTGGCCTCTTGGGCCACCCTGCTCATCCTGGCCAAGTCTCCTACCACGGACACCTCTTGGAGGTTGGCCATCTTTGCCTCCCTTTGCACTTGGTCGCCTCCCAACCATGACACTGATGTTCTTGTGCGAATGGGAGGTGCAGTAAACAATTGTCCTGGGCAATTGGGGTTAAGGGGGCAGGGTACTAGGTGGAATACGTACCCCTGTGCTCTAGCAAGGCTGTCTGTGACCCCTGGGGGAAGATGACGGGTCACGCAACGCTCAGGCACCCCAAAAACTAAATTTAACGTGCACGCGACCCCTCAGCCCACGTGCATGGAATTAAGGCCCTGCAGTGCGCTGTGGCACCCAGAAACACAAAAAAAGAGTATGCATGTTAAACGCAGGCTACACTGACCTCTGAATGGGTACGCGACACACGGGGGCAACCACAGTGGAAAAATACGTGTGCGACTCACCGTCTGCCTGGAAAAAGAAAGTGAAAAAGACGCACGTGGGCACGTTGGCAACACCCCCGTCAAAAGAAGAATTGAACACTGTCTGAGTAAACAAGGAGTATGCACTGCAACCGTTGTGAAGTAATCACGTGTGAACCGACAAGAAGTACAAGAATCACCCGCTCGCTCTCCACAAAAAGCACGTACAAGAAAATGGCGTCCTACGCGTACCTTTAAACCCTGCCCACAGAAACGCCCATGCAGGCCACATCACTTACGCGCTTACACGCGAAGGGCCTTTCCTCCAATTACACGCAGTGACACCCAGACGTGCTGTTTTTGCACGTGCGGATTCACTATGCACCCGCACTGAGGGAAACGCCTTTGCGCTTCACGTCACTTATGCGCTTACATGCTAAGGGCCTTTCCTCGAATTACACGCTGATGTGCTGTTCTTTCATGTGCCAAATCACTCCGTATCAAGCTGGCCCCGCTACAACACACGAAAGACCATGCGCCTGCCCAGAAGGCCATTTTCCTGCCCCCCAGAGCCCCAAGCCGACTCCCACCAGCCATCTGCTGTGCCTGCTGGCCATGTGCCCTGCTATTTGGTGCCTGAACGTCAGCCATCTGCAGGGGTCCAGTTGCTGTGACCACCCCTGCTGGAACCAAAGACTCCCGACTGCATTTCCATCGCTCCACAGCCCAGCACCAGGACCCAGTTGCCCACCCACACCTGCCTCAGGGGTTGCCATGTCGGGGCAAACACCCTCTGAGACCACTGGCAACCTCCAGGCAGAGAGGCAGAGGGCTGCCAGCTTCACAGCAGGAGAAGTTGGTATCCTGGTGGAGCAAGTCCTGGTGCATTATGATGCCCTGTTCGGAAGAACATGCGCCGACAAGGATGGACGGGAGAGGATCTGGACGGAAATAGTGGTTGCCATCAACGCGAATGGGGTGGCAACCCGCGACCTACTACACGTCCGTAAGCGCTGGGAGGACATCAGGTCTAGGATCCTCAGGAAGGCCCGGCGCCTCTTGGATGCAGTGAGGTGCTGAGTCTACCTTACCACCGACGACATGAGGGTCCTGGAATGCATTCACCCAGCAGTTCACCTCCAGGTCTTCGAGAGGCAGACCCGCCCAGAGTCGAGCGGCAAGTGTCCATGCATACTGATGGGACGCAGTGCATGTTGAGGTGTGCCAGGAGTGTGCAGTTTGGACATCTGTCTGGAAAGGGCCAGGTATGGATGTGTTTGTGCAGGGACATGAGCCTGCTGCATGTGAGTCCAGTCATGTGCGATGCACATCAATGGTCTATGTGTTCCAAATGCGTGTGGAGACGCACACATGTTGGCATTTCTGTGTATGTACTATGCCATGGTTGGGGTGTGACACATGGATGCTGGTTTCACCTTCATGTACGTGCATGGCGTACATGTGCATGTGTGTGTGTTTGACATGTGTGCAACTGTGATACGCCATGGATGCATGTGACACAGACATGTAGGAACACGATTGGAAGATGTGACATAGTTGCTGTCAAGGTTGCACACCGGTACCTGGCGCAGGAGTGGATGTACCAACTACCCCCACACTGGTCTTGATACCTGCAAGACGAAGCTTACGCAGGCCTTCGCGACCAGGGCAGGGAAAGAGGGTTAGGGTCTCGTTGATTGGATAGGTTGGGGGGTTGTGGGAAAACCGGGAAAAGGAGTAGGGCGAGGTAATGGGTAGGTAGAGGGAAATTGGGTGAGGTTCAACTGCTGCACACCTTCATCGTCATAACACACCACATGATAATTCCTGCAGAGTCTGCAGGCTGGACCACACAGTACGCTTTCTGAAGTGTGAATCACATAAGCAACATTTGACCCCTTTGAGCAGTTCAATTGGCAGTGGGTAACCACTGTCACAGGTAAACTAGCATGCAACACTTAGCTTGGGTTCATTGTCCGGTCCGAGTGCTCGGTCCTTGGGAAGCTGTCAGTCTGTGCTGCATCTCCGAAAGCGGTGTGGACAGGTCACGTCTTCCGCTACAAAGAAAAAGTATGTGTTATTCCAGGTCACACATACACACGGTCATTCACTCCATGCCGCATTCATACTTTCTTCCCCAGGCGCCAAACAGGTCGTTAGTAACGTGTCAGCGCGAGCTTCGCCGCGCGTGGTTTGGGGCGCGGGTAAGCTTCGCCGCGCGTGGCTTGAGGCGCGGGTATTCTCCTTTTTATGGTGCCGATGTTGCGCTCCTCATTTCTGCATGACTCGCGCTGCTAAACACTTTTGTCCCTGGGCCTGTACTTATCTCGTATGCCGGCGCAGGGGCGAGCGTTATGGACTGGGAGACTGTGCCCCCTGCGCTTCCCAAAACTCTCTCTACGGATTGAGTATTGCGTGGCTTCGATTCCCCGGGTATGCGTCCCAAACTTATCTGAGTATCGGCGAGGGGCCAGACTCTCAATCAGGCGGGGCGGGGCCCCTCGCACAGGTTTTCCTACGGAGCTCGGTGTCTCGCGTCCTCCTCCACAGCGATCTCGAGCACAAGCCCTGTGTCGGTGTTCTCGCGCATGCGCGTTGGGGCGTACCACGCCCGATCTGCTTCCTGATTGGCTGTCTGTGCGCGAGGCATGCTGGGAAGTGTTGTCTCGATGCACTTGCAGCGCCTGCAGCCTACAGGGAGGACAAAGCAGTCTCCTGTATGGCAGCACCCTTCCCCATCCCACCTGAACACCACACACATTCACAACACGTGGCCCATAGTGCAGGACACCCACCAGTTTCTTCACTACAGGTGCCGCCGCGTACTTTGCTGCATGCTTTTTGCGTGCCCCCCCAGGTCTGCCCCTGACATCACTCCCCCCCCCCACGGAAGGCCGGTGGAGGCCGGGGTTTATCTGGGAAGTTGCGATGGAAGGTGCGCAGCAGTCTTGGGGCATGTACATGAGCAGAGGGCTCCCAAGAGCGGTCTTCAGGCCCATACCCGACCCAATCTACCAGATACAGAACCTGTCCTGCCCTATCCCTTTTAGAATTCAGGATTGCTTGGACCTCATATTCAGGTTCTCCTAGTACTAGGACAGGTGGTGGCTTTTGGGTCGTGGTAGCCTTGGGGGCTGGCTTCAATAATGTGGTATGGAACGTTGGATGTATTCTCATTTGAGGGGGCAGTTTTAAACGCACGGCTACGGGATTGATGATTCGTTCTATGGGGAAAGGGCCCAGATATCGTGGTTGTAATTTACGTGGTCCATGTAAAGTTATATTACGAGTGGAGAGCCAAACCATGTCTCCCACTCGATATTGAGGGCAGGCTCGACGATGTTTGTCAGCATATTTTTTGTAGATGGTCTTGGATTGTACAAGATTATCCTGCGCCTCTTTCCACACCTGTTCCATGCATTTCCTCCGTCCTATTATGGTTGGAAGGGTCGGCTTGGATTCTGCCAATGCAACAGGGAGTACCTTGGGGTGGTAGCCATAAAGGCAGTAAAAGGGTGATTGCTTTGTGGAAGTATGGTTGGCGTTGTTGTACGCTAACTCTGCCAACCATACATGTTGCAACCAAGTTGCTTCCCGACTGGCAATAAAACAGCGTAGGTACTGTTCTAGCCCCTGATTGACCCTCTCCGTTTGGCCGTCTGTTTCTGGATGATAGCCCGATGTCAGGCTCACATCCATTCCTATGATTTTGCAGAATTCACGCCAGAAGCGGGAGGTGAATTGTGGTCCCCTATCCGTTGTTATGTGGGAGGGCAGTCCATGGAGGCGTACTATATGTTGAAGAAATAGCTCTGCGACTTGACCTGCGGTTGGTACTCCCATACAAGGGATAAAGTGTGCCATTTTAGAAAACGTATCAACCACCACCATGATGGAGGTAAACCCCTGTACTGCTGGTAAGTCTACTATGAGATCCATAGTGATGGAGCGCCAGGGTGCCGAGGGTGTTGGCAATGGGCACAACAACCCTGCTGGTTTACCGTGGTCGGATTTATTGCGTGCACACGTATCGCAGTCACTCACATACTGTTGTACGTCTCGCCGCCACTGAGGCCACCAGAAATACCGTGATACCAGTTCTTGGGTCTTGGTCCTACCTGGATGGCCCGCAAGAGGGGAATCGTGGCACCAAGACATGGCCTTTTTTTGGAGTTTGGTAGCGGGTAAGAAGAGTTGCTGGTCGTGATACGGGAGTCCAGCAATTACCTGATGTTGCGGGTCTTCTGCACACCACTTGTGCAAATCCTGCATGGATAATTCTTGCTGAATCATCTCAAATAGTCCAGTCGTAGCACCCATTATACGTGCTAGTGGAACTATGGTCTGTAGAACACTTTCTGTTTTAGTGACAGGTTCAGGGTACCGTGACAGAATGTCGGCCTTTCGGTTATTAGTCCCCGGCCTATATGTAATTATAAAATCAAATTCCGCGAAGAACAGGGCCCAACGCAATTGCCGCGGGCTCAAGTTTTTAGCAGTCCGGATAAATTGTAAATTCCGGTGATCGGTTATTACAGTCACTGTGTGCCGAGCCCCCATCAGATAATGTCGCCATTCATCAAAGGCGGCTTTGATGGCAAGTAATTCACGGTCTGCAATGGTGTAATTTGCCTCAGCTGGTAACAGTTTTCGCGAATAGTAGGCCACCGGATGGAGTAGGCCTGATTCTGGATTCCTTTGAGACAATATGGCCCCTAGTGCATAGCTGGAGGCATCAGTCTCCACTATAAATGGTTGAGCAAGGTCGGGGTGTCTCAGGACAGGTGCGTTAGTAAAAGCGCTCTTAAGCAGCCGAAAACCTCGTTCAGCGGTTTGATCCCACACAAAGGTGCATCCCTTACGTAGCAGTTTAGTGATTGGTGTTACCAATTCCGAGAAATTTTTTACGAAGCGCCGATAGAAGTTGGCAAACCCCAGGACGGATTGTACCTCTTTTACGTTAGTAGGGGATGGCCAACTTAGTATCGCTTGCACCTTTTTCTGGTCCATTTGTACCCCGGTGGGTGTCAGGAAATACCCCAAAAATTCAACGGTGGTACGATGAAACTCGCACTTTTCTAACTTAGCGTAGAGTTGATGTTCCCGCAATTTAGATAATATGGCGCGAACGTGCTGGACGTGTTCCTGAGGGCTACGAGAGTAAATTAGAATGTCATCTATATAGACAACTGCACAGATGTCTAGAAACTCTCGGAGGACTTCGTCCAAGAAGTGTTGGAAGGCTGCGGGTGCATTACAGAGGCCGAATGGCATAACCTGGTATTCGTACAATCCGAATTTTGTACGGAAGGCGGTTTTCCACTCGTCCCCCTCACGCACCCGCACTAGATGGTAAGCGCCTCTAAGATCCAACTTAGTGTAGATGACCGCATCTCGTACCTGGTCTAACAGAACTGGTATGAGAGGAAGGGGGTAACGGTTTTTGATGGTAATCCGGTTTACCCCGCGGTAATCGATACAAGTCCGGAGCTCCCCGGACTTCTTGGGAACGAAGAATAAGGGGGAAGAGACTGGCGAGTTGGAATGATGGATAAAACCGCTCTGCAGGTTTGTAGCAATATACTCGCGAAGATGCTCATTTTCAGCCTCTGTCAGTGCATAGATACGACTGCACGGGAGAACAGCTCCCGGTTCAAGATCTATTCTGCAGTCGAACGATCTGTGCGGAGGCAGAGTCTCTGCAGCCTTTTTATTGAACACATCCGCAAAGTCGGAGTATTCGTCGGGTAGGTCTGTGAAACATGGCTTGGCCGGCTGGTCCTTTTCAGTACCAACGATGCACGGAACTATGAGGGGCTTTGGTTTACAATGTGTTTGGCAATAAGTGGAGTTCAATGCGACCCGACCAGTAAGCCAACGAATATCTGGATCATGTTTACGTAACCAAGGTAGTCCAAGAATAATCCCGAACTGTGGGGCGGCAATCACGTCAAAGATGATCTCTTCCCAATGTGATTCCCCACATTGTAGGGTCAATGTTTGGGTACAATGAGTAATAGGACCTGAACTGAGAGGGGAGCCATCAACCGCCTGAACCGGCTCTGGTGTTTCTTTCGGGTAAACGGAGATCCCTAATGCTACCACACACTTGGTATCAATGAAATTTCCCGTTGCTCCCGAGTCCACCAGCATGGATACCATCCTCTGGTGCCCTGAATAGCCCAATTGACCCAATATCTTAATATGGGGAGCATAATTGGGATTGTCCGTGACTGGGGCCCTAACCTCCGGTAAGCTCGGTCGGGTGACCCCCACTACCGCCGAGCGGATACGTTTCCCTGACTTTTAGGCTTTGTGGGGCACTCTCGCACGAAATGCCCGGCTAAACCACAATAAAGGCAAACACCTTCTTTCCTCCGTCGCTCCTTCTCTTCCGTGGATAAGGGTCCTCGGACAGAACCTATTTGCATGGGTTCATCCCCACCAGACCTTTCTACCTGCCCACGAGGTCCACGAGACTGATCTAACCGGACCATCGGGCGAGGTTCACCTTTTCTTTTATCGCCCCGTCTCTCAGCCTGACGATGATCCAACCGTAAGGCAAGATCGATCATGTCGGAGCATTCCACCGGCTGTGGATCAACCTGGGCAATTAGATCCTTCAGATCGTCCCGCAGGCCTTGATAGAATAGAGACATTCGCTTGTCGGCCGGCCACTCTGCTTCCGCTACTAAGCGGTTGAAGTTTGTAACGTAAGTTACCAACTCCTTGTTGCCCTGCCTGAGCGTCAAAAGCTCTCTATCCTTATACAGGGTGGCTGCCCGTCGATTGAATATCTTCTCAAACTCACCCAGAAACCCATCCCAGTCATAGAGTAGTGGGTCGTCCTTATGCACCAAAGGATTGGCCCATGCAGCAGCATCCCCCGTGAGGTACGAAATGACGAAGGCCGTCCTAGACTGGGTGGACCGGAAGGCCATGGGTTTAGTAAGAAACTGGAGACGGCACTGAGTGATGAAAGTAGTAAACGTCTGAGGGTCCCCAGCATAACGCTCTGGGGGTGCAAGAGGAACGGTGGGCTCTGGTGACACTTGCACTTGGATGGGGATCGGGGCTGAACCAGGTAAGGGCGAGGTCTGTGCTGCCAGACTTCGGACTTGAACCGATAAGGCAGCGTATTCCTGTCGAGATGCTGCCAATTCGTTCTGCAGGTCCTGCAGGACCTTAGCAATCTCCTCCATGTTGCAAGAAACGGGGGAGGGTATCAAACCCACTCAGGCGCCGTGATTATTCGTGGGCTTGTGCTTCTGTCAAGGTTGCACACCGGTACCTGGCGCAGGAGTGGATGTACCAACTACCCCCACACTGGTCTTGATACCTGCAAGACGAAGCTTACGCAGGCCTTCGCGACCAGGGCAGGGAAAGAGGGTTAGGGTCTCGTTGATTGGATAGGTTGGGGGGTTGTGGGAAAACCGGGAAAAGGAGTAGGGCGAGGTAATGGGTAGGTAGAGGGAAATTGGGTGAGCTTCAACTGCTGCACACCTTCATCGTCATAACACACCACATGATAATTCCTGCAGAGTCTGCAGGCTGGACCACACAGTACGCTTTCTGAAGTGTGAATCACATAAGCAACATTTGACCCCTTTGAGCAGTTCAATTGGCAGTGGGTAACCACTGTCACAGGTAAACTAGCATGCAACACTTAGCTTGGGTTCATTGTCCGGTCCGAGTGCTCGGTCCTTGGGAAGCTGTCAGTCTGTGCTGCATCTCCGAAAGCGGTGTGGACAGGTCACGTCTTCCGCTACAAAGAAAAAGTATGTGTTATTCCAGGTCTCACATACACACGGTCATTCACTCCATGCCGCATTCATACTTTCTTCCCCAGGCGCCAAACAGGTCGTTAGTAACGTGTCAGCGCGAGCTTCGCCGCGCGTGGTTTGGGGCGCGGGTAAGCTTCGCCGCGCGTGGCTTGAGGCGCGGGTATTCTCCTTTTTATGGTGCCGATGTTGCGCTCCTCATTTCTGCATGACTCGCGCTGCTAAACACTTTTGTCCCTGGGCCTGTACTTATCTCGTATGCCGGCGCAGGGGCGAGCGTTATGGACTGGGAGACTGTGCCCCCTGCGCTTCCCAAAACTCTCTCTACGGATTGAGTATTGCGTGGCTTCGATTCCCCGGGTATGCGTCCCAAACTTATCTGAGTATCGGCGAGGGGCCAGACTCTCAATCAGGCGGGGCGGGGCGGGGCCCCTCGCACGGGTTTTCCTACGGAGCTCGGTGTCTCACGTCCTCCTCCACAGCGATCTCGAGCACAAGCCCTGTGTCGGTGTTCTCGCGCATGCGCGTTGGGACGTACCACGCCCGATCTGCTTCCTGATTGGCTGTCTGTGCGCGAGGCATGCTGGGAAGTGTAGCCTCGATGCACTTGCAGCGCCTGCAGCCTACAGGGAGGACAAAGCAGTCTCCTGTATGGCAGCACCCTTCCCCATCCCACCTGAACACCACACACATTCACAACACGTGGCCCATAGTGCAGGACACCCACCAGTTTCTTCACTACAGGTGCCGCCGCGTACTTTGCTGCATGCTTTTTGCGTGCCCCCCCAGGTCTGCCCCTGACAGTTGCCGATGATTGCACTGTGACAGGTGGTGGAGATGTACAGATGCATGTCTGTCTGGTGGCGTGTGTACATGTGTTTGACACTCCCCATGTTGCTTGTGACATCATGCCATCCTTCGGATGTTCATTCTGTTGTGTGTGTATGGATGCTGCTGCCTGCTGCACGATTCCTGTAAATTTGTGCATGTGTGTGGGTTCAAATGATATGAATGTTGGGGAGTGTGATGCCATCTGTGAAGTTTGACACTACCACTCAAGTGCAACTGTCATGTTTGTATCCGACCATTGTACAGTGCCCTGATGCCTGTGTTCTGTCTCTCCCTGTCTGCAGTGTCGACTGATGAAGAGGACGGAGACGGTGCTGTGGAGCACAGCAACAGGGATCCCACCGCCAACCGGAGACGCAAGGCCCAGCTCCCCTCCCACGGCTGCAGCTGCCGAGGTGAGGTCCAAGAGGCAGAGTTTGGAGGTGGACTCCTCGGCAGCAGTAGGGGCAGCTGAGCCCCCACAGAGGCCTATGGAGGAAGATGGCACGGAGTCATCCAGGTTGGTGGGGGGTTCGGTTGAGGAGGAGGCCATGGAAGGGCCACGCACGGGGCCTGGAGGGGGGATTCCACTGGTGCTAGTGCTGCAGTCCAGGGGCAGGAGGCAGCACAGGCCGCCGCAGAGGTGCCTGTCTGTAATCCTGTCCCCGATCCTGTGACTGCATCATCCGGCACCAGCAGGGATGCCTCCGTCCAGACCCGTTTTCAGGGAGGGGATGCGTTCCTTCCTTCCTCTCCCTGTGGATGTTGCAATCCGTGACCATATTGAGCCTATCCTAGCTGGGATGGCGTTGCGCCAACGTGGTATTCGGGATGACGTGCAGGGTTCTCGTCTGGACAATGCACGTCATTTCGAATACCTCTTTGGCCATGTCGACCTACTAGGACAGGTCGTCGGCACTGGGTTCATCCATGTGCTGGAACTTCTTGCAAACCCTCCTCAACTGAGCCCCCTATGCGCCAGTCGTCCACCGTGCCATCTTCCGGCCCAAGTATCACCTAGGCCCACTTTGGAGCTGCCCCTGAGCCAGCGGCCAGGCTGGTTGAGGACACATCCCTGCCACAGTCGGGAGTCGGAGGTCCAGCAGGGGTGGCCACCCCACCAACTGGACCCCAGCAAGAGGAGGACATGCAGGCATTAACAGGCAGGGCACGTGCACGGCAGCAGCAGGCTCAGGGTGGGAGCGATCATGGCTCGGGCCATCAACATCCCAGGGGCATGCATCGGCCATCGGGCAGGAGGACCCAGGATTGGGAATGTCTTCCGTGTGGCAGCGGTTGGGCCGGCAAATAGATGCGGAGTGGCGGCGGGCGGAGAGGGCATGGCTCACAATGGTCAGGTCAGAGAACTCCATGCGCCGGACGTTGAGGCGGGGTGCGTGCCTCGAGGCAACTCGCAGGGATTTGGAGGAGGCCATGGCTGCATCCCTGCAAGACCTCGAGGCCAGGGAAGAGGCCCGCCTCCGGGACATTGAAGTGGAGTTCGATGATGCCCTGGCCCGGAACACCAATGAGTGAGCCGTCAGATTAGCCCGCCGTCTTTGTAAATAGTTATGTAGGTTTCCTTTTTTTTTTCTTTGGGGCGCATGGACTATGCCCCGCCTTTTTGTATATAGTTATTTATTAGGTAGGATTTTGGTTAGGTTTCCTTTGGATTGTTGGGCTCATGGACCATTGGATATTCTTTTGTATATAGTTATGGACCTGGATTTACTTTATTTTTTTACCCATGGTGGAATGCTTTGCTTTTTTTGGAACTTTGGATTTTGTTTTATGGACGGACGCTTTGGAGCCATTTTACTGGATTTTATTGGTTTCAGCCTTCATTTTTTTCCTTATTTTTGGACATCCAGACTTGTATTTATTATTTGTTTTCTTGTGTGATTTTGTTTCATTCATTAATTTTTGGATTTAATACATATTTTTCTCTACTTTATTTGTGTGGTGTTCTCTCATTGTTTTTTTGCATGTCACAATGTGGGTTTTCTCAGTCATGTGTCGGCATTGTGGGGCTCTGACGGACATGTATTCATGGGCATACTGGTTATTTGGTATCTATCATGATATGGGGAATTCAATGTGGAGTGGATGGAATGTTTGGTTGGGTGTTTGTACTGGGGTGGCGTGGGATTTGGATGGAACTCCACGCGCACTCCTGGAATACACGTACTCCACTCCCTGTGCACCCCCAGAATACGTGTACCCCGCTCGCGCCAGGCCAATAGTTCCACGCGCACCCCCGGAATATGCACAGGCAGCCCATCCACCCTCCCCATGCCCGCAGGCAGCCCATCCACCCTCCCCATGCCCTGCAGGCAGCCCATCCACCCACCTCACCCCAGACCATGACCCGCAGGCAGCCCATCCACCCTGACCATGCCTGCAAGCAGCCCATCCACCCTCCCCATTCCCCACAGGCAGCACATCACCCCAGACCATGACCCGCAGGCAGGCCACACCACAGTGGGGACATTTTCCACGCAATTTGCTGGCACAGGCGGAGTACGCATGTTCAAGGGGGTGCACGAGCTGATTTCCACACGTTTTGGCTGCATGAGTGGGGTACACGTATCAAAGGGGGTGCGTGGGGAGATTTTCACGCGTTTTGGCTCCCGCGAGCCGGACACCCATATTCAAGGGGGTGTGCGAGTACATTTTTACGCATTTTGGCGGCCGTGAGCGGGGTACGCGTAGTTTTTCACACGATTACAGTGTAGCGGGCCTGTAAGCTGGTCCAGGGTTAGCGGGGCCCTTTGCGCCGTATTGGGGATTCAATGGCTTTTCCTTGCGCAAGGGGCGTTCTTGGGGGCGTAACTGGCACTGCGGGATGTTCGCTGCACCACGGCTCAAAATGGCTTGGGAAATCCATGAATACGCGGTGCACCAGAATGCTGTTTAGCGCACATGGCTGGTGCACGCTGACGCACGCTCCCTCTCTGTGCCAGCCGCGGGCGCTGCTTCTGCACCGAATTCTATGAATTACAACCTTAATGCAACATCTTCAGAGGTACTACATATTTCACTGGATCTGCAGAGTCTGTTGTTAAAAATGACAAAGAAAAAGGAGTGAGGGTGTTCTTCGAGCAAATTTACTCGGTAATTAGGTTTTCCCTAGTGTTCCCAGCAATTAGAGTTTAGTGAGCTGATGTTCCTCCTGATTGATTGTCTGGTTAGATTTCCTTCTGTGTTAGTGTGTGTGTAGCCCCATGCTTCGATAGGTGATTAGGCTTAGATGTCATGTGGTGTCTTGCCAATATGGTCCGCTGGGTAGAATGCATGCTGTGGCCTGTTTTTCATTATTTCACTGTGAGAGGATAATTGTATGCCAAACAAAGTATTTCTCTTGTAGTCACTAGTCACCAAGTGCTTGATTGAAGTAGACATTGCTTTTAACTTGGCACTTCTTGAAAGGCGAGTTCTGTGCTGGTGTTTCATACATAATGTTATACGTTTCGGTGGAAAAAGCTTTCAAATGTTGAGTTTTTTTGTTCAACATTAGCTGTATAAATGAAAAAAAGAAAGTTCATCCCGCTTGGTCCCCGAAGCAATGTTTTATGTAAAATGAAGTTGGGGCAAATATTATTTTTTTTCCAGATGAAGCCCTGAAAAGAAAATTATAGGGGTTCTCCACGAAGAGAACAGACCCCAGAGCAAGAGACCGAAACAAACCAATGTCGACATTTTGTTTTTTAATGCATTGCATGTCGAAGTGACTGTGGTCTGAGACGTAACAACACTAAACCAAACATTGTGATGCGGCGTTTTTCGTGTATACCAGCCAGGTGTAGCTAATATTTGAAGATTAGTCGGGTGACGGTGTTCACCAAAGTGGTCACACATGAAGAAAGTGGTACCCGAGTCCAGAACTACTTTGCTTTGTTTTTTTCTTCGTTACATTTTGCCAAGAAAGACAGGATAATAAAAAAGAAAATATAAGTGTGGCTTCCTTTACCCCATCACCGAGCATCTGTGAAACGATTTAAGTATTGCTTCTTTTATGAGACTTAAGTAACTTTGTGTGGAATACATATCATAGTGTTCTTTTATTGTGTCACAAATGAATAAAATGTATCTTCTTTTGTATATTAGCGTTTGGGTTGCTTCTGATCGAAAGGTATGTCTGAACTGAGAAGAGTGCAATTGTGAAGGGTGACGGAGGAACAGAAAGCCAATTTGAGTCTAAAGTGTCTCTTTTAGGTGCTTTGTTTTTTCCCACACATTTACAGTAGGCATGCACACTAATGATTAACACAAAATGTAAATTAACACACGAAGTTCTAAAACCTGCAGCCTGGTCCTCTGGTTTTCAAGGCAATCCAGATCTCATTAAATATGCTTGGAAAACGGGTCAGCGTCACATTTTGACAACACCACAATGTTGCTCTAGTGGGTTCACAACATTCCTTTTCATTGGGTTATTTATATAGAAATGCGGACTTTTGCTTTTAGCTAGAAAAGAAAACAAAGGGGACCATGTCACATGAAATAATGAGAGCGCGGGAGAAAGCAAACGATTTTAATTTTAGTCTCCATCATCAAGCCTCGAGACGCTTTCTGTATCCCGGTAGAATGCTGATATGCCCCATTCCAGCTAAGTTATTTCGCTACAGCTAAAGCCATATTTCCCCGGTGACCACACCATCTGCGAACACACTCTGCTACCAGCAAATACTTGCTCGGAAAGCTTTTCATGCACACAAATGGTGTATAAGCTGTCAGAACACAGCCGCGGATCTCCCCAAGCACTAAGGCAAGGTGAGCAGGTTTGTGTTCAACGCCTCCTTCAAAAACTCTGCCTTGGAAGGCTTTTTTTTTAAATCTACGTTTACATGTAGGCATTTTTCTGAAATTGCCCAGTAAAAAGTAAAAATATAATTCTATTGAATATGACAATAGACCTCATCTGGAGTTGGGTGGTATCCCTGCGGTAAATGCGTTGGGATACCGCCCAACGCTATTACTGTTACCGCAACTCGGTCCAGTGCAATTTGCGTTAGATCCCAAGTTGCAGTTGCGCTTGTTAATCACCATTTATTCTGAGTGCATAGTACTGTATGGGGCTTTTTGGAGCTAGTGCTGAAAATGAGCAGTAATTGGAGGTTTTTACCTCTAGCAAAAAGCTGGAGGTAAACCGCTCACTTTCCGTCCAAACTCGCGATTGGGTGGAACGGTAATAGTGTTACCGTTGCATTTTTACAGCCCAGCCCCTGATGAGGCCCAATGTGTTTTAGAAAGCAGAGAGAAAGTCTAACAATAGTTAGGAAAATAGTAAAGCTCTGGAGATTTAGGGTAGCCATACGGTAAAGCCAACGAGGATATTAGGACAAGTGCACGGATCCTAAAACGTCTTTATTGGGATGCAAACCTCATAGCATCCTACTCCCCCACCAACTGCAGGCAAACCAGAATATCTAAGCCTGGGTGTCTAAGCTAAGAATGGAAAATAAAAACATGAATTTGGTTTGTGGGTTCTGTTTGGTCTTTTTAGGACCTATGCAAGCAGTCATGTGGCTTACGACGCTAGCCTCTATCCCATAGCTATCCACCTGCCCCACATGGACCAACACACACGACACACCACCAGAAAAAAGCACTCCAAACAGCCTCATTCAAAACCCACTCTGCACTCCTAGACCTCCCATTACGTATATTTCGTCTATGCACTGCAAAGGCAGGTCCACACTGGGACATACAGATGACGTGCCAGTTTCGTCACATAACTCATGAGCACCCCCTGGATGGCTACAACATACTACACCAGCAAAACACGTGGCAGTCCTGCCATTATTCATGCATCCGCCCGCATATTTACCGTTCTTATCTTTTAGCCCACCAGATAATTTGAGTGCGTTTTAGCCCACCACACTCCCCCAATACCCCCCTTCCACCCAATCTACAGACTTCCTACTATCAACAAGGAATTCACTGATTATTGTGTTGAGTCTATAGCCATTACCACCACCAGCAACGCTTACCAGCATGAGCGTAACCTGCCATGTGACCCTTTCCATCAAGAAAATGAAAGCAATGTTCATGGAACACCTGCCATCCCTAGAACCGACATCTCACACATAACAAGACCACAACGTAACAAGCTAGAGCCCATTATCTCCCCCCTCTCTGGCCTGCCTGCAGCAGACACCCTAGACACAGCAGGATCACGAGCCCATCCCGTTCAACGCAGCACACATTTTATGAAATGTCCAACCAAATTCAAATCAAATCCCACTTTGCTCTTTCAAAAAAATGTCCCAGCACAGAGCATGCAACAGAGGTTCATCACACTAAGCAACCCCAAACACTTGACACCAACTGCTTTCCAGACATTGACAGCAGCAGCAGAGAGGCCACAGAAGGTCTCCTTGCACTCACCACAAAGAGTCGTGCCTAATCCCTCAGTGCTTTCGCTAAAAGCCAATCAACCAAAAGTCAACAGACTAGAAAAAAACAACGATCCAAATAAGTGTCCAAAAACGTCATTGCACTCAAAGCCTCCTGCACAACACCTAAAAGTGACATTATGAAAGCCAAACCAGGCATCTACCGAAACACAATAACAAAGGACAACTATAGAAAGAAATATCTCTTCAAAGCAGTTAAGCACCGTATCCATCCACCACACTCTACACGGAAATCCTCACAACTCAACCAAGCACATCAACAACGAAACTGACATCATCTGACACTCAGAGCTCGCCATCACATGTTCCACCAGAACACATATAGTATGTATGCCATTGCCATCCATTATGGCATGACTCAACACCACCATCACCACCCAATATAAACTTGGCAGTTTTGGAAAAGAAACAATCATGGCGTCACTACATAATACACAGAAATATAACTCATTACCAGCAAATGGCTTATCAGATGTATCTAAAAATGAAATAATGGGAAAACGACACCATGAGCTGCTGTATATAGCAGTCCTTACAAAAAGGGGCGGGGGGCAGCACATCTGCTATGATGATTTAATACTGGAGCGTAAACACTTCCTGTGGTGAGAGACATATATTCCTACAGACCTTTGAAGGAGCAGATATAGCATTGTAGTCACACTTCTTTCGACCTTGAGGCTCTATTAGTAAAAATGCAACCAGATGGACCCAACATAGCTTATATTGATCTAGAATTCGCTCTATCTCTCTTTCCATTCTATAATAAAGCAACGTGTTTAACTGGCTGCACAAAGAAGGCCAGTCTAGTAAAACATTGCTAAACTTGCTGCACCAAAATGCCAGTCTACCCACCTAATAACACTGATCATGCTTACTCTATGATAGATGCCCAGAATAAAATAATGCCATGCGCCAGTAAGAAATAGCTAGACTGGCTGCCCCAAAAGGCCAGTCTAGGAAACATGATAACATTTATCATGCTTATGTTATCATAGATGCCCACACCAGACATATAGGTGGTAGAGATGATCAGCAAGTAGCTGGCATTTAATGCAAGGGACCCCAATGCCCCTGAATAAATCCACCTGGTAAGAACTCTCCCTGGAATTATCTGGATTTTATTTGCCCCAGTTAAGGGAAACGTCTTGTGCTGCAATGATGCAAGAAGTGAATGGGGCATCACGACAGGGCAAGCAAGCACATCTTGACAGTTACGGTTTGACCCAAATTGTATCTCTTGATTGTACCACCTGTCCAGATCTGAGGTGATAGACCATATCAGAAGGCGGATACTCAACTTAAAAAAGAACTCCATGGGATGGCGGAATCTTCATCCCAAAATAGGTTAAGGCATCAGTCACCCATGAGGACAGGAAGAGTCTTTGCAACGGAACGATGACAAGAGGTGAACCAGAATGTGCAAGCCCCATAGATTTATTCATGTTCCCCTGAAATCCAGAGGCCACTTTAAAAGTTTCTAACGCTTCCATCATAGCTGGTAAAGCAGTCTTGGTATTTTTCGAGCAACACGCCAACCGCATAGAGATATTCTATCACCTATTTTGGCTTCAATGATGCCAATAAGATTATCCCTTAGTTTTAGTCTGTAGGCAAGGGGCTCCATTGGGTGTGAAAGTGTGCAATCCGGACAAGTCACCCTTGAAACAGAAACACTACTGGTGAAAGCACCATTAAGCCGGATCCTAGAGAAAGGGCTATGCAAACTAGCCTAGACTACGCCCAAGAACATTGGATAAAATCTGAAAGCTTTGAGTGCCTCAAAACTGTTGCCCCATTTGGCCATATTGGTGTCCAAAGAGGGGATAGCCATGGATTCAACCAGGGCTTTTCCTCTTGCAATCAATTATATGACCCCAAACATATTGTCCTTTGGTTTCACTTTAAAATAAAGCTGGTTTTGGCTGACCTCATTAGCGTATTTTTTGTAATGTATTAAATTGTCTGTGTGCTATGACAAATGAATGGGCCACATTACAAGTATGGTGGTAAGGCAACAATGGCGCCGGTATCGCTACTGGCACCGTTGCTACCGTACTGCCATACTAGGAGTTCTGCTTGCGGGTGCCCTTGCAGCCACCAGGTCTGACCTGGTGGCTGTACTGGTACCCGCGAGCAGGCCATGATGGTAGCACCGGTACCATTATAAACTGTACCGGTGCTACCACCCTCCCCATTCCCATTGAGCCCTATGGGGTTCAAATGGGAATAGGGATGTACAGGGCCCGGCACCCATGAAAGGGCAATTACCGGGTCCGGCTGGCCCAGAATAGCCTGTAATTGCCCATTTGCAGGTGCCAGACCCGGATGCGAGTTTGGAGGTAGCCTTGCCGGTAAAACCAGCAAGGCTACTTCCAACCTTGTGATGAGGCCCAATGTGTCTAGCAGTGCTACCAAGCAATCAGTGGCCAACACAAAAATAATAACATTGGGCCTCATTACGAGGTTGGAGGTAGCCATGGCGTTTATACCTGCATGGCTACCCCCAAACTCGGGTCCGGATCCGGCGAAAGGGGAATTACCGGGCCATTGCAACCACGGCGGGCCCGGTAATTCCCCTTGCGCGGGACCCGGAGCCGTTACGTCCCCATTCCCATTTGAGCCCCCATAGGGCTCAATGGGAATGGGGAGGATGGTAGCAGCGGTACCATTCATAACGGTACCGTTGCTACCATCCAGTTCTACTTGTGGGTGCCGCTCTGCACGCCTGGTCTGACCAGGCGTGCAGAGCGGCTCCCGCCAGCAGAATTTGTAATGTGGTGGTATGGTAACAACGGCGCCGTTAGCACTACCATAATCGTAATGAGGCCTATTGCCTTGGTGCTCACAAAAAGTCCTATTGTACTCTATCAAAATATCCTTTTGAGTAATGGGGAAGGTGACAAACTGAATCAATGATGGTTCCGGGCAGCAGAGTATAAAAATCCAAGAATATTTTGGCAACGAAAGACCAAAGGCAATGTCTGTGATAAAAGAGTTTTATGTTTGAATCAATGTGTTAATATTGGATGAATTCACGAGATTACCAAACTGTGTTATCAGTAGACGATAACATAACTATTACTGAACAATGGACACTTTGATTTTTTCAGCAAACACTTCTCTGCAAAATGTGCAGGGAAAATAAACGGGCGATGAATGAACATAGAACACACAGATAGACTTTAGAAAACATTTCTTAACAAGCCCCGACCGGGGACAGCGTTTGAGCCTGACTGGGACAGTGCAGAGGAATCCCCTCGTGATAGGAGAGCAACTGGAATCCATGTTGGCAAAAGGAATTAAGGACAAGCCATGACTTTAAAGATTCTTGGCTGAATTAGCCACTGAGAAATGTCCGAAGGATACTCGAGTAGTCCTGTGTTCATTTTCATGACATTCCCTATGTTTGTTTAAACCGTCCCCCCCAACCCTCCCGGTATGATTTGTTCTGTCACATGCAATATTTCCATGTGTATGTAATAGAAAGGGCATGTATTTCTACCTATTCCCATCTGTGCAGTCCCCCAGTCATCTTGCGGTGGCTGTGGAATGTGGAGCCCCACACCTTAAGTGTTTCAGGTCCCAGGTTGATCAGTGGTAGTCGAAGGCAGGCTGATGGCCTGCAGGGATATGCTGCTCAATAAAGAATATGTATGCAAGTCCCGCGCAACTTCACAGTGATTCTTTTCATATTGGTAATAATGTTTTATTTAAATAGCACTTTTATGTAAAACAATCACATAGCATATTTGTATCTACCATAGTATTACTCTTTCGAAAGTTATACTTGATGTAAAGCAGGATCCTCAGCAAAACAGATAGATTCCAGCAAGTTACTTTATTCCAGTCACATTAAGTTACAATAAGATGGCACTGTAAGAACCAGTGGCTCCCATCACCCAGACAGGGGCTCTCCAACTGCCTGACACGAGAACCATAACAACAAGCCTTCCCTCACTCACACCATAACAATCCTCAATCTGCTTTCCCATTTGGGGCTCTAGGGCTCCCCGTGGGGAGCCCTAGAGCCCCAAATGGGAAAGCAGATTTAGGCAGAAACACTGCAGCATTTAGCATTTCCCATTTGGGGCTCTCAGGCCCCCCGTGAGGAGCCCGAGAGCCCCAAATGGGAAATCAGCTGTAGACAGAAACACCACGGCATGTGAACACAACCGTGTTGTGTTTCTGCCTGCCTTGGCTTTCACTTTGGGTCTCCGGTGCTCTCCTGGGGGAGCACCGGAGACCCAAAGTGATAGCCATGGCAGGCAGAAACACAACGCAGTTGTGTTTGAAAATGCTGCGGTTTTTCTTTCTGAGTTTCTCAGGCTGCTCTGAGCCGGAAGAGCCTGAGAAACTTAGAAAGAAAAACCGCAGCGTTTTCAAACACAATAACGTTGTATTTGTGTTGGCGGTCGCTTCAAAAGCTACCGCAAACATAAATACAACGTTTTTAAAGCTGTGGTTTTATTTCTAGGTTTTCCGGTCTCCTCCACCCCGGAAAACCTAGAAAATAAAATGCAGCTAGTTTTTATTTTTATTAAAAAAATAGCACTTACCAAGATGCTGCTGCAGCTTTTCTGCCTGTAGTCCCTGGTCCCCGTCCTCCGCGTACAGCACCAACGAAGGAAAAGCCACCCAGTGGTAGCTTTTGTTTACTACAGCTGGCTGGCTTTTCCTTCATTAGTGCCGCAAAAGCCAAATCGAGCACAGCGGCAGGTATCCATTTCACAAAATGGATGCCCCCGTGTGCTTTCTTTGAGCTTGATTTGCTCAAAATTTTACATAGGGACTTGGAGAAAAAAAAATTGCCAATCGATTTTTTTTTTAATATTGCCTATCTATTTTTGAAATAAAAATGTTTGGGCAAACCATTCCTTTAATGCTTGGGATAAGAGCACTTCTAACAAACTCAGACTGAGAGCCTAGATAGTTTCTCAGGTTCCTTTTGTATCAGTACAGCCCAAATACACTAGGCGTTCGCTTTCACTCAGTCATACATCATTTGCCCAGCCCAACACAGACATATTCTGGGGGGGATAAAGGCCATCATATCCACCCACTTAATATTGTGGGGGGGGGATTTGTCCCCCCATGTCCTACGCCCATGCCTGCGCCTGCCCCTGCCCCACCGCTGTAATGGCCACCATGGAAAGGGAGAAGGCACTTCTTTGGACATTCACATCTGCTATAGAGCCTGAAGAAATCTTCCAAAGCACCACCTTCGTCCCAGAATAGAACAATGTTGTGTGCATCTGACCAGCGCCACTGATAAAGGCTTGCAGAAACAGCAACACCAAAGAGGGAAGAGCCTCTCCCTCTTGTTAGGATTCTTCACCAGGGAAAATAAGATGCAGGCTGTCTTGCCTTCCCATTCTTTGTGTTCCAGTGCCCATGAACCTCAAGTTCCACAGACAGTTCAAAGCTTTCATAGATTCTTCAACAGAACTCCTTTTCACAGACCTCTGCTAGCCCTGATTGTTATTTTGCCAAGAAAACCCACATTTAGTCCACTAAACGGGTGATGGTTTCCTATAACGAGGAAGCTATTGATCAACATGAATATCCCAGGTGTTTGTGAGAAATAGTATCCTGAGGAAAAGAAGTTAGAGGGAGTTTGACTGTAATGAATCTCAGGGCATTCAATGCATTCACAGAATACAACCAGTTCAAGACGCAAGGTATCAATATTCTGAGAGGCAACTTACTTTCGGGCACTGGATCACAAGGTCATTTATTTATTTACATATTCATAGCACGCCTTAAACCCAGAGGCAAACGGGCACCGAGGATGATTAGTTGACCATTCTTATTAACGCTTCACATCAGAATTCAATTTATTTGGACAACCAATAATGGAAATTATTCTGCATCCCAATCAGTCGATCATTGGCACCTATGTTTCTCCAAGGTCAAGAACCCTGTGTTCCTTCCATGAAAACCGGAAGCAGCACTGCAAGCTCATTTATCCTGATGACATCTTGCTGGCACCCAGTGGTTGCATTGCAGAATAGCCACCAGACAGGTTTTTCAGTGCAGAATATTCATCACCAAGAAATTCACCTGCAATATATAATTAATAGAAAATGTACAGTTAGTGCATTTAGGGAAATGGATAATGTTCTTTTGAGGGTGGAGGTGGGATTGGAGTTTTTATCGGGAGCTCTAAGAGGTTCCCAGCACTTTTTTTTGCTGCTCTGAATTTAAAAACAGGGACATTTTAAAAATGAAACATTTGGCAAGTAACAATTCTGGGGCAAAAACACATGAGACCTTCCTACTAATGACCTGGTCCAAACGTACAGGTGGTGTATAGCTTCATATCACGATTTCTCTTAAATAAAACCTGGGGTTCATCATGAACTGGAAACGTGTCATGTGATCCTTTACCAGTCCATAGAGTTCCTGTGCCTTCAGATAGTCGTCCAGCTTCTTTACAACTTCCATTGACCAAGATCAAAGTTCTCAAGAGCGAACTCGGGTCTGTTCAGGGACTCGGGTCTGTTCTCAGAGACCCGTTTGGTCTCTGAGAATGTTTGTGTGGATTGTGGATTTGCTTTCCGCATTGATTTAGTCATTTCTTTTCCAGGGTGCCTTCATTACCTAGGATTGCAGATGTTGACAACTCTTCAACTCAGAAAGGATCACAGTTACTCAGACAGGATTCGCCTTTCAATGGATGCCAGGACAGAGCTTCAATGGTGGCTGGACCACATCCACGCTTGGAATGAAATGTTTGACATGCCCACTGGCCCGATTATAGAAATGGCTGCAGGCCTTCTATATTGGGGAGTGCTTTGTAGGTACCTGTACACAAGTGGGAGATGGACTGCTCGGGATAGGGAGCTTTAGACAGATAGACCATTAGGGAATTGTTGGTTGCTTTGTTTCCCTAAAGTAATGGGCTAAACATCAGGAACACATGTTGTATTCTTCTGAGAGCAGTAAATATTTCAGCAGTCTAATCTGTCAACAAAATGGGGCGGTGGCCGCTCTTGGATGTTTATGGAGATCGTGAAGGACTTCTGCCCCTTTTGTCCAGACGGACAGATTGTTCTTCAGGTAAAACAATTTCCAGGTGTGTAGAGTACAGTGTCCGACCTGAATTCTAGGCACCTTCTGGTCTTCTGCGAGTGGACACCCCAGCCTGCTTTGTTTCAAAGACCTCTTCCGCTTCTCTGGGATCCCATAGAGGTCGTTTGTTTTGTGCGTTCCCAGCTCCCACGGTTTTTCAGTTCCAGGCTGCACACTGAGGCGAGTACTCTGGATTCCTTTTAACAAAACTGGGAGTTGACCTGAAGTTATGTCTCCCCCCCCCCTTGTCATGATTCTGTGACGGATTCGGCAAGTGGGAATTCAGAGATCCTCTGCGGTTCCTTGGACTCCTCTGTGGCAACCCCGGGTCTGGTGCGCAGCCCTTCTTGAAATGTTCATGGAATGTACTTATTTCTCGTGTTTGTTTCAATCTGTCATACCTAGAAGGCAAGCCACACGACCTGATCCTTCAGGGTTCACTCCAACTGGTTGTGGGGAGGAGCGCAAGGGTTCTTGGTCTTTAGAGGGCCTTTTGGCAATAGCTCACCCTTTCCTGAGAAAAAGTTGGGCCCCCAGAAAGGACAAGGGGTACTGCATGGTTTGGGTGCTTGGGATCACTGGTCGGTGGCTAAACTCCTGGAACTCATTACGGCATCTCCCTTAAATTGTCTTTCCTATTTATTTGGTAAAGGCAAACTATTCCATACCATGGAATTGGCAACAGCTCACCCTTTCCTGAGAAAAAGTTGGGCCCTCAGAAAGGACAAGGGGTACTGCATGGTTTGGGTGCTTGGGATCACTGGTCGGTGGCTAAACTCCTGGAACTCATTACGGCATCCCCCTTAAATTGTCTTTCCTATTTATTTGGTAAAGGCAAACTATTCCATACCATGGAATTGGCAACAGCTCACCCTTTCCTGAGAAATAGTTGGGCCCCCAGAAAGGACAAGGGGTACTGCATGGTTTGGGTGCTTGGGATCACTGGTCGGTGGCTAAACTCCTGGAACTCATTACGGCATCCCCCTTAAATTGTCTTTCCTATTTATTTGGTAAAGGCAAACAATTCCATAGCATTCATCTTTACCCGAGCAGCTATATCGAGGTCCCACATCATGGTGGATGGCGTTCCTGTTGATGCACACCCTGTTTTATGCCATGTGTTAAAAGGGCTTATGGTACCAACATTCTCTGGCACAAAGTACATAGCCCTTTGGGGGTGTTAATTTGGTCTTCAGCCTTTGGTTAAATTGGCCTACCATTGACATGTTACCATTGAAACACGTGTCTGCTGAATTAAATATGTTGTTATGGCTGTAATGAAGTCTCTGTGGAGGAGTGTAAACGTAGACCTGGTGGACGGGTAGCTCCCCAGACCAGCGGATGATGGAAGAATGGCGAGGATTGGCATTCTCACGGTGTCCGGCTGCTTGGGAAGAGAGGGACACAGTAGCACCAATAAGCCCCCTCTCGTTGGTGCAGCAAATGCTAGAATAGCCCTCTCTCCAGCCAGTGCCACAAGAGTTCCAACCCCACCCACACACATGTATTTAAATCACGGGCCTCTACAGGGGAGCGTGCCTCCTTGCAGCCCTCATGGAACCACGCATCTTCCTACGTAGGTAATACCTACGCTTAGTCAGGTTTGTTAAACTACGCGTGATGGGGGCAGACCCACCCACATAGCCCATGACATGCAGAACCTGCAGAGAAATAGAAAACATGTCAGGGACAAACCAGAACTTCCAGAATACATATATTTATAGCCCACTCTCAAATTACTAGATTTCACCTTCTACCTGCTCACCATAGAAAACCCAAAATGGCTGTTGCAGTTCATGTAGTTTTGGCTGGCCCCAGAGCCTAATCTTTGGCCCACGAAAAGGGAAGGGGTTTGACCAATTGTAGCCCTGCAAGGGTTTGTTCAAACCTGCAGCTGCAGACCCTCAACACAAATCCCATCTGAAGAGAAGGGACGCCTCCCTGTGAAGGCACGCTAGTCTAGAGCTGGGTTGCAGGAAGTAGAAGATGGCGGTCACTTTCAAAGGAACAGAAGAAGGAGGCTTGACAGTGGAAGATGATTCCGAAGGGTGGTTGGTAGAGGAGAGGCTGTCGAGAGAATTCCATCAGCAAGAACAATAGGAGATTGTTAGTTGTGGTTGGTAGAGCAGAGGTGGTGGAGAGAATTACATAAGGAGGGGGTATTGTCAGAGGTGGCTGGTAGTGGAGCAGTGGCAGAGAAAATAACATCAGGAGGTCAACAGCGGTGATTGTAAGACGTGTGGTGGTGAAGAAAATTACATCAGGAGGACGAGTTGAGGATTGGACATGGATGTTGGCAAACAGGATTACAACTGGAGGAGCAGGAGATGACAGCAGAAGGGGGTGACAGGGTGTAGGGGGGGTCATATTTGAGACGACAGCAATAATAGAGGGTTGCAGTGGTCATTTTGGATCATGGAAGTAGAGGAGGGGAAGGAGGCAAGCGTACAGTTGGGAGAAAGATTAAACCCATTCTAACATCAGGGGAAAGTGGTACTGAGGAGGGGGGCCTGAAATTGAAAGGAGCTGTGAGCAGGAGGACCCGGGGGAGATGGCAGGCCTATCCACCCAATGGAGACAGGCTCCAGTCATCCAGTTCGACCCTGGGCAGGCACGGATAGTAGAAGGAGGAACGAGAGTGAGCCAGAGAGAATACAATATGCCTAGAGAGGGGAAGCGGAACAGGGCTTCGTGGATTGCCCAGCAGATGAGGGGATCTTTCTCTCTAGCTTCTCCTATGAGTAGGAACAGTGAAGCAACATCCACAACTCACTTCTGGACTGGTGATAGCCTAAGGTATGGCACTCTGGGAAACCCTGCATCTGGAGACAGAAAACCAAGAGGGCTCAGGGCACCCACATGCCCAAAGCACAATACTGGGGGAGGTGGCGCAAACCCCGCCAAGACGCTTTAAGGATAAAACTTGCAGGTCTGAACCGAGGAAGTGTTGTGGCACCCGCAGGTATCGGGAGGAAGATATTCACATTGTGAGACAGAGAAGAGGGCTTGGGAACCCCAAGAGCCTGCGGCATTAGCGCCGGGAGGTATCATAACCTCCCCACTAGTCCAGAGACTAGAACTCTTACACGAGAGTTTGGACTGGAGGCCGATTGGCCAAGCCAACAAGAAAGCAACAGTTGTCAATTTGCTGATAGATGCCTTCCGGGTTAGTGGCTTCGCTATCCTCTGTGGTTTGCCCTGGTGCATAAGCCACATACAGTGCGGATACTGTCTTGGTGTCCTAGACCTCCCCGCTGTTCCCTACACCACATGCCCTATATCTTTCTGTGGTAGGAGGGTCAGATGTTAAGAATACAACGTGTGGTGTAGGGTTTAATATTATTATGCTAAATGTACATCTTTTACTATTGCTTATGCAGATTTTCCAGGAAAAGAAACATTCTATGTGGTTACATTTTTACAACAATCTCAGGATGTCCAATCAATCACAGCTGCTGATTTCTTTTGAACCCCTGTTTCTTCTCCCATGTTAGCCAGATGGGTCACACGGGTCATGCCCCCCATAGCATTGATACTTCAGATTGGTATGATCACTCCACTAGAGGGGCTATGCAGGGCTCTCAACAATCCTGGTTGTAGTCTTTGCATTCTGGGACTTGTAGTTTTTTTTCCCATTTTCACTCTAGGACTATGAGCCCCAAGGTGCAAAGAAAAACCCGGGATTGGATTACCGATTTAAGCATAGCATAGGGAAATTTGAGAGCTCTTGCTATAGCATCGCAAACGTCCGTGTCTGGAGGTTCTCTCCAGGCCATTCTGAGACCGGCCAGCTGGGTATATTATGTCACTTTGAAGGCGTTTTACTTTATAGCAGTTTTGAACACTTAGCTGGTGTGCAAAATTGCAGCCTTTGTCTTGCCCTATTGTTGCCTATTACCCCACCCCCTTATCAAGTATATGGGCCTCATTACACGGACGGCGGTAACCATGGCGCTATTAGCGCCATGGTTGCTGCCAGTATTTTACCGAGTCTGCCATGGTGAATGGCGGAATTACCGCCCTATTCCAAGGTGTGTGGGGGCAGTAATTCCCCATTCACCATGGCACTTCCCCATTCCCATTTTTGCCCCCATAGGGCTCAATGGGAATGGGGAAGGCGGTAATTACGCTACCGCAAATTGCGGTACCGTAATTACCTCCCAAGGTCCATTTGCGGGTCCCGTCCTTAACGGCTGGTAAAACCAGCCATTAAGGTAGGGTCCCACAAAGGGACCTCGTAGTAAGGCGGTAAGAGTTTACCGGCACTGGTACCCTTACCGGTAAACCCTTACTGCCATCCGTGTAATGAGGCCCTATGTCTCTTTTTCATCTAGCTGACACCTTCTGAGGTCAGTAGATGACCTACTTCAGAGTGGTAATCCCCTCCCCCCCAAAAACGAAATACAAAAACGAGGACGAAAACAGCTAATATTTTTGGTCGACTTTTTTCGATTTTTTGTACCTTTGAAAACAAAACAAAGATGGAGGCTTGGGTTAAGGTATACAAAAATACGGGCGATGTTTGGGTGAGGGGGCGGGGCTCTCCCCACACATAAAAAAAAGAAAAAAATACAAAAAACACGATAACATATTTTCGAAATTCGGTCTTTGTTGTTTTTTTCCCCCAGCATTTCAATTTAGAACCCTTCAGAGTTACATGCCCAGGTTACAGAAGTTTTCATGCATCTTCTATCTTCATAGACACTGGCACCAGCTTCATAAAGGATGAGTTCACGTCTGGATTCTTATTTGCTTTAATTTAATTGTTTTTTTTTATTTTATAATGCGCCTAATCCGTTTTCTAAGCGCGGATCCGGGATTCGAACCTCTGTTGCGTGGTCTTGCTTCCAAGACCAGCGCGTTGCCCCTGTGCTATCCTCAGTTCACCATCCTTTGATTAAGGATTATGACACCTGCGACTCCAGGTTTCCAGACTCTTTACGCCCTGTTCTTTTTTCTTTGTGAGCAGAGAGTTCTAGTCAAGAAGATTCTGCAAAATGTTTACCTATTTGTCTTTACCAAATTGCGACTCTCCTTTGTATTTGGCTGAGAAAATCAAATCGAGTTTAAAACTCATTGTATCAGGGCAAATGTTTGTTTATGAAATGTCTATTTGAAACAGCGGGTGGCGCTAGAATACCACGCATAAGCACGCCCTGACTATAGAATGCATTCATTATTCGTAGAGCTTGCTGATGGATTGCTTATATTTTGGAAAACAAGGAATTCTCTCACATAGCAGTAGACAAAGGCAGACAGAGAACAGATAAGACTTGGAGAGCGCGACCTCCTGACTCTTTAAAACAAATAACTTGTGAATGAATTTGATAGGCTCATATTGCATACATAGAATAATGCCACAAAGCCATGCTCTCCTGTTCATATCTGACATCTCTCTGCCTGTGCCGACAAGCTATTGCTATGCGAGTGCAGTCGTTGCTTTCCCAAACGAGCCACACCTGGGACTCGTGCATCCACAATAGGGATATGTGTTTGATCTCATGGTCACAGGCTTGAATCCCAGGTGGGTCTACTGAGGCCTTCATCATTCGGAGGTGGATAAAATGAGTACCATTGAGTTATGATAGTAATAAGCCTCTTCTATCTGTTATAGTGTCAAGATCCCTTGTGGTAGTGCTACATTTAAAACAAAAATAAGTACCAGGGCACAAATATAGTCTACCAAGCCTGTGCCATGTCGGGGCGGCAATTTGCCACAATTTTCGCCACCAACCACTGCTCCTCCCCACAGCCTAAACATATGTGGGGTTACAGCTGCAACTCCCACGAGGTCATTGGATGCGATTGGTGCACTGGGCATGGACGGTGTGTTTACAAATGCCAATAACATAAAATAATATCACATTAGGTACGAGATGTGTCTTAAAATGAGACATCACAAAGGTTATTATTATACATTGCTCAGAGAGAAGCTAATATGTTTGCACTTCTGTGAAAACAGGTATCCTCTGTGCAATTCTACTCATTTGCCCTATTAAGTGCAAACCAAAGGTGTAAATGCAGGCATAATGTGGCATGAAGCACCAGTTCCAAGGGCTGGAACGGGTGGTAACGGCCTGACGGCCTAAGTTATAGACTGAGGGCTTTTAACTAGGGCCCAGGGCTGTTACCACCCTTTTCAGCCCTCGGAATGGGTGCGTACGCCATTAGCACCCACCCCATGGGCTGGGATGGGGCTAATTGAAAGTATTGTTGTTCTGTGGATGGGTCGCCTCCCTGGGTCCCGTTCACAGAGCGAAAAGACTGTTCAAAGATGGCTGTCATGGAAAGGGCTCCCTACAGAGCCCCTCTTCCTTTTCCATGGCGGCCTCAGGCAGAAGAAAAGGAAGTAGAAAGCAGGGGCTGCTGTGGCTGTGAGTGCCGCAAGCCGCCACAGTGAGGTAAGTCGGGGGTCATTTGTAGAGGGAAAAAGAAACGGCTGGGCTCTAGGTATGAACGCTCCTGTGCGGAGCTCGGTATTAGGTCTGATGATCTCGATATCTCAGTGCAAGGTCACAGGTTGGTAGAGCTGAGCCCACTCCTCTGGTTAGGAAAGAGTGGACAGTCCTGGTTACCTTGCAATTTTAGGTGCTTAATGAATCTTATGTATGCAAAGATTCTCATGCTAGGTTCTTTATTTGCAGTAGTGTAGACACATGGTCTAAGGTGGTCAGCCGACACGTGTTTCGACCCCGAAGGGTCCCTCTCAAGGCAAGGTGAATTGTAGAAAGGGGATGTTGGTCCAGGAGTTCCTCAATTGATCTGCATATGTCAGTGTTTCTCCCAGATCGGGTCTGTCGTAGTTCAAGGCTGATGCCTGCGATCGTGTGAAGCCCCAGGTTGGGTGGAATCCAGGCGATATTACTGCCAGAAAACACCCTGGGCTAATAGCTTTACCGCCACCTGGTACGGCGCTATTCGTGCCGGATCAAGGGTTGGGCGGTAATGGGTATTTGTGGCATTTTCGGTGCAATCCGCATGCTCTAATAGCGCCACTCTAATTGCACCAGGAAATGGGCATTAAGTTGGCGCATTTACCCCTGCTGCCAGGCTCAAGATTGGGTGGACCCTTAAATGCAGCGGTAATAGCGTTACCGATGCATTTAAGGCCTACCGCCTAACTCGCGATGAGGCCCAAAGAGTCTTGAAAACTGTCACATCTTTCCCTTGAACCAAGCATGCTCAGAAAGAAGTGTGAACCATCTGCAGACAACTTAAATCTTTATGTAATTCTGTAACTACAAGGGTGAGGGATTTACATTCAAATATTAAGGGTGCTGGAAATGGCAGTCTGTGCATGGTTATCATCCTTTCTAAGGCAAGAGCCTGGCAAAGAGTGTGACATCCTGTCCTCATATCCAGTAAATTCAATGCAGAGGGCCATCTTTATTTTTTATTTATTTATTTATTGGCTATTTATAATGCACCTTCACAAAATGTGTTTCAAGGTGCAACAAGACAAGGGGGGGGGGCAGTGGTGACAAAAACAAAAACGATCCTACTAGGCCTTGTGACATTCAGATCATGCAAATGCACTAACATAAGTGCGGGGGAGATGGGAGAGGAGAAGTGCCGGTGGGTTAAGTGAGTGCCAGGAGAGGCCAGGTGGACAGAGCAGGGGAGGAAGAGAGTGCAGGGGAAGAATGTCCATGTGCTAAGTGCAAGGAAGGGGCTGGAAGGGCTCAAGGGGGGGATAGGCCCAGCCAGGCTAGTGCAGTGGGAGGGAGCCCAGAAGGACAAGTGCAGGTTGGTGAGGTAGGGTGAGAGGAGACCAAGTGCAGGGGTAGACTGGTCGAGGAGGGCCTGGTGCACTGTACGAATCTTAAGGAACCAGGCACCCAGTCAAGAAGCAGAGCGGGACATTAGCAGGGGAGAGTGAGAGAGGGAAGGAGGAAGAGAAAAGGAGGGACTTGAGAAGCTTCTGGAAACTTAAGGTAGGTACTCTTACAACTACCAACATGTTTCAAGCCATCCTTATAGAGGTTTGTCAAGACTAGTTTAAAATGCAATCAGTTGTTTCATTGTGTCCTTGAGTTGTGATCACATCCTTCCTATTCCCGTAGCAGCTACATTGAGCTGGCCCATATCCATTCCACCATGTTGAGAACAACACACCTGAATGGTCCTTCTAACAGGTGTATATCAAGTCAGGTAAGTCACGTGGTGCATGTCTCTCTGGCAGACATGTTGATCAGGTTCACACGGTTGGCTTCGGGACACCAGAAAGGTGCAAGGAAAGTGAGCTACAAGATATAATTGTGATGCGATGAAATGTAGAGCGGGTTAAAGTAAGGCTGCTTAAGTGTCAAGTTTCTAGGACTTCAGAACTTTCTACATAACCATGCAAAACTGCAAGTGAATACATGATCTGACTACAATGTGGGAGTTTGCCCTAGGGGTAAAGATGTGATTTTTATTTTTGCCTTGGGGGTACTGAGGGTGTTTGGAAGAAGACTCCTCTTTTAGATGTCATGTTCACAAGTATTCTGTGTGATGGTGGATCAGGACATCCAACCCTACTTGCCAGCTCTGGAGTTGACAATCCGGTGTCCTTAAAACGAACGGTTATGCTTGAAGAAAACTGTTTTTAAGTCCGTCCTGGACTTTCAACAGATTTATTTTGCTCTCAGTGGACACAGGAGGTTGTTCCAGAGAGGAAGGTTCTGGCATGTAACCATGTGACCATGTGACAGATGGCTATCTGTCGAGGGTGACAGAGCTCCCTTTTTGATTTTCATTCAAATAAAATGATGCTGCTTATCAGACCCTCTCTCATAAATGCTCCATGCTGACATTATAGCGCACACATGTGCCTTTGCTGAGACAGCCTACAGGTTCTCTCAACTCTAGCATTAGTGTCACAGGGGCAGTTAAAAAGGTTGCAAGTGCATCCCTGAAAGCTGCTGGAACACAAAGTTCCTGCCGGCAGAGGTGTTTTCTTAATCTTCTGCATATCTTGTACAAATTGTAATAACTGTATGTCTTAGTCAGTTTAGTGCCACATATATTCTTTATATATAAGCCATGCCTAGCTGTGGCATGTTGACTGGTAGGAGCACACCATTATACAGCAAAATCTGTTTGATATCATACAGAGTCAGCTCTGTGAGCAGGGCCAGCTATAACAAGACTGATGCTAATTGGTTTCTGGTCTGACTGTCTCCACTAAGGCCATATGAAACAATGACAAGGATGCTGCCCTTTTGGTTCTCCCACCCGAAGGGTAACGCCCTCCTCTCAGGGCACTGGAACATCCCCCAAGATGTCTGCGGGGATCTGGTGCTTCAAAGGCACCACTGATATAAAAAAGCCACACACACACTAGGATGTTGACCAATGGAGTCCCTTTGAAGTCAGCTGGCATGGGAAGGGGCAGAGTTAGAGTAGCCCCAGAAGAGAGATGGGCTGAGGGAAGGGTCCTTCCACTTCTAGGCTTCTTCTGACAACAGATGCTATTTTTACCAAATTTAATGATATTTAATTTATTGACCTCTGAATGATGAAAGGCCGATTTGGGCATGTTGAGGTTTGAATTTGCTGAACTCATTGACCTCACCTACAGGCACTGTTTTGATTTTATGAAAGTGATTGGTAAAATATATTAGCAGAAAATGCTTCATGTCAAATTGTTTAAATTGCAATTTTTGTCTGCATTTAGATTTCTAAGCACTCCCAATTTGGAAAATGACACTCAAGGTGACAACGTGATTTGCTCTGGAACACACATTGTAGTTAAGTGGCTAATACAGTGTTAGAGATTTGGTTCCCAGTATGCAAACACAACAATTTAGCTAGTAGACAATGGGCTCTATCATGAGTTGGGCGCTATCCCGGCGCAAATTGCGCTGGGATACTGCCTAACACAGCTTTACCGCAATTTGGTCTGGTACAATTTGCCCCGGATTGCGTGTTTGCGGTGTGCAGGGTTGTGGGGGCTGTAAGTCCCCATTCCCGTTGGGTCAGCAGTAATACCGCCGGCGGTAATAGCGCCAAACATGGTCTTACAGCTGGCGCATTCACCTCGAGCTCAGAGGGATTGGGGGAGCAGTAAAGGCAGCAGTAATAGCGTTAGCGCCACATTTTCTCGCTCCGCCCAACCCGTGATTAGGCCCCATATCTCCTTCCAAATATTATCCACTATCATTTACAGATGTCAGGTGTAGGGCATACTAAGTATTCAAAGGTGCAACTAAACTCACCTAATACAATGCAAGTGTTCTTTGGTTTATCAGCAGCTGGAGATATCCACTCAATGACAGATGGAGTTTCGGGTGTCTAAATAAAAGGTCCCTAAACAGATTGGGGTGAGAGGCATGACCCAGACAAGGGCATCATGCAAAATGTGGGATTGATTGTGATTTGCAAACGACTAATAGGACCCAATAGAGATGTATTAAAATAAGAAATCTTAAGCATTTGCACAGTGCATTGGATACAAAGAGAGACACAAAGTTGTGCATTAGACGCTGATGAGCTCATAAGGAGCGGAGCATTCTGCAGCCACAACCAGGGAGGGCAGTTTCTCCAAAGCAAGTAGACAGCAAAAAATAGAGTGCTCTTTAGTGAGAGACAGCCCCATGGGAAGAGAGCAGGATTTAACTTGGGCTTGACTAGACCTCTCTCTAACTCAAAACTCAAAAGTCACACTAAATTGATTTGCATTCAATCACTTTATAAAAACTCCAATTGGCAAATGTTCAAAACGTGATGATTACTGTTTATCATATATTGAACTTCAGTTCTGGATGCAAAAGGTAACGTTAATCGTGATGCCTTTCACGAATGGTAAAACGTCCTTTCATCGCCTGCATCTCCATCCCCTGGCATTTTAACATGCATATTACAACGAATATGCTCATCGAATTTTTTAGGGGGTTGGGAAAGGGCAGATAAGGGTTTGGGTGGGTAGGCAATAGCCAAAAATAAGTGTGGGAGCGGGGATTGGGGGGAAACCCCCCATAAATAATGAGCATTTTCATTGTAATGTACACGTTAAAATGACAGCGGATGAAATTGCAGGTGATGAAATGACATGGAACCTTCACAAATACACCACGTCTTCAGGAGATTATTGCATCTTTAAAAGTCACAATAGTCAGAAAATATTCAATGTTCTATGGTATTCACCTATGGACTCCCCTATATATGCAAACCTAACATCCAGTTAGTATATTTCTGCCTTGGTATTCAGTTCTCGCTTCACCGAAAAACAGTCACTTTTTGTGCAGGCTACAATGTGTAAATAGGTCAAACATATCTGCTGTCTGCTAATGGAAGTCCAAAGTATCTCAGCTGACCTATATTCACATGATTCAAGATATGCCTGGAGTTATCTCCCATGCTCAGCGCGCAATATGGATTAGAAATGACAAACTTCAAAATGAGTCAGACTTTACAGCCAACGTTTTGTGCAGTGTAGGCATTGTGTATGTACAGTACCGCAGTGATGTCCTTTTGGGAGGAATAGTACAGTCCTGTTGCACTCAGGGTGTTGTAATGGGTCCATAATCTCAGGGGGTAAAACGCAGCCTTACATTTTGTGGCGTATAGATGGACATTGCTTGTGCACATTACATTAAGAGTTTGTTTACTGGAGAAATAGTTGGGCCTTAGTGCACTGAGGGGGCTAAAATGGGGCTGTAAGTTGAGGGCAGTGTTACATTGTATAGTGTTGATAGTTATTGTTTCTGTGTGTACAGTAAAGTAATGGTGTGTTTCTGTTATGTTCTAGGCTGTCACCTATTAGCCACGAGTAAGGAGAGCGGGCGTGGCAGGCAAAACAGTGTCTCGAAATAGGCATGGTCTTCAAAGACATGAGGTTCACGGAAGAGACCTCCATTGCACTTGAATCGTCCAACAGGATTGTGTTTCTGAAGAGAGGGTAACTGTCTAGTAAACCACGGCAAAGCCCCCAGTGAAAGTCCATGTCGGGGGAGTGGGGGGCATCTGCAAGTCTGTTCAAGCCTCAAAGTCATCTTAGAAGGGATGATGGACACAGCCATCTTTAAGGAGAACATTGTCTGTGGGGTGCTGGTTGCACATAGGGTTTTAAACCTCAGGACCCCTGAAAGCTCACGATTTCATAAGACGATTATGGATAGCTGAGGGGCAATGTGCTCGTCTTGGATTCAAGATGACACGGAGCAACACTGGTTCAATCCCTGGAGCAACACAGGTTCAATCTCTGGGTCTGCGCTTAGAAACCTGTGGGTACTAAGCGCGTTATAAATAACCAACTACAATTACAAAAAACTCCTAGGATTCCTTGCGTGACAGGATTGTCTTGGCACCAAGACACATCGATCGCAATGGTGAGGGGGCACCTCCTGGCAAACCCATTAACCAGGCTGAGCTAATCAGTCACATCAACATGTTGTGTTTGAAGTATTTTCACAAGACATGTGTTGCATTACATTTGCTCGTGTTAAAAAGGTCTTACCAGTGGTGGCCGAAAAGAGAGACAGCAACACATGTGTGTTGTGTGTATTTTAACACGTTCTGTGAATTTGATTATGTTTCTGGACATATAATGTTAATGAAACAAATTTGATTGTATATTAGGAGACTGTTTGCCATTTTCACTATACAGCCATTTTTACAGGAAGGAGTTCATGTGAGGGAGTGCTGCAGGGGTAGTCAAGAAGACATAGGGCCTCATTACACGGAAGGCGGTAATGGTTAACGGCCACCGTTAATGGTAACGGTGACCGTTAACCATTACCGCCTTACTATGAGGTCCCTTAGCGGGTTGGTGCTTTAACGCCTACTTTTTGCAGGCGTTAAAAACCAACCCGCTAAGGGACCTCGGAGCTAATTACGGCACCGCAAAATTGCGGTGCCGTAATTAGCGCCTTCCCCATTCCCATAGAGCCCTATGGGGCAGAACTGGGAATGGGGAAGGGCAATGGCGGAAGGGGGATTTACCGCCCCACCAACCTTGGAGGTAAATCCCCTTTCCGCCAAGGCGGTGCCGGTAATTTACCGGCATGGTCCAGGGTGCTAATAGCACCCTGGATCACCGCCTTCCGTGTAATGAGGTCCATAGACAATCCCAGGCCAAAAGGCTCACATTGGGCCTCATTCCGAGTACGGCGCTAACCAATGGCGTTATTAACGCCTTGGTTGTCGCCGTACCCGGACCGGCAGCGCCTTGGTGGATGGCGGAATTACCGCCCCATTCCAAGGTTGGCGGGGCGGTAATTCCCCATTCACCAAGGCTCTTCCCCATTCCCAAATGAGCCCCCATAGGGCTCAATGGGAATGGGGAAGATGCAAATAACGGTGACCGTTCATTACGGTCACCGTTATTGGCTTGGAGGCCCCTTTGCGCCCTCGACTTTAACACCTGCTCAAAGCAGGCGTTAAGGGCGAGGGCACAGAGGGAACTCGGAGTATGGCGGTAAGGGAATACTGCCACCGGTCTCGTTACCGGTGGCCGCTATCCCTTACCGCCATACTCGGAATGAGGCCCATTGTTTCTTAAGAGGAGCAGATGATGCATCAGCTTGCATAGTTCATTGAAACCTATACTGGTGCATGAGGAGCGGGGCCGCCTTGAACGAGTCGGTTTCTTTTGCCGGCACCAATGTGGCATTGGCTCGCAGCCAAGGTTTTGCTTCTAGGACAAGAAATATACAACATATCAGGGACCCTCGCAAACGGGGAGTCACAAGAACATAACACAGAGTATTGAACCTCCACAGGAAACTCTTCTGTGATCCCCACTGTTAAAAAAAGGGATGGGAAAAATGCACCAACTCATTCTATACTCTGATATGGAAAGGGGGGCCCACAGCCTACATCAGAGCTGTTAGCAGACGGGCGGCCATACCTATATAGTTTAAAAACTGCAGCATTCATAAACTAAATCCTTTGAGGGAGGTCTGTTTGGGAAATTGGAGAGCTTCTCCACACGTTTCAGGAGTTGAGTTCACCCCAGAGAAGTAAACCTGAAAAGACAGGGACATAGAGACGGTCACAGGTTATAGGTGCACATTGCTTTACCACTGGTTCAAATGCCCTCTGGACTGCACAGGTCACTCTGGAGTATTGAATGCGGGGGCAGCGCAAGCTACCCTTACTGGATAACCTGAGGACTACAGTTTAGCTCTCTGAAGGCAGTCTTGTATGATTGAGTGGGGGAAGTGAGCTTAAGGGAATGCAACTCGCTCTAGGAAACAGCCTCTGAAGGTGGGCAGGAGGTAGCTCCTTATCCATCACCATTCGTCACCAATTCTCTGGAGCTGCATCCAGTTGGGATAGAGTATACTGCTGTAAACTGTCTTTCTTTCTATAGTGTTTTGAACAGGTGCTACAGTAACTACCCCATAGGTCTAGGCACGCTCTTTAGGGACATGTGCAACAGCAACCCAGGCCTCAGCCGGTTCGCCTCTACTACCTACGCCCTGCCCAAATTCTATGTTCCGCTTCCTCTTAGAATTTAACAGGAATGGAGCCACGTGTTTACCGAATATAGGTCTAAAAAAAAATATTCTTAAACCTGTTTGCTATAACGTTATGTTACATCTGAAAAGAAATGCTAGAACAGTCAGCACTGGCAGGGGGAATAGAAATGCACTTACCTGGCCTCAGTTAATGCAGTGTTTCCCAGACCTCGTCTCGGGAGGATAGCTCAGGGGTAACGTGCTCGCCTTGGGAGCAAGACGACACAGAGCACTACAGGTTCGATCCCCAGGTCTGCGATTAGAAACCTCTGGGTATATAAATAACCTATCATGTCATACATGCAACATATCGACAAAATGCCTATATACTTGAACGCGTTTCTACATCACATGCTCTAATGGCAGAGATGTTACATGTGCGGGATAGTGAACTCATTCACTAGAGTCCCGTGCTTATAGGCTGTCAGATTGCAGGAGTTCAGTGCATCAAGCATCACAAAATAAACCATAAGGTTTGGGTAAAAACACACAGACTGAAATACTGTTTAACATTACTTTATACGTGGAGGACTGGTACATTTGAAACAGTGGTCCTCATTACGACTTTGGAGGTAGCCATGGCGCTAATAGCGCCATGGCTGCCTCCAAAATTGTGTCCGGGTCCGGTCTGGTGGAGTGTGGGCTTACTGGGACATTCCGCCCTAGGCTGACTCAGTAAGTCGCCATTCCCCATTCCCATTTGAGCCCCCATAGGGCTCAATGGAAATGGGAAGTAGCTAATAACGGTGCCGCAATTTGCGGTACTGTTATTAGCGCCCTGGTCCCTTAGCGGGACCCATAAAGGATGTGTGGTCAGACGTTGTCCAGTCAAAGGATCGATTACAAAAGGCTTGAATGCAAAAGGTGAGAGTCAATAGGGTCGAAAACCAAAGGTTCGATTTTTTTTTTTATTTATATATTTTTTTTGGGTTTCCATGTAGGTAAAAAAAGTGGTTTTACCACAAAAACGGGGGTTGGGATCCCCCTCCCACCCAAAAAAATATGATTTTTTTTTCTTTTTTTCGAACCTTTTGTTTTCGAGACTATTGACTCAAACCTTTTGTCATTTGACCCTTTGCAGTCGATCCTTTGACCTATAACCTGGTCAGACCACACGTTCTTTGAGGCTCCCGTTAAGGGACCTTGGAATTGGGCCGTAAGGGATTACCGGCACGGGTCTCCTTACCGGTGCCCGGTATCCCTTACCGCCCAACTTGTAATGACCCGCAATTTCTTTCAAATAAAGTGCATATGGTTAATTTAACCTTTTGCACTAAATAAAAAGATAAAAGAAGTTACATAGACACAATTCTAGTATATATAAATAATGACACAAATCTTAAAAAAAGGAAAGCACTATTTCCATCATAGAAAGAACACAATAACAAGGAAAACTAATCACTTAATCTAAGTTCATTTCTTCCCAAATGTAGTGCTGGTACATTGGAAAAAAGCGGGAAATAAATAAAAACAACAAATAAAACAAAATCATGTGTGCTCTGTATTTTCCTCCATCTACGGTAACAAAAACAACATTTGTAGAGCGGATGGAAACCTGCCGCCCAGGTGATTTTGGCATTGGCCATGTTGATGAGGGGTTCACCGGGGTCTAAGTCTGGTTCCAGTGCATTGCAGGCACAGCAGCAACGTGCTGCATCTCAGAGTCATCACCGTTGCAGTCAACCGCATGCGCCTGCATGCCTGCTAGCTTGAAAGAGCATGCATGCCACCCTTAGCTCCTATTCACAGTGCATCGGTGTGTGTTTGCACCGGCTACATGCAGGTACAGGCGCTTCGACCCATGATGAATGCCAAGGAGCCACATAGTGGCCAAATGGTGCATAGCATCTTGGAAGGCTGTGGCTGTGACGAGACGTGTTGGTAGGGTGTCTTTTTACTTGTGTGATGTTATTGCAGTTTGTGCAGTTGAGGCATGGATTTCTTGCTGTTTTCTTAGTTGTCAGAAAGGATGTATACTAGATGACCCTTTCACAATTGATTGCGGAGGAATTGACCTTCTGCACAATTGATTGTGAAATGAAGGTCAATTAGGACATTTATGCGGGGGAAACACCCCCTGCAACCCCACACTCAATCCGAAAACCCACGCAAACCCCTACCCAATCTCATTATATTATTTATTACCCCAAATCCACCCCACACATATATATATATATATATATATATATATATATATATATATATATATATATATATATATATATAGTAAAATAAAGGTAAAGGTCAATTGTGCAGAGGGTCAATTAGGACCACTATTATTATGTCAATTAGGACAAAAGGTCAATTGTAAAAGGTCAATTTGGGTAATACCTCAGAAAAGCTTGTTGTGCCAGTTCTGGTCCTTCTCTTTCACCAACTGTTCCTGCACTTACATGCCAACACAGGATAGTCTGCAAACAACTCCTTCAACTTAGAACATTGTTGGAAAATGTCCACTGCTCTTTGATGATGGGTTTACATTTAGGACACTGTGTCGAATATATAGATACATAGACCAGCTGCCGGGAATCTTGCAAGGCCTCTGATGCCAGTAACTGTTCTGTGCTCAATTCACCCACTTTACTTTGAGCTTCCATAATAGCTTCTTGTGTGTACCTGGATCAAGAACGTTATTTTGTATCAATGTGAATTGTTTTTCATGACTGCCAGCCACTGCATTTGATGAATGAAAGCTTATGTGTTAAAGCAAATTGTTTTGATTTGTCAATTGGGCATAATTCGACATAAACATGAAAATATAGTGGGATACAGGAAGGGGTCAGGAAAGTAAGGTTCCATTAGGATGAACCAATTATTCCTCTGGATGAGACCGAAAGTACACAGAGGGTGACACAATGATAGAAAATCCATCTTGGCATCCCACATCAGGACATTGATGACTTACAGAAGACATGGCATGATCCAAAATGACATGCTAAGGAGAAACTGCAAACAATGCATGTGAAGGGCATACACTAGGTAGTGGTCATTACATCACAGTCACCATCCTTAATTATGATAACACATTATCAAATATAGTGAGTCTTTCCACTTCTAATCGCTGTAGTAAACGGTGTTAGTATTACCCAATTCAATAATACTCAATGTATCAACCTCCAAAAGGATGAAGGGTTGAGTTGGCCCTGCTGGGATTCAAACTTGCAAATTGCATGCTGACCCAATGACTGAGGCAAACACTTCACTTGCTGAGCTATCTTCCATCACCTCAATGCCTTGTAAAAGTCATGTTAATTTGCATTACGGAGGGAGTGTCTTTCACTCGCTCATTAATTCACATGCACAGTTTTAAAAAGTGCAGTATCTTTGAATTTGAAAGAATCTGACAATATTTAGATCATTTGGAAATGCAAAGGTTAGTCTACCTGCCACCGTGGCCAGGGTTGTGCATGGGTCTGCTCGGACCATTGCAAAACAGCTGCACCAACCATGAAGCATGCACAACATTTTGCAGGGTGTCAAAGAGAGTTGAAAGATAGACAAGGTAGGTAAAGAAATGTGTCTGTTTGTGTGACTGTATGAGTGCATGTGTGAGAGAATTTCGTTGAGTGTGCACGCTTGAGTGAGTGTGTGTGCATTTGTGTATGCGTATATGTGTGTGCACAAAAGAGGTGGAATGATTGTGTGTATGTTTTGTGAAAGAACGGTGTATGCCAGGGCTGTCCCTAATCTTCCTTGCCCTTAAGACCTTACCTGAGGTAAAATCACAGGGAAAATTGTAGTTATTTAGAACACTGGCAACACGAAAATCTTTTACAGGGCAATACGAGTATGTGTTGGACACAGGCAACATAAACATGTTTTACAGTGGCAATATATGTGTATGCTGGGCACAGCCAGCATTTCACTATTTTACAGTGCAATGCTGGCATATATTTGGCACAAACAGCATGGACATGACTTTACAGTAGCAAGAGGGTCATATACTGTTACAGACTTGATGCAAATGTATCTTCCTGTGGCAATACTGACGTGTATGGGGCTCAGCCAGCATGGAAATGTTTTTACAGTGCAATACTGGCATGAATTGGGCACAAGCAGCAGGAACATGCTTTACAGTGACAATACTGACATATTATGGTGCAAAGCCACCAATGACAATGGTCATGCAGAGCTGGCATCTATTTGACAAATACAGACTGCACATGTGTTCGAGGTCATATATTGGGCACAGGCAGCATACACATATGTTGTCACAGTGATATGCCGGCACATATTGAGCACCTCCAGCATAAATATATTTGACAGTGCATTTGACCCCATTGCCTATGCTGCTGATTTGCTGTTTAATGCTGCTATTACTTTGGGGCATGTTTGTAATCTCCCTTGCATTTTAGCGGAACTCTCCACAACACACAATGCGCGAGGAGACTTACAAAGAGTAAAGACAGTCCGCATTAGATATCTTTAAGTGCGGGTGGGTGGTATGGCCAGCTGTGATAGCCTTTTCCTAACTGCATATTTGGTTGTTAATTTATGTTAATTAACTTGCCACTGATGGCTGGGGATACAGGTTTCCTCTTCATATGCGACTCCTTCACTTTGAAAATATAGGGTGGGAGGTCGGCGGGTCGGGCGGGGGGGCGTTGGGGACAGAGGTGAGACGCTGGTTATACGAATACAGGCAATAACTTAAACGAAAATTGTCGTACGCAGCAAGAACTGTGCTCCAAATACTCATCCCAGTATAAGTTATGAACACGACTGTATCGTACCTTGCTTAAAAAATGCCAATACAAAAGATGTTAAAAAAATAAAGAAAATATAGTATTGATGCCTTGTTTGATGCCTCTGTTTGTCCCACGAATATTCAATTGGTACGCCAGGAAAAATAAATGAAAAACAGAATTTTCATTTAGTATCAGCGTTACAAGATTCTATGTACATAGTATAAGGACAGAAGAATGTCCTACCTGATCATTTTCATGCAAATCTGGTAAGCCCCAAAAGGCTTTTCTTTTTGCAACCCTCACGGCTCCAGCCATTGTTTTTCATTTATTTTTCCTGGCGTACCAATTGAATATTCGTGGGACAAACAAAATGGTATGTGTGAATTCGATTATGTATTGTATATAAATCATTCAATGAACTTGTATTAACATATGTATGACTATGTGTAGCTTGATGTAATCAAGAGCCTATATACAGCCCTGATGAAGGTTTACACCGTAATGAATTGGCTTAATGTATATTGATGACAAAATATGATCGCCCAACAGATCACATTCAGAATAAATTTAATTATAAAAACAGGGATGTGAATAAACATTGCTGGCAAAAACTGCACAGATCTAATTGATGCTTTGATTTGACGCTTTGATTTGAATTTATGAGAACGTTGGAATTAAATATTTTGGGAATTTGCAGCCCTCTCTAAGGGCCAACTGTGAAGCGCCAGTTATAATAAGGCAAAGTTGCCTTGTTTTCTTTTGTATAAAGTCAGGCAATTGACCAGAATCACACACACCTTATGGCCCTTTCCCTTCCCCACAGGGATAAAAGGTGAAGCACAAGAGCACAAGATGAGCAAGGTGGATCACACAACGTGAGAGCTGACTCAGCACGGCAGTTCACGAGTAGGAGAAAGACGGCACAGATCGAGAAGGTGACATGGAGAGAATCAACCTTGCCCTTTCCGACCAAGGCCCGTGAAACCTCAGCAGAGGGAATTATAAGTCTGCGAACAGTGGCCAGCAGGTGTTGCGGCAGATGTCTACGGTACATGGGACCATCCTCTGCTGATAACCAAGCCGGGGAGAGACGCGAGTCTCTATGGTACCAACTTTGACTCGAGGGAGAAGAAGGCCAGGCAGTTCATCACAGCTGGTGGGTCCAGGGGAGAATCAATAAGAAACTAAACTGTTTTGAACAAAAAGTAGCCAAAAGCTAATTTTAACTTTGAAAGGCTTAAAGATACGATTGAGGAAAGAAGCGTAAATCCATCAACAGAGGAGGCTGGCATCGCGTGGGTGCTCAGGCAGGAAACTCTGGGCGATTACCAGATGGTAGAAACTACCGGAACCAGAAGCCCTTGGGAAAAGGCGAAAAGAGGTCAAAGTGGTCATACAAGGGTCTTGTAAAATCCTCTGTACCGTCAAAAGTCTTTGAACGACAGATGATTGAGAAACTAAGGGAAATTAATCCCGCTTAGTGAAATGAGTGTATGAACAGTATATTGAAGTTGGCAAGAGTGAACCCGGCAGAGGGATGCTAACGGAAAGGGGCAAAGTCTAAAAGTCTCATGGTGAACTGTTTTGTTAAAGTTGGCATGAGTGAACCCCGAAAGAGGGAAACCGACAATCGGGGAGGAAGCCTGAAGTACTGTTTAAAAGGACATTAAAACTTGTGAAAGTAAGAGGTATTGGAAGACCAGGGGAAGTGAATTGTCCCCCTTGTGAAGTGGGTCCGAGCCCAGCGAGGGAGATCCAGGCGTGAAAAGCCTTAACCCAAAGTTCGTTGAGAAAGGAACTGTTCAATTGATTGGTTGAATACGATATGTGAGGGGTCGGCACCCGGAAGAGGGGGACACAGGGGTGAATCCATCACCCAACGTGAACTGTGGAAAATAATTTTTGCTTGTTTGTTGTGGAATACATTAGGCCCTCGAAGACAAGAGACTTTTCAATGAAAAGAGACTTTACCATTTAAGAACCTGATGGCTGGAACGGAACTGTCGGCTCGTGCTGAGAAAGCTTGAGCGTGTGCTGTGCTAGCTGGAACGGAACAGAACTGTCAGCTCGTGCCGAGAAAGCTGGAGCATGTGCCGTGCCCAAAGGTCCCACTTTGTCCCGTGCTGAAAACATGGGGAAGGGAGACCCCTGGCAATCACATCCTGACCTATGATTTGAGAACACTTCTCTCTTTAGTGAAACTCTATCCCACACTCTTTCTCTAATTAGTTGTAAGGATTTGGCAATAGGCTTGTTTTTAGTATATGCCCTTTTATTTGACACAATGCCACTAGGACTGCCTTATTTTTCATTTGATGGTCACGCTTGCTCCCAACTTAGATATAGGTTTAGGTTAGGTGTTTTCCCACCCTGCATCTATTGTTAAATAAACACCCTTGAACTTTGATCACTTGTGTCTGTCTTTACTGTTACCACCATGAGTTCCTTACAGAGCTTGTTCGATATTTCTGTTCATGGGCCTCATTATGAGATGTGCAGAATGGGTTTAATGGCGCCAGTAATGGTGCCGGCGCCGTTAAACCCACTCCGCACTATTACGAGGTTCCCTCGCGGGACCCGCTGTGGACGTCTGGTTTATCCAGACGTCCATAGCGGGTTCCTCGAGGGAACCAGGGAGCTAACAACGGGCCCATTATGAGTGGGCCCGTTTTTAGCTCCCTCCCCATTCCCATTGAGCCCTATGGGGGCTCAAATGAGAATGGGGAAGGACCGGGCCCGGGTTCCCTGAAGGAGGAATTATCGGGCCCTCCAAACTCGGAATGGCCCGGTAATTCCCCATTCAGGGAACCCAGACATGATTTTGGAGGCAGCCATGACGCCAATAGGGCCATGGCTACCTCCATAGTCGTAATGAGGCCCCATGTGTTTCTTTTGGCCTTGCGTACCAAACCTCTGCCTGCCGTGGATAAGTATTCCCTTTCCCTTCTGACCCGCTTTACTGTGTATCGAATCACTGCCTGCCTTAGGATTGTTTTGCCCAACCCTTCTGGTTCTCCTTTATGTAACGTATTACTGCCTATGTTGGGTTATTCTACTACCTTCTCCTGGCCTGACTCTCTGTACTTGTGTCTCTTCCTTGTCTTGGATCTTGCTACTTTATTTCCTGCGTATTATTCTATTTTTGTTTCCTGCTCTTTGGACTTTGGACTGCAGAGCTTCCATTAGATTCTGTTATAGACTTCCCTGAGCTTGCTATCCTTCCCTCTGTACTACTCCCTTAGTGTCCGCCCTCATTCAGTCCGGGAGTCCCCTGTATTTTCCTTTTCTTTTTATGCTCGTGCCGTCAGTACGATCCCGGGTGTGTCTGGGCGTGATATGACAAAGCATTGCTCTGGGCCACAGCTCAGTGGCTTTACAATATAGCACTGAATCCACAGAAGCAACGTCATATTTTTGGAAAGGGGTCTAAAATGCACCCCTCCTGAAAGGATGATTTGTGAGCGTCACCTCCTGTAATGTAGTTACAAACCAACAGGTCAAAATGTGGGACAAAATACAGGGAGGGAGGAAGGGAGCGAGCGATATGATGGCCATTGGTTCAGGAAGACTATGGCTTTGAGTAATGGGATTACCCATGCGTAATCTATGCAATATCCCCTCATCCATCTTTCTGAGCACAGTCTTCAACATGGAGGGCCTCCCCTCGCAGAATTTTAAATGTAAAATGTTCTGGAATTTAATTATTTAATTCAAATGTTTTGCTCTTCTCTTCTAGGGGAAAGATATAAATGGCTTTACTCCCCTCAAATCTGTTATCCAGTCTTTGTAAGGACAGATAACTTTCATAGTGTGCGAAGAACCCTAGCCTTACTAATAGGTATTATTAACTTTCTTACTTTGCATCTGCAGGTTTTCATGATCAGAGAGTAGTAGTGTCTTAATGGGGCCCGGTGCAATAGTTAGCCAACAGAGACCTCAGGATTTTATAAACCCCCTTTCCTTTCCTCCCACTGACACTGAGAAACAGAAAATCATTTGGGCCTAGTAGATCCATTGCACAGGAAGCAATGTGCATTGTCCCTGCAGAGTGTCATGACGTTCAGGAGAGGCTTATAAAGTGAAGTCCTTCTTCTACATCTATCAGGAAGTGCCCAGGCTGTTGAAGCAGTGCAGCTTCAGACTCGATGATTTGGCAGATACCGCGACAAGAGTCCCTATAAGGATCAGGTAGGCTGTCCAAGGGGCTGAAGTGTCTATAGAGATTGTGAAAATGAAATGCTTGATCAACACGTCCGGAGAACATGGAAAGAGTTAGAAGACATGGCAGGTGACACAGGGACAGTCCAGAGCCAGAACCGACTGCACAGGTGCAGATGTTGACATGAGAGAAGACGCTCCTCTCACTCCAGTTCCCCCAGGACAATGTATCATGGCTTATATAGCAGAGGGTCCTCCACCTCCTCTGTACCTTCTGTACCAGCCTCTCCTGCCATTATCCACACTGAGGAACAGCTGCAAAGAATGATAGAATCAAAATTAAATAGGGCGATTGTTTAATGAGTTCCTGAGGCCCACCTGGCCTTAATTCCTGAACCAAATAGGCAGTGGTAAAAACAGACTTTCTACCAGATGCAAACTTACAGTACACCGGCTGGCAGAAGTCTGGAAAATACCTCTCATGTGAGGCAATTGGGGAGATAAGGAATACCTGTGATCAATCCTTGGAATGGTAGATGCTTCACTCCTTACTTCCACTCTTCTGAGTGAGAATGCATGCAGCAGATATATGGCAAATGTGAAGGAGGGCCTTCTCCTGCTGCCAAACATCACACATGTCCTCATCCAAGATTGGAAATACCCAGAGTTGCTGGTGGTCCTCAATTACTGGGCCAAGATGTACAGTGTAAAGGGTTTTGAGCACTTAACATTTACTCTCTCAGTGGCCTCCCTAAGAGCACACCTACCACTGGTGAGAATCTTCTGTTAGCCCTGGAACAGTATCTCGGAAGCAGAGCCATTGTCCTCCCATTTGCTAAATAGATTTGCGTTTTCAAGACTTAATATCAAGTTGCCTTTTCCATCTTGGGACTTGCTACTGGCTGACTGGCTTTTTTCTAGACAAACTTTACGTTTACAACAAAACAAGTGTTAACAAGCATATATCATAAACACGTATCTACAAAAAGTAAGAACACAATAGGAAGGGGGGAGGGTAAGGGGAAGATAAGGGAGAATAGGTGGAGTAATTATTCGGATCCAAGATACCTCAATCATTTAGTCCAATCACCCATAAGTTCATTAAACCCATCCCATATCTCTTTGTTATCTTTAGTCATGTCTTGCCTTTGATTGGACACTGTTTCCTTCCTAGATAGAATATTGGTTTAGCCTTATCTTAACATAGCCACAATATTTGTTTTTATTTGCAATTATGAGAGCCCTGTCAATCCACTTTTGTTTAACTTCAGTCGTGTCTCGCAGCTTTTGTATTAAACCCACTATACATGGAATACATTGTCTTGGGAATTGGAAGCCTATAATCAAACTTATTTGCATTAGTACTTCTTCTGAGAAATCGTTTCCTTTACTGCAATAGCAGAACATGCGAATCATGGATCCTTGAAACCCTTGAGAGGGTGCCCCTTAATGTCCTCTCAGCCAAGGTGGAGTTTCTGGTGCCCTTTATCTCAGCCAGGAAGTTGGGAAAGCTAAGCACCCATCTTTTGATTAACCCTTATCTACGCTTCTGCCAAGAGGCTCTAGCTCTTAGGCTGTCCCATTTCATTAGGCCCAAGATGTCACCAGATTTCTTTTTGATCCAGATCACGCCCTTCCTTTCAGCGTACTGCGACCTTATCTTCCTTTTGGCTACCATACCCGTAAGATGGTGAGTGAATGTATACCTTGATAGCACAACCTACTTTCGAACATGATGTACCCATTTTGGGCCTGGGGAAGAGACTGGACACTGTCGCGCTGAGTTGATGGATCAGGGTAGCCATCTACCAAGCCTCGGAAATCTACCTCCCCTTCTGCAAGCAGTGGGCATTGGTGTTTGCTGGTGGTAAGGCGGAGTGCCAGGTGAGCCACACATATAGGTATTTGCAGAGTACCGGGAAGGCCACTAGGCTAAACTGTAGTTCATGCAGGGCTACAACTGCATTTGGAAGGGCAGAGATCAGGGCAAGGGGGAACAGCAAGACGCAGGCAGAAAAAGAGGGGAGCAGGAACAATGCCACAGCGTCTCTTGTCAGTGGGCAAAACAGAAAAGGTTGCAGTGCATGGTGACAGGATCCAGCCAGGATTTACTCCACGCTGAAATGGGAGTGAGGCTCTGCCTCCCCATCGACGTGATAATGGGCCAAGCATGCTGTATTGCACATGTAGGGGACTATGCTAGGGGACCCCCCCCCCGCGCCTGTGCAGTCTTCACGGCATGGCAGCAACCTTCTGGGGAAGATGCTGAAGAGGCAATGACTGTTGGAGACCTGGAGCACAAGCATGGCCTAAGCGCCAGCCTGACGAGAGCCACCATCCGCCCAGTAGGGCTTAAAGGGCATACAGCACGGGTGCTGTGGCAGATACAAAAAAGAAACAAGCATTGGGACCGTCCAAAGTTTGGGCTTTTGTGTAGCAATGGAAAAACAACTTGCCAGACACTGCCCTGGTTGTACTAACTGGCCATTGATGTTAGCAGGTGCAAAATAGTGTGAGTACCCAGGCATCTAATAGCAGTGCCTGGCAAATGCCTAATACGTGTTATACACAAGCCAAAACTTTGCTTTAACTTTCAGAGACTGCTTTGAAAAAACACTGGCAGGCACTCTGAGCGGGAAGTTTGGCGGTATGGCTAGATTAAAGCAAGCTCAAAGAGTACCCATGAGGAGTTGTTTTCGGTTGGGAGGGGCAGGAACTGGGTGGGAATGGCCATATGGATTAGTATGGCCATGGGCAGTCAATGGGTGGGCAAATGACCAAACAGCAACGCCTTCAAGCTGTGTGTCCCTTCTCATGTGCCATTTCTCCCTATCTGTACTCTCTGTGCAATAGTTTCAGCTTATAGGTGGCGCTGCCACCAAGTAGGCAAACTAAAAAACGTAGACGACGCAGCCTTGAGACAGCGGGCAACGCTGCAGCCTGCCTCATTCTTTGGTGCCGCAGAATGCGCTGAAGTTGTACCGCTGCAACATATACAAATATATGATTCAACAACACTGAATGACGAACACTAAGGTATAAACTGTAAAGCCAATAACAAGTGAGGCTTTTTTAGGGCCCTTACCACTACGCAGCAGGACATAAGCAGCAAGAATGCCCGTAAGTAGCATTGGTTGTAATATCTGGAGGCTCTGTAACGTTCACGTGTTGGACATACCCTACAAGCTTGTGTATGGGCTTAGCTCGCCTTGGATGCCTCCATTTTAAAATTCTCTTGCATTCGCCACCACTTGCATTGCTGTAAACTCCAGTTGTGAACATCAGGGGGATTGCAGAGTGACAGGTTAACCATCGCATTGACATTACAATCTATGAGCATGAAATGAACAAGCCCGTGGGAACAACAGACAAGGACGCTCCTATTTTATGGCGCGATCAATACTAATCCGAAAAAGGCACGCTTGAAGGGGTGTGCTCTTGCGATTACAAAGAGAAGCATATCTCTTAGTGCAGATCAACTGACTCACAGCCCTCACCAGAGGCAGCTGCAAGATGTAATTACACTAATTATGAGCAACATTACTTTCTAAAATACCTATCAGTGGGACAAGGTACAAAAATATAACAGTGTCAGCAGACAGAAAGTAATTGTCCGCTCTTAGTTTGTAAAAGAATAAATCCCAAATTGCCAGAGCCCAACATAGCTCTCAGGGGGGCTCTCTATGTGTTATCACACAGGCGCCTGCTGAAGCCTTTCACACATCTGGAGATAGCACTGGTAACAGACTGTGGACCATTTTAAGCGAACCCGGAAAAAGCATTTATTTGGAAGTTCAGGCAGACTCGGGTTTCCATGTTGGAATGGTATTCACATAATTGACCTAAAACATTTGACCTAAAACATTTGATCAAATCATTTTGACCTTATTTAATATATGGGGATGGGTAAGGGTATAGATTAGGTTGAGATAAAGAGGGGCTGGGGTTTGCAGGGGTCCCCCCCCACATTTTAGACCTAAAAAAATGTCAAATAAATTCGATCAAATGTGATTAGGTCAAATGTGATTAGGTCAAATAGACCCAAACCTTTGGAATTACACCATAGTCAAAATGAACCACAAATGCCGGCGGCACCTGCTGCCTGCAATGCTAAACACAACGAGGACTGTTCCCACCAGCAATGATTGTAAGAATGCAATTACATGAAGGACTTCATTTTGTTATTTGCAGTATATTTCATCGGTGTACTAGCAGTAACCCTATCTCAACAGAAACCAACATGTGGTTTGGATCAAAATCACAATCCTTTTTGGAATTGTTTGACACAATTTGAAACGTCAAAACAAAAGCCAACATAAAGTGTCAATAAAGATCAAATCATTTCCAATTTATTTGACACAATATAATTGCCATATTGCATGAAATTAGTATACAGAAAATGAATAAATCACAAGCACACATAATGCATAAAGAAACACAATAGAAATGGAACATCAAGGGATCAGTGAATCAAGACTGCAGATGCACACACTAAATGACGTGCAGGTCCGTCAGGGCCCTGTCATAAATAATACAGGCCTCCTACTACTAATCTAAGAGGATGACGTCAGTGCATGGCAGGCGGCATTTACATGGATTTACAGGACTAAGAGCATGTCTTTTCCATGTGGAGTTCAAAATTGCATGTGGGCGGAAATACACATGTGTCTGTGTGGCTGGGTATATAAGGTTGGCGGCAGTCGTCAAAGTGTACGAAAAGAAGTAGTGGAACTATGTTCCCTACTGGCCTGCCCCCCGCTCCGCACAAACCCCATCACCACGCCCCCTCCCACCCGCAATACAAACCCATAAGCACATGCACTTGCTGTTTAAGGTAACGTTCAGTGCATTGCACTGAAAGTGCAAGTCTCAACTTCTTCCTACACTTTTATTTTAAATGAAACCATTCCGGGAACGGTTTATTTTTAAAATAAAAGTATAGGAACAGTAAAACTTAATTAAAAGAAGAAGAGGAGCACCGCTCCCGCCCACTTCGTCCACTGGTTGGCGGGTTTGGTCGTTGTTGCCATCTGCGCCCAAGCTGCAACTGGCAAATCAAGGAAAATTGCACAGCGAGTAAAAAAGATACATAAACCCTTTCACGCTTGTTTCTACACACCACGCGTGAAAAGCACAGGGTCAAACGCGATCCCGCTGCATTTATTTTGTGTTTTTTGTTTGGTATCGTGTCTAGCTGACAGTGTTTTGAATCTTTAATCATAGTAAAAGCCTCCCAATTTTTTTAAATAATGATTGCAATTTAATACCCAGTTTGACCAAGTGAATTAAGCAAATATAGATATACTTTAAATAAACAACTGTCGATGCGGGGTGCAGGGTGGTGTGGCGAGGTTTGTAGGCTCTGCCAATGGTTTGTGCAAACAACGGGCCTCATTTTGACTTTGCCGGTATCCTGGCGGTAGAGCTGCCAGGATACCGGCAAATGTAGATACTGCTTCCGGCACTCGGCCCGGCAGCATTCCCTCCGGATTCTGAGTGCTGGAGTGACGGTGTAAATCCCCATTCATGAGGAGATTTGCTATCATTACCGGCACGCTTTATTTGCCAGTAGGGCGCCTGGCTCAACTGCATCTGGGAGTAACCCAGGTGCCCCACAGGCAAACATGTGTTCGACCGGTCCGGTAAAGTGCCATTATCCACGAATATCGGCCCTTTTTTTTACCGGACCTGTCGACCTAGAATGAGGCCCACTATTTGGAAAACCAGCAACGTTTAAAGCGCTGTGGCCCTAGGTGTGGGCACACATAGACATAACTTCTCAATTGTGAGGGGGAGAGTTGTTTATTCAATTTCCAAAACACTCTGCAAAAGTGAACAAAATAACGCATTCCTAAGGGATATTTAATTAATAAAAGCCTAACCTTGAAGTGCCGCTAAAAACAGCCAAATTGTCCTCATCTTTTCAAGAAATATCTACACATATAAATATCAAATCCCCTCAACAGGCATTATTTTTTTCAGTTCATTACACTAAGTGTACCCCAAAACAAACAGCATACGAAAATCAAAAATCCACCAAAAGGTACAACTTACTTTAAAAACAGCAATTTTAATATGGCCTTGTAATCCGCAGCTGTGGTCTAACCCTCATGTTAACTACCAGAAGGAAGAGTTACTTGCTCAAAGGTTCTGAGGGCCATTAACAAGTGTTACAATATATCCATCTGAGGCTGTGTGCTGTGCCCTGTGTGGTTTTTCACCAGTCCAAACAAGCTTCGGTGTCCTACACATGCCTTTGGTAACCTAGGCTATTCGTGGTCAAGCATCCAAGGCACAATTCCTAGGAGGGAATGGGGGGAGTCAGAAGACAGTATTATTTGCCATTCATTTTAATAAAGAAAATGTCCACACATTTATCCAAGAAAATATGTAATCGCCGCTACTGGTAACTTTTGAGTAAATATACTAGTAGAACTGAAAAGGGTGATTTGAAGCAGTCTTTAGTTTGTTGTGGTTCTATTAGAATTAACCACAGGTTTCACTGTGACCCAATGAAAAGCAATGCTCTGATATGTGAACTTTACATCTAAACCCAGAGGCCAAAGCTAACTTCAGTATAGTTTGCTGGTGGCCCAAGGTCCCTATGGTTCACAGGTACAACTGTTATAACAAGCCTTTTGATGATGCTTTCGGTTTGCAACAATTTGGGGTCTTGCAGTCAGGCGTTCTTTCTTCTGTGGTGAACCCCAAATGCTTAAAGAGCGGCAACCCTTTGTTGAAGGTTTCCCAAGTGCTATCATTCAACGGATGGGCTTTCTCCGCATAAAAAGTCCATCATCACACTTCAGTATCTTTACTCTGGAGTTTCTGACTGCATCATTTATGCAAGTTCAAATATTGCAATGACTTTTGACGCTTGGCCTGAACTAACATTCATCTGGTGGGCATGTTCAGGAGAAGAGGCCCCGGGCTACACTTAAGAACCTTATGGACAAACGTTTTAATTGTTTCAGATCATATTTGGCTTTGACACAGTGTTTGCCTTTGTTTTTAGCAAAGAGTTACCGGCAAAGACTTTAAAGTGCTTTTAATAGTCCCTGTGGCTGATATAGTGACATTTATGCTCTGGTTGCAGGAGAGCAAAGAAGAAGGTCACAGGTGGCCTGCAGAAGCTAGAAGAGGCATTCTGTAGGGTGGTAAGATTCTGGAAGACCTTCTTGTAAAGTCTTTTGCACGGCCATCAGTGGCGGATGGTGCAGGGTGTCTGTGCTCTTTTTGTCCGGTGCCCTCAGTCAGTGTCCATCCAGGGATTACAGCCAGGTGTCCCAGGGCAGAGAGCCTTGAGGGATTGCGAATTTGCTCATCCCACCAGCTCAATGGAAGAAGGCACGGGTTCTGGTTCTTCTCTGGGCACTTGAAGAAAGCTTCACCATCAGAGCAGGTTTGAAAAGGATGCAGAGTCCAGCAGAGGTTCCTCACGAGTCTTCTTATGGTTGGCTTCTTCTTCTGGACTCCACCCCATGAACAATACAATAAAGATGAGATGCTACAGTGAAATAGGATTCTTCAACTGCGAGCATAAACTCAGGTACCAATTACAGTGGTGCATCAGTTCAAACCTTTTCACAACAACCAAATTGCTGAGTGCTGCCATAACCGAACTGTGGAGTCCTCTTGCTAGGTGTTCATTGCAGGCGTGGATTCAAGGTGGCAACATCTGTGTCCTAGTCAATGGGCTTTATTACGAGGCTGGCGGAATGGGTTTACCGGCTCCGGTAATGGTGCCGGTAAACCCATTCCGCCCTATTACGAGGTTCCCTCGCGGGACCCGGAACAGACGTCTGGTAAAATCAGATGTCCTTTCCGGGTTCCACGAGGGGACCAAGGAGCTAATAACGGGCCCGTTATTTGCTCCATCCCCATTCCCATTGAGCCCTATGGGATTGGGGATTACCAGGTCCTCCAAGATTGGAATGACCCAGTAATTCCTCATTCACAGACCCCGGACACGATTTTGGAGGCAGCCATGGCGCTAATAGCACCATGGCTACCTCCAAACTCGTAATGAGGACCACAGCATTAAAGTTCTTAACTCCGTGAAAGATGTATGGTGGGTTTCTTTTTGTGGATATCCCCGGGGAATAGTAGGGTGTTGCCCCTATAATTATCAAGAGCTTCCACCAAATGGTAAAGCTCACAAAATCCAAATGTGTGAGGCTCTCACAAAGAAACAGAGTGCCTTTGGTGCCCCCTTTTCCTGAGAGGAAGAGGGTCTCACAGGGTGACATGCAGGAGTCACAGCCCTCAATAGGACTTGGATGAGGATTCCTTAGAGAACAACGAAAAAGCCCACAATGGCCTCCTGGAAACAGTACAGTGTAAGACGTTTGAACTCTCAACAAGGACACATGGCTTTAACATGCTGTCGTACTCGAAGTTATAGGTTGTAAGGCTTTTATCACCTGGGCCGGCTGCCCGAGTGCTGGCTTATTGTGATTCTACACAATGAGCTTGGAGGGTACACCCGTTTAGCACAATGATTTAAAAAAAAAAAAATTGGCCATCCATGCTTTGAAAGAGGTAACGTCCTCAAAAAAGATGCATCTCTCTAGTTCGATGGTGGTGGGGTTGCCACCCGCGAGGATCTACTACTGCCGTTGCAGCAAAAGGGTAAGTGTGAACAGAATGATGGGTACTCTGCCCAACTCTCAAGAAGCCTAGAACTACGAGGTATACTGTTGGTTGATGCTGTATTCTGAACCGCCTGAATGGCGAGATGCAGCACCTGATCACTATATACTTATCTACCACAACCCATACTCTATAGGGCTCATTAGGAGTTCTTTGGTCTGGAAAAAATAAAATGTTTTACCGGTGCCGGTAATTCTGGCAATCCCATCTCGTGGAGTCCTGTAAAACTCACTGGAATGGGAACTTACCAGCGTCGCCACCGCCTGCAATATCCCGGTAACTCTGGGATATCGGGCGGCGGAAATGGTTAGGCAGTTTTGCCTGCATCACTCTGGAATTACCGGCTGGATGCCGGCAACACTATAATGAGGCCAAATAAGTCTCTAGATATTAATCTCTAAACGTCAGCCTGTTTTTCCTCAGTTTCTCGTGTCTATACGTTTCTCTCACTCAGTATTCAAAATGCCTTTTTCATGTACAAACATCTTAACTCAGATTTTTCTCCCCATCAGTCTAGACCAGCAACAGTCACTCAATGTTATCTTTCTCTTTATCTCCCTCTTTCAGCATCTCACCCTGGGTTTCTCTGAGTCTCTTTCTCTACATCAGCCTACTTCTAGCCAACTAATCAGTTTCCGAACCCACACATGTGAAACACCAACCTAGGCTATTTGTAGAGATCCCTAGGGAAATGCCAATATGTGGAACAAACAGTGAATACTTCTCCATTTTGTGTGCACAATTTACAGAACCATTGCATGCATTCTGCACTCAGTGTGGGGGTAATGTCGAATGTAGTAAAAGTGCAGTTTCGAAGGTTGAAATGCAAATATATGATGTCATCGGAGCCATGTAACTGGAAGAAGCAGTTTATGGGAACTTTATAGGCAAATGTAAAATCAATGAAGACAATTGAAGTGCTTTCTAGGACTTTTATTTTCTAAAAGCTCACTTTTTTGCACCCTTGATAGTGTATTTCAGGTGAGGAAACTCGCATCATTTGCATTTACAGGACATAGGTGTCAGATTTTGTTTGCATGTTTGCACCAATGCCTCCCAGTATAGCATGGGGAGTCTGCAAGTCGTGGAAGCCCATGGATACTAGCAAGGCCAATGCTAATGTGCTTAGCTGCATTAATGCCAGGTAGTCATGCATCCCAGCCAGGATTTCAAATGTTCATGTTATATATTATATTTATCAGGGATTATTACAAAGGAACGTTTTGCAACGAACATTAGAACATGGTATTCAAAAACTGCTATAAACCATACACCTCACAAACAATGGATGAACTTCCTGTTCATTGGGTTTAAACTAATATGCATGTCTTTTCAATGGTAAAATCAACTGAACGCAGCAATACAAAACAAAGAAAGCTGACAAGAAAAGAAGTAGGGGAGCAGAAAGCAATAAACATGACGAACATTCAAAAGAAAGCAGAGAAACATTAAACAAAAAGTAAATTAAAAACTGATGAAAAGACACAGGAAAAAGCCACATATGAAAAAAACCCAGGGGTTGCTGTTAGCCATCTTAAATTATGCACAGTGTATCAGCCTTGGAATGCTGAAAGGCAGAGTCAGAATAATAGGTCCCATTAACATATCTGCAGCGCACACACACTTACCTAGTGGGACAGTTTACAAACTTATAAATGTGAAATAGTTTTCAAAAGGAAGACATTTAGTATGCTGGACATTGAAGGCAGCATGAAAACAATACCCTGAGGCCAAGTTTCTGTGTTTGAAATAAGCGAAGCCAAACACTTATTGCTTTGGTTTCACCAACACACCAGAAATCGATACAATGGAAACTTATGTGTTTTATAGAGAGCCTTTCTATGGTCATTTTAACTTCTACTGAGTGATCTGTGATCACATTAATCATCTTATTTTAGAAGTAAGGCATCCTCTTTGCTATGCGCTGTCTATGAAGAAGAGATTTGCAAGCATGCTTAGGAAATAAAGTGTTGGTCCTGGAAAATGTACTCAGATGCCCAGCACTGGACAGCACCGGATCAAAATAACTCACTGTCAATAGCAAAGTCATAGAAAATACAGGATGGTGGACTCATAAAGGAATACCTCCTCAAGGAGCACCTAATTACTAAAGAAAACATCACAAAACAAGCCAGTACCATGCACATTGCGAAGAACGCGTGGACCAAAATGCCAAGAAAGTGATGTGAGAAAACCAAATCTATATAGAATCTGGGAAGTCACAATATAGGACTTCTGAATTGTACTATCCCTTATATAATATAGTAAATCAACAAAATCGCCACACATTAGGAGAAATTAATTTAACAATCATTGTGAAAGTATAGTATGTTTTTCTGCTCAACTTTAATAAGTGTATCCAATTCAGATACAACAGCAAAAAGCACTAAAAATACCATAACTGATTCTATTATTGAAGAGGTTATTTAAGGGGTATCTGAAAAGAAGATGCACAGAGATTAGCAACCAGCAAAGAGAATGGAACCCTTTGTATTACAAGCCTACAACAGAGGTAGGCAACCTACGGCTCTCCCGATGCTTTGGACTTCGACTCCCATGATCCAGTGCTATAAAGCTTTATGACTAGGGATGATGGTAGCTGTAGTTCAACATATCTTTTACAGCCAAAGCTTACCAAGCTAATTAAAGCAAGGGATCTAAGTGGATATGCAGGTGCATTAATGCGAGTGGTAAAATCCAAGTGGTATTCCTTGTATTTTCTGCTTTTATGGGAGGAATCCCTGTATCGGCCTCACCTCACCCACTACGCACCTTTCCAGCAAACCCCTGTACAAGGTGGGAGAAGGGTCAAAGGGAATGCTCGTGCCAGTGTGTTTGATGCTGACATTCTTTTTCCTACAAGAAACACCGTAACTGAGATCCAAAAATGAACAATTGACTTTGAAAGGTATTTTGGCAAGGACACACTTTCCAGAATACACTGGGAATTTTGGGGAGAATGTCCTTTCATGGGTGGATACCACGCACAAAGAATCATGTTTCGACACCTGTATTTCTCTTTGTGAGCAATGTGTCTGGGGAAATGCATAGAGGGAAGGGATTAACTCAAGGGAGGGATTCCATGAAAGATACATGGAAATACTTAACCCTATTCTTAAAGATCTCCTGTCCCGAGTCCCACAGTCCAGTTTGCTGATTTAAATGAAAAGTTCCAGGGGAGTCAAGCTCAGTACACTGTCCTGTGAGTCACTCAATCCCAGGCAGGTTTAAAGTGCCCCAACACACTTGTTTGTTCTTCTTAAGTCTTAGGCCCTGATTCATGGCATTATTTGCGTGTAAAACGGGGATTTGTGTGCCATTCTGTCCTCAACTTCCCATTCATCAAGCAGGGATTTGTGGGTAGAATGCCACGCAAATCTCTGTTTTACACGCAAATAATTCCATGAATTAGGGTCATAATCTGTGTCTTGGTTGGTATCTAGTCTTGACAGTATGTTGGTTCTGGGGTGATGTGCACCCCTCTTTGTCCTAATGGTTTTCTCTTCATATTCCCCCCTGCCAGGGGAACTATGTGTAGGATTTGCTTGCACCCTACTTGGGTACTCAAGGTTGTGCAAGATTCTTTGGCTTTGCATGATGACCTTGCTATTGCCACAGTATCCTGAGCAGACTTATCCTTTATTTACTTTACCCCCCCACATATATATCTGCGGAAAAATGGGGGTCGGACTTTTTGCCCTCATTCCTTTTGTCCTATTCCTTTATTTTGTGGGACTTCCTAATGGGGACAGCAATGGGCCCCCTTATTACAACACTAGACGTTCTTTCACAAGTCCTAGGAGCCATGCTTTGCCTTGGGGAATATGAGGATGCATCTGTAGGTGAAGATTGTTTGCCCCCTTCAATCGCCCAAGTGAGGACTGGGGGAGCTCTGAGGGATCTACCAGTTACTACCTCTGGGGATCACATCATGGAAGGGGGTGGCTCCTCCTGGCCCCCAGAATTCTCCAGTTTCCCTTATTGGGCACTGCATTTGGCCTCATCACACTCCCCGAGGCATTGCAGACCCTAAGCAGAAGCAACATAAACCCCTCTTGATCCCTCCAAATTGGCCTGTGATACATTTATACAAATCTGTGAGTACAGTTCTTATTACAGATGTACTATGAGGACAGATCGAGACACGTGTCGGCAAACCACCACGTTCTGTCAAGACTAAAGAAACAACTATTCTACATATTATTTCTTGAACAAACTATTTATAGTTTCTGTTTATTTGTCAATTTAATACCAATCAGGCATTTCTCTAATTGAAGAGGCAAAGCATAGATACTCAAATCCCAACCAAATTCTCTTCATCCTATCACTAAAGGCAGTTGACCAGGAGAGTGTAGAAACATCCCAGGCAGACCTCCTGACCCATGCCTTCTCCCCTCACACCAGGTGTCCACCAAGCCCCACGTTTTCTCCCAAATATGCAGGAAATATGGAGGCGCCTCGGTGGATCACTTTGCCTCGTCAACAAATGCACTCCTTGCCATACCCTGCAGACAATACATGCAGCGAAGAGCCTGAGGGGGACAGACGCCCTGAAGATATCCTGACCTTAGGGACTTCCATATGCATTTCCACCCTTGACCCCTGGACGCCATGGTCATTCCAAAGATCAAGAATTAGTGGGCAGAGATAATTCTGGTTGTCCTATTATGACTTTGCAAATCCTGACTTTCACTACTAGTGAGGATGGTGACTCCACCAGCATGAAAACGTCCTATTTTCTCTTTTCCATCATAGGGACATTGCCCCACCCTCTCCCAGAGTGGCCATGGTTTTTGGATAAGTGCGGTTGTGGTGTGGAGTGCGTGTGATGATGCAGTCTGCGGTAGACCAGCAGACGCTCTTCTAGTCTGATGAATGTAGATATTTTTCAGTGGTATGAGACTAGGTAATAATGCATTTCTTGTAATGTCCACACGTTCTGCAGCTGGTGACATGCAGATGTACAGTCTAGGTCCTGGAAGAATCTGTGATCCGCTCACTACATGAGTATGCAGCACAGAGTGGTGATGAATGGTGAAACCCTGATGATGGCGAGGATGGACATTGTCTGGCATGGCAGGCGGGATGCTCATTGGGAGACTTTCATAGCATATCCAAATGCCAGGAGCATGACCACTGGACAATTTTCAGATATCTACTGTTCCATGTTGGTGGAGACAACCTTGAGCACATGAGGGGTACTGAGGATGATACAACAAGAGTGAATCGGTTTCATTCAGCAGTACTCATAGTGCCATGTTGTGTTTTTATTAACCTTTGTTTACAGGCGAAGCTAGATGGATAAAACACTTTTATAATGAGCTTGACAAAACAATAAATGGTACTCTGGCAATATGCTACTTTCCAATGGTGTGCCAATCCATGAGCATAGTGTTCAGATAAATATTCATCACACTTGTCGTGCTGATGGTGTCAACATGTTTGTCAAACATACTTTGGGTATTGCAAATTTGTTAATTCGATAATATATACTTTAACCCTCTCAATATATATATTTTACTGGGGGATGATTGTTAACACTGGTAGGCAGTGTGTTATGCTTGGCTGTAGACAGTGTGGGAGGATGTACAGTGGTCTAAAGTGCATATGTTTGCAGTCAAAGTCTATAATACATTCTTTACATTACTACTGCACTGTGCATGTCAAAAATATAGCTACATTTTTCTTTTGTCACAAGTGGATCCCTCCAGTTTTCAAACCACGCAAAATGTTTAGGAAATGTGTACATCTGTGCCAAAAACGTTGAAAAATTACAAAAAGATCATTTCAAGAAATCATGTTAACCAAATACATTTTTTTCCGTGGTGAACCCCATTCTAAGAAACTGAAAAAATTGATTCTTTTCAAGTTTCGCACAGGTTCCCACCATGTGTGATTGGATTAAGCAGGATTACTTCCTCGGATAATTTGGTAAAGATCCATCCCCGGGTTCAAAAGTTATAGGTGACACACATTTCAGCCAAAGTATAAGAATGTTTGATGTAAACTTACCTATAGAGTCACCATATATGGCCACTAATGGAATGGTTGTGCATCTGAACTCATCGATGTCACACAGTTGCATTGCCAGTGAATTCCTGCTCTCGCTGCCCCACATTCTTGCCAGACTTCAGACAGAGCAGTCTTGTCCATTTCCAGTTGCATTCCTTTCTCTGTCTGTGTGCAGTGAAGAGGCGCTAGGTCGCTTAGTGCACAGGCCATTCCTTTCTTCCGTGAAAGGAGGCGGACACACTACTCGAGCGCCCAGATCCTGGCATTTTAATTCAACACGTCTAATCTCCATCCTTCAATTTCATCACTTCCATCTCTTGCTGTGGGAGTAACAAGGCTGCTTTATTCTCCACTTTACCCCCCCCCATGTCTGCTTGTGCAACAGCAAGATCATTGTAATCTGTTTGCGTACTCTTGAATCTTCAGATGACATGATAGTCACAGTTTTCTCAAATATATATATATATATATATATTAACTGAAAAAACGTTGTTAAAGGGACGTTATGGTTACAAATAAAATCGAAAAAAGCAGTACATTCTGCAATTATGGTAAGGTATGCAACCGTAACTCACGCCACCACCCTGCCCTGCTAAGACTAACACCCAGGACATCAAAGATGACCTCAAAAATGGCATTATTGATGATATCACTGATGACATCACATATCCGGGGCAGTTTTTTTTCAGTGACAGTGAGAATTTTAAAATTGCAAAGGTGCTGTGTATCTAGACGTTAACCTTGTCATATGCTCTTAAGGTTTGGTCTGAGCTTATGGTGCACATACATGGGACAATAAGCAGGCTCTAAACCAACATTTAATTTGTATACATGACAATGAACTCTAATCTCATTGTCATTTTCTGGTCAAGGTGTTTCTTTCCACCTTACTAGAGTTTCCCTGTATGTGCCTCAGATTTGTATGCATTGAGGCTCTTCATATGTACTGTCTGTACTAACACGTGTGTGTAGTAATTCTTGTATTGTTAGCTGTTCATTCCAAGTTTAACATTAGTCAAGATTCTGATAGGCTTGGATTTATGATTCTACTCGCCAATATTACCACATTGAAAATACTGTACTTCAATGGTTCATGCTGCAGCCATTGCCTATGTGTATGTATTACTACATTGCTGTATTAAGAAGAACAGTTTCATGTTTTGGTTTAAATAAGTAAATTTTCTGGAGTCATTCATGGGAAATCTCCCAATCACCCTTCATACGTTTTTATCAACATTATAAAAAGAACCCTTTGAAAGGACTTTTCATCAGAATTGATATGATATGTAATCAGTGATGTCATCATTGATGCCATTTGCAATGTCATCTTTGATGTCCTGGGTGTTAGTCCTAGCAGTGTATGGTGGAGGCGCAAGTTTTGGTTGTATAGCTTACTATAAGATACGTATTTCTTGGTTTTTTCGATTTTGCTTGTAACCATACTGTCCCTTTAACAAAGGTTTTCTCTGAATTTGATAGGTTTTTATTAGTGCAACTTAACTATAATGTCCATTTAACAATGTTTTTCCAGTGAATTTCATAGGTTTTTATTAGTGCAAGTTAATCATAACGTCCCTTTAAAAAAAGTTTTATCAGTGAATTTCATAGTTTTTTATTAGCGAACATGTTTCATGATGTTACATCACTGTACATAAGTTATGAATAATTCATCTTTTAACATATATGAAAGAACTATAAACCTCCTTTAACAAACATATCTTTTGCAGCGCATAATGATGTGTGCTGTTATCAGCAGCGTATGCTGGGTAATCAAGTCATGGTTGAATTGCCTAGGGCAGGGGTTGCCAACCTTTTGTGTGCAATGAGCAATATTAGCATATAAAAATGAAATGGTGAGCAACAGCCATTCTGCGATGGAACATAACAGTGCTCAGTAGGCGGAAAAATGATTGCAACAAATTAGAAATGTGATAAATTTAGGACTGCTTATAGAAATTTTATTTTACAGTACTTAAAGTTTTCTAGATCATGTGCAATTCTAGTAAAGAAAATCTGACAGCCTTTAACTTCATTTGACATTAAGTGGTTGTTAACAGGAAATGTTGACAAAATGGAGTGGTCAGTAGTACATATTTAGACCGATAGGACTGTCAAGATGTTAGTAGAATTAAATAAACATTACCAGGGGCTTCAGGTTCTGGAGATAAATATTTAAAAGAAATGTAGTGCAAATGTTTGAACAGTAAAATTGGTCACAAACGGGGCACTGACTTTCAGGTGTACTTTGGAGTTCTGCCTGGGGATTTGCTGTGAACTGTAGTGGCAAATGGTGCATTCCTAAGCAAAAAAAAAAACAAACCTGTAATACTGTCCCTCAGTCGTTGATTACTGCATTGTGGAGTGTCCTTTCTTCAGGAATGTTGTGACATTTTGCATTTCTGATTGAACACAAAGTGATATCTATCTTCTTGAATTAATATTCCAATGTTCTGGGGTAGATGCCGCAAAGAAGATGTCCGAAGGCCAGAGGGGCTGGCTGTCGATGCCTAAACTCGACAAGGAGGCAATCTAAAAAAATAAATACTAATTCACAATAAATGAAAAGATATTCTCTTAAAAAGGTTCAACAGTTCGCAGGCCACAAAGAAAAGTGTCAGTTTGTTTGAGTCTTTGGTTGAAACTATCTGGGACACAGCTATTGACAAACAACACCCCTCAGTTCAGAAGGTCCAGGTTATAGAAATCAATGCCCGATGGTCCGAGGCAAAATGTAGAATTTCGAAAACTAAATTGAACCATGATTTAATGAGTGGTGTGTACACAACTTGCCCGATCTATAGCTTCAAAAGGACATATCAAAATTGCTAAAAGATTTAAAAAATATATTTTGAGAAACAACGAGAGCTTTTAGAGAGGCCCGCAATTTCGAATGAAACCAAATTGTTTTAGGTTTAATGCAATTGTCGAGACAAGCATTATGTCATCTCCTTGGACAAGTAGTCCTTGGACCACCAGCCCCCCTATTGTTATAGGCCAATTTCTCTATTGCACATTGCCAGTAAGATATTGTCCAAACGTTTGGTGCTCATACTGGAGGAGGAGTGTGCTCAAAGTAACAATATCTTGAAGCCCTCCTAAGTGGCTTTCAAAGCAGGGTTTAGTACAGTGAACCACTGCTTCAATAAGGTTAAGGTAGGGAGATTATTTGTGGCTTTCTTCAGATTTGGAGAAAGCATTTGATTTGATTGATAAAAACATCTTGTGGTGTAATTTAGTTTTTATTGGGTCCCTACTGGTTTATTTAATCTTATCTGACTGTGATACAAAGAAATCTCGGGGTATGCCTAATATACAAGATCGAGGAATTATATATTGTTTTCCTCACCAGTAAAGGTAGAAAGCAGAGATGTCAGTTGGTCCCAGATTAATACGTTCAGACTTTGACTCTAGTACTTCTGTTAGGAAAGTGAAACCGCCCTCCCTGTAGGGTACCTTTTATAGCATGCTTCTTTATGCCAATGACACAGCTATTTTGGACTTAACCCCAGCAGGTCTCTGACTGACAGGGCCTGCTATACACAAATTACTATTTTGGGAACTATAGTTTGAAATTAAATATGATAAAAACAAAAATTATGGTTTTCGGGGAAAGGGTGAACACTTGTAGCTGTTTTTTAAAAGAATTTTATTTGAGCCTACTCTTCTCAAAAAGTGGGGCTTTGGTCCAGAGGTGTTTCTAGGTTCTTAATAGATCCGGGGCTACGCCAATGTCAGAACTGTCGGGACTCTGGGCTAGCTAACCTTTTGGTTGTAGCCTCTGAGCTTCTATCCTGGGCTACAACCAAAAGACCCGGGGCTATAGTCTCCCCAGACCCTCCTAGCGACACTTCTGCTTGGATCAATCATTTTACAAAGACAGCTGAAAGGGCAACATTGAGGATTAAATGGCTTTCTAAGATTTTATTTCAAGTTTGGGACATTCAGGTTGGACAAATGCTTGGTGATATATAAGGCAACGGTCTGTTAAATGATTTATTATGGCAGCTAAATCTGGGTCTCAAACTGTCACGTCCTGGTGGGGTCGCAGCATATTATTCCTGCGCCAAATAGCAAGTCTCCCTCCAGGTTACCTGGTAGTGCCTTAAGTGTCGTCCCGATTAAGATTTTTAACTTAAGAGCACATCTGGGATTTTCTGCTAAGGATAGAGTGCATTTCAGTGTAAGTACAATTGCAGCCAGCCCAGGCTAAGAAAAATAATGTTTTTGCGGGGGAGGACATGGGGGGCTGGGGGGCTGTAGGGCACAGACCATTTGGATAGAGGGGTGGGCTCCAACTACAATTGGAAGATCAACCCAACTCAAAATAGCTCCTATAGCAAGAGCTTGACCCATGGGTAGAGAGGCACATGTCAAAAATATTTATAAGCTGCTCTCTTTAGCTTTATAGGCAGACTTACGTATACATATCAGGCAGCAAGGAGGAATTGTTAAAATAAAATCCCCAGAATTTAGCAGGCTGATGCTAATGACATGTTGAAATGTACCCACCCCTCAATAAATGTAGAAGGCGTCCAGGAGGAATCGCAAAGTGTGCCTACAAAATGGGAGTTGATGAAGGTTTGGCTCATTTTCTGTTAATTTGTCGTTATTTCTCTGCTTTGCATTAGCGGGGACATTCATGGAAGCTATGCTTTATATAATTAATTGTAATGATTAGGTTTTTATATATAGCTTGTTTTAAAAATATGTTAAAGTTGCTTTTTATGTTGGGCTTGTTCAATTGGAATTTGATGAAATAATTAATTGTTTTTAAATGTTGCTAACTTAATGGAGAACGATTAAATAAATATTGATTGAGTAATACTGGTCATTACATGGTAGGCTTTACAGATCACTTCAGTGTGATTTTGAAAGTTACCTCCTAAGAACTCTTTTGCCATGTAATGGCAAATAGTGCATTTTAAAGCAGCTCGTGCCTTTTACATTGGAGAAAAAGTGGTTAGGAATAGAAATAATATATTTTGGAAGGATTTGGAGGCTCTTTTCTCTACCCAAATGGAAATGTACACAAAACTTAGTGTCAAACATTGGTCAAAACTCTGAGCATTTGACAACCACTTCGTAGAGGGGTGTGCTGATATTAACTAGGTATTTGGATTGATTAACTGGCTTGCTAATTTAAACTTATTGACAGTAACTTAATTGGATTTGAAAAGGCAGTGCATGCAATTTATTTAATAAAAGAAAGTTGGGCATCCATGCCATATATTGGTCCATTATGTTCCTACAAGATGTACAAAGGAACAGAAGATGAGAATTTTCTCCAGGACACAAACATGGGAACATGATTCAATTATTTTGCTCATTATTACATTTCTCAGATGGACAGAGTATCTTAAGATGACAGTTTTTTTTAGTTTTTAACAATGGCAATGCTTTAAAAATTAAGAAAATTTACTGAAAAATAACGTGCATGGCGGCAATAAACTCAAATCTTGCATGTACAAATAAAAAGGCAACTGCAACCACACTACAGCAGACTGACTGGCCAACATTTTCGCCCACACCACAACTCTGTCCTGGCTATACTGCTGTGGAGGTCTCATGACCTGAGAATCTCCTTCTAGGCCTCCACACCATGGCCCAGAGCAAATGGCGAGCAAAACTTTAGGGTGCCGTGAGCAACATGCTGCTGCCGAGCTACACGTTGGGGAACACTGGCTTAGGGCATGAGGCTCGACCATGACCCCAGCACCACCAAACCACTCCCATTACCCACTGCACCTAGCCTGCATCCTAGTTTAGTGTCCACTATACCGTCATAATGTGACCAATGGCCCGTGCTCATGGCTTCCAGCCATGTCCAGTCTCCATAATCCATGCGGCATGGGCTTCGGCTATGTCGCATTCCCCAATGGGCAAATCAGAGTAGACATTTGTTCTTGTCGAGGGCCAGGCCCACTGCCCAGTCACCAAAGTAATATCACTATGTGTGTACTGACATTTTGACACTTTGGAAAAAAATAAAACACATGACAGATTTGCAAAAGCATGCCTCCAGGTTCTTGCTGATGCTCCTCGTCCAAGTTTGCTGCAATCCCATCCTGCACTTCGGGCTGTAGTTGCGAGCAGAATTTCTTTCCCCATTCAAACCTACGACTTCGGCCATGCAATATTTTCCAATAAGCAAACCAGAGTAGACATTTGTCCTTGCCGAGGGCCAGGCCCACTGCCCAGGCACCAAAACTACATCACTATTTTTTGTACTTACATTTTGACACTCAGGAAATAATAAAATACAGGACAGATTTGCAAAACCATGCTTTCAGATCCTTGCTAATGCTCCTCGCCCAAGTTCGCTGCAGTCTCACCCAGCACTTCGGGCTGTAGCCGCAAACAGAATTTCTTTTCCCATTCAAGCCTAGGGATTCAGCCATGCCGCATGTCCCAACAAGCCAATCAGAGTCGACATTTTTCTTTGCCAAGGGCCAGGCCCACTGACCATGCACCAAAGCTATATCACTATTTTTTGTACTTACATTTTGACATTTGGAGAAAAAAGAACACAGGGCAGATTTGCAAAACCAAGCTTTCGTGTCCTTGCTGATGCTCCTCACGCAGGTTTGCTGCAATCCCGTCCAGCACTTCGGGTTGCAGCCATGAGCAGAATCTTTTTTACCACTCAAACCTATCCCGATTTTGATAAACCTTACCACATAGCTGGTCTCTGGTGGCCAATCCCACTATAACCCCTTGCTGGTCCCTGGTCAGATTTGCAAAAACCAAGCTTTCAGATCCTTGCTGATGCTCCTCGCACAGGTTTTTTGCAATCCCGTCCAGCAGTTCTGGCTGTAGCCATGAGCAGAATTTCTTTTTCTGTCCTAACCTAACCCGATTTTCAAAAACTTTACCACATAGCTGGTCCCTGGTGGCATGCCCACTTTAACCTCATTGCTGGTACCGAGTGGCCATGGCCAGTGGATTGTCTGGGTCATGGCCTTTGCCCATGACGCAGACAGTCTGGCCACTGGCTATTGCCACAGGCTATACCTCAGTCAGCCAAGGTATAGCACTATTTTTTGTGCCTACATTATGACACTTTAAAAAAATAAAACACGGACACATTTGCAAAACCATGCTTTCGGGTCCTTGCCAATGATCCTTGCACATGTTTTCTGCAAGTCCGTCCTTGTTTATTTTTTTAAAAGTATTAATAGGTACAGAAAATAGTCATATAGCTTAGCCCTCACTTGACAAAATACATTCAAACTTTGCACAAACATTCAAGGTTGACTCTATAATCTTTTTGCAAACATTTGGGGTGATTCATCAAATGGCATCAAAGTTATAAGGCATCTCAATATTGGGACCCCCCTCTTGACAAAATCCCACTAAACAATTCTAAAACATTCAAAGTTGGGTCTAAAATCTGTTTGCAAACTTGTACACAGATTCGTCAAATGGCACCAAATTCATAAGCGTTCCAACATTTTGGGACACGCCCTCTAATTTCGCCTCCTCTTGGTGAAACGGCTCCAAACATTGCAAAAGCATTCGATGTTGGGCTTAAATGATATTGCAAAATTTCATGCAGTTTCGGCAAAGTTATAAGGCATCAAAAAACTGCTCTTCACCGACAATATAATGCAGAAATATGCATGGATGCCCTCGAACTTTTGTTAAGTTCGCAAACATCCCTGCCATGTCCCTGAACATCAGATGTTCGCAGACTTTGGAGAAGAAAAACAACCGATTTTGGCCTTTTTCTAGACATACTCAATCCCATCCTCATCACCATTTACTTACTTGGACAGGTGCTGTAACTAACAGGCAAACAATAGCTCAGTAATGCTATGCTGAACTCAGGGAAGGCGGCGTGTAACAAAACTCTGAAAGCTGTTAAAGTACTTAAACTGCTAGAAGCAAAAGTGATACAAACTGAACAGTCCAGGAATCCTGGATAAAAAGCACTGCAAAGAGTTTGCAAGAATAACAGGCTGGGATGTACAGTGGAGCTGCACCTCAACGGAGAACGACACAAACAAGCAAGGCTGAAGCATAACAGAAAAACAGAACGTGACTAGGAAATCAGGATCAGGGTGACATAGGTTCAACAGGGTACAGGCAAAGCATCAAAGTAAATACATGGTGCGCTTCTACTATGCAGATGCTAGTTTTGCTGGAGACACGGTCCATAATTCTAACCAATGCAGAATTGGTTTCAGGCCAGTTCTGCCTCGCACCTATCCGTGGGCATTCCACTGTGCACCAGCCATGCCCTAATCATTTACTACACAGAAGGCCTGATTTGCAAACCTTTACTCTTAAAGACATTTGGTGATGCCTGGTTCCTCTCAGCTGTCTGACATTTTTTACTGTATTACCAAAGATTTGCACTTGAGCAAATATGGCGATGCGAGAAACCTCTCTTAGATGCACATGTGCAAGTGTTGTGGAATTTGCAAAGATTACCTCAGTATATCTTGATAATGTATTGAGCAGATCAGTGAGTCTCCATTATTTCTACTGTGCCAATTTATTGTAAACTCGGTAAAGGACGGCTGGTGTGAAGGTGAGATGCTCTGCATAGCTCCTAACTTGCCCCAGTGAAAATATTTTACTTCCCCTCTGTCTTGCTCATTGGCCTCTGACAATTGTGATCAGCAAACACAGGTCAAAGGTAAGTTGTAATTTTTGAGTTATATTGTAGTGTAATGAGTAGGTCAGAGCTTGAAATTGCATGCAGCAAATCTGCACTTTTAGGAGTTAATGGGCCTCATCACGACTCTGGCGTAGCCATGCCTGTAATACAGGCACGGCTGCCGATTGAGTCATAATTTTTCCGGCACACTGGAATGGGCAATAACCGGGGTATTACAACCCCAGCGGATCCGGTAATTGCCCATTTCAGGGCGCCGGAAAATATTCTTCCCCATTCCCATTGAGCCACATACGGCTCAATGGGAATGGGGAAGGCAAATGCACCGGCACCATTCGTGAATGGTGCCGGTGCATCCGACATGCTCTGCTCTCGGGTGCCTTTGCAGCCGTCAGGTCAGACCTGGCGGCTGCAAAGGCACCGCAAGCAGAACTCGTAGTTTGCCGGTCCGGGAACTACGGTACCAACATGCTTAGCGGTGAATGAAGCCTTATCTCTGGCTGGGCTGCGCTGGAGACATTACGGGCCTTACAACAGAGAGGAACTGCCCCACTTCATCGTAAACATTTCTGCGATAGGCCACTTTTATCGAACAGTGGCCTGTCGGGGAAAAAAGCAGGGGCTTACTGCGCAACGCAGAAGCGGGCGAGGCGGTGGCGGTGATGGCACACAAAAAGAGGTAAGGAGGGTGTTTTGGGACAGGTAGGTGAATGTGTATGCGTGCATGTATGTATATGTGTGTATTCATGTATTTTAGACCAGGAACGGCAGGGGTGGGTCAGGGTACGTGCTGGCGGGGATGTCCCCCGTCGAATAAGAAACAGGCCAATGGGACAGTGGGCGGGGGGGCTTGAGCGGGGCTTGCAGGGGTGTTCCCTGCATTGAGAGCAGGAGGTAAAGTGCCTTGCCAAGGGGATGTAATTTCCGTACAGTGCCAAAACTGAGCCCGGTGAACTGGGCTTCTGTGAAAGTGGCCTGCGGGGAATCCACATAGAACCCTACAGAAACTGGGGACTGGGATAAGTTCATAGTGCAAAAAACATATTCTTTTAACACATTCTTGCACTAGGGTAAATTACAAACTAGTTCTAGGGCTATGGCAAATATCCCCTTGGTGCAAAAGTGCAATAATAGAATATGTTTTTTGCACTAGCCTAATTTTTGACCTTGTTCTCATTGCTCTTGCTCTGGTGTAACATTACTGTAGTGTTACCCAGCTTGGTGCCAACTGCTGGCCATTTCAAAATTCTACAGGATATGAAGTAAAGGAGCAGACTATACAGGCCCCAGACCTCAAAAAGAGGTCTTCCTAAATAGTCCTTGGTCTTGCATTCTCTCTATTGCCAACTTTCCTTAAAGTAGTTTCTCACACTCAGGTCTTTACTTGCATGTCTCTTTTATGCATCTGGGCTCACAAACCCTAGGTTTTGTATGACCTTGTCCAAACTGTGTGCCCCCCCTCCCAGGTTTGTGTTATTGGGTTCTCCCTTTTATAATTTAGTTCCCTTGACAGTTTGATTTCACAAGGCTTATTTGCAGTGGGCTCTCTCCTCTCTTTAAGCCTCACAACCTGGGGGCTTCTCCCTTCCACCAAGGGTGTTCATTTCCACTTCTTGTCTGTTTCCCATACAGCGTTGTTCGTCACGCCCTGTATTGGTTTCTGATACTCCCAATTCTGTTTACTCAATGTTTGATTTTCATAATTGGGTCTTTGAGAGTTTTCTCTTCTCTCACTACTTCACCCAGGCGGCCTCTGACTCTCCCATCCTCCTCGGTACCTTTTCCAATGCAGGGAAACCTTGCAGGGCTCAACGTGCACTCAGATACTCGATTTCCTTTCTGCTCTTCTCAGTGCCTGGCTTCGCTGGCATAGCATTCTCGACTCCTTTGACTTCGGGTGCCGTCTACAGATGCAGGCGGAAGGTAACTAACAGGATTCCTTTCTACGGTGGTCTCAGGGTTGTTGGTTGTGCATCTCACCCACCACAAAGCAGTCATGGTCATGCCACCACCTTGCACAGGGGTTAGGTCCCCGTTTGGACAAAAGTTCTCCTGTTGCAGGATTCGTCGGCTCTCCGGCATCTCTCTCTGGCATTCCTAGCCTTTGCAAAAGTCGTAGGCTCCAAGACTTTGCTCTGCTCTGCCTCTCCAAGGCGTAATCACGTAAGGGGGCTTCCCCGGTGTACCATACTCTTTCTCCTCATAATGCTTACTCATCCCATTTATATGCATGTCTCCTTTTAAAAAGGCATCTCATCTTTCTTGATAAGCAGGCTGCCCCTGCATATCATACTCTCTCTCCTCACAAAGCTTATTGTTAACCTTCAATAATAGTGTCAGACAATTTAGAGTAACGAAACGAGTTGAACAATAGATCTTTCACTAACCTGGATCCTGAATGGGCTTGGGAGAAAGTGAAAATCCCCCGAGTATCTCTACTTCCTCTGACCCAGAATACAGGGCGGACGAGGCAGAGAACCCCGGGAAACCCTCTGGGGGAAAAAACCCAGGACGTTCTTGCTGAGGAGGTTTTCGCATTTTATGAAGGTATAGGAATGTCTTCACTGGAGAATATTTGTGCTGGTTGCCCTCTTTCTCTCTCTCTCTGATACAGAATTAAAGAGGATAGTGATAAGTCATTTATCCCATATTCACTACAACCAATTTACTGTAAGTCTCAAAGGTTACCTGATTTACTGGGATTCAGTGTTGAAGTGATCGGCGGCCAGATGAGAGAGCTGAAGGCAAGTAGCGGGAGAGGTCTGAGTATTAGAATAGAGCAGAAGATTATTAATCGCAGGGTTAGCATAGGATAAGTGTTTGTGGATGTGTGCCTGGGCGAGACCTACCCTGCAGGGTGAAAATACTCGGCGTGGGTAGTTCAGTGTAAAGCAACTCACTCTCCTGGATACACAGACTGATGTGGGTGTTGTGAAATCGGGACTGAACTTTTCCCGCGTTCTAAATGTAAGGAGAGCACAGACAACAGAGGGAGATCAAAAAAGGAGAAATAATAGCCTAGAAAAGGTTTCGCGAATTTACGAGCGTTGAATTTTGGCAGAAGAAACGCAGAGAAAGTCTTGGGAAGGCGGTAGATGAAGCGAGTGAAGATTTAGGGGCGGAGCCAATTGACCAGGAAGTATCTGTGAGACTAGAACTGCACGTGGAACATTAGCCGCCATCTTGGGAGTGGAAACAGATAGAGAAATAATCAGTTACTCATCCCCGTTATATGCACGTCTTCTTTTAAATAGACATCTTGTCTTTCTTGATAAGGCTGTATGGTTCCCACATTGGCTGAAGCCAAACATAAGGATGACAGATTAATCTTCATTGCAGGCAGTCCCATGTATACAGATATGGTATTGAGTTTATGGAATTCATCCTCAGAATGGGAGTCATTGTCCCCTATAGCAGAATCACTCCCATTGAGGTCCAACTTGCCCATACCCTTAGGGAGGGACTTACGCAGCAGGCTCACCCCCCTAGCCTCAAAGTGGGTGGCTCCCCCTTGGGGAGAGGGGACCAATACCCTCGATTTGTCACAGTCCAAAGTGGGTGTAATACCACATGTTTGGCCAATATGTTTTACATTTCTTCTTATTAATTCTCTTCAGCTCTGCTGGAGAATTTGAGGCTGATCTTTTTTGCTCTCAGTGCATGTTTGTGAACCCTGTCTCACCCGAAAGACGTCACTTCATTCAATTACCTGCTGCTCCCGAGAAAAGTATTCAATAGAACTCATAATCCTTTTAAACACCATGTTACAAGAAATGTTTTTCTTAATATTTTTCGAAGCCAGTTTCATAGTTGTGATTGTTTTTTGTGTTCCTAAATGTTCTAATGAATAATGTTTGAGTTTGGAAGTCTGAGTTAAAAGCTGGCTAACGAAACCTTTCTTGAAACTCGGTTTGAAAAGTATTGTATTTTTTAGGTTTAATCCTTCCTTTTCTCTTATTTTTTTGCAGTCAAAGTCAGAGAGGTTGCACGACCTATACATGCATAGAAGGGCAGATCTCTATGACCGAGCCAGAGCTTTATATATATATAAGTAAACTGGTGTCCCCCCCCCACAGAGAAGATGAAAAAGGTTACATTCGGTTCCATTTCTGACCTTCACAGCCTTTGTCACAAGTTTCTGCTCTCTAAGTGCAACCTTTTGCAATAATGATGACGAAAGGCAATGCAAGGAAAATACTTGGGCTACAATTGCTGCACAGACTCAGGCTGCTGTTTAAAGAGCTCCAGCATTCACATGGCAACATTTGGCTGTCACACTTGTGATATCAATTTGCAGCATGTACATTTTGAGGACAACTGCATCTTCTCTTCCCTGCTTCAAGAGGAAACTGCATCAACTATGACATTTCTGAGGCTATTAGTAATTTCATTAGCGATGCCACATGTAGCAAAGCGCGTGAAGGGGAGAGGGTGCAGCTTTGCTCAGACCATGAGTAAAGGGGAGGAAAGGTGTGTGGAGCTCCCAGCAGTTGGTGGAGGATTGTGGATCTCGTAGTACAGAAGACGAACAGTGCGAGGACGACCATTGGTCTTCCGTGATCGAAAGCAGAGGAGAAATTATAATAATTTTCGTTCTGGTATGGCATTTCACACCAGGTTCTTCGTGTTTCTAAGCGCTCTAATAACATGCGTTATAATTACCCAATTCAATAGTACTTAATGTATAGACCTTGTAAGGATGATGAGTTAGTCAGCTCTGCCTCGCGATTCAAATTTATGAAATTTTGCCTGACTTCATGTCGTAAGCAAATGCTTAGCTCATGCACTATCCACCCAATATCAATTTTCAATAATGTCTACTAAAGAGATATGAGCTTTTAAGAGTCCAACATAACATGCAATATGGGTCATGATTGGTAAACATCTGTCCACTGGAGGCCTTAACACTAAAAGAAGGGGTTCAAAGGCAAATTTCCTTCCCCTTAGATTGCAAAAGTGCCTTCAGAGTGGACTATATTTTGCACACAGGCAAACACATACGTTTTCTGCAGTATTTTACTCAAGTACAAACACTCAAGTATATCGATTAACATGCAAAATGGGGGAATGTATTAATCTTAACTCTGACAACAAACTTTACCAACTGGTAAAGAGTGCAAGTGTTTAGTTGAGAATCAAGTTTAGTCCAGTTGTAGGCTGAAGAAATTCTCTGTAAAAAAAGTATGAAAAGGTCCTGGCTTTTCAAGGCTGTAGCTATTCACAGGAAACGTGCACATTGTTATGAGATGTTAAATGAAGCGAGGATCCTCTTTGGACGAATATGCATTCATTGCGATGTGAGAATTCACAAAAGGATGCCTTAGAACGCTTGTCTCACAATGTTGGTCGATGGCTCATTAATGTGTGTGCATAAAATGTGTGCACTTGATGTGATACTACATACTTTGGGTGAATACATTATGCATGTATTTTAGATGTGCACTTATTTCATGTTTGTTGATTTTCAGTGGTAAATGTGCACATCGGCCATTGCACAAATTTGAATTGTGTCAGAAGCAGATCTGCCAAATATTTGCCATATAAGTGTGCATCAGATGTTCATGTGTCGATAATGTGCCCAACATCAGCACGTGCATTAAAAATCATGCATTCACAGGTGGTTGAAAGCCAGAAATGCTGATGGAATAAACTTTTCAAGATCTCTCTGCACACAGATGGACTATTTCACCACCACCCATGCACCCAACTTCAATATGGAATGTCGCAGGGTGCTCCGGATGCACTGTCTCTAGGTTATGAGGGTAGGCAGATTTTGAAAAGCCTCCCTGACCTTACTAAATCAATTCAAGGGTCTGGGAAGGTGTGGAAGTGCCAAATGCTTATAAGGTCATCTTAAAAAAGATGGGCAAACATCATGAGAAGAAAATAAGTATAATTTTACAGCATTATCACTTTAGTTCTAGAGAACATGCCAAGGATGAAGCTATCGAGAACTTCATTACTGCCCTTACTGAACTTGCCAATAAATGCAATTTTGGTCAGTCTTATTATGAACAACTCAGTGACTAGTTCATGTTAAAATTGAAGGAGACAAAGATTAGAGACGAACTATAAACAAGAGCGGATCCAAGCCTGGAATAGGTTCTGGGCATTTCTAAAAGGCTTGAACACGTGCTGTCTTGTGTAAAAAAACTAGATTACAAAGAAAACAAAGTATTGGTCAACATTCTGGGTTTGCAAAAAAACAAGAAACCTTTTTAAAAGAAATACATGGCCACAGGCAAACAAGGTTCTAGCAAAGATGAAGGAGAAGATGTTACTGATCACAGAAAGGTTTACAACAAAAACCGGTCTCATTTCAGGCCCTAAAAAATGTTTCAGGTGTGGCAGTTTCTCCCATTTTGCCAACACTTCTGAATGCCCTGGGCATCAAGCCCGCTGCAGCAATTGTGGTAGAAAGGGACACTTCATGAGATGTTGTTGTTGTTGTCATACCATAAAGTGTTTAAAGAAATGTCTGACATCACTGAGCATGAAAATGTGGAAGACACTGCATCTGATGGTGAAGCATGTGGCGTCAGTTGGTCAGTGTGTGACGTAGGACCGACTAAGGGTTTAGATAAGAAACCACACTCTATAGTACGTGTGAATGGGATGGGAGTTAAAATGCTGGTAGATTCGCTGTTCTGATTATACCATCATCAATAGAGAAACTTGGAAAAACAAGTTCTCGAATGTTAGTTTGAAGCCGTCTCATATCAAGGCAAGTGCATATGGCTGTGCCAATATAGTCATGGTGGGTTGCTTTGTGGCAACCATGGCGTGTCAGAACAAGTTCACAAAAGCCAGCATGTATGTATCAGACAGTGGTGGATATCTGCTCGGATGGTACCAGCAAAGTGATATGGGAACTATAATTAACCCAAAGATTCCAGGAAGCATAGCTGTGATTATTTCAATGGAAAATTCCATGTCTGGGAGAAATAGGGATGAGGTGTTCAGGGAGAAATGTGGATGTCTCAAAGGTATCTGCCATAAAATCAGGCATTAGTGGAGTGTTCTTCTATCAGGATTATATTCTGTTTTAGGTAAGTCTCTCGAGGATCATGATATCAAATTTAATATCGTTTTTTGCAGATTGTACAATGCCAGTGTGATGTTACAAAAACCCAAGTGTTGTTTCAGAGTTTCTGTGATTGACTATTTGGGTCATAGGATATCTGGTGAAGGGGTGGCACCCAGAGAAAGTCTGGTTAACTCTATTCTGCAAATTACTCCGCCAAAGGATTAACAAGAAGTGTTGTCATTCTTAGGTGTTGTGTAATATTACGCCAGATTTGTAAATAATTTTGATGACAGGTGCAAGAACATTAGGGCTTTGTGTAAAAAAATGTACAGTTTGAGTGGTCACCTGGATGTGACCAAGAATTTAGGAAAATTAAAAAGGCTACCGCTCATGCTCCAGTTTTGTTTTCTTTTGACACCACCAAAGAGACGTTAATAATGACGAGTGCCAGTGGACAGGTCTGGGGGCTGACCTCAATCAGAAACAAAACAATTTGAGAGAGTGGTAGCATTTGCATCAAGAGTGTTTAAGGGTGCTGAACCTAGGTACTCAGTCATAGAAAAAGAGGTGTTTCGAGTCATGTGGGCCAAAAGAAAATCTTAAAGATTTTTGTGGGGTAAAACATTCACTGTTTTGAATTATCACAAACCCCTATTTTCAGTTTTTACATCAAAGGGTCTCGATGGAGTCTCAAGACACATAGGGACTCATCACGAGTTGGGCGGTAACGCCGGCGCTAATAGCGCTGGCGTTATTAGTCCTACCGCCAAACCCACCGGTGCTATTAGCAGCGGATCACGGGTTTGGCGGAACGGGAAATCCCCATTCCCCATTGAGCCCATTCGGGAATGCCCCATACCCCATTGGGCTCAATGGGGAAATTTCACGCTTTGTCCGCTGGCGGATTTTCCGCCGGCAGTAAACGCGCTGAAAATCGGCAAAATCTCTGCGGATTTCCCCCCAGCTCAGAGCCGGGGGGGAAACCAGCCGAAGCTGTGATTTGGCGGACCATTAAATCTGGCGGTAATAGCACTACCGCCAGATTTAAGGGCTACCGCCAAACTTTTAATGAGGCCCATGGTCAATTGGGTTAGGGCTCTAATAGGAAATGATTTCACAGTTGAATTTGACAATGTGGTTGCTGATTTTTTACCCAGTCTTGAAAAAGATTTTGACGAACCGGTATAAGAACTATTTTGGGTGTGTGAAGACAACATTGCACAGGAGGTGTGGGAAAAGGCTGTCAGGGAGGATCATGAACTGTGCAAAGTGAAGAGGTTTATTTGTAATGATTGGTCGGCTCGGTCAAGTGATGTAGATTTAGGAGCTTTGCACAGAGTACGGAAGGATTTAAGTGTAGAAGATGATCGCATTTTACGGGCTGGCCGCATAGTGCCTCCCATGGGCGCGCGAAAAAGATTGCTGGATTTAGCCCACAGTGGGCACTTAGGAATTTCAAAGACCAAAGGGCGACTGAGAGCTGATCATTGGTGGTCGGGTTTGGATTCTGAGGTAGAAGATATGGTTGAAGAATGCTGTTGGAGTGCTGCTTCAGACAAGGTTTTGAAAACAAACGCTCAACTGCTCAAACATTTGGATTTTCCCAAGTTGCAATGTGAGTGTTTTTTCACAACAGACATTTTAGGGCACTTATTGTCAATAGAAGGTACTAAAAAGTATGTTTTGGTGTTAATGGATCTTTATTCTAAATGAGTGGAAGTTAAATGCCTGCGAGAGGTGGACTCTTTTTTTATTTATTTTTTGCATTTGTAAAGCGCCTCAGCCCTCGGGCCTCGGGCTGTTGTGACTCGAATGCAGTGGTATGGTTTTTAGATGAAATATTTCAGAGGTAAGGCTTTCCCAAAAACTTCTGATGGATAATGGTGTTCAATTCACTCCTGGGATTATGAGTACATTTCTTCAATATATGGGTGTTGAACATGATAGAAAAGCACTCTTCCATGCCTCCACTAATGGAATTGTAAAAAAGGTTTAACAGGACACTGATGCAGAGTGTACGCGTGATGATCAGTTCGGGTCAGTGCTGGGAGGAATGCATTTAAAAATGTGTGTGGGTTTACGGATTAGCCCCATATACAGCAACGGGTTTAATTCCATTTGATGTGTTAAGAAGAGAAAAACTGCCACATCGGTGTGGTCTCCATGGTTGGGCAGGATGCGTTTTGTAGAATGGGACGAGTCAGCCCTGAGAGAGAGAATGTTGAAATAGAATGCGGAGATGAGGAGGGCAAGCATGGAGCTAGACTAGTGATCGCATTTGGGTACGTAGACCTTGGGCCTCATTAGGAGTTTGCCAGTCCGGAAACAAGGGTGCCAGTATGCTCACTGACACCCTTGTTTCCAGATCAGCAAACTCTGCGTCTACCTGCCGTGGCCTTTGTGCTTGACAGGTCTGACCCTGCCGGGTGCACCGACCACAGTAGACAGACAGGTCACGGAAGCACCGGCACAGTTAGCAACAGTGCCGGTGCTTCTGTGTCCCCAATCCCACAGAGTCCTATGGGACTCTATGGGAATGGGGACTTATCATTTTCCGGCGTCTGACTTCCCGGGCCGAGAGAGTTGTGATCTCCCGGTGGCACAGGGAAGTCAGGTGCCGTGAAAATATTACGGGTCTGGCGGCAGACCACCGGTAGCACCGGCAGGGATACCGCCAGACCCGTAATGAGGCACCTTGTGGAGTAACACAAGGGGAAAGTAAGTTTGTTGATCCTGTGAGAGTAAACACAGTTTTGGATGATGCTGTGGTGTTGGAAGATGGTTGAACGTGGAACAAAGGTAGAATAGTGTTGAGAGCATGATAGTTCAAGAAGCTGGTTGTTGTGCAAGTGTTACTCCAATACTGTCTATATATAGGGAGGGAGGTATGTTATATTACATCAAAGTGTGATATGTTATATTAAAGCTGTTGTAAAACTGTCAATGTGGTTTATGTATAAATCATAAGGTATATAACTGTAATTCTAAACATGTTTACCATGTGCATATTTCATCTGTTCACTTGTTTTTCTGGTTCCTATGTCTATTTCCAGTAATAGCATAACATGTTATGAGTTTCCTGGGAAACATGGAACGACCCAGGGTTCCATATAGGAGGTTTTATAAGGCTTTGGGATTGTGCAGTTTGTCAGTCAACCATCTGGACAGGAGGTCCTCCTTTGTGATAATTAACATGTGTACTGGATCTTACCTTGTCTCCTGTGGCTCCTTCGTTTACTTCAACATCTGGTGATATTGCACACATTTGAAATGGGTCAGAAGCAGATCTGCCAAATATGTTCCATAGAAGTGTGCATTGGATGTTCATGTCGATAATGTGCCCCAACATCAGCACATGCATTAAAATCATGGATTCACATGTGGTTGAAAGCAAGAAATGCTGATCAATAAACTTTTCAAGATCTCTCTGGGCACAGATTGAATCCGCCATGGTTGAAAAACCTATATAAGGATGAAGAAAAGACCTGGCACAAGGAGGTCTTCACTGTGTCAGGGGTGGGAGAACTGATTTCATTATTGGAGGAGCATGAGGTTGAGCCACACCCACAGTTTCTCAATGGAATTCAATTTGGCAAGAGGTACGTAGAATGCCAATGGTCTCTGCATCCTCCAGGTCTCAACTTATGATGCCAAGATATAGTTGGTAGATGCAAAGGGCCACACAAAGGAGAACGTTGTCCAGGTGAAGGCACATGCTAGTGGTATGGACAGATGGACAAGCACTGCATCAACATTAATGAGAACAGAAGAGGCTGTGGTTACTGAACACTCAACACCACTGTGATGGAAATACAAGCAGAGGACATTGTGCTTGACTACACCCCGCTAAGTGAGCCTCTGCCTCACACCGGAAATATGGCATAAACATTTACATGTTTCAACATAATATGGCATGAACATTGCAGGTGGGTGAGGGTGATTGGATGACTGGAGGAAAGAACAATGGAGGGAAGTAATGCTTTCATCGCTTTATAAGTACGTAAATAAATAAATAAATAAATTCAGTGGCATTCAGCGGGAACCAGTTGGGATTGGATTATGAGAATGCCATTACATATTTTAAAGCATTCTTCATATAATGGCCATATCACGCTTCTGTTTATGAACACTTGCTTTTCTAGTAGATGGCAGATACAATGTCAGAATGGAGACTTGCTTGAACTCTGTAGAAAAATACGTGCACATGCAGGAACATGCACCTACCATTAGACTGACCATTTGAAAATTCATCAGCAACAGATACACTGCTACCTGCACCATAGAAATGGGATGACAACATCAATGCAGAGCTAAGTGTCGAAGGAGGATGCGGACATAGAACTAGTACCTCAATCCGCATTCGTTGATACTGAATTGACTAGGCCAATAGCAAAAGCAGCTACGGTCCCAGACAGAAATGATAAGCAATGAAGGGATATCACCCCAGCTTCACTTCTCCCTCTTGTTGCTTGACTGTGGGGAACTTGGTGGGAGTAAGGGGGGCGGGGGTTCAAGTGGCTGGGAGAAGGCACAGTTGTGGTGGTCAGGATGGGTGGCAGAGGGGACAATGGTAGGAGAGGAGGGGATGGGCTTCCTCTGCACAAAAATGTGCATATTATAGAGGGACTGCTCCTAGAAGGACATCAGCCCAATTAAGCAGGCATGGAGCTCAACATGCCGCAGGCTGGCCTCCATCATCTGACAGCTGGGGTAGAGGTTGGAGCAGGACATGGCTTGAACCGTTGCAGAGCGGAATGGGTGACATGCACAGGACGGCCCTCCCAAGTACTGTGTGATTAGGGATCTTGGAGTAGTCCACCCCAATGAATCCTGGCGCCTCCACCGCAATGTACTTCACAAGGATCTTATGGTATCAGTCAGAGAAATTTGGTCTTCCCACCCTTTGACATGGTCCTAGTGGCTACCTGATGGTATGTGGTACTGAAGGAGGCAAGCAGGTCATGCAAGGAATTGGCCATAGGAAAACCGAAATGGCCTACTGGAGTTCTCCAGACAGGACAGAGGAGTGGGAGGAGGACACTTGAGGCAAACTCGGGAGGTTGCAGGCAGCAGGGGGCAGATGATGGTGCAAGGAAGACGGCGGGGCACAGTAATTGGGTGGGGCACTAGAGTCAGAGAGAGGGCACATCAGCCAGGGGGGATAGCAGTCAAGAGGAGGGAACAGCAGCAGGGATGTCATTTGGGGGGTCATCAGGGGTCACATTTGTGACCCCTGCGGTCTCCCATGCTAACCCTGCAGTCTCCCTTGCCACCCATAAAGAAAGAATAAAAAATATATATATATATATATATCACAAAAAAAACTTTGTTGAGGGGACGTTATGGTTAAGTTGCCCTAACAAAAACCTGTACACTGCACTACAAAAATACTTTCCACCACCCCTTTATGCTTCAAATTAAAACCGAAAAACCCCTGAAATTCGACAGTTATGGTAAACTAAGCCCCCAACCCTGCACCGCCCCTGTGAACTGCTAACACTAACACCCAGACCATGAAAGATGTCATCTCAAATGTCAATGATGACATCAATGACGACATCACTTGTTTAGCCCCTTTCTTTTCCTTCCCTGCCATACATATATATGTACATTCAGTAAAAAATGTCACTAAAGGAATGTTAGACTTCACAGTGAAACCAAAAAACACTGCACATTCCCCCATTATGGTAAGCTCAGCAACCATAACTCGCAGCATCTACGTGCATTGCTAAGACTAACACCCAGAACATCAAATATGACATCACAAATATCATTGATGATAAAGTTAATAATGGGTTAATAACGACCTTTCACGGTATAATTGAAAAAAAAATAAAACTTGAATACACTCCACGCACTCCTTATTTCTCTGTAAAGTACATAGGCGCAATAATCTTTGCCAGCAATAGTCTAAATTACGAATGCAGTAACGTGTGCTACTAAAAAGGACGTGTACTTGTTGTAATCCGAGGCGACTTTGGCAGTAAGGATCACAAAAGAAAATCCTCTTTCAAGATGGCCACCATAAAAAGGGAAGGTGGTTATTGCATACATAGCCCCTCTTCCCTTTCCGTTGTAGGTTGCAAAAAGCACAAGTACGTGGCGTGACGCAGAACCTGTAAATAAACATTCAGCGACGTACAAGGTAATAAATTACATTTGAAAATAAAACAGGGGAATGGTAAAGAACACGTGACCATTTTACAGGTTACAAACTAGATTTATTTAATAACAAACTTGCAGAGACCATCGGAATAATCGCATAATCAATGCAATGATTACAATGCTGGTTAGGGAGGCATTGTAAATGTTGAAGATAAGGAAGCCGTTTTTTTTTGTGCAAACAAACATTTTGGGGTCTTCGTTGAAGCAGTCGCTTTGTTTCCACAGTTATTTCCCAGAAGTCGTCATGACGTTGAGCCTACAGCACCATAAATGATGTCACGTTGCTCCGAATAACGAGTTCAGCGAACGGACAAAGCGGCCTTACAGTGTCATTCCACATTATTGTTATGGACAGGCAACCGATCACCAGCAGTTGTATTTGCCGTCCGAAGAAGCCCTCACTCGGGATTTGAAAACCCTGGCACGCACAGTACGGCAAAATATACCTAGGCGGGAAAAGTTACAAAAAATAAGTGTCAGTAACCAGCCTGTACCAACATTTTTTAAAAGATCAAATAGAAAATGTGCAAAGTGGTACACAAAAATACCTGCTCAAAGTTGACATTTTAGTAATATGTTACTAATGTCCAAATGTACCTATAGGTGGAGTTGAGAAACAGCGAGATTTTGCATGCGCCGTAAGAGAAAACAAAATGGCAAGTACACAGAAAGACGATAATTAGGTATGAAACAAAAAAGAGTGGACAAATAAAAAAATTACGTCTCGTCATTTCAAAGAAGACCAAAAAAACGTGCAAAGTTATACACAAAGCTACATGGACAAAGTAAGCGTTTCAAATTAGAAATATAAATAGTAAAAAAGGTTGAGTGCAGTCATACCCTGCAAATGAGCAACGTGTGCATCTGCAACATTACAGGAAAATTGTACAAGGGCAGAAAAATAATACGTCAATTATATTAGCACAATTAGATGTGCAGTTATGTAAAAATAAAGCACGGTTTGCTGTACAGTGGGCCAAAGTAAAACTTACAAAATATTTACAGCCTCCATTCTTTATCGGCAAATCAGTCACAAATGTGTTTGCTGCGAAGAATCTTCGTTGACTGATATGCATGTCACTTACAAACTTTTTAAAACATAACCTTATCAATTGCATTTTTTTTTTTTACCCTTTCATTCCGTGAATAGCGCGCAAGTCTCTCTTGGGCTCAAGGTCAAAAAACAATTGCCCCTTTACATTCACTCGGATGCGTGGGCGTACTGAGCGGTCAACCAAAAAATCAACTCGTGTGGCCTTCACTCAGAAGGCAAATACATTCTTGCTTTGAAGCAACATAATGAAATCTAATTATCACAACCTCTACTCCCATACAGCTTCAGAAGCGCTGTTTCAGCAAACAGTGCAGATGATGGCCTTAGTTCTCAAAACTGAAGAGGCCAATCTGAGGAAAATATTAGTGCAAAACACATTTTAATCCACACGCTGTAATTGGTTGTGGTGCAGTGAGCACGAACTTCCATTTAAACGTATCATTTTGCAGACAAGAAAACTGCACTTTTTCACTTTGTGCTTCCACAGCTCATTGGGCCCCCTCAAAGGGCACCTTGTGAAATACTATTACTTGAGTGTGAGAAGTCTAATGCTCTCTTGTTTTGGAGCTGTTTCTGGCGGTACCCGCGCACACGAAAACATTAGCAAAAGAGCGGGGGCCACCGAACAAAGCTACCTTACTGCACGCTGTTTTGCAAACAATCTGGGAAAGAGCCACATGGTCGTGAGCATGACCTTTTTCCCCATTCAGTGTAAGGGGAAAAAAGACGTTTTGAGAACCCCTCCCCCTTATAACTTTCACCCCCCTGCACCAAACATGACCAAACGTTCCAACCAAAGTCAGAGTGTGCAATATATATTTTTTTCAAAGTTTGGCGACGATTAGTCCAAGGGTAGGACAGTTATAAGTCAGATCACATGTTCATTGAGGCTCCCGCTAAGGGACCTTGAAATTGGGCGGTAAGGGATTACCGGCACCGGTCTCCTTACTACTGCCCGGTATCCCTTACCAGCGAACTTGTAATGACTCCCTATAACTGTTTTAATATCAATTATCTGAAACAGGGAGTACAACGGACACCAACGGACATCTCAGTGAAAATTCTCTCAATGCATTACAAAAAAAAGCTATCTCATATAGCAAAAAGTCATCATTGATGACATTAACCTACGTATTGTAAAAGCAAAAAGAGAATATCGAGGCTGAGTACCACAAAAGGAAATACACCAAACACAGGTTTACAAAGATACACAGATCTTTATTCTACAACTGAACAGTTTTCAAAGGAACAAACTATCAGGTAGCTATCTGGCCCTCAGTACATCACAAGCGAATACCAGCCCTGTCGGTGTGAGAAGTGAGTGTGACTGTACATCAGAACATTCACTCTTTTATACAATCTGTAACATGATGTCCAGCCCATTTACAGGTTAATTATTCCTAGGGCTAGGGGTTCGTGCCGCGTTCACTTCTAATTTATTCATCTATATGCATATGGATTATTCCCAGTTTATACACAAATAGGTCACAATGGCAACAGTGTGTCTTCGGATTTAACATTAAGCCTTCATACATGTTTTATACAATGTAGTCCAAGTGTTCACATTCAGTATTTAAACAACATTGTGCTTAATATATGCTCGCGGATCAGTTTTGTTGGCTCAGTTAATCCTCGATCTACAGGTCAACGAAGGACAAGGTCTCCGTACATGACACTAACATTTGGCCTGCGGGCAGTTTAGGCATTAACTTCATGTAGAGGTCAAGACGGCCAATTTACAAACAGAAGAACACTGTCGACCATTTTAGAACACAGGGTGACTTTGGAGTAAGAATCAAAATGGCGGCTAAATCGATCTAAGGTCAGAACCTTGCAACGCAGATTTCTTCGTAGATCGACTGGGCTTAGGCCAATATATACATGTATACAATAAAGAGGCACAATATAATATTCTGTTCAACAAACCCTACTTTTGGCCTAAGCCAAGCGCTAAACTACTTCTAGTCACTTTACGAGTAACTCCACGTCTCAATGTCCATACACCCTGAATCACTATCGGAAATATCAACTGCCTTAAAATCAGTTACTAAGATTTCTTTCAGCACATATTTGTTGGAAGTCTTCTCTGGGGCGTATACTTTATGTCCTAATGTACCCATCGCTTGTGTGCAACATCCCCCTAACATCGAACACATACCAGGAAGACATTGTACACAATAACAAAGAAACAACAGAATACCTAAAATGATCAGCAAGACCGAAAGTAGTTTCCATCCCAAAGATCGCAAGAAGTCCCAGAACCAAGCTCTAAGATCCCAGTTTCCCTCGGGAACATGCACTTCTGAACTTTGGACATGCAGATTCTGTATTGCATTGAAGATAGTTGGGGAGGAATCTGGTACGAAAACACAGCAAGCAGACCTCACTAATTTACATACCCCACCACGCTCAGCCAGGATGACATCTAATGCCATCTGGTTCTGAAGTGCTACTAACCTTATTGCTTTCTGTTCTAGAGTCATATTATAGAGTATGTCAGTGGTCCGGTTGATGGTCCTCTCAAATACTCTCGCTAGTCTTCTGATATCTTCAGAGTTCATTATTTGCCCCCAAAATGGCACAAAGGATTTAACTACATCTCCTAGAACTTGTGCTGAAATGTCACCATTCTCGTCCCGCCGTGGACGAGCCTTTGAAATCTCTACAGTACTTGCAATGAATACCCCGGGTAATAGGATCCCTAAATAACAAGTTCCCTGCCAATCCCTAGGTAACCATGGAAATGCTACATTCCCGCAAATGAAGTAGACAGGTGCGCCTATATACAAAGGTCTGTCCTCGTTAGTCAAATTTGCAACGTTGATGCAACCTTTAAAATCACCCATTAACTGAGTATCATTCCTTTGTATGCAGAAAGAAACTGAATCGGGGCTATAGTTAACAGTATAAGAAGGAGGCGTGGCATCCTTATTGCCTATAGGAGCCATCTTGAAAGAGATTAAAGATTAAAAAGGACGGGACAGTCTATCAGAAGGCCTAATAGAAGCAACATTAAGCTTACTCCTATTTGCAAAAAGCGAGTATCCCAAGGGCATCAGAACACGTTTTTCAAACTCATTCAATTTAGTCTCATCGAAGTTCCCCGAGATGCTATCGTTCCATCGGCCAAAGAATAGTGCTCTAAGAGAAGCATAACATGCAGCTGTCAAAGGTAAAGGATGAATATACCAACCTAGCCCCTTATCCCCGTGTTGCGGTAAATGTGAACAGACCCAACAATTAGATTTGTTAAAAATGGCATGTGTAGTATTCATGATGAGTAATAGTGTGTTGTTGTGATAATTCTGTCTGTGCTGAGAGTCTCTAGGAGATAGAGTATGCAGATGCACGAAATGAGTAGAAACAGTAGGTACATTTTCAGTAGGTAACAAATTCTCAAACGGATGCACTTCTTCTAAATACCAGAAACCTAAAACAATGACTATTGCGAAACCAATTAACATTATCAAAAGACAGCAATACGTTTTCAGGGCCCACACTGTGGATTGTCCATTCTCGCAGCTGGTCACACGTTCTCTTATCAGTTCTGTACGAGCGGAAGCGGTTGCAGGCATTGTATTCTCCAAACTAATGCACCAATTTTATTTGCTGGCGACCTCCAGGCCAAGCGTTTTCTTAGTCCTTCCTCAAACCCTAGCCAACAGAATCCCCTTATGTACAAATTATCGGGCCAAAAAGGCAAGCCCTTTGATAATTTTTCCTTCATGGCACAGCCGAACCGTGCAGTAAGTCTATTTCCTCGGACGCAGATCGTACCTTGTGATTCCTGGTACTGAGTGATCTGTGAACAACGTGTCGTCACTTCCCGTTGGAAGCGACGAATGAACGGAAGCAAGATGAAATACAGGAGCAACTTCCGGAAACAAAACTGTTGGAGAGTGTGGAGATGAAATGGCGGTTTCCCCAGGCCCCACGGGCTCAGGGAGAGTCTCTGATGCACTCTCGATGTTGGTTGCTGCTTTGTGATCGTCGGTTACAGCATTGGTGAGGGGTTCTGTGTCTTCTGTATCGTGTGGCACTGGGTGTGGAATCCTCTTGGTGTGCAACGCATGTATCCAATTCATCCGTCCTGCTACCCGCACCGCAGTCTGTGTGACCAGCAAAACTTGGAAGGGGCCCCGCCAACGAGGTGTGAGGCAAGAAGATCGCTCAAACGATTTCATGAGGATCCACTCTCCCGGTCGTATGCTGTGACCGGGGCCCTCATACCGTACAGGTAAAGCCTCTCGCACCTGGTGATAAATCAAATACAGATTTTTAGTTAACTGGCCACAATAGTCAGAGAGAAGTACATTTTCGACGTCTCATAAAGAACGAGACTCCGGAACATTCCAAATATTAGCTGGTCTCCCCATAACCACCTCAAAGGGAGAGAGCCCAGTCTTAGTTTGAGGGATTGTTCACATAGATAACAACATGATCAGTACGGCGACTGGCCATTTTAGTTTGGTGCCGGCACATGTCTTAGCGAGCTTGTTCTTGATGATGCCGTTGTGTCTTTCTACTAGTCCAGCACTATGTGCGTGTCTAGCCGAATGGAACCATTTATCTATCTGTAATCCTGCGCATATCTGCAGAATTACAGCAGCGATAAAGTGTGGACCAGTGTCCGACCAGATGACCCTCGGCAACCCAAATCTTGGAAAATATTCCTTTAACATAGTCTTTGCCTTGGCATCTTTGACAGGATAAGCCTCAACCCATTTACTAAAAGCACAGATGACAACTAATACATACTTGAAATTGTTGCAAAGCTCCATTTCAATAAAATCAAAATGAATAACCTCAAAGGGGACAGAATGTGGACCAAAACTACCGCTAGGAGTTGATGTGCCCTTTCCCACATTATGCTACAAACAAATCATGCAACCCTGAATGAAGGGTTCAGCTACTTTAGGGATTTTGTCATTTACCCACAAGTTTTGCAACATTTTAGTGATTTTACGATCATATATATGAGTGGGACCATGAGCCATACCAACCATCATCATAATATATGCGTCAGGCAGTAACCACTTCCCTTCAACTTTGTCCACCCAACACCCATCATCATCCAGTTTTCCCAAACCCTCAGCCCAATTTTTAGACTCTTCTAACGTGGCATCGGCCTGGATATCCCTTACGGAATCAGTACCCTCATCCAAAGTACAGGCATTTGTGGCTTCCCTTGAAGTATACATTTCTGAAGAGAGATCAGTGGCAGTCTGTTTAGCTATCTGGTCAGCAAAAGCGTTCCCTTTTCCTACATGGTCTACAATCTTCTGATGGGCTGCACGTTTTATGATAGCTAGCTGAGTAGGGAGTGCAAGTGCTGAAAGTAACCGTACTATCAAGGAGCCATGTTGGATATTTGTACCATGTGAAGTCAAGAAACCTCTTTCTGCCCAAAGTCTACCGAAGTTGTGAACCACCCCAAAGGCGTACTGACTGTCAGTATATATGTTTACTGTACGCCCTTCGGAAAGTTCACAAGCTCGGGTCAATGCTATAATCCCTGCGGCCTGCGCAGAGTTATGCTGATTCTCTTGGTTTCCACGACCGTGCTCAATGTAGTGATTGCATAAGCAGCTGTGGATGTACCATCCGGAAGTTTGAAGCAGAGGCCATCGCAAAACAGCTCCCCTTGAGGATTGTTCAAAGGAGTATCTTTCAGATCGATTCTACCCTTTGCCTCTTGTTCGGTAGTGTAAAGGCTGTCATGTGACTCTTTGTTACTGCAAGCAGTACCTTGCGGGAAAGGTAAAAGTTCAGCCGGATTAAGATCACAACACCTCTTAATTTGTATGTGCGGTGCAAACAAGATCAATTCATATCTTGTTAATCATGCGGAGGTGAGGTGTTGCGTTTGTGTTCTGTTTAATAGAACATCTACAGAGTGAGGTAAAAGCATGGCCTGGGACCAGTCCCTCGCTCTGTTTTACGGACGCAGCAGTAGCAGAAACAGCTCACAAACATCTTGGCAAAGCGCATGCTACAGGATCAAGGACGGAAGAAATGTAGCTGCACGGCCTATTCTTCCCTCCATGTTCTTGCATTAATACAGCCAAAGCACATCCATCACATTAATGCACATACAAAACAAAGGCCTTTTCATAGTTTGGTGTGCCCAAAACTGGTGCCGAGCACAATGCAGTCTTGAGCAAATCAAATGCTTGCTGGCATTCTAAGTTCCACGGTAATGGGGAAGAAATGCCCTTCTTCGTCAAAGCCAAAATTGATTTAATCACTAGTGAGAAATTGGGGATAAACTGCCTACAGTAAGAAGCCATACCTATTAGGGCTCTAACTTCCTTCTGCATATTTGGGACAGACATGCTACAAATTAGTTTTATCCGTTCAGGCATCAACCTTCTTCCCTCCTTTGACAGGCGATAGCCTAAATAGGCGATCGCCTGACAACAGTATTGACATTTTTTAAGCAAAGCTTTATGGCCATGTTTAGCCAAATGAATAAGCAACAACACAGTGCCCTCCTTACAAGCGCTCTCTGAGTCAGCAGCTAAAAGCAAGTCATCAACATATTGAAGCAGTGTACAAGTAGAGGGCAACTCAAGGGTATCGAGCTGCTCTTTCAAAGCCCTACTATAAATACTAGGACTTTCCGTGTAACCTTGCGGTGCACGAGTGAAGGTAAACGAACGTCCCCCTAAGGTGAACGCAAACAGGTATCTACTATCTTTGTGTATAGGGATACTAAAGAAAGCGTTCTTTAGATCCACAACGCTAAAATGAGTAGCTGAAGCCGGGATCATGGTTAATATTGTCGTCACATCAGGCACAATTGGAAATTGCGGAGCAACTATCTTATTGATGGCAAGTAGATCAATTATAAAACGAAAAAGAATTGCATTATCGCCTTTTTTGTACACGGGTAAAATCGGACTATTGCACAAACTACCTGCAATCTCCTCAATCACCCCTCGATGCACAAAACCGGAGACGATGCATTTCAAAGCTTGCTCACCATCGACCGAAATCTTATACTGTGGAATACGTGCCAGCTTTACTCCATGCTTCAAGATAATCTTAACGGGTTCAATTTTCAAGACACCAACGTCATTATCATCAATAGCCCACAAACACTCCGGAACATCACTGAATTCCGGCGGCAAAGGTCTTGTAAAGAATTGAGAGACAGAAAGTTGCTGTGGTGAAATCGTCAAACGCACTCCATCAGAAGAACAATGAATTACCGCATTTAATTCCTTCAACAGATTCAACCCCAACAAATTCTCTCCACAATTCGTAGTCAAAAGAAATGGACAGTGGTCCGTGAATGGACCCAAGGTAGTCGGTACCGGTGAAGAAACCGGACCGACAACTGGTGTGCCAGAAAACCCTACAGAAACATTGGTTTGCCCTGACAGTGTAATGTTTGGAACCCGTGAATGGTCAACGGAACACTTCTGTGCCCCTGTATCTATCAAGAATAGATGTTTACTATTTTCTACTAACATCTCAACGTAGGGACCTTTCTGATTAACGGAAATAGGCGTTGGTTCCAAACCCTGTTTCGGGCAATCCTAGCGAAACAGAATGTCGTTAAAGGGAAGTTCTTTAGAGAGGTAAGCAGCAGAAGGATGATCAAAAATGTTTTTATTCACACTCGATGCCTGATTGTCCTGCGAAAAAGGTGGCTGTGAATCCTGTGAAAACTGACCTCTACCAGGACCCGCTACACCTGGGTGACCTCTGGATCGCCTACCCATATTTCCAAATGTGTTATTTGACCTCTGCTGGTGGATCAGGCATTGTGCACGCCAATGACCCTCTTGTCTACAATATGCACACTGGTTAATGTTTACAGGACCCAAGGGCGCATTTCCTTGTGGAACGTACTGACCTCTAAATTGCGAATTACCCCCTCTAGGGCCTCTAACAATTTGCTGCAATAGAACTTTCATCTTTAAGTCTCATTTTCTCTTTTCAACGCTTTCTTTTTCGTTATTGACACGATTCTCATAGTACTGAGCCATGTGCAATACTTCTGACTGAGACTTCGCTTGCCAAGCGCTCTCGGAGGACATCATTTGCGACTGGATGTCAGGCAGCAATCCACGCACAAATTTGTCCACGAATAATCTTTTCCCAGACCCTGTGCCTAAATCTTGTCCACTGAAATCTGAAAATACCTGTTCGAACCGATTGAAGAACTCGATAGCACCCTCAGACTTCCCTTGGACACAGTCTGTAAGCTTGTCCCAAATAATTCTTTTCTCAGGAATTATAGTTTTCAATTTTGTAACTATTCTGTCAGGTAAAGTTAGTATTACCTGAGGCGGTCTTTCACCAACAGGCCTTTCTCCATCGAGTCTAACCATGTTAGTCCATGTATATCCTAGCCCTGGTACATCATCTACAGTTCTAATCTGTTTACACAAGTCGACAGGCAGGAGTACGGGCAATAACAAATCGATATCACTTAAGGTGAATACTGATGATTGCAAGACAGACTCTATTTCTTTGTAGAACCCTGTCGGATTCTTCCTAATGTCGGGAATAGATTGCTTGATGGTGTTCACTTCCTGTCTCGAGAACGGGACGTGAACGAACTGTGACACATAATGCGCAGGAATTTCATAGGCTTGTGCACCCGTTCCGGCATCCGCTGGAACCTCGACTTTTGGGACAAGTGTCAGAGGGACCTCTCTCATAGGCAAATGAGAAGTAGGCAACTCCGAACGCTTACTACGCAACAGAGCCAAATCGAGCGCTAAAGCAGCTGAACAAGTGTCAAACGAAAAAACCCTTTTATAAATACTCAATAACTCTGCGGGACAACAAATCTTCTTTACCCACTCATCCTGTAGGTACTCTACCATTACCTGTATCACTTTCCTCTGCATTTCTGGCGTATACTGACTATACGTGTCATATACTTCTACGGGAGTTATCAACATATCTGAGATCCATCTAATCGCAACTTTCGTACAAATTAGTGTTTCCCCAGTTATCGATTTCCAACAAAGAAGGAACCATTTCTGTATGAACATAACGTCCAAACTATCACCATCTTCATCATCGTACCGAAACCTTTCCAGCACCCTTCTATACTCAAGAACCCTCTCAACATGCTCTAGCACTTTCTCCAGAGTATCTCTAGAAAATGCTAAAGTATTCAGATCCCTCAACCCTTGTGGGAGATCTATATTATTTAGCCTGTTCCACATTACACATGAATGAATTCCTAATCCTTCAATAAAACGTTATTTTCTCAGGAAGATTGTCTATATTAGAAAGTGTGGCGAAGACATTAGCTTGTTCACCCTTCTCCATGCAATGCTTAGCCCACGCAGTTAACTCAGGTTTTTTCGCTGGAGAGACAGTATTACAAGTTACAACCCTCGATCCCGCTCCCCGATCTACTACAAGTGGCGCAGAACCACTTGGAAGAGGGAGAGTAGGTAAGTTTTGAACGTCAGAGAACAGATGTGCTATTACTGGTACAGCAGGCAAAGGTGGAAGAACGGGTGGAGGAGCAACGACAAGAGGAGGAACAACGACTGGAGGAAGAGGAACAGCAGGAGGAACAATAGGATGAACGATAGGTGGAGCAGGAGGAACTATGGGAGGAGGAATAACAGCAGGGAGAGGCAAAGCAGCAGGAAGAGGAACATAGGGAGGTGGCGCAGTGGCACCAGACCTTTGCTCATTTAACAGTTTATCGATAAGTTCATCAGAAACATGAAAGTCTTTAGAAGGATAGATTTTCTGGATACCAAGTGAGAAAGACCTATCCATGTTCCTAACTGACTCAGACTGTTTATTTTGGTCATACAACAATGCTTTTTCAGCATTCGTCATATGGTGGCACGCATGCTTTTCTCTACTCTTAAGCTGCTGCAAAGCTTCTTTCTTCCAATTCTGTAATACATCGAATGCTGCAGGTCTAGCGTTTTTCTTCAATAATATAGATTCTAAGTATTCAATACAAGGGATTTCAAAACTACCATTGATTGGCCACTGACGTTCGGAAGCATGTCTAGTTTGTTTGTGCCAAATATCATTTAGTACTATACTACCAATGTCGTGCTTACAGTACATAGTACATGCCGGCGACCCCTCCAGTGGCGCCGGTCAGCCACATTCCAAAGATTGTCTGTCCTTGCGGAATAATGCCCTGAAGCAGGCAGACAATTTCCCAGGCATATCAGAATACTGGTGTTACCTGGTCAATAATTGAACTTGCGAGTGCAATACGCCAAAACAAATTATCAGGATACTTAAGAATCGGGTCACGACTCACCTGATCAAATCCTAAGGCGGTCCGATCGGATTACAAAGTTTTCTAACAAAGATTTCCTTGTGGTTGGTTATTTCGGCAAATCTGCCCGCCTCGATATATGGACCCTCGTCAAGATGCCGAATCGGACCGCATGCTCACCGTCCAGGGATCGGGATCAGGTCGTGCAGCGCTGCTGAGGTGTTGTTTCTAATCCAAGAAAGGGGCCCCCTTTACACCGTCCGATCCTGGTCCGATAGCCGTGTCAACCTTCAACGAGCTGGCATCAATCTTACAAAGATACCCAGATCTTTATTCTACAACTGAACAGTTTTCAAAGGAACAAAGTATCAGATAGCTATCTGGCCCTCAGTACATCACAGCGAATACCAGCCCTGTCGGTGTGAGAAGGGAGTGGGACTGTACATCAGAACATTCACTCTTTTATACAATCTGTAACATGATGTCCAGCCCATCTACAGGTTAATTATTCCTAGGGCTAGGGGTTTGTGCCGCGTTCACTTCTAATTTATTCATCTATATGCATATGGATTATTCCCAGTTTATATACAAATAGGTCACAATGGCAACAGTGTGTCTTCGGATTTAACATTAAGCCTTCATACATGTTTTATACAATGTAGTCCAACAAGTGTTCAGATTCAGTATTTAAACAACATTGTGCTTAATATATGCTCGCGGATCAGTTTCGTTGGCACAGGTAATCCTCGATCTACAGGTCAACGAAGGACAAGGTCTCCGTACATGACCCTAACATTTGGCCTGCGGGCAGTTTAGGCATTAACTTCATGTAGAGGTCAAGACGGCCAATTTACAAACAGAAGAACACTGTCGACCATTTTAGAACACAGGGTGACTTTGGAGTAAGAATCAAAATGGCGGATGAACCTAAAATGGGGGCTAAATCGATCTAAGGTCAGAACCTTGAAACGCGGATTTCTTCGTAGAGTGACTGGGTTTAGGCCAATATATACATATATACAATAAAGAGGCACGAAATATAATATTTCGTTCAACAGTATTACTAACGTCATCCTACGTGGCAAACTACAAAAACCTATTGGAGAAAGTGATTGGGTCTAAGGGAATGTCAAATTATACTTTCTATACTAGTATGGGACAGTGAATGAAAGTAATTGGTTTCTTAACATCACGTGGGGCAACTATGCCCGCCCTTCAAAATGCCCACTATGAACGTCACTAAATACATGATATCCCATTGGCTTTACAAACGATAGGACCCGTGGTCCCCTACAATTGGTTGGCACTCTAACCTTCTTCAGTACTTTCCCACCTACATCTAGTAGCACGCAGACTGGACCTCCAGGTGCTGGTAAGCTCATCTAAAACAGAGTTTCCCAAAAATTACAAAAATGAGCATATCCATCTATCATCACCCCAGTTGTCTGCTGGCAATTAAGACTTTGAACTTGTCCTTGGGAGTGTTCTTAGCTCTGGAGAATTTAGGGGAGTGAAGGCATGCTCTGCCCTCATGCGTAGTAAGATTCACTTTAATTCATGTGTTTTCTTACTGTGCCAGACTGAGAATGAGGCCTTCCTTATTTAGTCCAGCTCTGCTATAACATGGAAACATCCATCCTTTACTCACTTATGCCTATATGTATATATTGGTGCATGCCGCAATCTATTCACTATAAAGCTAGCCTCAAAAATACTTTGTCTGCTTGCGTTTCTCTGCATCTGCACACATGTGAAACAACTTGATATCTTCATCATTTCTGTGGCATATGCTTCTTCACTTGGTCCCAAGGTGTCACTTACACTTGATACTTTCTCAATGCCTTATGGAAGATCTGCATTCTCTTGTCTTCGCATCTCTTCTATGTACAACAGCTCGACTCTGCATGACGTCACCATTCGTCTTGGTCTTTCATTTGCTCTGCTTCTTCTGGGATTTAATTCAAATGGCCATTGTATTTTCTTGTATGCAGGTATGGTTTTCTCAATGGGAACCTTGCTTCCAGGATTCTCTTTGGTATCAGTATTTTTAGTGGTACCACACGTATCTCACACTTTGGCTCCCAACATATAAGCAATATGGGTGATGTGGTTGAGGTGGGGGTTCTTGGCTACTTCTCTATAGAGATGTGTAACCATATTTTTTGTAGTGTAAATAGTAACAATGCTATGTGTGGCCACTTCCTGTTTTGTCAAGGGATGAAAGGGAGTGCTCCATCGCTTCCTGTGATGTCACTTCGGGGTGGCGGTCAAGTGACATCACTTCCTGTGATGTCATCAGAGGTCAAGGGTTGTGTGATGTCACATCCACTACCCCAGGCATATCGGTGAAATGACGTCCCTGAACAGCAGTCAGTGGGAGGGCAACATTCGGGAGATGGCAAAGGGGAAGAAGGTAGGGGTGACACTTGGTTGAACATATTTAGGGAAACAAAAAGTTAACAAGAATGGTGGATACATCTGCAGGAGATCCCACCCCCTTACCCCTGTAGTGGAGACATGAGACAGTGCATTGTCTGACTCCAGCTATCATGCCAATACCGCTGCAAGTATTTGGATGGAGGTATAGGTTGAGCCAACCCTATCGAATGTATCCTCGAAGTGATGAAAACCTATGGGAGGAACTCCCTTAAGGAATATGAGAAAGAGCTAAGCAAATAAACTGATGACGTCATAAGAAAGTGTGCATGACGCCTCAAGATACTGAATGACGACAATGTATGGATCCTAGAGGACAAATGACAAACTAAAGAACAGAGTGAACTATCAAAGTGGAAAAGAAGAAGATTTCATGTTCACAAGTGCTGCAGAAAACAGAAGTTCAATATATGTAAAGACGCTGAAATGCAAGTTAGATCAAGTCATTGTATAGGCTAGCTATGAGTAGTGAATAGAATGCAGGTGAAGCCGCCATTGTACAGACACTGGATGTTGGTATCATGAAATAAATAAGCCAGAAACCATGAAGGGGGAATGACAATCTGTGTCGTTGTAGAATAGCAGGCTAGTAGCTGCGTGGCGAGGCTGTCTGGCCTGAAGTCAAGATTGTAGAAAGCGTGGTCAGCTATCTACTCTGAAGAAGAACGAGTGTGCAGTGGATGAATATTCTCACGTTAAGGTGCAAGAAAGAACACAAAGGATGGCAAGTTTTAATTCGATTAAAGCATTAAAAATGCTGTAAAACTGACCAAATCATGGTCTCTTATCACGTGAGCAAAGGATGGAAATACAGCTTGAACTTGGAGTTCCAGACAAGAAAGCGAGTGCCCTCACTCCTGTGCATTCCCAAAGACAAGAATACTCTGCAAGGCCAAGTACAAAGACAATTTCATCGCAGAAGGCATGGGTGATGAGAGATGCTGGGCTAATTGGGTGGCGAGGCAGCTTCATGTTCTATCTCCCTGCAACTGGGTCTGGGTTTACTTGCTGCAAAATGAACCGAATATTCCAGACATGGCACAAGTGTGCCAACCAATTGTATTAGTTTGTATTACGAAGGGCCTTATAGTTTAGAAGACCTATGAAAAACGATGTAACTATGTTTTCTTAAATTACATGTTTGAAGGTGTAGGTACAAGTTGTCCAACTGATAAAGGATAGCCAATAAGAAACCCAGCTCCTATATAATTGTATATCTAGCTGTTTCCCTTAACCAATCCGGCCCTTGATAGGTTTTTCACCATTGCCACGTAGTATGATGTCACTCTGATGCAAAATTGAGTATACAAATTTAATTTTTTGTGGAGATCATCCAGAGACTGGCCGGATGTCCATTGATGTTTGTTGTAACCTCCCTGTTTTATATAATGGTTAATAAAACAGTCACTTGCCATCTTCTTGAGTTTGTCCGGTTATTTGGACTCAGAATTATTCCAGTGTAATCCCATGCATTACCATATGCACATTCCAAAGGGCCTTAAACTCACCTTGTATTGGGGAGAACTGGGGCCATTTGTGCCACTATGGATCCCTTTTTTGTAGCTGTGCACTGTAGCGAGTGTTCTCATGCTCCCAGCTATTTTCTACGGATTATGTGCAACCAGAAAAGTAAAATAAATATACGTGAAAACATCCCATTGACAAGAAGTCATATGGTACCCGCAGATAACCTTGTAATGAATCACACTGTCAGATTGAGACTCATTCTGGACATATTGCGCCTAGTTGATGGACACATTGGGCTGTGGCATAACACAACATTGGTCCCTCTGCAATATGTGTTACGGGCCGGCTGGTAATCCTGCATCCATGAGCATGCACAGCCTTTTCGGGATCTGTGGGACACTCAACAGTAGGTGAGCCTGGTAAACCCCTGATTAAGGGAGACATGTTGGGTCTGTTTGAAAGAGACATTATTTCATGTTGAGGAGAGACGAGACATGTGGGTCTGGTTGGAAGACACATTATCTCATGCCGAGAGACAAGTTGGGTCTGGTTGCGAGGTCTGCTGGGTTGAATGAGAGTGCAATTGATGTCGACTTTTAAGGACACATTGAGTCTGATTGGTGAAGATGTGGATTCTGATTGAGAGAAGTGGTAGAAGTGTACCATAAAAAGTAGTAGAACTGTGCCCCGGGTGGGTTGGTGGGGGGCAATGTAGGCAGGAAGGAAGCAAAGTGCAAACCATTTTCCAAGGGTTGCAGCCATGCTGTTTGAATGCCAATTAAGTTGAAACAGATTTCACTTTAGCTGTAACTGCTATCTGATGGTATCTGTGCTTTAATTTCATGAAAATAGTTCCGAAATGGTGAAAATGGTTGCAGAAATTAGTGGTACTGTTAACAATAAGAAATAAGTGGAACGCTGCTCCCGGCTGTTCCCGCTCACATTGACCACTGATTGAGAGGCATTCACGGTCCGATTGATGAACTCGTCCTGTCACTTTCAGTTCGATTGTTGGGGAGGCTGGAATCCAGTGAAGCAAACCGGAGTCTGATTGTGGAGCATGGTGGCCCAGTCTAATTGCAGGTAGGGTTAAATATAGTTATATATTTAGTTTAACAGAGAGACCTGTGTTCAATTCCAAGCACATGTTCCATTTAATGGCTGGGACGGCAGTCCAATACTGGCCAAATGGGGTTGTCATTTTGGATAGCAAGATTTTGGCTGTTTTATGTGGATGTGGCAATGTAGGGCAGCTCCAACAAAACCAGAAGTGGATGGATGCCGGATACATGCCACAATACACATGAAACTAAATTGTCATTGAATGGATGGATTCATAGGATTTCGAATGTAGGACAATCTGGGCATCCAAATTCAGGCCATGGTTTTCAACAATGACCAAGCCTTGTTTGCTTGATGCTTATCCTTTGTAGAATTAGTACCTTTGTAAAAGGTTCAAGGGAGATTAGTTTAAAAAAAGTTTCATTGCTTCAGTTTTGTGTTTAAGAATATAGGTGAAATGCATTGGGCAGAAGTTAAGCTTTGTTTCAGGTTTGTTGTTACACACTTCAGTGAATTGGAGTTACCAACCCAGTCCTTTAAGACGAGATAGCAATACTCTGAGATGGCTGGGGATGCAGAAGATACTCAAACATCAATAATAAAACTAACTCAGGAAGTTGGCATATCACATCTGTTTTATTAACAATAATCAAAACAGGGAGTTACAACAAATATCGACGATTCTCTCGATCATCTCTCTCAGCAAGTTTTATAAAAAATCCAGTTATATAGCAAAAACTCTTCAATATTGACATCATGCTATGTGGCAAACTTCAAAAACTTATTTGGAAAAGTGATAGGCTTAAAGGCAACATCTAGTTATACGTTCCATACTGGTCAGGGAAAGTGATTGGGTCTCTAACATCAGGTGGGGCAACTAAGCCCTCCTCTAGTGCAGGTCACTACGAACATCATCAAATACACGACATCCCATTGGTTATACAAACTATAGGGCTCTCTATTATGTGGCCCTCTACAATTGGTTGGCACCATCGTACCCCACTGTACTTTTCCACATATGCCAAAAGCACACAGGCTGACCTCCAGGTGCTGGTGGGCTGGTCTTGACCATAGCTTCCCACCAATTAGCCTACTATCCATCATCATTCTGCTGTCTGCCAGTCAATTAGCCCTTTGAAGATTGGCCTTGAGTTTGTTCTTTGTGCCTGGTAATAAGAGGGAGTATAGCATACTCTGTCTCCTGGAGTTGGCCTAGCACGTCATGATTATCTATTTTCACTCATCCATGTGACTGGAGACCATGTTTTAGAGTTCTGCTGTATTTAAAATACTCTTATTTAATGAACCTCTGACATCTTTATTGTTCTCGTACCCGTCTTCTGAACAGGAGTTTGTTCTTTTCACACGTTTGTAACTACTGTTTGATCCTTCAGGCCCTGAGTGGCCTTGACGACTTGGTGTTGGTCCAGCCTCACCTTTCTTTGATTCACTTCTGTAATTGAATTGCTTTTCAACTGCGACACACTGGAAAAGCCTTTCCTTTTCTGGGTCCAGCTCTGCTAAAGTACGTTTGTGGAATCGTCCATAGTTCATTCGCTCATATATATATATATATATATATATATATATATATATATATATATATATATGATTGGCACATCTCGCAATCTATTCACTACATAGCTAGCCTTAAAAATACTTGCGTTTCTTGCATCTGTACACATATAAAAGGACTTAATATTCTCATTGTTTCTGTAGCATAAACATCTTCATCTTGAACTTAAAATGTTGCTCATCTTCGACACTTTCTCGATGCCTATAGAATGTTTATGTTCTCTTGTCTCTGTATCTCTTCTGGGTGCGTCAGCCCTGCTTCGTGTGACATCACCAATCTTCCCTTTTGCTCATTTTTCCCACTTCTTCTGGAATTTCATTCAAATGGCCATCATATTGCCGCGTATGCAGGTATGGTTTTCTCAATGGGAACATTGCTTCCAGGATTCTCCTTGGTATTGGTACGTTCACTGCCACTACACGTGTCTCAAATGCTGGTTCCCAGCATATAGGCAACATGGGAGCGGTGCTTTAGGTGGGGGTACTCGGCTCCTTCTCTACATCAGCAATACAGCATTTAGTGGATCAGTAAATATGTAATTACATATACAAAATAATAATAGGACAATAATGTGCGACAAGCTGACCTTGGCCATGGGAAGGTACAGCGGTTGAGAGTGAAATTTGTACAAGTCCCAGCGGGTCCATTGAGCACAGCACCTGAACACGTAAGGTTATGTTTGAGGTGGCTCTCAGCCTGCCAACCAAAAGGGGAAGTGAAACGATCACCTTTGTTTTTTAAATCTCAGGCAATCCTCTCTATGAACTAAAAGTTCATAACATTGGCAAAGGAAAAGAGGTGGCAGTCTGGAGACTCCACTCATTACCAGATGTGAAGTGCTAATGGGTATGAGTGGAGCTTTAAAAACCTGATATTGGAATACTGTTTATTAATTCTTTGGATTTTTTTGTTTGTATTTTGTAGTTTTCATGATGTGATTGTTCATATTTTTACCATTCCCTTTGAATGTTTCACATTTTGTATATGTTCATGTTGTGCAGAGCGCTGATGCTTTTGTTGCAATGTTTGCGCTTTATACAATCTTTCAATAACTAAGTAAAATACATGGGAGGCATTACCTTTTCGTACCGAGAAATCCCACTGCATATCTTTTCCTCGCTCTCTGTCTGTGCTTGGTAGTGGTTGGGGATCCAAGGCAGATTCACTCGATTAAGGATGCTATGTGGAGTGCAGGGACTAAGGATGGACATGCTGGGTGTGGTGGGCGGTGGCCTCGAGCTGATGGCACTCTGCAGAGCAGAACAGGTGGCCGTTTGTTCCTTACAAGATGGTGGAGGGGACTGATTTCCATGTTGATGTTCCCTTTCATTATGGCTGCTTATGCCTTCCTGTCGCGCAAAGAAGAGAATCGTGGACCGGCTATAAACAGACGCATCGTAGCCATCATTGTGTGGCAATGCTGCTGAATCTCCAGGTCAGTTCTTGATACTTTGTATCACTGTGTTGCCTGCCTCCTCCACTTCCTCACAAGTCTTCCTCTCTTTATACTAGTCTACCTGCCCCATGTGCTGCTTCTTGCCCGGCTCTAGTCAACGCTGCATGCACTGTTGAAATGACAGAATTCTAAAATTCCATGGAGGAGGCCTTCTTGCTTCGGCTACAATGGTATCCACTTCATATCTAAGCCCAAAACGGACTTTCTGTCCTTGGTCAATGGCCGGTCCCACAGGACCTCGAGCGATCCCCAAGTACCCAACCAGCACGCCCCCCTACCCTCCTTCCGAAAGAGCTGCAGTTCAGGGTGGTGGACCAGGGTTCCTGAAAATGACTGATCAGATATGCACTAGCAGTTAGGGAAGCCAAATCCGCTTAAGCCGCTAGACTGATGCTGTGCTCAGAGTGCAACGTTAAAACTGGGAGTGGACTACCATCTCCCGACTGGAATGGTGCATGTTGTTGGCATGTTTGTTGTATGAGCCTCACCCAGGTTTCCAAGTTCTTTTCCTTAGTGAACTGCACTGCCTACAGCCACAGCAATATTTTTACAAACTTGCCAAGGGACTGCTCTTTAGTTGAGAAGCGGCCTGTGCTTTAAAATATTTGCTTTTTAGTTAATGTGAGCTCAGATTGGTATTCTGTTTCAAGTGCTTTCCTATCTGTGATTATGTCTTGCTTGGGTTAAGGGGATTGTAGACTACATGCAGTATGATGCCAAACTTGCAATGCGCCGGCAACTACATTGCACGTAGTTCGAATGAGAAGAATAAAGGGAAGGCTTTTTGAGACTAGGAATGTCAAAAGCATGTTTAAAACCAGAAGGAAATGTATCAGTCAGTAGAGAACTGGTAAAGGGAGCGGTTAACTAGGATAAGAGGAGGATAAATTATAGGGATAAGAGAAAAAGTTGCCACAGAAGGAGAGCGAGGAGCATTGGACGATTGAGAAGGATCAGTATTAGGAAGTGGAGAAGAGAAGGGGGCAGCGAAAAGAGGCGTTCAAGGTAAAGTAGTTTGCAAAGTGGGTAGAAGAATGCTCAGGGGAGGAGAGACGGAATTTGGTTGAAAAGGCGACAGGGATCAAAAGTCAAAGTCGAGATTAGAGGAGTCAAGTAAAGAATAATCATAGAGTGAGAAGAAAGAAAGTCAAGATACCGGAGATCCAGACTTTTTCCAGCAGCGCTCAGCAGAATGAAGAAAGGAAAGGAGGGCGCTCAAGGATTGAGTGAGTCATGGTTGAGGTGGTTTATTGAGGGGGGAAATGTCTAAATGGGTAGGGTGTGTTGAGAGTGGAAGCGGGAGTAGAAGTAACGATTGAGGTAGAAGAGTCAACTAACAGTTCAGAGAAGGGATCTAAAGAGGGAAGGGAAAAGAGAAGAGAAGGGAAGTGAAGATAAAAACAGGAAAGAACCATAAGACTGAAAGTTGTGTTGAAAAAAGTAGAATAATGTAAAATGCCATGAAAAACATGACATACTATAAACCTGACATAACATAATTATCTATTATACCAAAACAAACATTATGTCCACACAAATGATAATTACAGAATGCGTATAAGCCTGTGAAACTGTGGCAACACACTTCCGGCGTGAGAGGCCAAACGTTTGGCAAGGCCTGCGGTAAAGAACACGTTTGCAGACTGCACAGTGGCGCATGCCCTGTATTGGTTTTGCACTGGCCTCAACAGATGAAATAATGCTGCTCCTGCTCTGTCAGATGCACACAGGACTTGCTGCCTTTCATCTGTGTATAAAACGATGGAAGCAGCCCGGTGCGGATGGGCTTGGCCAGTCCGTGTCAGTCTGTATCGGACGCTAGGATCTAGGTCAGCCACATCACACGCCTCCTGCTCCGTGATCGGTTGCACCCTGCCACACTATCATGGGCCTATCTGAAGTCCTGGGCGCCATTGAAGCAGCTAGAACCTTATCCCTTAATCGACAACAAGCAATTCTCCAGCATGTTGCGGCCTCCCCTAACGCTTCTACTTTGTTCCCATCAATGGTTACACGGCGCATCATTAATAGCTGTTCTAATCTTGTGGGCGAGCACCATCTCGGCCTAATCTTTCATGTCGCGTGCTAAACATATTAACTATACAAATCCCACACCGATGTCCCCCCTACTCCCAGCATTAGAGGAGGGTCCCCTCTGCAAGAAATTGCACCTTCATTGATGCAGCCTGACTCCTACTCCTTAGCATGCCAGGCTGTGGACACTAAGAGTCCAAATGATTCTCATATAGTGTCACCCTCTCACAATGTGTCACTCCTGCTGCTAAACACCAGATCCATGGTAAAACATGCTGTCGAGATAGCAGCTCACATTGAGAACATGGAGATGGGCATCTGTGCTTTTACAGAAACCTGGGCACATAGTGCCACGGGTCTTACCCTCAACTTGGCCATCCCTGAGGGCTACTCGATACTGAGGGCAGATAAGAGTAGAGGGCCGATGTGGGGGAGTGGCACTGATTTTCAAATCTCATGATTTGGGAAAAAGTTGGGACAATTATGGAGGGCATTGAGTCCATTCAGGTCAAAATTTGACTCAATGCCGATGCTACACTCCACCTCCTGGTGATTTATAGGCCTCCATCTCTCTCAGAAGATTTTATTACAGCATTAGCTAACCATTTGGTGTCCTGTTTAAAACCCTGTTCCAGTTTTATCGTCATGGGTGACTTTAATTTCTGGCTAGGTCACCAGGAAAACCCCAGAGGTCTACAATTGGAGACAGTCCTGACCAACCTGGGCCTGGACCAGTTCAATCGTAATCCTACACATGATCTGGGACATATCCTGGACCGGGTGTCGCCCACCAATGTGCTAATTAAGGATCTCACGGTCACTCTCTGCCCGTGGTCGGATCATTATTTTATAATTTTTTTTATCCAATCCTCTTTTCCGGGCAAAAACAGAAGCATAGATCTGCCTGCCTCCAGGGGCAGGAATCCCAGACTCCTCATACTGGAAAAGATCAACCCCTTGCTTAACTCCGCTATTAATTTCTCCACTTCATGTTCAGTGCTGAAAATGTCTAAAGCCCTCACGACCACCCTCGCAGACATTACCAACCTTCTGGCCCCTTTGAAAATCAGGAAAAGGAAACATCAGTTAAAGAACATACCTTGGTTCTCGCATGCCCTTCGTAAACTCAAATCAACCATAATTAAGCAGTACTATAGTTAGAAAGGCAATCCTATTCCGAGCCTCCTCACTGCATACAAAGGGGCTGTCAGAGTCTATAAAGCTGAGCTACTGGAAGCAAAGAAACATTTTCTTAATGACAGGATCACCTCTGCCAAATCGGAGACAAAAGAACTTTTTAAAATCTTAAAGGAGCAGTGAAAGACACGTCCTGGTCCTAGGGCATCCAGGACGCTATCGATACAAAATTACAGGGTACCAAGGTGAACATTCGTAGGAAAAAAGTTGCTGCCTCTAATTTGGCTGCTACATCGAGTTCTGAGGGTTTCAAAAGATGCCCTACAGTCACTGAATTCTCCTTCTCCCCGATCTCTTTGGAGGAGTTGGCATAGGTAGTGGCCCACCTCAACACTACCAGCTGCAAGGGGGACCCGTACTCTGCTGCCATCATTAAAACCTGTCCTCCTGCCCTCCTCACAGTAATACACCAATTCGTAAAAGCCTCATTGAGGGACTGTATTTTGCCTGATGATCTGAAACGGTCTTGGTTGACGCCTCTACTAAAAAAAACAGATCTCCCAAAAGGAGATCCTCTGAATTACATGCTCATCACAAACAATGCCTTTCTGTTAGAAATGTTGGACAGGGTTGCATATAAACAGGTTGCCCATCATCTTAACAATTCCCCTATTTTAAACTGCTGACAATTGGGCTTCAGAGCAGGCCATAGTACCAAAACGGCAATGCTTGAACTCAAATTGAGGCTCCTCATGCGCACCGACAAAAGTCTTGTCTCCATGCTTATGCTCCTGGACCTTTCTGCCGCTTTCAACCTGGTAGACCACACTTTGTTGGTCTCCAGGTTCAAAAAAGGGGCGTTCTTTTCTCCAGCAGCTTCCTGTTGGGTTGCCTCATTTCTTCATAATAGGGTAAGCAGTTTCTGTTCTGAGACTGCAGAGGAGGCTGCATTGGCGATTGAATATGGGGTCCCCCAGGGAGCCAGTCTTTCCCCCTGTAACATCTTCACCGTCCCCTTCTTCGCCATGTTGGAGCAGGAAGGGATATGGTCTTCTAACTTTGCTGATGATACTCAGTGCATTATCCCGCTGTCAGGCTCCCATGTGCAAGACAAAGCCAGGCTGAATAAAACCTACACATGTATAGACAACTGGATGGCCACAAATGGCCTTGCGCTCAACAGGTCGAATGGAATGGTTTCCAGCTCAAAGCAAGCAGCGCTGTCTAGTCTTTGGGCGTGGCTGCCTACATAAGCCACACCCAGAGACCAACACGCGCTTCGTGTGAATTCTGCATCACACGCTTATTCTGACTCGGCTTTGAGGCAGAAAGAAGTGTTTGTCAGCGGGTTCCTTTTCTGGAGTCGCTCGTCTGCGTCCTGCACCTCCCACAGCATACCAGTGCCTGAAAAGGAAGACAAGAAAGCCCCGGGGCTTTCTACTCTCTCTGTTGCTTGCTATGCTCGCGCTCTGAGACCGCCAACAGCAACTCACCTCCGGTGTGCGATCTTGATCTGGATCTGCTTCTGGTCCTTCCTCTTACTCCTTCAGCCGTCCAGTACCTTAGTGATTCCCGGAACAGTCCTGTGTAAGGGAACGAAAAAGGTTAGAATCAGAAACTTTCACTCTCTGCACGCTCTCCGCATTCAAACTTTAAATCATGCAATGCAAGCAACCCAGTGAGGCAACTGGGATATTTTACTTACTGGGTGCCTGGTGCAATGATGCAGCTCTACGAAAGACTCCTCACAGGGCCTAGTCATTTTTCTTTCATTCAGTTATGAGAACATCTGTGGCCAGATTACAGAAGCTTTGCACCAGTCCAAGTGCAAAGTTTGCATGGCATTAGCACTAGGGCAATGTTTGCCCTATTTCTAAAAACATTTGCAAATAGTCGAAAACCATTGCACCATGATTAGTGCATTTTGGCATGTGCACCGACAAAAGTCTTGTCTCCATGCTCATGCTCCTGGACCTTTCTGCCGCTTTCAACCTGGTAGACCACACTTTGTTGGTCTCCAGGTTCAAAAAAGGGGCGTTCTTTTCTCCAGCAGCTTCCTGTTGGGTTGCCTCATTTCTTCATAATAGGGTAAGCAGTTTCTGTTCTGAGACTGCAGAGGAGGCTGCATTGGCGATTGAATATGGGGTCCCCCAGGGAGCCAGTCTTTCCCCCTGTAACATCTTCACCGTCCCCTTCTTCGCCATGTTGGAGCAGGAAGGGATATGGTCTTCTAACTTTGCTGATGATACTCAGTGCATTATCCCGCTGTCAGGCTCCCATGTGCAAGACAAAGCCAGGCTGAATAAAACCTACACATGTATAGACAACTGGATGGCCACAAATGGCCTTGCGCTCAACAGGTCGAATGGAATGGTTTCCAGCTCAAAGCAAGCAGCGCTGTCTAGTCTTTGGGCGTGGCTGCCTACATAAGCCACACCCAGAGACCAACACGCGCTTCGTGTGAATTCTGCATCACACGCTTATTCTGACTCGGCTTTGAGGCAGAAAGAAGTGTTTGTCAGCGGGTTCCTTTTCTGGAGTCGCTCGTCTGCGTCCTGCACCTCCCACAGCATACCAGTGCCTGAAAAGGAAGACAAGAAAGCCCCGGGGCTTTCTACTCTCTCTGTTGCTTGCTATGCTCGCGCTCTGAGACCGCCAACAGCAACTCACCTCCGGTGTGCGATCTTGATCTGGATCTGCTTCTGGTCCTTCCTCTTACTCCTTCAGCCGTCCAGTACCTTAGTGATTCCTGGAACAGTCCTGTGTAAGGGAACGAAAAAGGTTAGAATCAGAAACTTTCACTCTCTGCACGCTCTCCGCATTCAAACTTTAAATCATGCAATGCAAGCAACCCAGTGAGGCAACTGGGATATTTTACTTACTGGGTGCCTGGTGCAATGATGCAGCTCTACGAAAGACTCCTCACAGGGCCTAGTCATTTTTCTTTCATTCAGTTATGAGAACATCTGTGGCCAGATTACAGAAGCTTTGCACCAGTCCAAGTGCAAAGTTTGCATGGCATTAGCACTAGGGCAATGTTTGCCCTATTTCTAAAAACATTTGCAAATAGTCGAAAACCATTGCACCATGATTAGTGCATTTTGGCATGTTATAAGCATTAGGTCAAAAATTGCGCTACTGCAAAAAAGATACATTTTCACTGTATTTTTGCACCGGGGCAAAGTTTTCCCTAGTGCTAATATGGAATGATATTAGCGCCAGGTCAAACTTTGCCCCGGTGCAAAAATGCATCGAAAATGTATCTTTTTTGCACTTGGTGCAATTTATCCCTTGGTGCTTATACCATGCCAGGGAGCACTTGTCATGGTGCAATGGTTTTCTAATATTTACAAGTGTTTTCAGAAATAGGGCACACTTTGCCCTAGTGCTAAAACCGTGCAAACTTTGCACTTGCACCAGTGCAAAGCTTCTGTAATCTGGCCCCAGGATTGCTAGAGTTGTTTTCCAGGCTATTGTTTAATTTATTTTTAATGTGTAGTTTTTCTTTCAACTTTAAATGAGGCAGTAAGGAGTGAGGAGGACACAACTTTCCTTCAATCACTTTCCCCGAGTCATAGCACACTGGCACTCACTCACTAATGCAGTGTTATGAGTTTACCAATGCAAAGACTGAGTGCTCCCTGAACATCGTGTGCTGTGCAGACAAAAAGGGTCATTAAAACATTGCTGGCATCCTGGTGGTTATTCTGCCAGGATACCGGAAAATGGTAATACCGTTAACGGCACTCTGTCCAGCAGTGTTACTGCAAGATTATGAGTGCCAGTAGTAAATCCCCATTCCATGGAGTTCCATTGGACTCCATGGGGGGATTTTACTGGTAATACCGTTGATTTTTGCCAGTCGGGTGAATAGGTAACTCCTTCACCCCACCGGAAAACTAGTTGACCAGTGCGGTAATGTGGCAGTATATGTTAATACCGGTATGTTAATACCGCACATGCTAACTTATTATGAGCACCAATGAGTCAAGTGCACTTCAGTCCGTCAAACCATGGACATATAAGAAGCAGAGTGCTGCATGCCGTCCGATAATGCATTTATCAGCCCAATTTCCTGAGCTGGTGCGCCTCACACTGCTACACAGTAAAGAAAGACGCTTCTTTTACTTGGAGCAGGTTGAGAGCCTGAGGCATAAGCAGGGACAGACTATGATGAAGGGAACCAGTTGGTGCTGGGTGACTCCTCTGCAGAGCAGGGTCGAGCTTCCGCGAAAAAGGCATGGCCCCATATTCTGAGTACAATGTACAAATGACGAAGGGAAGTATTCTGGAGGGTGTTTGAGAGTGGCAATTGACAGCCTTCAAGGAACAATGCTAAAGAGCCGATAGGGAAATGTTCGATGACAATGCGAAAGTGGTGTGAAGCAATGCACTGAAAGCAATGTGAGTCACATGGGGTAATGTTCCTGGGCGATGTTAAAGGACAAGAGAAAGAGAATCACCTCTCCAAACCTTACAGCCTTAGCACATAATGTTCCTGGCTTTTATTGCAACCCACTGCCTGTCCTTTCACTCTAATTATCTTCTGACTATCCCCTTTGCAGCATGGCACTAAAACCTCACCACCGGTAACCCGAACAGCCAAAACAATGGTCTTCATACAAGTGCACACTCAGAAGAAGCAATTTCCCTCCTTAGGATCTAGGTTAATTGAAAGAGCGATGAGCCCCACTGTTCCCTATGACCCTTCTCATGAAACCTGTGTGCTGGACTCTGTATCGTACCGTGATCTTGATTCGGAGACAAACCAGGCAGAGAAACCGGTGGGTGCAAATGATGAGGATAAAAATATAAATGAGATAACAACGGTAGCGCTATTATTAGCGGAAAGCCAATGTGTCACGTTGCGTCCCACTGAGCTTTCTAATGTGCAACTAATAGTCGTACCTGATCATCCATGGGATGCAGTGCCTGAATGTGAAAACATGATTAAGCAAACAACTGGGAGGTGTATGTCAGCAGAATCACACCCTACCAAGCGCTCAAACATATATTCCAACAAGCCTATAGTGATTACTGGTAACACGCAGACTGTGGATAACGTAGAGTCTCAACCACTGCGTGTCATCGAGTGCCAAATAGAGTGCAAGGATATGCCTGATGATGAGGATGTGCAGGCAATCAACGCCTCCACCCCCGCATATGCTCCAGGTGAAACGGAGCGTGAAACATATCCCGAATCAGTCAATGAAGATACGGAGTTAAACAATTCCACTCCCCAAGCTCCACAAATTACTAAAGATCCAGGAAGAACAAAATGGCATGTCTGTAGGCAAACACATGCACAAGGTAGTGGTGGAAACTAATGAGAATTTGAACATCAGTAATACAAGCATTCTAAGCCTAAATTCTAATGCAATTTTAGAAGTTTTTGAAAATGTATTAACTACCCTAGTTGAACGCTGTGAAAGATGGGAAAACAAGCTTGATGTACAGTCACTCCTACTCCACAAAAGTATAAACTGTTATAGGAAAACCTAAAACCTTAAAAGAACAAAGCACAGACATCAAAAGTGTTTACAATGTCTCTGAGTATGGGGTTAGATACATACATACCTGTGAATCAGCACAAAGGAATACTGATAAATCACATATATCCGTGCCTCTTTCAAATATCGAAACAGAAATGTTAAGTAGTCTAACTGAAGTTACTACTCAACCTGTAATTAGTAGACTAAGAAGGGTATGATAGAAACAGGGGGTAAGTAAGATATGAAGGAAATGCAGGAACATTTCCCAGGGTATAATGTATGGCAACCACACCAATGTTAGTTGAAAGAATGCCTGTGTCACAGGTGATGATAATCATCATCTAGATATAGGCCACATCGGTCAAACGAATATTCCTCCAGTGCATAACACAGACATATATATGACAACAAAAACTAAAAATACCAAAAGTATAAAATCGGGAATCTCAGTTCATAGTAAAGTGGGAGCCTTCTATATCGGTCGTGAATGCTATTGGATTGGTGTAAAGAATGTGCAACATGAAAGAGACATTTGCAGATACATGGTCGGAGGAGACACCGATAAACAAAAAGGCTACAGTCGGGACAAAGTGGCGTACGGTTGACAATTCTACCACGAACAGGAGGCGGAAAAAGGAAAAAAGAGAGTGGCTAGTGGAGAGGTGTGGATGACTGTGCGCTGGAAGATGTTCAGTTTGTGTTCGTAGGCGACACTGAGCCAACAAGCACTTCTCCCAATGAAAAGACAAACAGTGTGAATGGTGGAAATATGATTAATGCCGCCTCCCAAACAGTATTACCTGACCATCCATGTGCCATTATAAAAAGGCAGAGTGAATGAACGACTGTTCAGGGTGTGAATATACTGGTATTAGAGCATTACAACTGCGGCCAATTCCCCATGCATTTACTCATTCCTCAATGAACCGCTGCGCGGTCTTGAGCATACTACATCAAGTAGTTCCTTTAAAAGGAATCACCTCAGAGGATATAAAGATAGTAGATCAGGAGGAACATACCTCTAGTCACCTCAAATATATGGTTCAATGTAGAAGCCACACTTGATTACATCCTTTAGTATGAAAGTGATCTACTCAAACTTGGATATAGGTTTTCAACAGCGCACCTGATGCTCTATAGAACTATACAGAGGAATTCTCAGTTAACACATAGTAGGTGCCCACCTGATGATTTACGAGCACAACAGAACGAAACAAATGTCAATGTAGAGAAGGCTGCGATCCAAAAAAGTAATAATGCAAGGCATGAGATTAATGATGTAAATGCAATTCCCGACAGTGATGAGGGCTACTGGTAATGGCTCCCGAAGGCCTTTAAGGCACACTTTGTGAATATACCCCGCTGACAGAACATGTTATGCTCCTGCAATATCGGGGGTTTTAAACACTTAACTGCTGTTAATGGTCTCCTCGCCAACACTCCAGGGACTTGGATGACCGAAATATGCGAAATTGACGGTAGAAGCAATGCACAGATACTATCTGAAAAGGGCCCAGTTGGACGACCTAAAGGGAGGCTATTAATATCTGTTTGCCCCCCCTTGGTATATTAAGGAGACTATTAATGCTACGGCTATGGTGCAGGCAGTTAAACACACTTAAGACACGATTGAAAGCAAGAGTGTGGATGTTACAAATATTTACAACCTGCCAAATCAAGTGTACTACAAACAGAATATCAAAATTGTTGTAAAGATTATCGTTGAGCTTGATTGCAAAATTCCAATCTGGATAGTAGGTGATTTTAACGCTAAGATAGGGACACATATAGTAGACACGTTGTCTGCTCCAGTCACCCGAACTGCTCAAAATCGCCAGGGTAAAGCCTCGGGTGAAATGTTATACCAACATCATTTTACTATACTGAATGAGCATTGTACTGGAGATGCTGAAAAAATACACATGTAAAGGGGGAATAAGTGTACCACCATTGACTATGTATTTGTGAACCGGGTCGCTCATGAAATGGCGGAGGACATGTCAATTTTAATCCGAGAGGAAAGTGATCATCTGCCATTATGTGTGTTGTTGACATCCCGTATTAGCAATGTGACTACAATACGAACAAAGATATTTCTGTAACTCACTGAGGAAATTGGATAAGGTGGAACCCCACTAACCTAGCAAGTGCAAAAGTCATGGCAGAACAGGAAATTGCTTCCTATAGCGCACGCTATGTGAACTTCCTTTGGAAAGATGGATTCACATCCATCGACGATTTTTCAGTGATTACCCTACAAATGAAAGAAGTGATCCATAAGAAAAGGAATTATAAGAGTGTAGTTGAATGCTGGAATCACACTTCTAAAAACTATAGTTGGTATGGCCATAACGTACAAGTTGCAAAAAGGAGCTTACGTGAACAATTTTCAGACACACTTAAAGGTACTAACGTCACGCTGACCGATGCAGAGGTGACAATACATCTAGATATTGTCAGTGGTTATGAGGCCACCAGACCAAGTGTGCAACTGAGCTGTTGCAACAGTTGTGATATATGTAAGGTCGGGTAATAATACTGGTGTATGAAGGGTAGTGAAGAGTGGAAACAAAAAAGACCTACCTATAAATAGTGTGTGTGAAGAAATCTGGCGTACTCATGCAGCAAAGATATTGGGGGCTGTGGAACCATTAGATGAGGTGGTGAACCTCTCATGTGGAAAATGGGAATGCAAAACATCTGTACCTGGTATTATCACAATCATTGAGCGTTTGAATGCATCAAGGGCTGTGTGCCCAGATGGCACTTGTAATGCATTGATTAAGTCATCCCCAGCTACTTGGACCCAGGCGCTATACATCCTTTTTGTAAATATAGGTAACCATGGTAAACTACCCACAACCTGGAATGAGAGCAACATCTTACCTGTATACAAAAAAGGATGTGGGGAAGATCTGGGTAACTATCGCATGCTAGCGATGCTAGATATTCCAGCAGAAATATTTGCAAGGGTTCTGCTCAATGAACTGAATGATTGGATTGCTACTAACAATATTCTACCTCCAAATCAAACTGGCTTTATGAAACAGTCAGGCACCTCACACAACCTTCATTGTTTAGTTTCAGTGGTAGAATACGCCTGGCAGTGACAGAATTTGCCTGTATATGCTGCCTATATAGATTTCAGTGCTGCATTCGACAATGTAATGCAAAATCACCTATGGATGAAACTCATTAACTGGCATATTCCTGAATGACTGTTAAATATGACCAGGCTACTGCACCAAAACACAAGCGTGAGAGTGCGTGTCGATGGTCAGGGTAGGCGGTCTAACATGTTCTCCACCCAGAGGGAAGTTAAGCAGAGATGCATGTTGGCTACAATACTTTTAAATCTATACCTTGCTGATCTTGCTCAAGCACTCTGTATCGCTGATGCCCGTCCAGTAAAAATTGGAACCCTAATGATAGCCTGTCTGGGTTACCCAGATTATTTGCTCATATCAGACCGCACACCTAAGGGACTACAATGTATGTTAGACACATTAGGAAGTTATGCTACTATACATGTGTTACTCTAAAATCATGGTATTCCGAAAGGCGAAATATGTGCCACCCAAATTTGTATGGAAGATTAAGCAACAACACGTTGAAATTGTACGGCACTATAAATATCTAGGTGTGCTTGTTGACGATAAGCTATCCTGGAAATATCAGTGGGAAGCAAATAAACTCAATTGTATTAAAATAGCGTATACTATGAGTTCATTCATTAGCAGACAAGGTGGTTGGTCAATTCAGACCATCTTATTGCTCTTTGCTCTATGCGTCGAAGATTGTCCCTTGCATGCTTTATGCCATGGAAGTACGGGGTGACAATTTCTTGGCACGCCTGGACAAACTTGAAGCAAAAATGTTAAGGATGTTGTTCAGAATGCCTACAAATCTGGCAATAGAATTTTTAAGATTAGAGTTTTTGCATAAAAGTATTGTTGTGGAATACAAGAGCAGGATGGTTTTGTGCTATGAGTTACTTGAAAACCTTAATAATGGCACCATTATGGTTGAAGTATTTAAAGCATACAGGGGCTTGGATCATTTTGAATATTTTGGAACTCTGGGTAGATTGTTGCTAAAAGCAAGACCTGGCTATTTGGGTTTATAACACTAATCCAGGGAAACAGATTACCTGCTCTGAAAAATATGGCTGACACAAAGACTGTGTACAGTAGAGAAACCGATACTGTACGATTGGCCACTCATGTGAATGGTGGGAACTTTATTGAATACTGGCTGGAACGAAAATGGTGCCAAGTTATGTTGTAGCATATCCCGATAGCTTTATAACACAACACTACTTATTGCTAAAATTCAATGGCCCTCATTACGACCCTGGCGGAATACGAAAAACGATGGCGGAAATGTAATACCGCCATCGAATACCGCCCGTTGCGATTATGACCCGTCACCGTAAAGTACGATGCGATTAGCGACACCGTAATGAACGCCAACGCTAACTGCACCAAGTACGCGCACGCGCGCCTTGCAAAACCGCAATATCCGCCATGGCGCAACGGTACGCGAATGCTGACCCCAGCGGACATTCACCTAACGCCATCAAGCATGGCGGAAAGTACCATTCCGCCATGGCGAGAACCACGGCATCGCGAACCAACCGTAATGGCCCTACTGAGTGCCTGTAGTCCACTCCCTGGCCACATTGCACAACTCCTCGTAGGCGCAATGCAGTCACACCATGCAACCAGTGAAATGTACAAGTCACCCATGCATGCCAACGAACAAATGCATGCAGGGGCCCCAAGTGCCCTGTGAGTGGCCATCCACAATTGGCAACACACCATTGCCGTACTGATGCAGCACAGGCATCTGAAGGTGCAAGTACATCAAAATGAACTGAAAATTCCATGACACAAAACAACAACAGTCCCCCATCGCTTGCCACCAGTGTAAACCAACAGTCAAAGCAGTAACCTGAGGGAGACTGCACCAGCCCTGTACACATGGCAGTAGTCAAACCAACCATCAGCATAAGCACGTACCACACAACTGTACCCAGAAGCCGGAACCCAATGCAGAACACCTCACTATACATCGTGCCACAAATCGGAATATGCCACATTACTAGCAAAGAATAACGCTACACGGTTAATATCTGAATATAAATTTAATGCACATCAAAATCACCAAGGCCATACAGCCATTTGAGCATAAACTCACAAATGATCAGCATTACTGTGGGCTGCATCCGCAATAAATGACCAGCTTCCCCATGTGTGACGCCCTGTACCTCCATGGCACACAGGGGCTACATCCACGTCCAAAAAGGCAACATGGAAGCGCCTAGGACCGCAGGCCCGTCCCATGAAGTAGGCACTAGTCCAGCTGGAAGCTAGGTATGCTGCACCTAGCCACTAGTACTGCGTAAGGGCATGTGGGCCATTGCCGATCGTCCCATAAGATCGTAATGGTGCTCCACTGATTAACTCGAAGCTGCAGGTGTCGACTGTAGAAGCCATCTGCAGGAGTGGCGTACAGATGGCAGCGGCAGAAGGGGAGGAGATACCTGTCACCCAAATGAAAAAAAATATAGTATGGGCATCCGAACTTCATATGTATTACTCACTACATCCAACACACCAAACCTACAACCATATGCATGCTAGCCCACTCATAAGGATCAATTGCACTCAAAATTCACTTTCGAATCATTACGACACAAATCGAGGTGAATACACTATTACAAACGAGTGTCTGTGTGCATGCGCCTGTCAGAACAGGATCCATCAGATGGGATCATCAACGTGCATAGACACAAGTGATTGAAGGCGCGCCGAGACAGGGAGGGTTCAACAAGGGCAGACAGACGATGGTCCCACTATGGCAGCCTTGCATCACATAGCGCAGGGGAAGGGGATACATTCCAAATAGCCATGTACATGGCCGACTCCCAATTAAAACATCTTCCCATGCATCCATTCATCATTCCCTCATCCCGTAATGAAAACGCCTGAATATTCACTCACATCACATTCGAAATTTCCATTGAGTCTGTGCGTAATGCAGCCTTCAAAATCCACTGTGCTCCTGCCCGGATTCCTTGTGTAGTGAAGTCACATGTATTAGGGAACGTCCTGCCTTATCGTCCACTACGCTATAGCGCATCCCATTCAAATCATATCATACATTGCATTCCCGTCATGGGCCCTGTCCCAAGGACATTCAACAATAGAACGTTACATTTCCAGTCAGACCTGTGGGCGTCTCCACGCCGCTACTTGAAAACCGAAGGCGCTGTCCTTCGAATTCCTAATTTGCAACATCACGTTGAAAAGGCATCTGTGAACGCTAGTATTCACAAATACATCTATGCAGTGCGTCTGTGTGTGAAAATGGTAACTGCCCTCAATCACTGATGGGACTCCCCGCCGTCGGTGAACCTCGGTACAGTGCTGCATGAGGGTCCACCGTTGATCGAGCACTACATTCCGCTGACCCTTCACAAGTCTGCTCGCGAATGCAAATATCGCATGTGCAACAATGGGACCATAGCAGAATCAACATATAAACCAATATTCCACAGCCTTCGGGATTAAGAACATGAATGCGAATGCAAGATGCCATGCGTCGATTTGCAGCGTCGTGTGCGGGACGTGCTCGCACGAAAGGCATTGCAGCTGACACAGGTGGAATGAATCACCACAGGTGAAGGCTATACAGCCTGAAGACACATAAATTACATACCCAAACCCCTCCCACAACCACACCCACTCCAGAATGCTACCGGCAGGACTAGCGATGTTGGGCCTGGGGGACCTAATTGCACTGCAAGTACTCCAACTTCAAGAAGAAGACGAACGCCAACGACTGCAACAACCGGCCGCACAGAGGAGACGCAGGAGGAGGAGGAGGAGGGCAAGGCATGGCCAGCAAGCCCCACCAGCACAGCCACTACCACCACGCAGGCAGCCCGCAATCCCACGCCTCCGAGCTAATCCGTTCAACCTCACAGCTGAGCAGATCCACACCCTCTACCGTTTGGACCGGGACACCATAACCGCCATAGTCGACATGACACACGCTGACCTTGTCAGCATGATAGATAGCCCAACCGCCATCCCACCCCTACTGAAGGTGGTGTCTGTACTCCACTTCCTGGCCACAGGCACCTACCAGCACACAGTCGGACAGTTGCATGGCATTTCACAGCCCCTATTCTCACGGACACTATTCCAAGTGCTTGATGCCCTCCTGAAGCATTCAGACGACTACATCACTTTACCACGCTCGGAGCAGGAGCTTACAAACACAAAAGTGGGATTCCATGCACTTGGCGGCATACCGGGTTGCATTGGTGCCATCGACTGCACCCATGTGGAATTGGTTGTCCCACATGCCATGGAGGCCCAGTACCGCAACCGGAAACAATATCATTCTATCAATGTACAAATGGTGTGTGACTCCAACAGGCTCTTTACACATTGTTCTGCCCGATTTCCAGGATCAACACATGATTCAATGGTCTTGCGGAACTCTAGAATACCACGCTACATGGAGCGACACGCAGGGCGCCGATCCTGGCTACTCGGTGAGTCTCATTTAATGCATGAGTATGTGGGGTAGGTGATGCGTGAATGACCTGGCAGGAAGGGGGGGGTGCGTACGTAGCAATGACATTCCACAAACATCCTTTCTTGTCCACATACAGGTGATTGCGGGTATCCACTGAAGAGATGGCTCCTCACACCAATCCGGAACCCACAGGACCAGCATGAGGAGGACTACAACCATGCCCACTCACGTACCCGTGTGGTCATAGAACAGGCATTCGGCCTACTGAAGGCTCGTTTCCGCTGCCTCAGCAGGTCTGGCGGGGCACTCCTATACCGCCATGAGAAGGTGGCAAAGATGGTCATGGCATGTGTCATGCTACACAACATGTGCGTACGTAGGAATGTGGCCATGCCCCCCGACGCAGAACTGCTAGCACCTGAAGATGGTCATGATGAGGGTGGGGATGTGGCAGCACCTGAAGGGGTCCGCGAGGCACAGGAGGCCCGTGAATTACGTCAGAATCTCATAGATGCGTGCTTCTAGCACTCACGCCTGGTGGCTGTTACATGGACACGGGACTTGTGGCACTGTGTGTGTCTGGAACATGCACAATGTGGACTGTACGCATAGATAGGCCTCGTGCACAATGATCAATGTCCACACATCTCATTGGATGATTGTGAAGAGTTGTATTGCATATGTGAAATGACATTACACACCCAATCGACCCGCCACCCAATGAAGCCCAACACACCCCCTACACCCTCCCACCTCCCCCCCGAACACCAGTGACCGAAGACGCTCATCGTCAGTGGGCAGACGCTATTGCAAGCCCCCTCTCCGGGTATCAGGGGCACCCCTGCCTGTCGAGCGCCGGTTCCTCCCAGATCTACGTTGGGGGCTGCCCTGGACGGAACTTGCAACGGATGATGTCTCTGCCTGCTCACGTCCATGCATGTCCCTAAGGGTTTGTGAGAGCTCAGTGAGCACACAGCGCACAGCGGCAAGTTCACCACATACGTCTTTGGACGTCGCATGCAGTTCCCCCCTCAGGCTCTCGGTGCTTCTCTCCATTTGTCCCCTCAGGCTCTCGGTGCTTCTCTCCATTTGTGCCCTTAGTGTCTCTGTACTACGCTCCATTTCTGCCCTAAGTGTCTCAGTAGATGTTTCAATGGCTGCCTTAGAACCCCCACATTCATCAGCATGCTCCTTGAGGAGCGTGGCCATTTGCTGCTGTTGCACTATCATCTGCTCGAGGGACTGTTGCCTCTGCTGGGCCATGCCCATTTGCGGTGGTGTCACAGAGGGGCTGGACGCCTCATGTTGCCTTGCAACAGGCATTGTGGGGGTTGGCCAGTCGTCGTCTTGTGGGTGCCCCTGCGTGGTGTCCTCATGGTGTATGGGATGAAACATACAGGGGGATTGGGACAGGTCATGGATGGATCCTACATCTACAGCACCGTTTTCTGTGTCGGAGCATGCTGGCATGAAAGCAGTGTCACCTATGGTGCTGCTGCCACCAGAAGCAGTGCCTTCTGTGGCATCCATTGGGGGGACCTGTGGTGCTGCTGTTGTGGACATGCTGGCTGCTGGGGTGCCTGTTGATGTCCCCTCCAGTGTGCTGCCACTCGATTTGTGCTGCTGCCGTGTCTTGATCCGTGCAGCTGAGGTGGAGGGTCTTTGGCCGTTGGTCTTGGCCCTCTTTGCAGGTGTGCTGGTGGGGGTGTCCTGAAGCTCGTCGTTGGAATCTGACCCTGTGGTGGAGTAAAGGAGGGCGAGCGTTATTCATGGGTCTGTGGTAATTGTAATGGCAATTGTATCACATGCATTGGGGTGGTACCTGGGGGTGATTTGGGTCAGGGCCTTGGAGGTGGTCTCATTTTTGTGTGCATTGGGGATGCAGTTGTTTTGCAGTCTGCAGTTAGGGTGTGCATGCTGCACATGTAGAGTGTGTTTTTTGGATTTTTTAATATTTATTTATTTAATCTGACTTTTAAGGGGCGCTGTCATGGCAATGTATGTGGTCGTTCTCCTGGACATGTGTTTCTAGTGCACTATGGGGACACATGGTACTTCACATGGTTGGTAATTGTGGATTTGGCATGGTTTTATTTGGGCCACCTACCTGATTCTTCTGATGTCGGCACTCCTTTCTCCATCCCTCCGACTCCCTCTATGCTCTCCATTCCAATGGTGGAGGCACAGATTTCTTCCCAGGGGGTCAACTTGATGGGTGATTCCGATCCTCCCCCGGTAGCTGTGGCAATGTTCCGGTTGGCAGAGAGTATGCTCCGGACGCGTATCCGTAGGTCGTCCCATCGCTTTCTGCATTGCTGTGGGTTGCGGGGTGCGGTCCCCACCGCACTTACCCGCTGTGCCACCAGCGCCCATATGGCCTTCTTGTTCGCAAGTGCCGTCCTGGTCATTTGCGTCGAGAAGACGACGGCAGCGTTCTCCTGGAGGGTCTCTGTGAGCACGGTGAGTTCCTCGTGGGAGAAGTGGACCTGCCGCTTGCGGTCGCACGCTTTTTTAGCAACTTTCCCCATATTTATTTTTTAAACTGGGGTGGCTAACGGGTTGGGATGTGTCTCAGGGTCGGATTTTTAATGGTTGTGTTGGGATTCTGCTCTTATAGGTGTACGGCGTGCTGTTTCCCGTTCCGGCCCCATGTTTTTACTTCCGTTTCCGTATATTTACGGTGACCGTATTTAGCGCTGACCGCTCATTACGGTGACCGCTAAGATGGGTGGCGGAATTGCACCTAGGGCGACGTACGACGGCGGTAAGGGGCGTTTTGGGGTCATTTCCGCCATCGCGGACTTTGCACTTCCGCCATGGCGTAATGCTCGTGCCCGATGGGTCAGAATTAGCCGCACTTTCCTCCATCGTGCAGTGGCGGAAACGCTATTTACGCTATGGCGGTCATGTCAGTTGATTTCCGCAAGGGTCGTAATGAGGGCCAATGTAATTACACTGCTTGAAATCCAGGGTGTGAGACTTGGTCCTTGCAGAGGAGCTTGTTTGTGTTGACTTTGTCGATGTCTTGAGATTGAGTACATAAAGCATATTTTGATATATTGTGAGAGTCTAGATTGAATACGGAACACACATCTAAAATCCTTTGATAATATGATGAATTGTGATGACAAAATAATGTACTGGGGACATGTTAATGAATGGAAATAATATTATTTTTTTATATCACATGATAACATGTTATCTGACGTGTTTAGAAATTGTAGATTAATTTTCTTAGGAGTTGTCTTTAAACTTTTAGGTTTTACTATCACTAGTATGGACCGTTTTAATTGTGTACGTGTGTCATGGTCTTATCATGTAAATATTCCTATATACAAAGCCAGATTGTCTGAATGTATATTAATACATGAAATGAAATAATTTCTCAACCTCATTTGAACCCATCTATCGGAATGCAGTTGACTACCCATCAAGTGAACTTGTAGAATGAGGAAGAGTGTTCCATGATCTCCAGGGAACTTAAGGACGGGTGTGGTGCTACGCAGTCCTTCTATGCACCCCCGCCCTTCCCCATACACCAATTGGTGGTAGACACAAGTCAGGGACCATTTGGGCATCATACCCACCTACCACACAGGGTAACATTGAGGAGCCCTTATTTTCCAAGGGTGCCTTTTGGGGTGGGAGCTTCATAAATGTGTCTTTAAGTTATTGTTAGAGGTGTCCCATAGAGGGTGTTATTGCTTGGAGTTTAGAGAGGGAAAATGGCATTCTATCTGCCCTTTCACCATACATTTCTGGAATTGCCATTTGTTGCTACCTGTGTGTGTGGCAGTGTTAATTGGTTGCATTTCTTTGATACCTTGGCTGCTACAGAGTATTGTATATTTGATTGAAACTTCAAAGACTGTCAGCTCAATCGCTTCTCACAGTAACATGATTTGTGGCACACTGAGAGGTGACGTGTGTCAAACAGTGGAACCCAACAGAAGCATTTGCAAACCAGCAGTGTTGGCTATAGTATAATGTGTTTATGTCAATAATAAGTGATAGTGAATTTTTGTGTTTTATTGAGATTTCACATCTGTTGACAATGCATGATATGATATGATATTTTATGTATATCTCACTCATACACAGGTGTTTCAGAGCCCGACCAGGCAAAGGGAGGGGAACAGAGGAGAGAACAAACACAACGATCTTACTAGGCCCAGTAACATTGAGAACGCGCAAGTGCATGGGTTAGGGAAAAGGGGGAAAGTGCATGGGAGGGAGGAGACATTGGAAAGTGCAGAGCATAAGAGAGGACAAGATAAATAATAAGTAAATAAATAAATACGGTGATCCAAAACAGTGCTAGTGCAGCCTGTGAGGGCCAAGTGCATGGTTAGTCAGATAGGGAGTATCTGATCAGTGCAGACAAAGAGTGGGGGGGCCTGTATGGGTACATATACAGGCCCCAGTGCAAAGGGTGGCCAGGGGGCAGTGCAGGAGGGTGGCAGGGTGACTAGGTACCTGGGCCGGATGGGCAGAGGGTGGCCAGGTGCAGCATTCTTGAGAGAGAAAGCAGATCAGCAGGGGAGAAGAGGGGCAAAGGCAGAGGCGAAGAGGAAGGTCTTGAGGAGCTTCCGGAACCGTAGATGGTTCTCAAGTTTCAAGGTGACAGATAGGCAGTTCCAGAGGGAGGCCCCCGCAGAAGACAAAGCTCTACCACCAGCTCGTTTCTTTGAAAAACAACTGACCCTGAGGGAGTTGGAGGTAGAGGAGCAAAGGGCTCTAGAAGGGAGGTATTTACGGAGAGATAGTTGAAGGTAATTTGAACCCAGGCCCCATATAGCCTTGTGGACAATGCAAAGGGTTTTAAATTTAATCCTTGCAACCACAGGGAGCCAATGAAGGAATTTCAAAGCTGGAGAGATAGGATCCCAGGGCTTGAGGCCAAGGACAAGTCTCGCAGTCCTGTTCTGGATTAGTTGCAGAGGGCGGATAGTAGAGGCAAGTAGATTTAGAAAGAGGCTATTACAGTAGTCCAACCTAGAGAGAATCAGAGCTTGGGAGACAATGAGCTTCTGAGGGAAGGAGAGGAGAGGAAGAGTGCCTTTAAGGAGGTGCAGTAAGAAGTTAGACTTTTTGGAGACATCAGAGATGTGTGCGGAGAAGGAAAGTGTGGAGTCAAAGATGACCCCAAGGTTCTTAGCTTCGCTGGTAGGGGCAGGACTGGCACATGTAAGACTGTGAATACTGTATGTTCCACAGTTTAAATATAATATAAAACACTGTTTTGGGATAATATAAGGAGTAATATATGCATTGTGAGCATTGTGAGATCCTGTAGTTGTATAGTGGCAGTAAGAAATGTAATATAATATGTATAATGGAATAGAAAATGTCTGTATGTTATTTTCCAATAATTGATTAAAAAAAGTAAAACACTTTTAATATGTGTATTTTCTCCATCTGTGTGTGCTGAGCTCATTTCAGTGACTGAGGGACTGAATTACCTAAATAGATTTTTTCAATAGGACTTTCCCATGTTAAATCATTTTTGTAAATCAGGCCCTAAGGGTTGTAACCAAAGATGGTCTTATTACTAAATGCAAGGGCACTCACTGACTCACTGCGCCTCATTAAAAGGTCAGCGGTAACCTGCCGGTGCGACCAGCGGGTTGCTGCCGACCCTGTAACACCGGATCTGCTGCGTGGCTTACCAGTGCCACCGGGACATTACAAGTCCCGGCAGAGCGGGAAGTCAGGCGGCAGATCTTGTAAGTCCCCATTCCCATGAAGTCCCATAGGACTCCATGGGAATGGGGACTCGGAAGCACCGGCACCGTCGATGACGGTGCCGGTCCTTCCATGGCAACTCTGCCTGCCGGGGGGGCTGTGTCCAGCACGGTCAGACCTGCCAGGCGCAGCGGCCCCGGCAGGCAGGCTCGTAGTGTGATGGTCCGGAAACAAGGGATCCGGTAAGCTTACCGCTACCCTTGTTTCCGGACCGCCCACTTGTAATGAGGCCTACTGATTTGGCTACAGAAGGGTAAAGGGCTTCGTATTTCACAAAGGAATCCAGACCTCAGATGCACAGGAAACAATTGCATTTCTAAAACAGGCACTCAACACAATGAGCTATCTCAAAGGCAAACAATGTATTGCACCATTTTATCCTGGTGGCATTACAGAAGGCTTTCCTAACATTTTGTAGTGTGGTGTTTTGACAACCATAAGGTATTCCCTGTATGGTGACACCAATGGCATTACTAACAACACAACGCCTAATCTCTCTTAAAAGTGGCATCCTCTTACTAAAGAACATTTTCCGGCATAGCTCCTAAATACTGACCTGGAAAAATGAACCAACACAAGGAAGAACCAAATGAATAAGTAGTATCTGTGTGATGTGGGATTGTATATGGAATGTGCGCTAGTGACAACTCTTATGATAAGTCAGCAATATAATATTTTCCTCAAATTGAAATAACAAAATTAAGGTGAAAAGATGGGTGGCTGCAGAAAAAACACCTCCTACAGAGCTTCCCACAAAGTTCTGTACTTGATACTTGAACTGAGACAAATGGAGAGTAAACTTATATGTTTCATGCGAAGTATGGAAATCGGACTCAATTGTGATCATGAGATGCACGTTTTTCTGTAGAAATTTGACTAACAAATTTAATGAATGGGGTAACCAGATGAAGTAAATGGAATGAGAATTGTGAAGCCATCCAGTCAGTACTTTGAATCACCAATAACTTTTTATCATTATTTTTTTAAATAGAGTGGACCGGGATTCATTGGCAATATGTGGGTCTCAACAAAATACAAGGAAGGTTCACAGGATTCTGCATATTCTTATTTGACAATGTATTAGACAGTACGTGAAAATATCATGGGTAGACTCACTTTTATTTTTGGTAAATGGATAATGTTCCAGGTAGCGCTTTTCGCTTTAAAGATTTTAATACCCTATCCATCGAATGAACTCCAGTAAATATGGCACACGCTTTCTATTTTAGTTTTCGAATACTTTACTTACCTAACAAAGCAGAATGTTTACATTTACATCATACATTATACATCATACGTTTACCTGATACGTCACGGGCAACAGCGTGTGACATCATCGCGCAATGACACGTTTTTCCCACGACTACTTGTCAGTAGGACGAACGATTCTGAAGGAAGCGGTTTACACGGGATCAACCCCGCCATTTCATCAACGGTACCTAAGGTAATGATGATCAGGGGTTTCCTGTTTTTTCGGACAACAAATATATAATTAGTGGATGTGTTAAAAGGTCCACAATAGAATATCAGACTCCACTTTTACCAATTTAACCTGAGGCCGCGATTAACATTCAGCACATGGAATTGGCTGACATTAATGTGCCACAGTTAATCACATTTAATATAGTGCTATAAATTGTGTGAGGATTTTTTCATATGAGAAAGAGAATTCTTTAATAACGGTCTAATCATTACTATTTATATAGGTACTATATATAATTTTTGTTTAATATGACAGTAAGTCATTTTAACAACCATTATAAGGATTGTACCAACATATCCTATTATATACATAGGTGTCAAGCTATTGGAAGCAGTGACTTTCCATTTGGGCATTTCTAAGCCACAGAACATTTGGCTCCAAAGAGAAGAACTGACTTGTTCCTGAACATTCACAATAATTTGGTAGGCTATAAATTAATCTGCTTTGACATTTTTAATGTCTATAGTAATCCCTTTCCCTTTAGGGACTTAGCATTATTTTTGGTCTTTTTCAATAAAGGATGTATATAATCTATACCTTAAGAACAAAAAGACTTAAAGAATTGATGATCAACAGTTATTTACTTATCTCATACTGGGACCAATGATTTAATCTTTTGACAACAAGACTTTTGACCATTTCAACAATTGGCTGGCAAGCTCTAAATTACATTCATTGACATCACGATTGGGTGTATTTAAGAACGTTTTTTTCAGAAAGCACACATAGAGGTGATGTTAATAGATAAACTGTATCACATGAGTATGTGATTGAGTGGCTTCACATTTTCTGGTTCATTTCAAATCATTGTGTGATCATATTATTACATAGGAAAATGAGACTTCGATAGTCTAAGGTATAAATGAATACTTTAAAAGGGTTTGTTACAACCACGATCACTTATCATATATGTATAGTTTTTCTTCCCCTCCACCCCGAACCCACCCGTTTCATCTTGTCTCAATGGTGTGACTCAAATATGGTATGTTTTTTAACCTTTTCTTATGTCCATCCAACCTTCGATTCATATTTGATACATGTACTTATGAATAATTCAAATATGCGCTTTCATTTGTGGAACCAATGTATTGAAAACAAAATATTCTTTTTTCTTTGCTTATTGGTATCTTTCTGTATATTTTCATGAATGAATTACTATGAAAAACAGCCTTGAAAATGACCAGGGGTCGAAACACGTGTCATCAAGCTATTGGAAGCAGTGACTTTCGTTTTGGGCATTTCTAAGCCACAGAACATTTGGCTCCAAAGAGAAGAACGGACTTGTTCCTGAACATTCACAACACTTTGGATGTATATCATCTATACATTAAGAACAAAAAGACTTAAAGAATTGATGATCAACAGTTATTTACTTATCTCATACTGGGACCAATGATTTAATCTTTCGACAACAAGACTTTTGACCATTTCAACAATTGGCTGCCTTGAAAACGACCAGGGGTCGAAACACGTGTCGGCTGTACAGCATATTAAAATGAATTTCTGGAACTTTTGGATTTTTTTCTCTTGAATGATTTTGGCAACATTCACTTTTCCTTTGGACTTTGTAACTTATAGGGTTTGAGCGTAGGACTTGATAACACTCCCATTCCTTCAAAGAATCAAATGAATAAGTAGACATGCACGGCCAAAGCAAGTGTAAAGCTGGAGACCACATAGGGCCTATGGTACTAAAAGGCAGGCAAATAAGAGCTATGATGGCACAGCACCTTTTCTTGGTCTCTGACTTGCAATCGATCTATCAGCATGTCCTGACGGGCAACACCAGTACAGGGGATTGCCAGTTAGGGATCATTCTTTCAGGCCAATGTAATGCTTTCTGGCCCAAAATCGGCATTCGTCTTTGAAACGATATGGCTTTACTTTCGTAGTACATGTTTGATATTGTGTTCTCTCAAAGATTTCTGAGCTAGTAACGTGGGCATACTGACCCTATGGTAAAGCCAGCTCAATAGCTCAATGGTCAAGGCGCCACCTGCAGGACAGTTGTGCCACATGCATATCTGTAGCTCAGATTTTGACATGGCATTATCTGGGTCCACTAGTGTGTGCAGGTTGTATTGGGTAGGCGGAAGCCATTTGTCATATACCAGTGCCACAGGGCATTTTGCAATGAAGGATCGGATATTAAAGATAATTTACTCTCTCTACAATTGCAGTGGACCAAGAAAATTTGCTTTTACAGCCTTATGTAAAACGTTTGTACAATCATTTTGCAGCACCAAGGAAACATATAAATGCACATGATCAACTACTTGACCATTCTGACGGCAATGCAATGAGTACCTAACTTTCAAAGACCATAACTGGCAATGATGCCTATGCAAAAGTCAGAACATTTGGCTTGGCCATTGAGTGTTCATTGAAATAGCACTTTTTTAGACTTGGAAGCCACAACATGTGAATCCAATACCTTTGCACTTGACTTGCCAATGCAGATCACCCTAAGTGCATTCCTGGTGGCTACCTTGCCGCATAACACTTCCCATACCTGGCACTTCATCCGTTCCCTCGAGCTCGGACCCCCCAGCACTTACCCCACTGCCCTCTTCCTTGCTGCACTTGCACATTCTGAATACTCACAAGCCATAATAGGTTCGGCCGTTTCTTCTCCCACTGTATTTTTTGTCTGTATATTTTACATTGTATCATAATCCGATGTTCCCTCCCTGTTGCCCTGTGGGCGCTGTGAAACAGAATATATTTGCTGTATAAGCTCTTAACAAGCAAAGAATAAATAAATAAATAAACCAAACTCACTAGTGCCATTCACATGCTTCACATGAGAAAAAGGTGTGCAATAAATTGACCGTGCATGTGGAAGTCCTTTTCAGTGATGGCGCCCATCCATTTTCCTTGATAGAGCGGGCTTTTACTTCACCTCATTTGGCAATGCCCCTCTTCATCCTGCTCACGCGCGCTCTTCATCATTTCTTGGCTGTCATCTGCTGGCTAAAGCACCTGGCAATCCTTCAATATGTCCTGACACTTTTACTGTCCCTGCGCTTCCTCTCCCGCCAGGTCTCTGGCCCCCCTTCCGCCACCCGCTGATGTGATGGATGCTGGCTCTTGCACTATCGGCCTGCTTTTTCTCTGATCGACACTTCGGGTCTTTTCCAATCTGCTGCCTTCCCCACTATCTTCAATGTTATCCATTATTTTTTCAAAGTCATTCGTCACTCTTTACTCTTAAAAGGACAATTTTAGCTCAAATCGACAGTCTCATGCACAATATTTTCTTAAAGGAGAAGGCATTGACATCAACTTTTCTGTCTTACCAGTTGACTCAATAAACATATTTTTTCCTAATAGTTCACTCAACTACTCTATATGTCACTCACATTTGTAATATTTTCCAATGCACCCGTTGTCCCCAGATATGAATCCCTTTGACTCGACAAGTGACTGCTTCTGATTTCTTTTCCCCATCATGAATAGGCATACAGAGAAACTAGCACTGCCTCTCCACTTTCTCCACAGTGCAGCAGAAACCACGCTGCCCATGTGCAAACATGTTCCTGCGCAAAGTGCATAGTAATATATGTTCCTACATGAGCACATATCTGGGTTTCTATGGGCTTTGGTGTTAGGCATTGGTTGTGAAATGGTTTGGGGGCTTGCCTATGAAAAGGAAGCAGTAACGGGAGCTGGGTTCGAATCTGAACTCCTTCAATTACTTTTTGAGTAGACCTTGTTTTTTAGTTTACTTTGTTGATTTTGTCAACCCATTGATCAATAGAACAAAAACACATAGGCAATTGAGAGTTGAAGCTTATGGACGCTAAAGGCATGCATTAAGTCTACCTCAGACTCTGACAATATCATCCCGGCCTCTATCATGAATCAATTCATGGGTCAGTTGCTCAAAGTACTCACCGTCAACATGAATGCCTCCCTCACTGCAGAGTCATTTCCAAACACCCCCAAGACTGGTTTCATACGACCTCATTTAAAAAATCCCACTCTAGACCTGGTGACCTGGCCAGCTATGGGCCCATTACAAACCTCTGTTTATCCACAAAATATTTGAAAAAGTCGTAGCTACAAAACAGCTTGCTAGAATCGAATAATGTGATCCACTAAATGACTATCAATCAGGGTTCCCGCCCCAAATGTAGCATCGAGGAGACAGCCACCATCTAGGTGGTGGATTATGCCCACTAAATCATGGATATGTGCGACTCGTGCCTCCTTGATCTCTGAGCTGTATTCAACAATGTTATCCACTGCATCCTCCACTCCCACCTCGATGACAGGATGGGATTCTCTGGCACTGTCCTGAATTGGTTTACTCGCTACCTATCGGGCAGACACCAAACTCTCCAGATGAACGCATTGTGTTCTAACTGACTCCCAGTCTCCAGTGGAGTCCCCCACACTGCATCCTCTCACCAATCCTTTTTAACCTTTACATACAGCCTCTGAGAACACTCCTCAAAGATACTCATATAGCCATTCACCAATACGCTGACGATACTCAGTTGTACATGAGAGTAAAATGACCACAGGACATTAGTCATCTCCAGGATTACCTAGCCATCATCCAGTCCTGGATATCAACTACCTACCTCAAACTGAACCCATCCAAAATATTATTTGTCCTCATCGGTGACCCTGCCAAACCAACATGTCCAACAATGGCCCATTGATAAAAGCCGATAGGGATTTGATCAGCAACTCTCCGATTCAGCAAATCCTTAGTTTTCACCCTGGACAGCAGCCTGCTCTTCCACAAATAAATAGCCAAGAAGGCCCAAATGGCCTGGATCCCATTCTCCACCCTTTGCATTTCAAACTCTTCATCCTGCTGCAGGATGCCTGAACCCTAGTGCATGCCTTTGAGGTCTCACACATTAATGGGGGAAATACCATCCTAACGGGTCTCCCAGCCACTCACTTGGTTCCCTTAAAAGTAGTCCACAATTCTGCAGGATGTCTTATTAAAGGTGCATGGAAATCTGACCAAATCACCCCGTCCTACACTAACTACATTGACTTACCCTCCAGGCCAGGATACTGTTCAAGACTTCATGTATCATCTACAAAGCAATCACGAGTAGCACACCAGCGTACCTAGCGTCTAAGCCCTACAAATCGGCCAACCGTCAGAAATCACAACTCGTCCACAAAGTGAGGACCTGCAAACAATCCTTCACCCATCACGCACCCACCATCTGGAACTCAATCCCAGTATCAGCTTGGCATGCCCCCACAATTCTCCAGGTTCACAAATCTCTCAAAACATAGCTTTTTCAACAATATTTGACTAAGGACTAATTTCAGTGGATGCATAGAAAACAACTCACAATATTGTTCTACTATTAAAAGACGACAGTCCAAATATTGGCTACCCAAACCCTGCACAGTGCTTTGCTGCTCTCGAGCTTTTAAAAATAAAAGACAGTAAGGCCGGAATATCACACACTGTTTGGCAGCCAAAGGAAATCTGTCACCAGCTGTCTGCAACATGTGATCATTTGGGGTAGTCATCCCATTGATCCAAAGTGTGTTTTTTTGGTTCCCTCTCTTGCAACCCATATTAGCATCCGTAGAGCTGTATTCATGGTTGCTTAATGGCACTAACATGCTGGAACTGTTGACATTGGTTGCTTTGTCAATTGGACCCATTCCATTTGGTTCCCCTCATTTAGCCCTGGCTTTTGCTTTGCATGCTGGGACTTGCAAGCCTAGACTTATAACAGAAAGCAAAACTACCGGTCTCACTATGCAAAGTACTCTGCATTAAAACAAATTGAATTTGAACTTGAAAAGGTGATTGAGATGACCTGCAGAAATTGGCTACTATTTATTTAGATAGGTGAAGTAACGTCGGTTTTCAAAGGTCCCACTAACTTATATTGCCAACCACTTTAAATTCTGGAGTTGTAAACACAAAGGCTAAACAGAGTATGTCAGACTCTACACGAGTAAAATATGAAAGGTCTGTTTAACTAATGAGGTTGAACCTATTAGTTTATTAAATATATTTTGCACCGGTGCCAAGCAGTACCAAGTTATGTGTGACAACCAGGGGTGGACTGGGAACTAAAAGAGGCCCTGGAAATAATTACCGGGGACCAAAAGAGGCCCTGGAAATAATGTTCAAAGTAGATCCATTGCTGGGTTTTTAGCCAACAGCACTTTGCATTCTGATAGCTGATTGCTGATGTTTCACAATTTAAGTCTACATTGAGAAAGCTTCAGCCATAGCTCTTTCCGCTGTATGTAGTGGGCCACAGTGTCAATCACATCCGTTGTGATGCAGAAAGAGTGCATCATGGGAAAAGCCCTGTAGCAGTGTAGGCCATGCTGTCAGTGCTTCTCCGACTGTGTAAGTTGAGGTGAGGGTTTGTGGACAATGCTTTCAAGGGCTTCATTTGTTTCCATGCTGCGTGATACGTTGATGTGTTTCCACTTTGTAATACTTTTTAGTGTGGACAGAAAATGATAATGTGGCTCCGAGCTGCTCCACGATGCAGAGAGGGACTTCCATCGGCCATTGCATCTTGAGTAAAGCAGTATTTTCACGGACATCATCTTGGCTTGGTAGAACATGCATGGCAATGTTATTTTCACTTTTGTGTGTCTGCTCTGTGATAATGTTTCTATTCCATCTGTGTTTTCCTTTTGTATGTCAAATTTGATCTGCAGCATGAAATGGAAAAATATAGTGAATTAATCACTGCTTTACATTGTAGGAGAATAGCCTTGATCTGTGGTTTAACTTTGCATGGGCCTTCTGCTGCCTCAATTGAATGGGTCTCTATAGTACAGCATAGGTGACGATGTTCACTTACATTTTTGCAAGACAGTGTAATTCAGTGGTGCCAGGTGCAGATGTTCAGGGCATGTTGTATGGTATCCCAAGTCAATGGAGTTTTACAACGAAGTGCAGCCTTCGTCTGGTTTTTGGACCTCTAAACCTGAGAGTGGAAGGAAACACAGGAATCAAAAACAGGTCCACACATTACAAATAAAATCACTGAACCCAAAGAAACAAAACAGTTCCTTGAAAGTATGCAGTACTTTAATGTTACCATAGGAACAGCAAAACTAGGGCATGCGTGTGGATGAAAGGGACACCAACCTCTCCCCTACATACAAAAATAATTTTGCTAATTACATTTACTTTTTATTTTGTAGTTAAGAAAATGCATGCCACAAAGGTGACATGGGACATGGATGTTGACAAAAAAGTGACATTAGGCATTATTTTTAAAACATAGCATGCCCAGTGGCACAATATGATGGTGTAAGAAAGGGTGTGAGAAAGCCTTCTTGTGATCTTGAAACAATTATGTATTCAGAGCTCATGTATTCCTGGGGAGGAAAGGGAATCAATATGCACTTGGGGATGGAGGAATTCATTTCAATGCAGCCTTGTGATCCTGGGCAAATCCCATACACACTGAGTGCTTGGGATCCATGGAGATGGAATGCAACATATCAGTAGTGGTCCTTATGGTCTTTGGCATAGAGTGTATTCTGAACACCTGTGTTCCCTGGGGAGGAAAGAAGAGCAATTGGTGCTGGGAGATGGAATGATTCATTAAAGTACAACCTTGTGACCCTGGTGGAGCAGCATATTATGAGATCTTGATTTCCGGGGGAGAATCAGGAATTAGAACATGGAGATGAAGAGATTGCCTACAGTGCACCCGTATGATCTTTGCAATGCAGTGCATTTTGAACTCTTGCGTTCCCGCCTTAACAAGGACATCAATGAGTAAATCAGTTAGTACTGGGATTGAGGGATTCATTGCAGTGGAGCCTTGTGAACAAATAGATGTTTGACTAAGGAATATATTTCTAAATCTGCGTACTAATCTCCCTGACAGATGTCATTGAAGAAACAAAAATCGCAAATTGAAATATGGAGTAAACTCTGACGGAAAATGTACAAAGCACAGTGCATTTATAGCTCTGCGTGAAGATTTTGTAAAGCTGCTTATTGGTTGCTGCATCTTGACAGATGCAATAAAATATATAAAGAACATGTACAGCGCACAGTGCATAGATGGCTCTGCCTGAAGACTTTTGGAAAGCAGATTATTTCACGATGTGACTCTCAAAATTGATTAAATTGTAGTTTAAGAATTATTGGGATTGTCATATGTGTGTGATATAGTTTTCTGCAGTGTCAGTTATGCATCCCTGAAGAATTTCCAAATAACATTTTATTGAGAGAAAGCTGAATGAAACATGTTGGATGTGGTGTGGGTAGAGTGTGTGTGCTAGAAAGCGCAAATGTAGAATTGTGGATGTGAGGAAGACAATTGACCATTGAGGCAAGTGTAATTACATGCATGAACCGTTTTTATAGCTGCCACGTTTGCAACTGACAACCCTATATTTGTGATAAAAAACTAAATAAAAAAGGCAATTAAAAGAAAAATGTTAACTAGAAAAAATGAAGTATATTGTTTTTGATTGCCATAGTATTTGTACTTTGTGATAACGTCTTCTGCAAGAGTTACGACCTAGGGGTTTCTAGTTTTTCGTCTTATTGGAATAAATTGCACAAGACACCACCACAAAGCACACGGTTCCCTGCACCCAGTGCAGCACGGGGACAGAATAACATATTGCCATACAGACAGGAACTTGCAATACTTAATGGAATGGTTGATATAGCTAATTATTTAAATGGTCAACAGCCCTGTACAGTGGTCACTGTTTTAGGCACATTACATTTTCCCAAATAAGGGGACTAAACATTTGGTGAAATGAGGAAGGCAGGATTGTTATGTCTGATGTGTTATTGTGAACTCACACTTGGTTTATAATTTCCAAACTAGGTTGAGAGAGAAGGGTTGAAATCTAAACGTGGTGTTTGGGGATGTACTGGAATTACGAATCTTCTTGTAATGCATATACTGTGCTCTACAGTGGTGTGACAGGGCCCCCCGCGTCCTCCTTGGTGTAGGGTGGCCGTAATGCCATCGTCGCTGAGGGGGGCCAAACGGCCGCTCTCCCAGCAACATCACTGTGCTGTGCTAACAGTGAGAGGGAGCCGCCCTCACAGTGACACCGTATAACCCAGAGACTACAGTGGCCCAGTGGCTCTCTGTCTCAGCTGGGTCTCACGGTGCCGGGTGCTGCTGCCGTACTACAGTACCCTCTGCACTGCAGTGGGCCGCAGCGCCGCCTGGCCTGCCAACGGTCACTGGTGAAGTTAGTCAGGAAGGCATTGGCAACAATTGCCAATGCCTTGCACATTGCCCAGCTGGAGCGCACGCGCAGCTATGGCAAGCCCTGCCTCTGCACGTGCCACAAACTCTTTGAGAGGAGAGCGAGGCGAGCCACACCCTGACACCACACGCTGACCATACCGACGGTCTGTTATAGTGAGAAGGAGCAAGGAGGGAGTCGCCCGCCTGTGTGGGACAGGATCTAAGGCTTCAGTTCGGGAGGTTGGCGGGACTCATCCAGGAGTTCACTTTCTTTGGCTGAACATCCACTCGTCAACTCAAGGTAAGTAATTTTTATTTTAACTACTGCAGGCAGGCAAGCAGGCAGGCACTGCCTTGCACTATGATGGTGCGTTGGTTGTGCCAGGCACTGCCAGCATGCCATACGTCATACTTTACTTAGGCTGGCAGCTGCTGTGTGCTGACTCTGAGCACATTGTGTATTTTCACACGCCGACTGTGCGGCATGGGGGCAGTCTTGAAATTAACAAACATATGTTACGCGTTGAACTGAAATCAATTACAATATTAACAATTCCCAGTAAGGTGGCTCAGCGAGTTAAGCACTCGTTGCAGAGGTCTCTGTGGTATAAGCAGGGCAAGGGTCTGAATCTAGCAAAGACGACACAGCCTTTAATCTTCTGAGGACAATAACATGAATACCCATTTCAGAAGGATAGAAACAATTGTATTTAAAAATGTTTCACGTAAAGCAGTTTGGATAAAGTGATAAATTGCTTGCATTCGGGGCATGATTTGGGGGCATGTTTTTAATAAGTTACAGAGCCGGCACCACAGACCAAGCTCATGGGCCATAAAGACGCCTGAGGTGAGGTTGCGGCCTCAGGCTTGTTTTTTATGACAGCCTCTGGGCCTCATTACGACCGCGGCGGTAGCCATGCCGCTATTGGCGGCATGGCTGCCGCCGAAATCGCGTCTGGGTTCCCAGAATGAGGAATTACCGGGCCATTCCGAGTTCGGAGGGCCCGGTAATTCTTACTTCTAGGAACCCGGACCCGGACCTTCCCCATTCCCATTTCAGCCCCCATAGGGCTGAATAATGGGCGAGGGAGCAAACAACGGGCCGATTACGAGCGGGCCGTTGTTTGCTCCCTCCTCCCCTCGCGGGACCCACTCTGCACGTCTGGTGAAACCAGACGTGCAGACCGGGTCCCGTGAGGAGACCTCGTAATCAGGCGGGACGGGGTTGACGGCGCCGGCATCTTTACCGGCGCCGTTAACGCCGTTGCGCCTGGGTTATAATGAGGCCCTCTGTGTGATCTCTGCCGACTGTGATGCGTTTCGGAATATGCAAACAAAGGAATGCATATTCCAAACGCAGCATGTGACTATGCTCTGGAGTCACACACCCCGTGTCCCTCATGCTTTGTGCTGACAGCCTTTCAAGTGGGGCAATTTCTAAGCAATGGCTCATTTAACAAGCCATTGTTTTTATACAGTATGTGCTTAACATTTCAGTGTTAAGAATTGAACATTACGTGTGGCATTTGTATTCACCAGGCCACAAGTGTCTGCTAGCTGATCAAACCTATGCAAAAGAGAATTAACATGCCACACAGAAAAGTTGAAAACTATTTTCATGTCTCTTTATTTGACACATCAAAACTTTTTTTTGTGTATCACTTTTAGTTACATATGGCGCATCCCTGGGAAGGTTAATGTGACATTTTCTTGCTTAAGTATTCTAGTAGCTGCTTTGGGACATGGACTAAATGCATCAGCTTAGCAGCAAAGGTCTTTTAATTTTCTAAACAAGCCAACGACTGCCTAACGCACGCACACCAGATGGCACCTCAATACCACTTGGCACCTTGATTAGGAAAGCAGAGTTCACCATGCAGACAGTAGTCCATGGCAAATCAATGCAGTGATATGTGTGCAGCGATGATTTGTGCTTTGCCCAAGCCACCACCCTGTTGGTAAATGGTGTCTATATGGTGCTCCCTTATGTAACAGCACATATACTTGTTGTTTTAAGATGTATACAATGTCCATACAATTGGAATGTTTTGTGTATGTGGCTCTGATGAGCATGCCATACTGTGCCCACACTTAAACACATGAAGCAATCAAAGAAGTTGCCTCAAATTGTACATCTACTGGGCCAAACACCATTTCTACACTGCCACAACATGATTTTCACTAGCTGCAAGCCAGCACTAATAAAAGATGCTAATGCCAGCTCTGTTAGAGCATGGGCCTGCTCTTTTTTGCCGAAATAACCCCTGACGCCTGCGTAACAGTGAGGAGGTAGTGGCTGAGGAACTGTGGCCCCTTTACCATGCATTATAAGCTGGTTTTGTTTAAAACTCTTAATCAGCTTATTACTGGTCAGGCTAATGTTTTTACTATCCTTTCTGTGTAGCCTTTCTGTGCATTGTTTATTGGGTCTCTTGTGCGGTATTCTGTCCTGTCTGTAGATATAATTCCCTAAAGATGTTTCCTTGTTGGGATTGGACATGCACACACTGAGACCCAGCCCTTCCTCATCTAAAATTCCTCAGAAACAAGAAGCAAAAGAGCCCTCTTACCCCATTTCAGTGGATGATGTTGCAGCCATTTAATACTCACATCTAAAAACTTAAGATGTCCAAATGAGCATGTATGGTTCGTGGGTAGAAACATTTTAATATTAGGGTGAGGTTTGTGAACCGTAATGTGAGCACCAAGCCATGCATCGGTTATGAATTTAGATTCACACATACAATCATTTTATCACAGACTTGTTTATCCAACATAGAGATCTCTAATCACTGTTATAATGCTGAAATACTCTTATTTAATGCAAAGCATACATGAATCCTCATTGGTGCTATTTGTCCCCTTTCCCACACTCAGAGAGGTATTTTGAAAGAGTACAATAAGAGTGTACCAGACTGTCCATCTTGGAATGATAACCTACTATCAGAAAATAATTTGTATGGGTAGTCTAGTATGGCCCCTTGCAAAATAAATATGAGGTGGTACGAATAGGATACCTGCAAGACAGGGCCAGTGGTCAGTGGGCCCTCAGACCCCAGACGGTATGTCACATATCGCAGGGTGCCAGTACTGACAGTTTGAAAGTGCATTCAGGCAAGGCCTTCCCTAATACCAAAAGAAAAACATCTACTTGGGCAGCAACAGTTGTGTTTTCACATTACAATTCTTCTGTAAAGTACTTGAATTAAGATGTAATGAAACCAGATTAATTTATATTGCATTTTATTAATTCATATTGAGGTGGGGTTTTGTCATACGACAGAGGTGTAGTTTGGGGGTTATGTAAGCCAGTTGGGGGGCGCATTCTGATGTATCGCCCTGGGCACCAAGTTGGCTAAAAACTGCCCTCGATAAGGTGGAGAGGTTTTGCACACGCATCCCTCGAATAGGAGCCCTTTATCTATTCAGTGGTATTCAGTATTCTCTTCTTATCACCCGCTGCAGGGATTAGGCATGTTACGGCTGTCTGCCTCGTGTGAGGGAGGGAGCCTCGGGCTAGACTCACAGAGCCTAACGGTGAAGCACAGTTTGCTTGGGAGAAAAAAGTGAACAGCCTTTCAGCATTGCTGCTTTGTCTACAAAGCAACAGCCTGGCGGTAGCATGATGGCCACTAAGGGATGGCGCAGATTGTAAAGTTATCAGTTGTATGCAAATCCCTTATGTCTCAAAGCACAGCAAGGGATCCGCCGAGGGAGGGGGGATATGAAAGGAAAGTGGGAGCCGAGAAGGAAGTGTTAAAGACATTTTTATTACACCAGCAGCACATGTACAGTTCCAATTAAACCTTTAACTCTCACATAACTTGTTTGAAATAACCCCGCTAGGCACTTTGAGCACACAGTTTGGTGTTACTGCTTGATAAAGCTAGCTCACACAGACACTAGGAGGATGTGTTTGGAGGGGGGGCAGGAAGTGGGTGGGGATGGCCGTAGTCATTATCATTGCCAAGTGCAGTGAAGGTGGGTAAATAAACAAACACCTACCAGCTTTATGCCCCTCATATCTCACCTCCCACCTATGTATTAAAATTCAATAGTTTTGGCTTGTAGATGTCCCTTTGGCACTATCGAATAGTGAAAAATAAAAATGGGGGCTCACATTTACATAGCTTATTACTGCCGTACACATTGGATATTTACAAAGCGAATTGGCCAGGTTGTGTAAAGGAAGAGGGCCTTTTTTTAAATAAATTCCCACAGAACAAAAAAAGGTTATCCTTTACATTTGCAAAACAAGGCTTTTTGACTTTACCAATGCTTGCTATATATATGGGGTACTGAGGTGAACTCCCAGTGCTTCCATGATGGCCCGATTGCAATTCCAAATTTCCAATACTTGATTTGGGAGACAGACTATATTGTGATAATGAAAAGCAGAAGCATATATTTTATAAGATTTGACTTTGATCACTATACTTTGATTTGGGGCTTGTTATCTTTATCACTTCTTTATGTATATTTGCTTAGTTTGTATGTGTCATAGGATAACATAAGTATTGCTTGATATTCTGACTCTGCTATGTATGAGATGCAATACATTGTACATTAATGGGTAGCAATGTTTACGAAATAAAAGTGAGAACGTACTTTAGTGCAGATGCTCGTCAAGGTATGAGTGGGACGAATGGCTATGAGTGGAGCATAAATATACGAGGGGAGCAAATTTGTATGAGCGGAGCATATGGTAGTGGGCGTTGTCTAAATTAGTGGGTAGGGCATACCCATGCTGGGGCGGAGTTTAGGGGATCCTCATTGGGAGGTCTCGCAGGGGGGCCCCCCACATTTTGTGTTACGCCACTGGTGCTCTACCAATCTCTGACTACTGTATTAGAAATGCAATGGGACGACACCTGTTTGCAGAGCCTCCTTCAGGTTATGTGACTGCAGACTTGTTGGACACACAGTGGGATAAGCTGATCTGGTCAGGATCCCATTAGCCAGATGTTAAGATAATTCGCCAGACTATATGAAATTGGCCTGTAAGTCAATTCATTGAAGAATTGATTGCTTCGAACTTATTGCCCATTTGTACCTTGACTCGCTTTTCCCTTTAGCCATCTCCTTGTCATTGGGCATGCTTATCTCACATGCCTCCTATTACCTTTCTTGTTCCTGTTGCTTTCCAGAAATGATTGAAGCATGCAAACAGGACTTCCACTGGGCCAGTAAATGAAGCATGGCCAGCTTCCCAATGGTTGCTCACTGATGGGTTTCCAATAATCCCTGTGACCGTTGTTGTCCCTTGGGTATGCCTGGGCCATCGTGCTTTAAGTGCTCTGAGCTGATGTCCCAACATTTCTCTTAGACCAAATGCAGCGTAATTCACCACGGCATAATGGGAATGCTACCTCCCTTCATTTATGGCACAGAGTGTAATTATACAGTGGTTCTGTTGAAATGAATGTTTTGTAGAGTTCATAAGTGAGTCTAGAATCGGGGCTAGGGATGGGATGACAGCAAGTGCAGCTGCACGTTGGAGACCAGGAAGAGGAGGATGCTAGTGATGCACTGTGTGCCGGACACATCTTATCCAGCACCTGGCAACGGGGCCTCGCATACACCTTTTTAGCAGATCACTGTGTTGTCCGCAGCACAGTTAAATGGGAAGTTGTTTATAAGGGTCAAGGTCATCTTACCACTGGCCACCTTACAGTGAAAATGCAATCCTTGGGACAGGCGTAAGGCAGTGGCACCCCTCTAACATATCTCCCCTGCCCCCTTCTCCACCAGCCCTCTCTCCTGCAGTCGCCCCAGGGCCCCTCCTGCTTGAGATTCATTGTAGTGTGTCACTTCCTGCACAGCACATTTCCTGTCTGTCATGGAGGAGCAGACTTTGAGTCCTCTTTCACTCTCCATGTTGCATTTTTGGACTGGGGTGCCCGCCACTGGGGTTATTCACTGCAGGGGACACATCTCCGGTAAGCTACACCGGATAGCACTGGGGGGGGGGGGGCACATAGCACCCACAACTCAGGCTGGAGGCTCGGCACTAATACAGCTGCGCAAAAGCGCTGTGGACTACACCACACCCCTACACGCGCACATGGTGTGCCAATGAGCCTCAACAGCCACAGGCTGGGCAGAAAGCCACACGCTTAGGGCTGGGGGCCATGCTGCAGTGCTAATCCAGACCAGAGGCCCGGGACCATTAAACCACACCCCCACATGCACCTGCAGAGTGCTGGCGGCCTCTAACAGATACAGGTGGCAAACAGTGAGCGGGCAGGTGAGGTGTCTGCAAGGAGCATGGCACCGTTATTAGTTCATCAGCTTTGCGCAAGCCCTGTGACAAGGCTCAGTAAGGCGCGGGCCACAGATACACTGGATGACCTCACCTATGCCCGCAGGCCACACCAGTACAATTTAAGTGCACAATCCAGGTCACTTTGTCTCAACCAAAAGGGGAGTCTTGCTTCCTCCCCTCTCCCATCAACGTTCACCCAAGACGCAATCATGTCCGATGGGGAGGCTTCATCCACATCGGGAGCCGGACCCTCAGGGCAGGACACCCTCCGTGGACAGGGGCGCCCAAGTACTGCACCTGCCCCACGCTTTCAATGTACGTGATACCAGCAACCTGGGCCCCAGATGGGCAACATGGCTACGTGACTTTAAGTTCTAAGTGGGAGCCATTGGATTGGATGATGATACCCGCTCAAAAACACATTGTCGATGGCCATCGGACCGGCAGTTACAGACATTGCCGGGGCACTTGTGAACCTGGACAAAGCGACATACCATGACCTGCATACCAAGCTGACTGAATACTTCATGCCCCACACCAATGTCGACTATGAACGACACCTCTTCCACATCACACGTCAAGATAAAGGGGAGTCCTTCAACAACTACGTAATGCAACTGCGAATCAAACTTAAACACTGTGAATTCCATCGCTACTCCAATGAGGAAGCCCTGCGGTCGCAGGTCATAGCGGGGTGTGAATTTCAAGCGTTCCGCATGTAGTTCCTTCAGAAACAGAGGTCGCTAGATGAAATCCTTGCCCTGGCGCGCATGGAAGCAGCAGTCGATCGCAACTGGATAATCTGTGCAATGTCACACTACTGCCAAAAGTCTCTGACCCAGACGCTGTCAACAAACTTTTTGCCACCGTCAGTACCACTCAGGCGCATGGACGCCACGTGCTACAGATGCAGATATGAATACCCCCACACGGGCGACTGCCCGGCCCTAGGACGGAAATATGCAGCATGCGGCGGCGATGACCATTTCAGGGCAGTCTATAAAAACACCCCTGTTCCCCCGAGTGGTCGGAGGAGCATGATGTCCGATGGGGAGGCAGGACGACAGCGCCAATGAACCCCCAGGAAGGTGGGCTGGACCAAGAACCCAGATGGCAACGACGAGAGGAACGCGACTGCAGGAAGATATACAGGGAGTATCGGCCAGCCAAAATTCCCCAAAGAAGTGGCTGCAGACACTATGTCTGCTATGTTGAAATGCAGTCGCCATCTAGTAGTGACTCTCCATCATCAAGTGAGGATCAAAGGAAGAAGGGATATGTCTGGGCCCTCAACAACAGCAAGGCTACCCAACACAGTCCGGTGCTGGCTCTGCACGTAAACTGCATGCCGTTGGACTTCCTGATAGATACCGGAGCTTTGGTCAACGTAATCAGTGAAGAGGCATACAACTCCCTCCCCAACACTCCAAAGCTCAGGAACGGCCACGGTAGATATCTACCCCTATGGCTCCAACACACCACTTCTCTGCAAAGGGATTATCGCCGCCGTGTGTATGCACAAGGTCCATGCGGCCAAGATTCAGCTACACATCCTCAAGACGGAAGTAAACAGCCACTGTATCCTCAGGTTGGCAGCGGTGGACATAGGCCTAGTGCATATTTTATGCCAGATAATGGCCCATAAATACTCTACAAGGCCGGAGGACAAGGAAGCAGTGTTCCCCAATCTCTTCAAAGGGCTGGGAAAATTGAGAAATCGCAAAGTCCAGCTCCACTGGAAGTCAAGCTAGTCTCACGGCACTACAGGGGCATACCCATCAACATCCAAAGGGAGGTGGAAGAGGAAATGAACGAACGCCTACATCAACATGTCATCGAGCCTGCGACGGGGCCCATTCCCCTGGGTATCCCCCATAGTACATTGTACTCGTCCCAAAGAAATCCCAGTGTGTAGACATGGGGAGGTTGAATGTGGCGATAGAGAGGGCACGGCACCAGGCACCCGGAATAATGGACATGATACACCATTACACGGTGCCAGGTTCTGTTCAAAGCTGGACCTCACGAAAGGTTACCACCAGATCGAGATAGCACCAGAGTCACAGTATATTACCACGTTCATCACCCACATGGGTATGTTTCAATATAAACGCCCTGCTTTGTCATTTTGTCCGCGGCAGAGATTTTTCAGTAAGAAGTACACAAAGTCATCCGCCATGTCCTGAACTGCTTCAACTACTCCGATGATGTGTTGGTCTTCGGCAAGACGAAAGAGGAACACGATGCAGCCCTTTACAAGGTCTGCTCAGCACTAGAAACAGAGGGGCTGACCCTCAACAGGACAATGTGCGAATTCAGAAAAGGCTCCTTCCGATTCTTTGGGCACATATTTTCCGAGAAGGGCATGCGCCCTGATCCAGAGAAGGTGGCAGTACAGAACACGACTCAACCACCTCAAAATGTCTCAGAGCTGCAGTCTTTCCTGGGACTGGCGAGCTACTGCTCGAGGTACTTGCAGGACTATGCTACTGTCAGTAATCCCCTCCACCTACTGACTCCGAAAGACCACCCTTTTGAATGGTCACGGGAGTTCCAACATGCGTTTGAGACCATCAGGAATAACTCTCCAAGGCCGAAGACATGGCCTACTTCGATGCGGACAGACGGATGGAGGTTATTGTTGATGCCAGCCCAGTTGGCCTCGGTGCCATTCTAATGCAAAGGGACCCTGCAAACCCAGACAGTAAATTCATTGTAGCGTATGCAAGCCGCAGCCTCACGACCATGGAACAGGCGTACTCGGAGGCAGAGAAGGAGAGCCTTGCGGTGCTGTGGGCCTGTGAATATTTCCACCTGTTCAAAGTTTTTTTTTTTTTTAAAGTTTATTGATTGAAATTTTGTTTTTGATGCATACGCATCTTTACAAAATTATAACATTGTTTGTAAGAATTACATTCAATAAACATCTTTACATCTTTACATCTTTACATTCTTTCCCTTATACTACATTTAAAACAATTCAGCTCTCATACTTTGCATTTACAAAAATTAAAAAATGGGCCAGATAAACAAAGCATCCAACCTAAGTTGTGATGTATAATACATAATTATCACATCAAATAAGAAAAGAAGGAAAGGGAAGAAGAGAGAGAAAAAAAAAAAGATTTAGCGGAGTCCCATAACCCTTCGATTAAATAGGAGTGCCGCAAGATTACATCCTTGCTTATCCCCAATTGCTGTGGGAATTGGGTCAGTCAGACTGCCTTTACTCGAAATGCCTACTCTGAAAGATGTCTTGTGATGTAACAACGCAATAAGTGCTACTAAGTATGGTGGAAATTTCAGTTTAAGCATTTGTCCCAGAGTCTACTGCGAATAACGCAATCGAATGCGGAGGATAGATCTAAGGATGCTATAAATATTGGACCATGGTGGGGACGATGCGCCTCAGCTTTTAGATGTGCAAGAATCGTAGCATTTAGCTGTGTCCCCATATTTTTTCGAAAACCAGTCTGGACTTTATTTAAAGTGTGATTCTCAGTGATATGAGTTTCAACCTCCTTCAATAGGAGGAGGGAAAAATATTTTGGACGCTACATCCATAAGGGCAATAGGCCTGAAATTGAGGGGATTATTTAAAGGTCCTTTTTTATGTAACGGGATAATGATTGAACTAACCCAAGAGGGCGGAAGATATTTTTGGGTGAAGATAGATTGAAATATCTTCAGGAGTATAGTGGCCCAAAACAAAGGGTCATCCTTGATTATACAGGGCGTTTAGCCATCAGGGCCTGCACATTTCAAGGATTTGAGTTTGGAAATAGCAGACAGAATATCCTCGATAGACCATGGACATAGCATAGGAATGTGAGCAACTAGGTCCACGATATCAACGGGCAAAAAGCTTGGTGGTAACAGATATTTCTGTTCGTAAAAGTTGAACCATGCAGTGCCATCTATGGCTGATTCGAACGGAGGCATAGTGCTTTTGTTTGCTGTCCTAAGTATTTCCAAATATCGCGAATATTGTGCTTACAGATTAGGCGTCCCATATTTTGGTTACCTATTAAATGGAACAAGGATCTGGCCGCTCTTATATTGTTTTTATATTTACGTAGCAATAGCTTTTTAGCTGTTAGATAACTACTACAAAAGCTAGAGCAAAAATTTCTTTTGAGAGTTCTTAACTCACAATTTCTTTCCGATTTTAATTTAGCAATTCTACTGGTCAAAATGGAGGCCGGGTCTTTAATTTGGGGCTGTATCTGCGCCAGTTCTGCAAGGGTAATTAAATGATTATTGATCATTTGTAAATTCCATGCAAGAATAACCTGGGCGGATTGCGCCCCATGATCATAGTCAGGCCACCAGTCCCGATTGACTAAAAATGTCAATCGGCGACAAGTAGATGTATTCCAGCGAATAGACAAAAATTGTCTATCACTCTGAACTAAACTCAGAGTCTGTAGCTTGCCAAAGGACTTAGTTTCTGCAAATATGGCACCCAATAAGATGGCATGATCACCATACGATGGAAAAAAGGAAGTAATTGGAGAGATGATACCCGAAAGATATTGGGAAGCCACTATGTAGTCAATGGTACAGCATGCCTTTCCCCTACGCCAAGTTAGAAAGGACTGTGGCTGAAGGGGTTCTAGCACTACTAAATCCCACGAGAAGAAAAACTGTGTCCATTTTATCCCATTTGCGTAAGCTGTTTTGAAATGATGTGAAGATACATGTGAAGGAGGCACCTTTACGGATGCAAATAAATAAGCGTTAAAGTCACCGCAAATCAGCACTTCTGCTGCCGGATATTTGCAGAAGGTTTCTGTTAATACTTCATTTAAAATATGGATGGCTTCTTCAATGTCAAGCGTAGCGGGATTCCAATAAATGGATATCAACACCACTTTTTTTAGCCCAAAAATGTTAATGTCAATGTTTGTCATTAAGAATAATTGAGAGGACAGCTTAAAATGTATTACGAAAGCGAGATCATTGTTGAATAGAATGGAAATACCTCCAACTGGACGACCAGACCCGGGCTGAGTTGCGGTGTTATGAACGGCTGTGAATCCGTCAAGACAAAATTCTTTACAGCACATGGTTTCTTGCAAAACTAGAATGGAAGGGAGATCATTCAAGTTTCTATTTGCAAACCAAGTTAGAATATTGTTCAGACCGCAACAATTCCAGGACTGAATAGTGAGCTTGCAAAAGCAGCAAGATTCCCAAGAGTCCATTCAAAGCAGATGTAAGGGAAGCCAACTGTCCTAGTATTTTTTCATTCTCTGATGAAGCAGAGGTGGAGTTAATTACAGCAGGACACTTTGTCAAGATTGGTGGAGGCGTAAATTCTAAGAATTGCATTGCCTTTTCAAAAGAAGAAAATGCTTGTAATTCAAATCCCAAGAAGATTAGGTCAGATTTATACTGCCAAATCAATTTCGCAATAATGGGCGAAATTACCTTGCAGAGCATACGATTGTTATTGATTAATGGTAACTTTATCCAATCTATATCTTGGGAAATTAGATTACGCAAAGAGGGAATTTTATAGAGGGTGTTCATCAGAAAGGAGCGGTTGATAGGGGCCACTCCATTGGTTTGTTGGTTACTGGCCCAACCAATTAAGGTGTGCATTTCCTCAGGAATTTCATTGAAGGATCGTAGCTCATGATTGATTATGATCCGTGGAGCGGAAGGAATACATTCAGAAGTAGGCTTTCCATGAATATCTTTCATTTCTATAGAAGATAGTGCAGCCGGAACTTGATTAGCTCCAGCAGAGGGGAAGATGTTCAGGGAAGAACCAGATTGCTTTGCTAAATCTACTCCTAAGGAATTAGAGATGTCTAACATTGAGTTTGGGGGAGGCATCTGAGGAGCCATATGCTGCGAGATAGTTGTCTGGGGTTCCAGCAATGGTATCACAGGCAGAGGTTGATGAATCACAGCTGGGACACTCACAGAAGATCAGGTAATCGCTTCAGGTGCCTCTTTGTTAATATTGTTGGACCCACCACAACATGATGTTTTTTTATTCTCCACCAAAGGAAAAAAGGTATTTAAATTTGCCTGAACCAACATATTAGAAGAACCAATACCTTCACAACCAACTAGTTCTCCAGTGTGAATAAGATCCTCAGGTACATTCTCAGCAATTGGTTTAAGAGAGGTTGGACACGTCCCTTTCTTCCCTTTTTTTAGAGTTTTTTTAGAAGATTTTATTTGAAAAGCATTTAGACTCTCTTCGTTCAATTGGCTCGAGTTAAACCGGAAGTCTTCGCTTCCAATTTGCGAAGTGTTCAGTGTCACATCAACATTGTTACAATTTTTGGCTGAGCATTGCAATGAGGGAGCTGCTTTGCTACTATTAGAAATAGAGGGATTGTTCCTCTTTGATTTATTTCTGCGTTTCAGTGCTCTCTGATAGGATTTTTTCATCCTGCGAGAAGGATGGTAAATATTAGTCGATATCTCAATTGAATCTGGAGAGGTAGATTCCTCAAGTAGGTTCGTGAACGCAGAAGGACTGTCTGGAGCTGGCTCGGCCGGAATAACAGCCAAGGCTGTTATATCATTATTTAGCAATTCGGCCGAGAACAGCTCAGATTTAAATAGCATTTTTTCAATTTGAAGAATTCGCTCATGTTGAAGTTTCACCACTTCAACTATGTCTATTGATTCTGGAATAGTCGTAGAAGACTCCAGCAAGTTAGCTTTGGCAGCGGCATTAGCAAAAGAAGTGAGCATGCCATTTAACAAATAAGTAACTTCAGTCGTTTGAGTGCTTTGCGAAGTCAAAGCATACATTGCAAGAGTAGCTGGCAAGCCCCTCTTTACAAGCTCAGCCGTGCGTTCAGGACAAGTAATATGGAAGTTATGACATGATTCCTGAGCTAGCATGAATCCTTCAATTTTTGATAGTTTAATCGAATTAGTTACAATGGCATCTTTTATATCCTTTAGTAGCACATGCGTAAGTTCGTGTCCCCTATCAAGTAGGTTGAGGATGCGAGTAAGTACAGGAAATGAATGTAATTCCTGCTCTAATGATTGCGAAGAATTTTCATTATTCGGTATTGGGGACAGAGGAGAGTGAGAGGCGGTCGGGTCAAAAGTCGCAACTTGTGGCAATTGATTATTCGAAGGGTCAGGAAAAGTAGGATCATCTAGCTGTAGTTTCATAAGGGACTGAAATTCAAAAGTGGGAGAACTTCTCATTTTACTCGAAGCAAACACCTCCCTCGAATGGCTTCTAGATGTTGCGGGCTGATTAGAAAAAGCCAAAGGCGGGCAAGGCGTCATATGGAAATGCACTTGTTCCCGCAGTCCACATGAAGATGCTGCGGGAGTGGATGGACCTAGTGAAAGGCTAATTCGCCTTTATAGGGCAGAGATTATGCCTGGTGCGAGCATAGAGGTATCAGAAATGGGCATGGGAGCATTACCAGTTGCATCCAGAAAAACACTAGTTTAAATATCTATGTCATTAGCAGTTTGTAGTGTGAAAGGTGTATTCCCCTGTGCTTCTGATAAAGAAGCAGACAATTCAATGTCTATGTGTTGCTCGAGAGCATTCTGAGAAGTCAACTGCTCTACAGAGTTCGAAATCGAGGCTGCTTGTGTGGCAGCAGATAGACCGGACTGTTGGCTAGTTTTTGATACAACCGGTCCCTCCGTTTTTATTTTTGGGAATGTCTTAATTCCCGATTTTTTGATGGATTCCCTCAAACGCTTCCCGTTCCTTAAAGTAAGTAAGGGGGAATCCATAAAGTTGGGTTCTTGTTAATACAACACCTCACATGCTATAACCTCTCACCAATAGGAATTCACACAGATGACATGTGAAGTTTTTTTTTTTGTAAGAGTTACGCAAAGAGGTACCTAAACGTATATATTAGTTAAACAGTCAAGAACAAAGCAAAAACAAAGCAAAAATAAAGCAAAGCCAAACAAGGCTTACCTAAAACATAGGAATTGCAGCATAGAACCAGCCCAGTAGCACGCACGCGCACCGCGAACAGCAAACAGTCCTTTGCGGTGCTTCGCGGTGCGCAGCGTGGGTGCGCTGGAGGACAATGAATTCATGGAGACAGTAGGGGCGTTGCACAAACGAGAGGGGGCGTGATTAGCTCCACAACACCTTTAGAAAAAATGAAAAAGTAAATACATTTTAGTAACTGCTTGACTCTTATTCACTGTCCAGTATATTTTGCAAGTCCTTTACTATTCGGACAGCCTCCAAAACCTTAAGGGAAGAGGAAGAGGCACGCTGCAAATCACTTGTTTCCTTCTCTGGCGCAGGTCAGGCACGACGGTGTCCCTTCTAAAGACGCTAGGAGAAACAAAGTCCACGAAAGCAAAAGCCACAGGGAAGCCGTGCACAAACCCGGTGCCGAATCCCACGAGCAAGTCCCCAGCACAGCAAACAGTCCTTTGCGGTGCTTCGCGGTTTAAAGTTTACATCTTTATATATGCAACTGCTTGTTTAGGAATAGGTTTTTGAATAGGTTCTCTTCAGTTCAGCCTGATTCAGCACTGGTCCTTTTTTAACAACATCAATGGAGGTAAATCTACCAGGGTACTGGTCAGAATCTACATGGTCCGAGATGTAAAGGCCATTATGTATGACTCCTAAACACGGGTCACACACCATGCACTTCTTTGAAACCTGCAATAACATAAACTCCTCCCCTTTTCTCTTACGTTGGGGCTGCGCATTACAGCACATTAGCACATGCTTAACCAATGAAATACTTGTAAAAATTCTATGAAGCACCTGCCAAGGCCATGGAGTGTGTATGTAACACAGACACTATTGGACGTTGAAGAAAGAGTCTCGGGAAGATAGCTCAGGGGAAGCGTGCTCGCCTTGTAAGCAAGCCAAAATGGAGCATCACATGTTCGATCCCCCTGGTCTGCAATTAGAAACCTCTGGGTATCAAGCGTGTTATAAATAACCTATCATATTATGTTTAACTCTTCTTAAATATAGAAAAACAATTGAACTAGTACGTCCAAGATTCCTTTTATCAATGTAATATTTTAAGGGTATTAATCATTGTATGTAAAGGACCGGCTAGAAAGGCGGTTCATCCTGGACATCTTTTGACTCTTTAGTGATTCCTCAGGGGGGTCTCTTCCGCTGGCGCAGATCATCTCTATTTCAGATTTGAGAAGTAGAAGAGATTGATACAGTGTTTGGTGGTGGTAGTCAGTGGCACATTCCTGGTGCGGCACACGCTCCTGCTGCAGGATTGTGGTCTGCATAATCTTTGCATCATGGAGCTAGGGCCAAGATAGATCAGATAGAGAGAATAAAATAAATGGCGACAAGGGCTACTCCTTTCTACATAGTGCTCGCCTGTAAGGTTTATTTTAGTGATAAAACCTTTCATGACTTAGCAGGGAAGTACGTTTTGAAAGAAATATGCTCTAAATGTGGTTGTTATAGTCAGAATTTCCAAACGTCTTCTTGACTGTTCATTACTTAACTAGTATGTCGTGCCCGGTTGTCTCGCATCTTGCATCTCTCCAGCGCATGTCTTAAAGGCCTATACATGACTCTTGACACAGCTTCTGGGAAAACTCACGAGACCGACTAGGTCCCTTGAATCCCAGTGGCTGTTGGTGAATTCTTTTAACTCCGGGGAAGTAAATGTTTCCCATAAATATGTGGGAGTGACTGAATCTAGCGAGTGAGATCGTTATGGTGGGTTTCTAACTGCTACGAAGTTAAAAAAAATAATGGGTTGAAATGGTGCACTTTCTGTGACATATTGGGCGAACAGTCCCACAGATTGCAATCAGTTTTTTAGGGTAACACATGAAAATATCCCAAAGATGTAAATCACCAACAGTACACAGAAGCATTTTACAACACATTTTCATGATGTGTTTGCCCACAATGCATGACAGTATAAAAAATATGTTCATGTTGGCTGTGCCCATACATGTCCATGCGGGCCCTGCCAATATATGCCAGTATCCCCATGTAAGAACATATTCTTGTTGGCTTTGCCAGTAGAAAATGCCATGCCACAGTGAGAAAAATGTTCGAGACTGGTTGCATCAATGTAGACCAGGACGGACACATAAGAACAGTCATCATTCTGGCTTTAACCTTGATTCCCAGTAGAAAATGCATGCCACAATGAGACTATGACCCTCATTACGACCCTGGTGTTGGACCATGGTGCTAATAGCACCATAGTCCATGCCGGTAACTTACTCTGCCATGGCGGAAAGTTGAATTACCGCCCCATTCCGAGGTTGGCGGGGTGGTAATTCCCCATGCCGCCATGGCCCTTCCCCATTCCCATTTTTGCCCCATAGGGCTCAATGGAAATGGGGAAGGCGCTAAGTACGGTGCCGCAAATTGCGGCACCGTACTTAGCACCAAGGTCCCTTTGCGGTTGGTTTTAAACGCCTGCAAAAAGCAGGCGTTAAAGTCTCAAACCCGCAAAGGGACCTCGTAATCAAGGGCTAAGGGATTACCGTTATGGGTACCCTTACCGGTACCGGTAATCCCTTAGCGCCAGGGTCGTAATGAGGCCCTCTATGTCCTTACTGGTGCCATATATGTTGGGCAGAATGGCCATGTAAGAACACTTATCACACAGGCTTTACCCTAGGTGCCCATTAAAAATATCCATGCCACAATACGAATATATGTCCAGACTGGCGTCACCAATGTAGACCAGTATGGTAACTTCAGAAGCCTCATCATGCTGGCTTTACACTTGATGCCCATTAACAAATGTCATGCCACAGTAAGTAAACCTGTCCTGGCTCCACTGCACAAATGGACCCCATCCCTCACACCTCCCCACAGTCAGCGGCCCACTTTCAACACACACTCATTCATATAGCTATTCATACAACTTTCAGACACTCTCACTCTCTCATCCACCCGCGCACCAATAGAGGATTTGTACAATCTCATGCTCTCATTCAAGGCCCCCCATCTCTAGCACAACATACAGCAGGAACCAGGTTTCAGGGAGAGCTTCCTCGTTCCTGCACAGGCGGTGGAGCCGGAGCACCTCCATCATGCTGCTCAGGGAGACCTAAATGTGTTGTGAGGTTTAGGAGGCCCCTAAATACATTTAGACTTTCAATCCCTCAGCAAATTGCTTCCCCAGCCTTGCATGGCCCATTGGCGATGCAGGCTGGGACAGCAAAATGCTGAGGGAGGGCTCAGTGTTTTCACTGGGCTGGCTTTGGCTCGTCCATATTGGGTGGTGGGTCAGCGCCCTGTTGCCCATTATGGTCAAGACACTCCTGTTTAACACCCAATTTGATTATCCCAAAGAAGATAACTGAAATACATGGCAAAGGAAAAAACATAACAATTGATCTTTCAGTGTCTTCACCTTGGGAGCATGGTTTCTGGGAAGCACATGGGCAACAGCTAATTCATCCCTATATGTCACCAGTTTCAAAGGCACATGTGTGGTGGGTAGTTGGAAGTCATTCCACACGCAGCAGCGCTAGTGTGAAACATACAAATGATTTTGTTCTATTGTAACAATGTATCAGCAATTTATTTGAATATTCTTAATGACAAAATTCTACTACCATAAGGATCATTAAAAATATGTAGGACGGTGGATATTCTGTCCACTATCAGGAGATTGCTGCCACATGACCTGGAGTGTGGATGAACATATAAAGAATGAAGGTCAACTCAGTGGGGTGACAAAGATATGGATCCCAAAGAAATGACAGTATGAAGAGATGATAAAAAGAATGAAGAGAAGAAAGTGGTTGAGGACTCGACCAGCGAGGGGAATGTGGAGGAGCAGTTGGATGCATTATCCCTAACTCCCGCCCCTCACCGCCGTCATATTGGAACAGTAGGAGAAGAGCTCTGTATGAGAACCATGTGTTGTTCCTATACCGCATTGAGTGTACGAGAGACGACATGCACTCAGACAGCGTACTGAATATACCCTTGCACTGAAAGTGTGGGAAGATGCAGTGTGGAAGGATGTCAGCATGCACCATTGGACATCATGGAGCGCTGAGTGAAACCTGATGAGGGCAGAGTGATGTCATAAAGCAAATATACAAAGCCATACTTAAACGATAAGAAAATACTTAAGAGAGACAAGGTAACTGGAGTAACAAGAGAAACATGTACGAAATGATAAAGTAATCATGAATGCAAAAGAAGACAAAGTAACTTGCTGACCAATAAGTGCAAATACGCATTAATGCAAGGTAGAACAGACATATACAAGCCTACTATAGAGGAATATATATTGTGGCTAGGACAGCCATAATTGGAAAATGGACGCCGGCTTGTTTCAAGATTCAATTCAGCTACCTCAGAAACAGATCAGGTTTGAAGAGTTAGAAGACGTTGGAAGAACAGTTTATGTTTGCTTGGGAACAAGAATGCTATTTTTAAGGAATAGCTGCAAAGCACAAAGTGATGCCGATGGATGAGCCATGGACAAGATGTGATTCTCTTAGATTAAAAAAGAAGAAAACATCTGCAAGAGCCAAGTATTGGACAATTAAAAGTGAATACAGTCTATACAAGGTAGAGTGAGCAAGTCTCCAGAGGCCAAGAAGAGCAATGACACACAGTATAATTAAATCAAATAGCAGTAAATAAGAGGTTGAAATGGACAAATTTGTGGTCTCTTCACATGTGACTCAGAAGTCAAAAACAACATCTATTCATTAAGCCTCAGATGAATATAGTGACGTGCTTACACTCCCTTGAATGTCCCAGAACAGAGACTAGGCTACCAGGTCAACTACAGATGAGAAACTCTGGGTCATGGTCAGACAGATGAGAGATGATGAACTAAATGGGAAAGAGGGCAGTAATTTGATGTGATTCATGCACCTGGCTTTCATTTAGCTAACATGCTGCTAGCCGAGCCGAAAGTCCAAGGTTGGGTGAGAATGCGAACCAATAAGTGGGTCTATGGGGCAACCTGCTATAACATGTTGGATAGACCAATCTGCTGACATTTTGTTCACTATAATCAGTATTATTTGTATTTCAAAGTGTTTGAGGCATGCCTCACAGATAAGAGACAACCAACGGTGTACTAACCACTATATAATCTATAAGCAGATATGTTGCCCTAACCAATCCCTCCCGTTAATACGTTTTACAGTTTGCCACGTAGGATGGCATCATAGATGACACATATTGGGGTATGAGACCTCTGTGTATACAAGTTCATGTGTGAGTGTGCAAGCATCAGTCCGATGTCTCCCAGTTGACCTTGCTTTATTAAATTGAGAATAAAGTTGTACTTTGCCATATTTTTTTACTCTGTCTGGTTATTTGGTCTGAGATCTTTATTGTTAATTTAATCTAGCACAAGAGATGCTTCAAGGTGCTAGAGCACAGTGTCGACTTTTAAGAAGCAATCAAGATGCTGCAAATAAGGGGCAGGTCAAGGAAAAAAGGACTCATTCTAAACCTTCCAGCCATCACCTCTTTGTTTTTGCTTTATCACTCCGAGTGGGATGGGTATACCCAGACGTGGGTCCCGTGCCTGCTGAGCCCAGAGACCCATGCTACTCCCCACTGATGCGGCCCAACAATGCTGAAACATTTCTGGGGATGCATGTGGTCTTGTGCAGAAGGGATGTGACCTAGCAGTTCAGGCTGGACTGCCCCTTTTGGGGTGGGACCAAGCCTGATTTGCATATGGCCTTTCCCCTTCTGAAATGGCTTGGCAGGCAAATAATGATAGTCTGGAGGGTTGCCCAGAGCAATCGCAGAGGTTAAGATTAATTCTAAACCTTCCAGCCATCTCCTATTTGTTATTGCAAGGGGACTAGCAAGAATGTAGGTGTCCCCTGATAGGCCAGGGGTTCCTTTGCACTTTACACATATATGTTTGACCCATTTTTGTCTGCGTCTTATGTTGAATACTGAGGTTTGTCTGTTGAATTGATTATATGTGTACCTATGTAATACCTCTAATTGTTCATGTATTGTCTGTTAGGCAGAATTATATGCAGTACCCTTTGGGAACACTACACACAATTAAGACTACAAGTGGCAGTACAATTTCACCTTTGGTACAAGCCTGTACTACACAGTTATAGTGGTAGCAGTAGCGGAGCAGCCAGACTTATCTCAAGAATAAGTGAGCAGTACAAGGAGTTACACAAGGGGACAGCAACTACTATGGTTCAGGCAAACACTGACTCAAGGTTTCTAAGTAAAAGAATATATATGTATTTACTCAACAGTTGTATAACATTTCACTAGTATAAGCTAGTCAAAGATCACAATCATAAATACACCACACCACTTCCCTTAAATTCCAGACAAGTTAAGCTCACAAATGAAGTGGGAGCAAAATGGCACTCTAGCAATTTAAAAGGGAGGGAAAGACAACGTTATTACCAACAGGTAAGTAATCAGGGCAGTAGAACAAGAGAGACTACAAGGTTAAAATCAGATAGAAAAGGCTTAGGGCCAAAGTCAATGGCTCAAAAGTCTTTTGCAAAAGGTTCAATGTAGTTCGCGCTAAAGTTCGTGGCACAGATTGCGGACGAGGTTGGTTGGTAGAAAAGTTAGTTCAAAGAGAAGAGAAGGACAAGCCCTCAGACTGGAGAAAGATTTCAAACACTTTCAGCGCGGCTGACCGAAACGGACAACTGGATTTGCACAGTACCTTAAAACAGAGAGGGAGCTGTAGCTGAGGCGGACGTTCCTGGTGGTTCCTGCAGGCTCACGGTTCCTGAAGCGACTGTCGGACTGACACGAATTAGGAAGACTGGAGGGTCCTGCACCATCCAGGGAAGAAACCAGCAGCAGAGCAAATCAATGAATAAAAGGTGCGCTCCTTAAAACCCAAGCAGGGTCCGACCTTCCTGGCTATCGGGCCCACTGTAGCTCTGTACAGCGAATTCGACCAGAGGAGGGGTCCTGGCTTGCAGTTTGGGTGAACTGGTTGGTGCCACCAGCTCAAGGGAAGTAGTTTCCTGGAGGATCTTCTCTGTCGTCGGATTTGGAGATTCGGATCTGCAGCAGGGCTTCACCAGGCGGTTCAGTCATGGTAGGGGTCCTCTTCTTCCAGTTCCTCATTGGTTCTTTCGTTCCAGTGGCAACTCTGCTCTTCCAGTCCCAGACACCTGCTTTTTATGCAGTTTTCCCCCATTCATTCAGCCTGGCTGTCAATCACACAGCAGTGTGGCTGGCCTGGCAAGGCCAGTCCCCTTAGCCAATCAGACAAGAGTGCAACTTGGGTTACTAAGCCAACCCATGGCAGGGGTCGGAAGATCCCTCCCTCACATCCTGCCTACCCAGACTATCAGGCGCCTTAAGGAGGGCTTCTGTGCAGAAGCCCGCGAAAAGACAGTGAACAAAGGAATCATCCCCGGTTTGGCGCACAGAGTAAAACACGAGAAAGACTTTAACAAAAAGAAATGGCGACTAAACCCAACCGGAGCCAAAATAAAATGTAGTTGGTCAAGCGGGTTTATGTTCGAGTCTAATATAATAGCCTAAAACATTACCACGTTTATATAACATAATCGCAGTAGAAAAGTTAGGGTAGTTACCACTGCCACCAGCCAAGTCTTTGGGGGTCATTACGAGTTTGGAGGTAGCCATGGCGCTATTAGCGTCATGGCTGCCTCCAAACCCGGGCCCCTGTCCGGTCTGACTGAATGGGGACTTACTGGGTCATTCCGACCTTGGAGGACCCGGTAAGTCCCCATTCAATAAACCATTCCCCATTCCCATTTGAGCCCCCACAGGGCTCAATGGGAATGGGGAAGGTGCTAATAACGGGCCCGCAATTTGCGGGCCTGTTATTAGCTCCAAAGTCTCTTGACGGGACCCGCAGAGAACAGCTGGTCAGACCAGTCATTCCTGCTGGGACCCGCTAAGGGACCTTGGAATAGGGCGGTAAGGGTTTACCGGCACCGGCATCATTACTGGTGACCGTTAACCCATACCGCCCAACTTGTAATGACTCCCTCCAAGAGGCACAGACAAAAAGGGATAAGAGCTAACCCTTTCCAATACTCCATGTCAGATGGGGTGTACTGGGTATGTGGTTTTAAAGTGACTATATAAAGTTAATGGCAACTTTATATGTTTCTGGGGGGCAGGGGTCAGCCTCAAAAAAATGGAGTCAGTGGGAAACTCAAAGACAACCTTGTGTCACTGCACTGAAGGTGCTGTGTAACACACACAAAAAGTGGTGCACATGGAGTAGGTGAGGCTCCAGTGCCCAAGATCACACAAACAGTAAAAATACACACAGCAAAACACATGTAAGAGTGGGAAAAACAGGTTCACACTCTTACCAGGTGGACGAAAATAAATCCTAGAAATCCAGCAAAGCTGCTGGGGGACTCTTTAGGTAAGGGAAATCAGCCATTTATGAGAATTCTCCCTATAATTGTCTGTTGCAATATGTACACTATGTTGAACAAACTTTTTAACTTCTGATAATTGAATACAATTATTTATTTTTGATAAAACAGCACAGTGATTAGGTAGAATTGGGTGGAGTTCGTGTGACATGGTGCCCTTGATCACCCTTTTTGTTTAGGTTGATTATAGCCTGCAAGATTAAGGCCTACCAGTCACCCTAAGTGCAGAGATACTGTTCCTGCATGTAACATGATACCCTGCTGGCAGAGGTAAGGATAGATCAGGGCCTGAGGTATCAGAGATCCAGGTTTCAATGAATAGAGCAATGTCAATATTATTCTCCAGAAAAAGATCGCATATGTCAATTGCATGCCTGGGGAGGGAGTTGGTATTAAGATACACACATTTAAGTTTCTGGTGAGAAGGGGGACGGAACATTCAAAGGACTAATCAACCAGCATTAACTCCCCAGGCTGATTGTCATTGAGTATTACATCTGTCTCCAAGTGCACATCACCAGATATTCACACCAGAGGTAGCAAGTGACCGTGACGAGGTATCACCAGTACAACAGGGTGTAATTACAGGTGAGGAACTCTCACCACCACCATTAATCACAACAAATGGTGAAACTGGTCTTCCTATAACAATTTGGTTATCAGAGTCATCCAGACAACAGTCCACAACCATAGGGGTAAGACCTTTAGGTGATACTTCGTTAACCGAAAGCAAGGCTAAGGGCCTCATTACACGTTGTGCGGTAAAATCCGCAAATTACCGGCATGGCGCCGTTAACGTGTCCGCCCTCATAGGAGTGCGCTAATAGCATATCATTACGAGTATGCGGACACAAGCTTTGCGCCATGCCGGTAATGCCCCTCCAGCCTTGCCGCCAATCTCCCCCAAAAGTCACTTACCGCCTTTCACGACAGTGCAGATAGCAACTCCGCCTTGACGCATCGTGCAAATAGCGGCCACCACTAATAGCGGTGACCGTTAAATACCGGAACCGGAAATAGCATCATCGCACAGGAACGGGAAAGAGCATGGCGGCCATCTTTAAAAACACAATCCATTGCCATCCTCTGCCCCCTGGACTCGTTCGTGTTACCTTGCTGCCTGAGACCCATTGCTACACTGTTACCATGCCCAAGGCACTAAAAAAAACAACAGACCGCCAGCGAAAGGAGAAGTTCTCCACTGAGGAGTTAGTGATGCTGACTCAGACCTTAGCGGACGATGCAGAAGTGGTCTTCGCAAATGACATGCGGCGGGAGACCTTCCTAAAGAAGAAAGCAATCTGGGCCGAAGTGGCAACAAAAGTGAGTGCTGTAGGCACCAGCACGCGCACTGTACGTGAGTGCAGAAAACGATGGGACGACCTGAGACTCCAGGTCAGGATGATCCTGGCCGAGAACCACAAGACTGCCACCGCTGGAGGATCAGGGCCACCGATCAAGCTGAAGGAGTGGGAGGAGACATGTGCAAACCTCATCGGGGTAGAATGTATTGAGGGAGTCGGGAGGATGGATCACGGCGTGCCAGACACTTCTGATGGAGGTAAGTGCACTGATGCAAGCATGCAATGTGAATGTACAAGTCCCCACAAATGGCAGCCCTGGATCACTGCATGGATGGCCCGGCATCCACACATGCATCCCACCATGCGCATGTCAGCGCCAGACCCAAACACACACACATGCATACATCAACAGAGCCAAGTGCCACACACAACACTGCATGGATGAGGCACTGAAATGACACCTCACCTGCTTCCTCCACAATGAAGTTCAAACGGCCCCAAATGAATTCATGATGTAGCCTGCATTGAGTACATGCAACCATAACCAATGACATCCCCCTTCTTGTCCCCGACAGGGTCGCATACAGACAGCGAGGGAGCATCCCAGGCACCACCTGTGCAAAAGAAGAAAAGGCTCCAGCCCAGCGAGGACACACCAACAACATCAGGTGGAAAAAGGCCAAGGCCCCTATTGCAGCGTCCAAAACAACTCCTGCGTGCCACTGCCAGTGCCACGCAAAACCCTACTGCCCCGCCTCTGTTGGTCCACTCCCCCCCCAAATCACCGCCACCGAGGGTCCACCCTCAGCTGCTGCCAGTTCGGCAGTGGAGGCGGCAGCCATTGCCCCATTGTCCGACGTGGATGAGCCCACAGAACTCGATCTGCCTCTGCACACCCCAAGCCCTGCTGTAAACCCCGAGCAATCACCCCTACACACACCTTGCTCGCACGTCACCGTTCACGAGTGCATGGAGGCCTTCAGTAGCCCCCCAGAGGCGGCATCTGCACACCAGCCAGCATCAGGATGCGCAGCAGACACACCACCACAGGCCGCCACTGCCCTTGACCTGGCCAGCGTCATCCAGCGCCAGCAGGCTCTCAGAGACCTCGTAGGTCAACATGTGGAGGAGGTTGCCCGTCTCAGGGCTGACCTCAGGGACACATTCAGGCACTCCAGGGAGGGAATGGAGTCGTGCACAGACAGGCTGTGTGGGGAGCTGATACGTGTCCGGGAGGTGCTAACACGCATCGCAGATGCAATGGAGCAATTTCCACCAGGACAGTCTGCCACCTCTTTGACCACCAGTTCACGGCAGACAAGCCCAATAAGACGCTCTACACGCACCACTAGGCGCACCTCCAGCCAGCCCCCAAATGCTGGCCCTGGCAATGAACAATAGGGCGTGAATGTCCATTGACCTCTGTGCATGCCTGGACACATACATTGTTGGAGACTCATGAGGGACAGTTGTGGGGGGTGGGGGGAAGGGTGTGATGGGACAGTTGTGGGGGTTAAGGGTGTGATGGGACAGTTGTGGGGGGGGGAAGGGTGTGATGGGACAGTTGTGGGGGGAGGGTGTGATGGGACAGTTGTGGGGGGGAGGATGTGATGGGACAGTTGTGGGGGGTGGGGGGAAGGGTGTGATGGGACAGTTGTGGGGGGTGGGGGGAAGGGTGTGATGGGACAGTTGTGGGGGGTGGGGGAAAGGGTGGGGGGAAGGGTGGCGGATGGTTGGGGACTTGCACATTTTTCTGTTTCTGTTCATTAATACACTGTTGATTGAGCAAAACACAGGCCTTGACTCCTTCATTGTGTATGATCAATTTATTGACGCCAAGGTCCATTGTGAGCTAACAAACAGACACCAGTGCATCACCAGCCATATACAGGTGACAGTATGACTACACGTTACTCAGAATATTTGGTTGATCAAATGCTGTCTCACAGCACGTCCCTCCTGGCCATCCCCTCTTGCATGACCTGCATCCCCTTCACCTCCATCCTCATCCCCGTCATCATCCTCATCAGGTGCCTCCATTTCAACGTCAGGGGGCAGTGGCACATTCCGTCTCATACACATATTGTGCAGCATGACACATGCCGTGGTGATCTTTGCAACCTTCTCATGGCCATACAGGAGGGCGCCACCAGACCTGCTAATGCACATAAACCGTGACTTCAGAAGTCCAAAAGTCTGCTCGATGACGAGGCGGGTACGGGTATGTGCATGATTGTATTCTTCTTCGTGCCTGTTCTGTGGGTTCCGTACAGGTGTGAGGAGCCACCTCTTCAGGGGATAGCCGGCATCACCTACATGGGGGGAGGAATGGGTTCCTGTTACTTTTTGACACATGTGTGGCCTGTTCATGTCACATACTTTGGCCTATCATTGTGATTCATGTACACATTCAACTACATCAATGAATATGGTCTGTGTGACTGCTTTGTGCAAAGGTGAGCGCAAGCATGCAAGTAGACATGCCCCATTGATGCCTCCAACAGTGACTGCCATGTCCTGGGTGAGGCCAGGTCATTGGTGTCCCTGTGGGCAGGCACATTTGGTACCACACTGGTGGTGTACTGTCCTTCCGACATTGCTGTTGCCATGCTGAGAGGCAACACTTCAGTGGTGCCATGGGTTTGTGGTGCATTGCCATAGCTAGGGGGTATACCTTTGCATGCATCCAAGGGCACAATGCATTGTTGATGTTGTGCTGTAGGAATGCTGCATGACTATGTTGGCGGCATGGATGACGTCTGTGTATTTCGTGGCGTGGAGTGTCGTGCAATGTGGATGAGGATTGATGTTTGATGTCACCAGATTTGGGTTGTCAGCTGTGTCGTGTGGCATATACATGCATGTCCGTTCATCCCAAGTACGTTGCTGCCCTCACAGATGCCCATTAGCATACATCTGTATGTGCATTTGGGCGACGGACTACAGGCTACACCCAGTTGGAGTATCTATCTACCCCCTCAATGCACACCCAGTTGGAGTATCTATCTACCCCCCCAATGCACACCCAGTTGGAGTATCTATCTACCCCCCAATGCACACCCAGTTGGAGTATCTATCTACCCCCCCAATGCACACCCAGTTGGAGTATCTATCTACCCCCCCCAATGCACACCCAGTTGGAGTATCTATCTATCCCCCCCAATCACACTGCCATGTGCTTGGCCTGGAACTCACCAAGTAGCCACGAACGTTGTCCCATTTGTCGCTCCATGTAGCGGGGGATAGTTGAGTTCTGCAGGACCATGGAATCATGGGTAGATCCTGGAAATCGGGCACAGCAATGTGTGATTATCTTGTTTGCGTCACATACATTTGGACATTGATGGAGTGGAATTGCTTCCTGTTTCGGTAGACTACTTCATTGTGATGTGGGACGACCAATTCCACATGTGTACAGTCGATGGCCCCAATGCAACTTGGGATGCCTGCCAGTGAATAGAAGCCAACTTTGGTGTTTGCAATCTCCTGGGCAGTTCGTGGCATGGATATGTGTTCGGGTGCATGCTTCAGGAGGGCATCGAGTACCTGGTTTAGTATGCGTGAGAATACTGGTTGGGAGATGCCATGCATCTGCCCCACTGTATGCTGGTAGGTTCCTGTGGCCCGGAAGTGGAGCACTGTCACCACCTTGAGTAGAGGCGGGATGGCAGTTCGGATATCTATGAGGCTCACAATGTCGTTGTGTATCATGTCCACGATGCTGGTGATGGTGTCCCGGTCCAGTCGGTACAGGGTGTGTATCTGCTCAGGTGTTAGGTTAAATGGACTGGCTCTGATCCGGGGAATTGGTGGGTGCCTCTGTGGTATGATTAGGTGGCGTGGTGGTGCTTGCTGTGCCTGTCTGGCCCTCCTCCTCCTCCTGCCTCTCCTCTGTGCAGCCTGTTGTTGTAGCAGCAGCGCTGCAATCAGGTCCTCCAAGCCATGTAATGCTGCCAGTATTGGAACCATCTTGGTGTGGGAAGGGGTGTGGTGTGCTTCTTTTGAGCAGCCACAGTCTCCATTGCCTCCACCTGTGCTGATTTTGGCCACCTGTGGCAGGTGTTGACACTGCTTAGTTCTTTTAACGGGTGGTTAGCGATGGCGGTATTGCCGCCATGCCTGTAAGGGGTCTTGGGGTATTTACCATGGCGCTATTGCCGTGTGCACTAGCCTTGTGATGGTGTGCTATTAGCGGCATGTCATTATTTACGGGTTAGCGGGTCTCGTGCACGCCGACTGACCGCTATTAGTGGCACCGTAATTAGCGGTGCCGCTAATGACGGTGAGCCGGGTCGTAATCCGCATGGCCATTTAACGTTACCGGTATTCCATTACCGGTAACGTTAAATACCTACCGCCATCCATGTAATGAGGCCCTAAGTCAAGATATTTAGCTACGATGGATTTATGCCGAGAAAGACGATACTTGCTTGCACCATTCATTGTGCAATTAAACTAAGGCAGCAATAACAAAAGATAAAGTAAACTGACCTTTTCACAGTCTGCACAAACCTTGCCAGAACCAGCACAGACCAGCGATGCCTTGATGACGTGCCAGCGCTTATGTGCCGCTGAGTTTATAAATACTGGTTCAAACGTCTGTGGATTATGGGAAATGTAGTTCCCAATTGTTCCCAAACGTTTTTCAAATGCGTTCCAATACTTGGAAAATGTATCAAGACCCTACGTGAGGTGTAGGTAGGAGCAAGGCAATTTGATAATGCTACAATGCTAAAAAGCTCAAAACTGTAAAGAGCAGTCAGTCAGATCACACACAGCACTGTGCAGCACTCACTAACGGTATTGAGCAAACACGACAACACACTCCAGCACAAACCAGTCGTGCCCAGAGCACGTGGAGCTTATACACAGGAGCCCAAACTATTGGAGATTATGTGAAATGTAGTCCACAATCGTTCCCAAACATTTTTCAAATTCTTTCCAACAATTATAAAACCTAGCAAGACCCTACGTGAGGTGTAGGTAGGAGCAAGGCAATCTGATAATGCTACAATGCTAAAAAGCTCAAAACTTTAAAGAACAGGCAGGTAGAGTATATATACACTTTGTTCATCAGTTGGCAACAGCCTTGCAAATCCGCTGATTTTAAAACAGTTTCAGGTTGTTCCTTTAAAGCAGGTCTTGTATTTTCTTCCATGCTACTGAAATATAGGCTGTTGCAAGAGAAAAAAAAAGTATGTGCAGCACAGAAAAGCAATATCAAATGTTAATGGAAGCTTAATCTTTTTTAGCTCATGCGTCACATATGTTCTTGCCGGCAGCCTTCCAGTGAGCTGCCTGCAAAGCTAACAGGGCCGAGATTGTGTTGCTGGGACGTAATATTTGTCATTTCCGTTTGAAAGCAGTTATGTTTTCCTGCCTTTACTGCCTCTTCTTCCATGTTTTTTTAAAACGCTCTTCAAGAAAGGAAATAAAACATATTTATTTTCCATTTGGTGACTAAATCTTTTGAAGTGCTGGAAAATTGCCAGGGGATATTAAATGGCGAGCGTTGATGTTGTCACAAACTGGCACCGCGCACTGTATGTCCTGAGGTTGATAGCAGTAATTCACAACAATACGTCGCATTTGATGGCGCTGCCCTCTAATCCTAGATTCTCCCACATTGGTAGTTTCACTTGGCGTCAGCGGAAGCACCTTGCGTGGCCGGTTAGTGGAGAGGGACGAATAACTCACGGATTGGATTTCTCCTACCTGCATTCCACCCCTATCCCCAGGGACAGACTTGGTTTCAGCCTGGAACATTCACTCTAGCACAGTGATATTCCAACTTTTTGATGCTGTGCCCCCCACCCAGTAAATATATTGTTGTTAATGCCCCGACTTTAATAACAATAGTGTTGCAGGGCCCTCCAGATGCCATATCTGCCTATATAGTCTATTGAAAGAAGTCACTGTACTCCCTTTTTGGAGGGACTTGCTACCCCCTGGACAGACTTTGGACACCCCCACAGTTTGAATGTCACTGCCCGAGCAGAGCCCCATCCTTCACCAGCAGAGAGCGCCACAGGTGCATTCTTGTCAGCTAATCTGGAGGCCCGAATGCTCTGTGTGCTGTGATTGTCTGAAATGTCAGCCAATCAGAGGGTACGGATAATTCCTGCTGCCTGATTAGCCACATGTTGACATGACTAGGATCCAACCTGCTTCTCTGATCGAGAAGATTCTTTCAATTCACAGAAGCTAGACCACACAGGCAGATAGCCAATTATCTGTGGTTATGACTTTTGAAGTGTGCAGGCAAGGAACAGGTGTGCTGCTAGGTAAATGTCAGTAGAGCTGTGTTCAAAGCACATGGGGCAACATACGCCATTTTGGGAGGTGTCAGTTGAATGTGAGCAAGTGCACAGCATATAGCAAATAGATATATTTGCATATAAGCATTTGTAGTTAAACCTCTAGGTGCCACAGTGAGGAAATCACTAGCCTTGCGCAGGTGGGCTACAAAGTGGGGGCAGATTCTCAAATGTTTTATTTGCGCAAAGGAAGGGATGCCCAAGTGCACCCTTTTCATGTGCACCAGAAAAACGTGCCCTTTATTCCCAAAGGGCCTCCTAATTTTCGCATCATTGACCCTGCAATGCATTTTTCTTAAGTGGAACTGGTGCTGTGCCACTTGTATTTGTATGCCTCAAACAGCACTGTCCGTGGCGTGGCAGCGGGGGCGCCCCATAAAGGTAGAGATGGTGGGGGACGAGAGCATCGGTGGCACAGGCAAAGCAGGACCGGTGTATAATAAAGCGGGAGCAGGGCACCAGGGCGGCACCTCCACCCCCCCAAGTATGCGTGAGCCGGGTACTAATTGCAATGTTGCAAAGGTGCACAAGGCGAATCAACCGGCCTGCTAGCCATGAAGTCCAGTGGGGGGGTGCCCACAGGGCCACCCCAGCTTCAGGGCAGCAACGCCTAGCCAGGCCTCCCTGAGGGAACAGGAAGCGTGTGTCGAAGGATTCCCACGTTGGTGCTACAGGTGGAGGTCAATGTATATAGTATGTTAAGATGGGGGGAAAAGAGGCCCCAAATGTGTCCAGGATGGTGAGGGCTCCCGGCCCCGAGCCACTCCCACCGGGCGCCCGGGTAGTACGAGGCAGAATCCGCCGCGGGTGACAAGGCCGAGAGCCGCAGCCCGAAACTCCCCCCAGCGGGGAAGAAAGGACTCCAGGCCAGTCCGCGGCCACAGGAGTCGAATCCCCAGACACGGGGGAAGGCAGCTCACTCCCCGCTCCCTGGCCTCCTTACCTTGGAGAGAGATGCAGACGGGCACCACAGGAGGGGGAGCGAGGGGAGGAGGGCAGGCGCTCTGTACAGCCGCGTGGAGTCAGCCGCGGCGGTCCCGAACGTCCAGGGCTCCGGTACCAAGCGGCAGAGAGCACAGTCTCGGGCCTCGGTCACCGGCCCATGATGGCATCGCACAAGCACAGGCCCGCTGGGTGACTAGGCGAGTGGCACGGACGTGCGGCCAGCACATGCATCCTCCCCCACGCAGGCCGCCTGCACCGGGGTGTCGGGTGGCACCAGCGATCCAAGTCTCAGGGGGCTCTGTCTCAGGGCGGGCCAGCAGTCCGCCACGCCCCGCAGCTGGTGGTGAAAGCGGGGCTCACAGGGGGTCTCCAGCTCTCAAAGTCGGCTCAAGCGTAGACTGTAGTCTGATCCTACAGCTGCCTCAATGACGGATGGTCCAGCTGCATTTACCACGGAAAAAACAGATGGTATGCGCCTTCGTAGTCTGGAGCTGTACACTCAGGTGGCCATCTTGTTTCGGCGCAACAGCGCCCCCCCGAGTCTGGAGACATTTGATTGGATTTTCTTTTTATTTATAATGCACGTAGCACCCATGGGTATCAATGAGCAGACTTTCTTTAGTGTGAATGGAAATGGGCAGAGGGTAGTATGATTGCGAGTTAGAAAAGAGTCGTTTTTTCCCTGATGTTAGCAGAGCTGTCATGTAGCCAACCTCCTACAGTAACTCCTTCCATAATTTCACTCTAAGCACACTAAAAGAGCGTCCAAATGCCTGAGATCTCCTTAAAAGGGTGAGTTCAATTGTTTTATGGGATTTAGGTCTTGAAGCTGAATTTAAGTATGCAGGCAGATGCAGGTCTTCAAGTGCAATGGGGTTGGACCATACAGAGCTTTGTGCATGAGGACTAAGGCTTTAAATGTACCTAGTACTTTTACGGGGAGCCAATGAAGGTCCGGGGAAATGTGCTCACGCTTAGATGTGTTTGTAACAATCTGAGCAGTGGTGTTTTGACTCAGTGGCGCCCCCAGAAATGTTGCATAGGGGTGGCCTGATGAGGCCACAGGAAATCTTGGGGTGGCACACAGGGTGCCACACAGGGGTGAATCCAGCCTCAACATTTTGGCGGGGCTGGATGGAGGTTTTGAAAACCGTTAGTAAGACGGGACATTAAACCTTCTGCGCTAGTGATTTCCCCCCAAACCCACCCATCCTACCGCCCTCTCCCCAAGCCCAGGAGTCTGAGTAGATATCACGCCTTCCTTTGGCCCATTAGATCCATCTTTCACCCCAACTCACCAGAGGCTTAGCTATTATTCTGTAACAAGTGGGGCCTGGAGCCAATGTAGGATGGCCTACATTAAGAAGAGTCTGCGGAAGGAAGGCACTTGTTCTGCCCCCAGCCAAATGCATAGGAGTGACAGAGAGTAGTGGGGGAGGGCGAACCAATCAAGGGGGGTTTGTCCCCTTGAGAAAAGGTTTTAAATAATGGGTTATAAAAGTGCATTTTACAGTATACTTTCTTTGATAAATTAGGTAAAAAGCCACACAGTTTACATTCGGTTTTGTAGGGTAAGGCATACAAAGTACGTTAGATGCCAAGCCGCCAATAATGCATAGGAGCATTTTCATTTTGTCTGCTATATGCCAGTACTCTGCAAGTGTAAAAAAGCATTTTCATATTGATTGTGGTCACACATGTCCATTCTGGTGCACTTATATATGCCACTATTCCCACATATGAAAATACTCATGTTTGCTTTGTTCATAATGCCAGTAACCATACTATGACAAAGTATGTTTATGCTAGCTCTCCCAATACATGCCAGTATCTCCATGTAAGAACATACTCCTATTAGCTTTGCCTTAATGCCAGTGAAAAAAATCCATGCCCCAGTAAGAAAACATATCCTTGCTGGCTACACAAATCCCCCACTCCCCATATAAGAACACTCATGTTGTATTTGCTCCCTAACGGCAGTAAACATCTCATGCCACAATAAAAAAAACAGCTTTGCAGGCAGCACAAATGCCCCCACCCCAATGTAAGAACACTTATGCTGCCGTTGGCCTTAACACCAGTAAGAAACTGCAATGCCACAGAAAGAAGACATGCTCTTGCTGGCTAGCCAGTAAGTTGCTCAGTGGGCTGAGCGCATGCTCTTGTAATCTGAGTGTGATTTGCAGGTTCAAATCACGGCAAGGCCAACTCAGCCTTTCATACATACTTCAAAGTGACCTCCCTGATCTCTACCCTCCTCTACGGACCGTCTACTATTACGTTGCTTGTGCACCTTGTTACCCCTCTCTTACTATGTACTGTACTGTTTTCCCTGCTCACCAAGTTGTATCACTGCCATGATACTTACGGGTTTGGGCGATGTCAATAAATGCAAAAAATAAAGCTCATTAAATGAGTGCAAACTTCGGCTGGGTGATATATTTGATGTAAATTTGTTCTCTGTACATCGCTTTGGCCAAAGTACTATATAAATAGCATATCATCACACAAATCCCCCCATATAAGTACAATCATGTTGCACGCATCATATTATATTCCCCATGTAAAAATATGTATGTTGCCTTTGACCTTAAACACCAGTAAAATAAAGACCCAATTCAAAATAAGGAAACATGCGCTCCCCTTGTAAGAACACTCATCATGTTGCCTTTTACCTCAATGCGAGTACAACATTCTATGCTACAGTAAGACCCAGTCAGGTCAGCCCCACTGTAGTATTCTCCCTCCTCTAACCCCCACTCCAACCCCACCATCACATAAAAACACTCACATTGACTTTCCTTTGCCCAAAAACGGCAATAAAACATGCCATGCTCTTGTCAAAAAATGTTAATGCTCCAATGCCCCTCCTCAGATACACAGTGATATGGAGACATTCAGACATGCACCCACACAGCTGATCTGTCATTCACACGAGTACCCAGAACATTTAGATTGTGCGCTCGTTAACACGCACAGTCACACCATCCACACTGCATTCATTCACAGGTGTGCACTTGCAGACAAGGCCTAGCATACAAATATACAACCACCTATACACTCCATTGCATGCATGCACACATACATTCATCCATGCATGCCTACATACATGCACACAAATATACGTTTTCTTTTGTTAATGGTAATTATTGAAAGCATGGGCCATGTAAAAGCTGAGCCAGCAGTTAAGCCTTTAGCTGCAACAGGGGGTGGAGGGAGTCCTACTGATGGGCTGGCAGGCTTTTGTACTCAGCCTTCACCCTTCGCTTCAATGCCTGTTTTCTCACCTCGGAGAGCAGTGTATTTGTTTAAGTTGACTGCTGTGTCAGAGGGGCGGGGGGCTTTAGCCCTCCCAAGCCCAGGCGCACGGGAGGGCCCAAATAATCCATGCCAGAGTGATATTAACTGGCCATTGATAGTAGCAGGTGCAAACAGTGTGAGTGCCTGGGCATCTAATAGGAGTGCCTTGCAATGCCTAATAGGTTTACACAAGCCAAAACTGCTGACTTTGCCAATACTTGTTTTTAACAGGACTTCAACACTGGACACGCATAGTGTTTATAAATTGGGTGCTAGACCTGGTTAAGGCATTTCTATTACATAAGTAGCACATTTCATTTACAGCACAAATGAAGTCATTAACACTCAGAATACAGCCCTTGAAGGGCCTGCCAGTGTTTTCATCAAAGCAAAGTTTGATGGCAAACCATGAACAAAGAGAGCTCAAAGAAATCCCACTAGGAGGTGCTTTGGCAGGGGTTGGGGAGAGGGGGAGGGTACTTGGTTGGAGGGACCATAGGGATTAGAATAGCCATGGGCAGGCAATGGGTGGGTAAATAACCAAACATTACATTAAAGCTTTGTTTCCCTCTTCATATGCCATCTCCCCCCATCTGTACTTCTAATGCAATAGTTGCAGCTTTTAGGTGGATCTGCCACATAATAGCCCAAACTAAAAAGGGGCATTTAAAAAAGGAGCCTTGTAAGGCATACTCCAACTCATTGTAGGGTTAGGGTGTGCCTTAGAGTGGTCTAACTGCCTCTTTTTAGCCAAGTATTATCAGATTTAGCAAAGAGATCAACGGACAACACAGGATAGTGGGCCAGTCAGAGAGAAAAAGGCAAGTCTAGGAAATATGGCAGTAGTAGTACTGCATGGCATGCTCGGATATGAGGAAATACAATACGTTAGAAACGTGGCACGGATGTGGGGTAGTGCAACATAGGAGCAAAAGAAAACATGCTAATTAGACGACAGAGTGCATCATCTTTATTTAGTTTTGTCATAATGGGTTGGGGATACAGAACTATCAGGGAAAAGGGTCTTTCCACAATAAAATAGAATATTGTTCTCTGAGAACACTAAGAACAGAGTCAGAATCGGATCTATTATTTATTGAGTGTCACGATTTCTAACCTAATAGGGATACTGGACACCCTTAGAGGCTTCTATTCCAGTACACATTTGCTAATTTATAGCCCACCTGTCCTCGAACATGCTTAGTTCTAGACAAAGGTAGGGTTTGGGTTAAACACCTACAGGTTCAAGGGGCATTACATTAGAACTCATAAAGGTTAATTCCCTATGATAAATGTGGCAACCCCTGGAGAGACACATTTTGCTGATCATCCTAGCAATGTCAACACTGATCTTTCCCAGCATTCCCAGATTCCTGAGTGGTCTTGCAGTGCCACCCCCCTGGTGCCACACACATACTATCCTCAGCTGGCTCTGAAGTGTTTGCCAGGAACCATTCAATCCCTCAGTCAGCGACACAGCCCAGGTCTCCTTTTCATAGCCTGGAACACAGCCTGGAAGCACGAGCCAAAGAAGAAATGCGCGCGCTCAGGCTGTGTTTCCGGGTCCACTGAGCATGCGCAAATCGATCAATGGGGTGCAGGGCCACCATGTCTCTCTGATCTGACTAGAGTCCATCCAAGGTCGCAGCAAAAAAGAAAGATTTGTTTTCGCACTGAACTGGGCATGTTATTGTTCATGCACAGTTCAGTGCGAAAAAGATTTTTTTTTTTTGCTTTTTCGCTGGGGTGGCCGATGGGGGGGGGGGGCACCATTTCTAAAAGGGTGGCCATGCCCCCCCTTGGCCACCCCTTGGTGGCACCCCTGTTTTGACTACATTGAAGAGGTTTAGTAAATGACTGTTTGGATCTCAGCCATAAAATATATCAATAATCTACCTATGAGCCTGAAATCGCTCAAGCAATTGTAGCACTATTTTTCGGAGATAAGAAGCGACTATTATGCCTGAAAATTATAAGGTTGTAATGTCATGCTCTCATGGTGTAATTATCCTGGTCCCCATAAATTAAGGTAGAGTCAAAGATAACTTCTAGGGCTTTAGCTTTGCATGAGATGGGATTAGAATGCTGAGAGAAAGAGATCTCAAGGCAAGGGGTCATATTCCTATGCAAAGCTTAGGGTTCAAACATTAGTAGCAGGTCAGTATTACTTTAGCTTAGCCCCAGTCTATCTCTCATCATCCATTCTTCACTAGGCTGAAGACAGAGAATTATAAGATCTGTTGGTTTCATGTTTGCATGTAAACTGAGATAGTCTGCGTCGGGTTTCCTCAGCGTAGTTCCAGAACACTATGCCTCATTTACGGAGAAGATTGCCTAATGGTTTGATATAAATCTCGAAAAGTAGGGGTGACAGTCAGACAGCCGTAGGGGCTAGATAGGCTAATTGAGATGGTAATGAAGAGAACACGCCAAACTGTTCTATGGAAATTCCCTGGTACAAAATGGAGGTTAGCTAACACGCGGCTTCCTCTGGAGTTCCCACTACCTCTCTAAAATGGCAGACAAGCAGAAAGTGCACCAACATGGCGATGGCTGCGGAAATGTCGAGTAACATGAGGATCCCCATTTTTCCATTATCCTGTGTTCATAATAAATTGGTCTGTATTTTAAGCAATGCATGGGGTTCATAGGGGGTTTTGTTTTTACAATGGAGTGATCTAAGCTTTTTTAAATGCTTCTGGATGTTCGACCGCATTAATGGAGGCCTTAAGAAAGTCTGTGATAGTGGGCGCCTACGGATGAGCATATTGCTTTACCAAATAGGAATAGGATCAATCTCTACATCAGTTGGTTGGGTTTATTTTATTGAACATATTTATAACATCATCTATGCTTACCTATCTAGACCTTACATCTATCTGGGCCATTACGTTTATTTGAATCATGGATGTAGTTCTGACCTTTTATGTAAGTTAGCCAGGATAAATTCAACTTTAGTCCTATTTTAAATATTTTAATATCAAAAGTTGTATGAATTGGTGCCATGACAGTTTGTGCAATATTATGTTTTTATAAATTACAAACTATTTTGATTATCTGTATGATGAATTTTGAGTTTGAGCAACGTGTATGCCAAAGATTATTTTAATCATGAATGTCTTATGTGACTTTGTGTTGAGCGTAAGATAATTACAATAGTTTATTATTTATATAGCGTGTTTGCCAAAGTGCAGTACAGAAAACATTTACATACTATTATCACCCAACCGAAGTTGGTACTCATTTATAACAAAAGGTGGAGTTTACCTTTCCAGGTTTCGAACCTGAAACCCCAGATCACTAACAGATCACAGCAGTGAGTGCTCAACCCACTGAGCTATCTTGCTATCAACATTACTGTCGTCCACATAACTTATGTCTTTCCTTCATTTCCTTTCTGTTCTTCTCATTTGTCCTTAGAAGAGTCTACGGTCTGTAGCGCACAATTCGTTGCATACATGTTTTGCATTACTTATTTTGTGTCTGAGAAATGCACCCTTCTCGATTTGTCTTTCTTACATGGTTATGATAGGTATTGGCTTGTTTGTCAAATAGGGCAATGTTTCGAATCATTAGGCATCCATCTTTGAAGATCATTATAGGAGGTAACCTGTGTGTGTGTGTTATGTTATGTTAATTTATTTGATAAAGTGCACGTTCCCCACAGAGGTATCCTTGCGCTGCTCAACAGATTGACATGAAGGGGACCTCATTTAGAATAGATCGCTTTTTAAGGCCTGACAAAAGGCGAGATGGTTGGGCGTTGATCGCAAAACACAAGGGAGAGAGTTTCAAAGCAGAGAAGGCAAGAAATCTGCAGATCGAAGCACTCGACCCAGCACAGAGGGGCAACATTTGGCCTACAGGTACTCATGACCAAAAAAAAGCCTGGTGCACCAGACAGGCAGCCTTAAATTGAACCTGCTGTCTAACCAGTAGCCAGTGAAGATGGTTTAACACAGGGGAGATATGGGTGCATAGCAGTGTAGAGGTGGCAAGGCATGCAGGCAAATTCTGGAGTACCTGAAGGCGCGGAAGGAAATGTAAAGGCTGAGCTAAGAATAAGGAGTTACAACAATCAATGGAGTAGGTAACCAACGCTGCTACCACTGGTGCCCGAAACTGAACCGGAATGAAAAGAAGAACTTTCCGGAGCAATTTGAGCTGGAAGTAGCTGCGTTGGCAGACTGCACTGACCTGGTGCTCCAGCAAAGTGTAGAAGACAGTTTTACCCCCAGATCCTTCACTACAGGAGTAGGGACAGGGAGAGAACCCAAAGAGAATGGCCAGAAATCAGAAGTCCATTGAGAAGAAGCAGAGGTGCGGAGGGCGGGTGGGGCACCACCAACATCTCAGTTGTCTCCCCATTCAACTTGAGCCAGTTGTTAGGCATCCATTCGGCCATGGCCTGCAGACACCCTGATCCTTGCAGCCGATTCCGATTGACTAAGGTCAAGGCGAACCAGGATCTGGTTGTCATTGGCCTAGGAATAACAGAGGAAACAGTGTGAAGAATTGAGCTTGGTCAGAGGTTGAACGTATACATTAACCAGAACAGGTGAGATTGCAGGCCCTTGGGTACCGCACCTAGTGATAGCCGTAGCCTGTGGACAGAAAGGGGGAGAGAGAGGGTTTGAAAACGACCAAACAGAAAGAGGTAAAGCAGACAAAGAGAATCCCAAATAGGCCAGCCCCAGACAGGCGATCCAGCAGGACAACATGTTCAATGGTGTCAAAAGCAGCAGAGAGGCCCAGTAGCACCAGGGCACCAACTCCACCTTGATCCTGCAGCCGTGTCAGATCTTTCACCATAGAGACCAGCACACTCTTGGTACCCTGGCCTGGACAAAACCCAGACTGTGAGGAGTAGAAGAAACAGGAATCTTTTAGAAAAGTGCTGAAAAGTGAAAAGAACACAGATTCCAAAAGCATCATAAGAAAAGGAAGAAGAGATATAGGCTGAAAATTAGCAGATTCGAAGGGAGGAGAGGATCCAAGGAGGGCTTTTTCAGAAGAGGTATGACAATGTCATGTTTGAGAGGTGCAGGAATAAATCCTGTTTGGAAATAGTTATTAGCAGCTGCAAAGAGCATAGGTGAAATGTGTGCTAGTATATCTTCCAGAATTCCGAGAGGGATACAGTCTTTAGGAGAAGCTGATTTTAATATAATAACAGTAGCTGAAATATCATCAGCCGTGAAAACAGGGAATGTAGACCAGGACTGAGAAGCAGATGGAGTGGGAGATAAGATGGATGAGGACACCATCCTAAGACCTAATGCATAAATGCCAGCATGAATTGTGTTGATTTTTTGAACAAAGAAAAGAGCCAGAAAATCACAGAGATCCAGTGAAGAAGGAATATATTCAGAAGAGACTAAAGAAAGAGAGCCGGGAGTATAGTTCAGCGGCAACATGCTTGCCTTAGAAACAAGACGACACAAAACAACAGATGTTCACTCCCTGGGTCCGTGCTTAGAAATCTTCCGGTATTAAGCACGTTATAAATACACAACTAAGAGACATATTCCTGTAACAGCACCTCGATGCCCCCAGGCTGTGTGAGCGCTTTAAAATGCAAATATATAAATTAAAAATAAATAAATAGAGCAAACCACCTTAAATAGTTCCTTAGTGTGATTAATAGAGGCTTCAATGTGAGAGGTGAAATGGGCCTGTTTGGAGGGAAAGATGGCTTTATGGTAGTCGGCTGAGGCCTTCTGATGTGCCATTTTATCAACCTGATTATATTTGCAGCATCATTTGCACTCAGCTTGTCTGCATGCAAGGCGCAAGGCACGCAGGTCATCAGAATACCACAGTTCCGTAGGCCTAGCACAAGGCCTCAAGCTTTTAAGGGGCACTAATTGATCAGACACAGAGACAAAAGTAGGAGCTAGAACATCAACCTCAATTCCAACACCCCCTGTGTCCTCATCTTACTTGATCTCTCTTCTGCCTTTGACACGGTCAACCATGCCATCCTGCTCAACCGTCTCTGTGATAAGCTGGGTATCACCGATCAGGCTCTGGCTTGGCTGACCTCTTTCCTCTCCGATCGACCCTCCCAAAGCCAACTCGGGTCCTTCCTCTCCTCTATCTCTATCTCTGCCTGTGGTGTTCCCCAGGGGGTCTAACCTCTCTCCCTGTCTTTTCATCCAATACCTGGCACTTCTTGCCCACCGCATTGCCCCTCTCTGCCCCAACTTTCAGTGCTATGCGGATGACACTCAACTCATTTTCAGACTCCCTTCCGCCACTTCTTCTCCTTCTGTCATCTCTGACTGTCTGCCTGCTATCTAGGAGTGGTGTGCTGCCAATGATCTCTGCCTTAATGCTAGTAAGACTGCGATTCTCCTCATCAGCACACCTGCTCCCTCCTTTCCTGTTACTCTCTGGCAGGCCTCTCTTGGCCCTCTTCATGCTCCCACATGTGAGGCTAAAAACCTTTGGGTCATCTTCGACTCCACACTCTCCTTCTTTCCTCACATCTCCGACATCTCTAAGAAGTCACACTACCAGCTGGACATCCTGAGAGGTATTCTTCCTTTCCTCTCCTTCCCCCAGAAGCGCTCGGTCTCCAGAGCTTTGGTTCTCTCTAGGCTGGACTACTACAACAGCCTCTTTCTAAATCTGCCTGCTTCTACTCTCCGCCCTCTGCAACTCATCCAGAACAGTACTGCGAGACTTGTCCTTGGCCAGGGATTGTATCTCTCCAGGACTGAAATCTCTGCACTGCCTCCCAGTGGCTGCAAGGATTAAGTTCAAAACCCCCTGCATTGTCTACAAGGCCTTCTGGGGCTTGGGGACTCAATACCTTCAACTCTGTCTTCCTAAATATCTTTCTTCTCGAGCTCTACGCTCTTACGCCTCCAACTGCCTCAGGGCCAGTCACTTCTCCAAGCAACGAGTTGTTGGTAGATCTCTTTCTTTGGCTGGGCCCTCCCACTGGGACAGCCTCCCTGCCTCCCTGAAACTTGAGGAGAACCATCTCTGATTCCGGAAACACCTCAAAAACGTCCTCTTTGCCGCTGCTTTCTCTACCCCTCTGCCCTGCTGAACTCCTGGCTGAAACTGATACTGCACTGATCACATGGCAACCCTCTGATCTCAGGCGCAGGTCCTCTCCCCCACCAGTTGCACCCCTGCACTGCCTCCCTGGCCACCCACGTACTTGGGGACTGTTTTCTGTATCCCTACAGTCCCCTTCCAGCACTTGACACTTGATGTCTGTACTTAGCCTTGCACTTGCCAACAGCTGGCTGCACTTTTTACTTATTGCTTTTTATTTATTCTATTTATTTTCTTTTGTCGATTCCATGTACTGCACTGCCCTCCCTTCCCCCTACCCTTTTCCCCTTCCCCCTCCCACTCCACTTGCGCGATCTCAATGTCACCGGGCGTAGTAAATCAGTGTCCGTCCTCCCTCTGTTCCCCCCTCCCTTGCCTCATCGCGCCTTGAAACACTTGTGTATAGGCACGTTATAAATGCAATATCATATCATGTCATATCCAGCACTGATGGCTAAGAGCCAACTGAACCAGGTTAGGTGGATGGGCTGATGCCATTTACCAGGAGAAAGGGATAATAGAGTGACCACGTCACAAGGAGGGCACGGTAGACAACTATCCCAGACGTCAGGGCGAATATAAGATCCAGTGTATTCCCCAGGGATTTGTGCTAGGGGAGTGTATTTACATTTTAAATTCTCATAAGGAATCATTGTATACTTGGCCCACTTCAGTTTGGATTCCTGGTCATAAATTAAATTGCCTAATAATCAGTCCAATCAAGTAGTGTAGTTATAGTTTCATAAATATCCAGATTGCAGGAAATTACCCAGCAAATATTACATCCTAGGCTGTGTGCTCGTGATGAGGGGAAAAGATTTATGCCCAATTCTCATAGCGTTTTGCCTAGTTGGCTTACGAGAACATCAGAAGCATCATTAAAGTCTAAATTAAATTCTCCTAAAATGATAAGTGGGTCTGATGTTCCCACTAGGGGTAATATGGTGTGTTTAACAGTTTCCCTTTAAATTGTAGTCTTAACCAGGAAGGCAGTTGAATAATATTTTTAGTATAGGTATCATGCACAGTTATCTTAGTATACTTGATTTTTCCAGAAACAATGAGACTGCATTGGGTAATAAGGATATAAGGATATGGGGTTTACAGTCTAACATTTGAGCTTTTGTTTGCATGGTGAAAGCCTAGATCTAAAAATAAGAGAAGTGTGCTGAGCCTTCAATTGTAGAAAGTGGGTCATGTGCTCCCCTCTCTGTTACGCATTGTGGTAAGTGGCCTCCACGTCATCTGTATTATTTATTTATTTCCTGCTTGCCTCCCATATTATTTATTTATTTCCTGCTAGCCGTCCATATTATTTTGTATGTATTTCACACCCTGCGCCATATTATTTCATTTCCCGCCCACTGTCCGCACTTACTTTTTGACTTAATTTCCTGGTCCGATATTTCTTATCTCCCTGTTCTCATTGCCTCCTTAGCCCACTCCCTCCCCTGTCCCTCCCTGCCTCACTCCTGTCCATGCAGGCCAGCTATTGGAGGCTCCTTCCAGGAAGTAGCTTTCTTTAGTTTGGGCTCCAGGGCAGCCTTGCTTGGGCAACTGTCTAAGGGCCAGATGCAACTGGCAGCTCCCTCTCAGTTTGCCCCTGTTCGCCATGGATGACCAACAAAACATCCTACAGCTACAACTAAGGTAAGGTGGCAAGGGCGGTGAACACAGCCATTACTGTGCTCAATTAAAACCCTGCAACTTCTACATTACCACCATCATATTATAACACTGTGCAGATTACCTGCTTCACCCCCCAGATAGCCAGATAGAATTACTGGGAGTTATCTGCGTGTTGCACTTGGATTCATTTTTGGGAGATAGGAAATGTGTGGCACTTAGCTGTGTTTTGGGGGTAGAGAGTGTGTCACTCTGGGATGGATTATTGGGAATGGGAAATGTGTTGGAATTAGATGGATTTTGGGGGTGGAAAATGTGCCGCACTTGGGTGGATCTCTGTGGATAGGAAACCTGTTGCACTGGGCTATGCTTAGGTGAATCTCCAGGGTATGAAATGTGTTGCACTTAAATGGATTTTTGGGGATAGGAAACGCATTGTGCTGGGCTGGATTTTGCGTGTAGGAAATGTGTCACCCTTATCTGTAGTTTGGGGGAAGGAAATGTGGTACATTTGGGTGGCTTCTGGGGGTAGGAAATGTGTCACACTTTGGTGGATCTCTGAGGATAGGATACACGTTGTGCTGGGCTATACTTTGGAGGTAGGAAATGTGTTGTACTTAGATGGATTTTAGGGATAGGAAATGCATTGCACTGGGCTGGAATTTGTGGGTAGGAAATGTGTCACCCGTATCTGTGGTTTAGGGGTAGGAAATGTGTTAAACTTGGATGGATTCTGAGGGTGGGAAATGTGTTACATTTGTGTGGATTCTGGGGGGAGAAAGGTGTCACGCGTAGCTGTATTTTGGTGTTAGGAAATGTTTTGCACTTGGATGGATCTCTGTGGGTAGGACATGTGTCCCACTTGGATGGATTTTTGGGGGATAGGAAATGTGTTGCACTTAGCTGTGTTTTGGGGGCAGGGACTGTTTCACCCTTGGATGGATTATTGGGAATGGGAAATGTGCTGCAATCAGATGGATTTTGGGGGTGGGAAATGTGTCACACTTGGGTAGATTCTTGGGGGTAGAAAGGTGTCACGTGTAGCTGTAATTTGGAGTCAGGAAATGTTTTGCATTTGGATGGATCTCTGGGGGTAGGACATGTGTCCCACTTGGATGGATTTTTGGGGGATAGGAAATGTGTTGCACTTAGCTGTGATTTGGGGGCAAGGAGTGTATCACCCATGGATGGATCGTTGGAATGGAAAATGTGTTGCAATCAGATGGATTTTGGGGGTGGGAAATGTGTCACACTTGGGTAGATTCTTGGGGGTAGAAAGTTGTCACGTGCAGCTGTATTTTGGGGTTAGGAAATGTTTCGTACTTGGATGGATCTCTAGGGATAGGAAACACGTTGAACTGGGTTGTATTTTGAGGGTAGGAAATGTGTTGCACTTAGATGGATTGTGGGGGTAGGAAATGTGCCACATTTGGAACTGTCTCTGGGGTTTGTAAATTTGTCCCATTTGGATGGATTCTGGGGGTGGGAAATGGGTTGCAATATTCTGCATACTCATCCTCGAACTCTAAAGTAAACACAACCCTACCTCTACCGCACCACAAGCCAAACACATTTCACAACACCCAACATGAAACCACACACAAATCACCCATGCAGGATCATACCTGAACACCACATGACAGCTGCCAACCAAAACACACCAATGCTTAGTGACCAGTTTTTCCGAACTGAAGCTGCCAACAGCACATCAAAGCTCTCTTGCTCTTCTCCCTCTCAACCCTCCCAAAATCCCCCCCAGGCCTCCTTCCATTTCAGAACCGCCAGTGCGCCAAGAGACCATGCATGTGGCAGCAGTGCGCAGTAAAAGACCACCTAACATAACATAAAAAGACATGGCTGAAAAATAACAGACAGGGGCAGAAGTTCAGAAGTTCAAAAGATACGGGTCTAGGTGTGAAAAGCTGAGGGTATCATTGAAGTTGACTGTGTATAAGGGACCGCCTCACACTTTTTAAGCATGCTTTTCTTTGGGCGGCTGCATTCAGTAGATCTGAAGTCTTCTGCTTTTGTTTGAGCACATATCAAGAGATCTGGAAAGACAAGAACAGGATAAGATTGGACTAACTTCACCCCATCAACTTTCTTGATCTGATATTTTTTACATTAATTCACAGACTACCAGCATGGGCTATTAACATTTGATTGCAGTGTTGAGGGGGAAGGGTGGGTGTTATTTGATGTGTTACTGGGATGTAATCACTGAAAGAGATGGCTACTAATACCCAAGATTTGTTAAACACCCTAAAATAAAATAAATGTACAAACATCACAAACCTGCCTATATTCCACAGAGAATAGAATTGTGTTTTTATTTTTGGGGAATGGCACCTCCTCTTATGACAATCAGAAATATTATTGCAACTGCCATTGTTACAGCCTTGAAGACCATAGTCTGAAAAGCATGAACATATAACAGCATTATATTGCATGCAAATGGTGTTTAGAATGTAGAAGGCCGTTCAATTGCTAGCAGTGATGACTATCTTAAAGGAATTATACTAGCAATACAATGTAGAGTGTCCAGGCATAGAGAGGTTAATGCATTAAAAATGTTTTATATTACATATTGTGTTGCACTGTTGTACAAGCTTTATATTGCATAAAAATATAGTGTTGTACGTGAAAAAAAACCACCATAGAGAGAACGTATAGATAGACTGAGCTACCTCTGCAGGCTAGAATCATTAGACAGTGGGAAAGGCGCATGTGGGACAAACTGTAGGTGCAATGAGAAAGGCCAGATGTTAGTCTTTCTGACAGTCTGGCAGTCTTCTGTTATGTTCTGTTACTGGGCTTTGACTGTCGCCCTACGGGTTTGTTGCACGCACATTGCTTTATGCAGCAGAAGGAACACCAGTGCACCCAGAAGTCAGCACTGATGGGCTCTCAAGCCAGTCAACAATTCCAGGTGGAGAGAGTGATCAGGCAACAGATGTGAATGAGTTCAGAACGGACTCGCAGGCAGGAGACATTTTGGCTGCGCATCGGGGAGCAGAACAAAGACGTACTGACAAATGTAGGCCTTTTCTACATGTAAAGATTCACGTGTGAACTGATTAAACGGATAGTCATCAGGAAACATGAAAACTATACAGCTGACTGGTGGCTGTGAAGGGAATGATGGAGGAGTGGGCGACTCTCTTACTTTTTACCTGCATGTCTCCCTCCTTACTATTTTCTCAGCTGAGCATTCCCTTACTTCCTACTTCAATATATTAAATCCTATGTGATTCCCGTTTGGGAGCTGGGCTGAATGTGAGCTTTTGAAACACTTATATATACACTACCATATCCAGGACATTAAAAAAAAGCGTTTGTATGTTTGCATGTATTGACATTAAACCTTGTGTTGTGTGTCACACCACATTTCTGGCTAGACTGAAGGTGTTACTATAATGATTTTTCAAAAAGGGTAGCTGGCGCCCCTCTCCAGAAAGAAAGAACATGGCATGATAACCTGTTCTGTGGTTTTTCCCCACTTTGAGAGTTCGCAGCCATCGCTTTTTGCTCACTGTACCTTTCACAGATGGGAAATATCCATTTGCATATCAGTCTTATTCCCGCCCCGACCTGGGCAGTCCCGCACCAAAATGCTATGGCAATTCACTTCTGAACAAGAGTACCAACAGCAATCCCATACACGTGTTTCAGCCATGTTGGGCCTCATGAGTGAATTGGGGCTGTGCCTCTCTGAGCACAGTGAGAAGGGAGTCCACGCCTGGTAAATCAGGGGGACCAACCCCTAGTTCTTTGCAAATATTTTTGAAACAGGTAGCAGTCCCCGTTCTCCAGAAAGAACATGGCACGATAATCTGTTCTGTGGTTTTTTCCCCACTTTGAGAGTTCGCAGCCATCGCTTTTTGTTCGCTGTACCTTTCACAGATGAGAAATACCATTTGCATATCAGTCTTTGTCCCGCCCACATGTGCAGCCCAGCACCGAAATGCTAAGGCTGAAACACCTGTATGGGGTTGCTGTTAGTACTCTTGTTCAGAAGGGAATTGCCAATGTGCCAAAAAATGAGGGACTAGACAAAGATGTAATCTCTAGTCATTTGTCAATTAAATTGACAGATGACTAGAGTTTACATCTTTGTCTAGTCCCCCAGTTTTTTCCCCAGCCCACATTGTCTGTATAATGTCGATCTAGGGTAAAAATGGGTTCACTAGTGAATTTAATGTCATTCAACCTTGCTCATGGAGGTACAGACTATAAATGTGGTAATTGTTGTTTTTCTTTAATGAAGAGAACCAAATAAGCCGTTCAGATTTAAGTGTTAAAAACGATGTATCAGACAGGTTTTTGAAGTCACTGGGCCTCATTACACAGATGGCGGTAAGGGTTTACCGGTACCGGTATTTTACCGGTACCGGTAAATCCTTACCGCCTTACTACGAGGTCCCTTTGCGGGTTGGGGAATTTAACGCCTGCTTTTTGCAGGCGTTAAAAACAAACCCGCAAAGGGACCAGGGAGCTAATTATGGTACCGCAATTTGCAGAACCGTAATTAGCGCCTTCCCCATTCCCATAGAGCCCTATGGGGCAAAAATGGGAATCAGGAAGGGCAATGGTGGAAGGGGGAATTACCGCCCCGCCAACCTTGGAGTAGGGCGGTAATTCCCCTTTCCACCAAGGCGGTGCCGGTATTTTACCGGCATGAACCATGGCGCTAATAGCGCCATGGTTCACCGCCATCCGTGTAATGAGGCCCACTGTGTACTAACCCCCATGCATTAAACAGTTTTAGATTATTTATTGTTGATGTTTGATGAGATTTTCTGTATGTGTATGTGCATGTCTAGTGTGTACAAATCATGTGAGATACAGAGAACAATGAATTGAAAAAAATAATAATTAAAGAAAGCATGATATAAATGATACTCTGATGTTCAATGGTGGTTATTGACTAGGCATCAAAACGAATGAGGATAATCACAATTGTTGTGACTGTGTAAGGGAGGGGTAACCGATCTCCATGCCTTTATGATGTAGACAGTGAACCCATCCACATCTATAGCAGACCCAGTAGGAGAGGATGACCATGTACATGATTGTACAATGTATATTGAGAATTAAAATGAAATCCCTCATGGTAGAGAAAATGCTATTGGGAGGGGGGAAGTTGTTTTTATTGATGGCTCTTCAGAAATTGACCAGATAAATGGGGAAAGGCATACAGGATCAGCGGTAGTAACGCTGAATAGAGAAGGTGAATTTGAGGTTGTAACAAGCATGAGGTTGCTTTTCAGTTACTCAGCACAGGCTGTACAATTAGTAATGCTCATTTTGAAGTACTGCAAAGCTTTGAGTATGAAGAAGTGATAGTGTACTCTGACGCTGCCTATGTGATGTCAACCGTGCACGCAGGTCTGTCACGTTGGAAAAGGAGGGGCATCCTGCTCATAGACGGCACTCCAGTACAACATGCGGCCCTATTGGATAGGCTTATAGAAGCATTGAGTCTTCCATTAACCATAGAAATCGTAAAATGCTCAGCACATTCTAAATGAGCAGATTCAATTTCCTGCAGAAACGAAGCTGCAGACATAGAGGCTAAACAAGTGGCCTAGTACGCATCCATATTCAGTTATGAGAAAGAGGTGTTAAACAAATGACAGGACGATGAATGTTGGTAAAGGCGGGCTTTAACATATTGTCTTTTGTCCAGTTAATTGAAATACAAGTTTGAGCTCCACAAGAAGAACAGAATGTATGGAGGAAGCGGGGGTGCTCTTTATCCACCACTGAGGCAATTTGTAGGCAGGATAGTACTGGAAAGCAGCCAGTTATGCCTCTAGCATTATTGAGAGTAGTGCTGGATCAGCTTCCTTACCCTGCACAAACGACTTGTGAGACTCTAGCTGCAACAATTGCAGAAGAATGGTTCTCACTCAATTTCCTGGAACATGTGGCACAGTTCATTGTGAATTGCATTGTGTGTCATGCGTTTACTGGAAGACACACTTTGTGAACAGTAAGAGGAGTAATCTCTAGACCCAATGGCCCATTTCAACATTTACCTATAGATTATGTAGATATGCTACAGATATGTAACGGCTATAGATATATTCTGCTTTGTAGTATGTCCTTTTTCCAGATGGATCAAGACAGGTCCATGCACACACCCTGAAGCCTTGTGCCCTGCCAGGTTTCTGGTACACAAGGAGTTCCCCATGTGGGGGCTGTGCAAGGTTTTGGAGTCTGACAATGGACCACACTTTGTAAATGAACTTTTTGAGCAGATAGTACTTTTGTTAGGTATAAAGCACACATTTTTGTCTGCTTATCATTCACAGATCAACGGTATATATATGAGAAACTAAATGGACTTCTTAAGTGAAGAATAGCCATAATGAAAATTATTTTAAAAAAGGGGTGGTTGCTTTGTTTGCATTAACAAACCAACCTGGTTCGCATCACCATTTGACTCCTCATAAGTTGGTGACTGAACGTTGTATGAGAACCCCATTGACTCCTCCAATTAGGGTAAGAACTGATGCTGACAGTGTAGAGAGGGCATTAGGTGACAAGAAGCATTATTATTAAACAACAACGATTGCAAGTGTTTCTTTCACGTCTCAACAGATCAGAAACTGGAGGGAGGGCTCAAAAAGAAGCAATAGCAACAATCAATACCAGGAAATGGAAGATCTGCTTAAACCTCCAAAACTGTACCACGGAAAGCATGTGTTGGTGCAAAGATTAATACGCACCTGGAGTACTCCTCTTTTTCAAGGTCTCTATGAAGTAGAGGAAGCAAACCCCACTGCTGTGAAATTGAAGGGGCGAAGAGAGCAGCTACATCTACATGACATCAAACCATATAAAGGCAAAATATCGTCCTATTCCACAGACACCCCAAGAGAAGCAAGACAAGTAGTTCTGCATATGCTGACCCACCAAATGGCTAGGAACGAAAACAAGGAGAATGAAGTGCGCACAGGCACTATTGATTAGGATTTAACATATCTTTGAATCAACTAAAGATCACTGATTTCCAGATTTGACAATGAAGAATGAGACCGAACCTTGAAAAAAAAAGAGTATCAACTACCATTTATGATACCTGTAGTAACACTAGTATATACATTCTTATCTGTTCTTTTTTCCTATGTATTACAGACTTATCCAGCTTTAGTTCGAAGAGGAATGAACATTATTACATTTTTGGAGGACCCAAAAAACAACTTTGTCTGGAGAGTGATAATTGCATTAATACTCCAGTTTTTGATGTAGAAGTGATTAGAAAGGAGCTAACAAATGTGAACATTAAAGTGAATATAACATGGATAGACTTCAACATTTTAGAGACTCATTGCCATTCAAAAAAGTCAATAGGTTGTCATGGGATATTTATGATGGTTTTTATGGGTCACATGATTTGCACTGTGCTTAAAAACAATTTTTACAAGACCTGTTTGTGGAAGTTAGTCAGATCATTGGTTGATCAGGTCAGTTCCTTAACAACTTTCCTTCGGAGAATTTCCCAAGTAAGCTTCTGTCTCTTCCTTATATGCACTTAGTCATGCATTGAAAAGAAGCGTACCACCGCGATTATCCAGGTCGTCTTCTCACCACTCATCAGCCAACTCCACCATTCTTCTTCATCGTAACAATACGAGTTTCTGAAAAGATGGCCCAGGTGGAGGGAGCGTAATGTTGTCACCCCTATGCAGTTAAGAAGGAGCTGTTTGATTGTTTCAGCCGTTTCTGGTTGTAGGCAGTAGCGGCATGAATTTGTTTCCGTTTGTTTCCTTCTGGCCAGAATTCCATTAGTGTGAAGGATATTTAAACATATTCTTAGGAAATTTTTGCGAAGTTTCTTATCCAGGCATTTTACCAGGTAAGTTTTTAATTTGTTAACTTTTGTCATGTTTGGTGGCAAGTCCTGTGCCAACTTTTATGAGCTTGCTTCTTCCAGGGTGTGTACACAGTCTCTCTCTAGTATGCGTTTTTCTGCTTTTTCTGAGTTGTTGATGAGTTTTTCTTCCAAGCTACCCACCCAGTGTAGAAGCGTTTGTATCATTGACGCCCACTCCTGTAGCATTTTGCATGATCCTGTTTGAATTTCCTGGTTTATTGCCTTCAGGATAAGCGGAGGAGAAGGTAGCAAAGTTTTTCTATAGAGCATTGCTTTGTTCTGTGCCACAATTGAACCCAGTGATTGCAGAGAAAGCTCTTGCCTTATCAATGAAATTGGCAGGGATTGTGGGAGGTTGAGAACCTTCCTCCAATATAGTCCTTCTAACCTTGGCCAGAAGCTAGCCGGTAGATAGGGCAGTGCTTCCGTCCCCGTAGGTTTTACTTGGTATAACTTTAGTTTTGTAGAAGATTAAGATTGGAGACATTCTGAAGTGCCCAAATTTGGTGGCTGGCGCACGGGTCTGGGCAATCAGATGGTGTGCATTTGTCATTAGACTCTCTTGCATCGGCACTTCTTTGATGTGTTTATTCAGTATAATTCCCAAGTATCTGAAGTTATTCACAAGTTCCGGAGGCTGGTCTTCTGCTGACCAAGTGAAGTTCTCGACTTTCCTCGTGTTCTTTCCAAAGGCCATGATTTTTGTTTTGTCTTGATTCATCTGAAGGTGATTGTCTTTCAGGTATTTGGCTAAGTTGTTGACTTGCCTCTGAAGTCCTATTAGCGTTTGGTCCATGAGAATTATATCATCTGCGTAAAGCAGTCTTGAGTTTTTGATCTTGCCCAGGGTCGGGGGAAAGGATCGTACTCTGTTCTCATATTCCATGTAGTTGGCCGTGTAGGCATTGTATAATGCCGGGGCCAAAGGTCAGCCCTGTTTCACCCCTCGACCAGTCTTTATCCACGAAGATAACAAACCTTTGTGGTTTAGGCGAACACACATCGAGGTGCCTGAGTACATGCCTTTACAGGGTTCAAGATCTCTGGAGGGCAGGCACAGTGTTCCAATTTCTCCCGTAAGGTTTTCTCCTTATTGTTATGGCAATTCAAAACATGGCAAAAGGTAGTACTGATATAGAAGGTGTTCATGAACACACCCTGACAATTTGGCTCATTTTAAAAATCATGGGGGTCATTACGACCCTGGCGCTAAGGGGTTAACGGCGCCGTAAAAGGCTGCGGCGCCCTTAACCCCTTAGCGCCTAATTACGAGGTCCCTTTGCAGGACCCGACCTTAAAGGCTGGTCTGGACCAGCCGTTAAAGTAGGGACCCGCAAAGGGACTCTCGAGGTAATTACGGTACCGCAATTTGCGGTACCGTAATTACCGCCTTCCCCAGTCCCATTGAGCCCTATGGGGCAAAAATGGGAATGGGGAAGGACCAATGTTCAATGGGGAATTACTGCCCCGCCAACCTTGGAATGGGGTGGTAATTCCCCATTGAACATTGGCGGACTCGTTACAATACCGGCAGCACCCATGGTGCTAATTGCGCCATGGGTTACCGCCAGTATTGTAATGAGGGCCATTGTATCGAACCAGCATATGCAAAAGGTGGGAAGGAGAACATCAGACAAATGCTGTTATGTTTTTTCCACTCTACCTTACGCTATGGGAACATCTAAAATATTCATACTTACTGAAGTTTCATTGAAAAATGCACTTGGCTGATGCGCCCTGCACTTTGCCTGACCAGAGGATAATTTCAAGGCAGGAGAGCATCCATAGTGTGGGTGAATTAAGCAACATCGTTAAGCTAAAACAATTATAAACAAGATATAAATTCAAAAGAAAAGAAAGCTACGAAACACAGAATAATGAAATATGAACAGTCTGGAATAAATGCAGCAGGAATTAAGACAGAAGAAAACAAGATGCTGAAATGTAAAGACAGGACTGGGGAGGAAAGATGAGAATGCTGGGAAAGAGGTCAGCTACCAATAAAAGACATTGTGCTTACTTCCGAAGGATGGGTTGAAAGATTGATTGGGTGCAAAACATTGGCATTAACCAAACAATGGGAAGCAGTTGTGATGAATGCAGAAAAAGAATGTAAAGACCAGTCGCCTAATACTGCAATATTGCTGACATGGGTTGATGATGAATAGGGACCCCTGCAAATACTGCCTCTGAAAGATGCGTCCTTATGTTTCAGAAACAATGGCGCAATGAAAGTAGGAAAGAATCTCAAGTGTGGTCAAATTGATGATGTTCCAGGCATGAAGGAAGGTTCAGCAGTACTAATGGATCACTATTGGGCCTCCGGATCTAGAGCATATATGAAGTTACCACCAGTGGGGAGGAGGCTGCTCATTGGTATTAATAAGTATACCAGCCTGGGTAGTACCACAAAGTGACTTGCAGACAATACATTTCCCAGAAATGGATGCACACTTGAGAAGAAAAAGATTGTTCAATCTCCATCATGAAAAGAGAGAGAAATATTTTTCTGCAAAATCAGACGATGCATATTATGACATTCCAGAGGAACATAAACTGTTTAGCCAAACAGCAGTGATACGTACATCTATGTGCATGGTAGGTATCCAGGCTGCAACAAATTCCCAGTGGTTGCAGATCACAAGATGGGAGCTGCTGCAAACAATACAATTGAAAATACAATTGAATAAAAAAGGATTCGAGAAGAAATGAGGGCTATCAGGCTTATGGCCATCCAGAACAGGTATGTCCTGGCCTTGATTACAGCAATGGAAGGAGGCGTTTGTGCAAAGATCGGGCCTTCTTGCTCTACGTTTTTTACCTGCCCATGATGATGAGAATGCAACTCTGACAGAAGCAATAACTATGTTGTCATCATTGCACACAAAGATGGTGCAGGAAGTAGACGAAATTGAAGATGATGACTGCTTTACATCTCTGTTCTAATGAATTCCAACTTGGCTAGCAAATGCTTTCAAAATACTGGGAGCAGTACTAGTGTTCGTGTTGCTAGGATTCTGTCTCATAAGGATCATTGTGAGACAATGTAAGAAGACAGCCAAGAAAGCTATTGGGATGAAGATAATGATTGACATTGATGCTGGAACGGGTAGGCATATGCAAAATGAAGCCAGTACCTGTGATAATATAAAGAAAAGCATTCTTGCACCTCCAGGAACCAAGTTCTATTATCCTAAGAATCGGAAAAGATATGTGGGACGTTGGATATTCTGCTCAACATCTGGAGAGTGCTTCCACATGGGTTGGAGTGTGGATGAACACATAAGGAATGCAGGACACCTGAGTGACAAAGATTTGCATCCCAAAAAAGAAGCAGGATGAAGAAGAAATGCTGATAAATGATGAGGAGGAGATAAGAACCATGGAAGAAGAGAATTTGGTCAAAATTACGACCCGATCGGAGAATGTAGAGGAGCAGGTAGGTATAATCCTGCCAGTCTATGCCCCCACACCACTGTCATATTGGAACAGTCAGAGAAGAGCTATAGATGGGACCCCATCTATAATTCCTATACTGCATCAAGTGTATGAGAGGCGTTATGCACTCAGACAGCCAAACAGAATGTACCCTCGCACTGAAAGTGTGGAAGGATGTTGCATGGAAGCATGCCGTATGCTAGGGTGTCAGAATGTATCGATGGAAATTGTGGACAGACGTTAAAATGAAATCTGATGAGGACAAAGTGATGCCATGAAAAAGATATATGAACCTATGTTGAAATAATATGAAAATACTAAGTAATGAAGTAACTGAAGAATTAAGAGTAACAGGAACCTAACGTTAAAGGAATCATGGATCTAAAAAGAAATGAAGCTACCTATTGACCAATAACTGTAAATATGCAGTGACACAAGGTAGAAAGACAAGGTATAGAAGCTTGCTGTAGAGGAATCTATAACATGGCAAGGACGGCCATATTAGGAAAATGGACAACGGTTCCCATTGAATGTAACCAAGCTACCTCAGAAACAAGCCAAAGCTGTAAGGGTCAGAAGGCAGGAAAAAGACAGCCCCATAAGCAGACCCGACGATGATTCAAGATTGGCCCAGAGTGAAGATTTATTTAAAAGGTTAAGTACAGAGCACAAAGGGAGTACATGGAAGAGCTTTGAACGTGCAACATTCTTCATAGATGAAGGAAGATGAAAACATCTGTGAGAGCCACACTGCTGGTCAATTAAAAGTGTATAAAGTTCATATGAGATAGAGTGAGCAAGTCTCTAGAGGCCAAGAGGAGCAATAGCTCCTTGCATAATTAAATCAAATAGCAGTAAATGAAAGGATGAAATGGACAAATTTGTGGTCCCCTCACACGTGACCCAGAAGTTGAAAACAAGGACTATTCATTAGAGTTTCAAGTTAAGATAGTGGTGTGCTCATATTCCCTTGAATGTTCCAGAACAGTGAGCAGCAACAAGGTCAACTAAAAACAGAGGACTTTGGCTGATGGCCTGCTGATGAAAGATGATGGTCTTATTGGAATAATGGGGAGCAGTCTGATGGGATTCAAACACCTACGTTTTGTTTCACACACGTGCTGTTAAGGAGCCAAAAGTCCAATGTTGGGACAGTATGCCAACCAATCAGTGGGGTTGTGGAACAACCTAACATACAATGTTGCAAGAGCCAATCTAATGATGTTTTGTCCACCATAATCAGTACTCAATGCATTTAGAGGTAGTTCAAGGCATGCCCTACAGACAAGGGGTAGCTAATGAAGCACTCATAATTATATATTTTATAAGTAGATATGTTCCCTAACCAATCCCTCCCTTCAATAGGTTTTGTATTTTGCCATGTAGAATGACATCATAGATGATGCATATTGGGGTATTAAACCTGCATGTAATCAAACATGGTTGTGAATGTCCAAGCATCAGGCCGATGTCTGCCATATGACGCTGCTTTATTAAACTGATAAAAAAGTAGTACCTTGCCATATTCCTTGAGTCTGTCTGGTTATTTGGTTTAAGAACTATTATTGTAATTCCATCTAGCACAAAAGACGCTTCAAGGTGCTAGAGCCCAGCCCACCATGTTAAGTTGTGTAATATCTGCGTATTGGTGGAAGTGAATGTTGTGACTTGTGAGGAGGGTTCCAAGAGATGCTATGCAGATGTTGAAGAACATGGCTGATAGGATGGATCCCTGTGGGACTTCACATATGCCTGTTAGAGTTGGTAATGTGTAGGTATCTGATCAAATTAATGTTGACTTTATAGGTTGGAAGTAAGTCAACGGAAGGTGGTCTCACCACTGCCCATGTGATTGTTCCATACGTTGGTGAGGGCTTCAGGTTTGGCGGTGTTGAAAGGTGAAGAGACAGTGAATTACGCGGAGACAAAGGTGATGTTCATTGTCCCCACCATAGATGTGGTGGTCTTCTTGTTTTATATTTGCTTGCGCAATGTAATTATCTGGAAACTGACATGATGCTTGATTCTCGTCTTTGCAGACTTCTTCCTGTATTCTAGTAGCAGTAGTAGGAGAAGCAAGGACAGCAGGCATAGTTCTAACCTGTGTTGTCATTAGACCAATAAGCGTTTGCAGTATATAAATAGAACAGCCGTCCAATGTTAAACACCACTCTAGAGCAATACCTATATCTTGCCTCTAGCTGATGGTCAAGGAAGTGGGAAGGGAACCAGACTACATGATTGTGTGAGGATGCTACTGAAAGGTAGGGGGCAACACAAAAGTGAATCCTTAGAGTGCAAGTACTTTTGGCAGTCCACATACAAGACCAATTTCAGAATAGGTTCTAGATGATATGTTATCTTGTATTTGTATAGCACCTTCTGCTGTAAATAATGGCATTTAAGCAATGAAGGGAGCAAGGCCCTTCAGCAGATTTTAGTCTTAATAGATGAGAGGGAGAAGCAACATAATTCATGCGGTAGAAACTGTAGTTTACGCACCAAACGTAATAAAGAGATCTCTATTTTGGTGATGGTGGAAGCCAAAGAGAGGGTGAAGAAGAGGCACAGATTTAATTGAGAATGATAGAGACTGTATGACAGCAGGACCAGACTTCTTTGTGGTGCTCGGCTGTATGATATGTGGCACAGCCTAATAAGAGGAGTGTAGCAAGAAAGAAAGTGTATGCATCCCCAGGGCAACTGTCCACAGCCGAGAAACTTGCCACCACCCTCTCCAGTGTTCATACACATGGGTAATTTGACCTAAGATGGCCACTAGGTAAGTAATGCTGTTCAAGGGCTTCAAAGATAAGGTAAGAATTCCACTTCAAATACTAGCTAAATATTAGCCAAACGCATTTTATGTTCTGATCACCTTATGAGTGGTGGTGTTTGTGGTATTTTGATACATTTTAAAATGCCTTTTGGTACAAGCCTGTATGATCTACTGATTGTTCAAAGCTGAGCCAGCATAGAGTCTCTGATTTCCATGGAATGTGTGTGAGTATGCAGGAGCATGCATACAGCGGTGCAGGTGAGAACATCTCAGCAGTTAAACTGTCCGTGTTCTTCTATGGGAATGCATGCATTCATGATTCCTAATCTGAACCCTGGGATCGGGCACTATTTCATGGATTATGCCATCCATAGTGCAGCCTGCCGGAGTGCCATGCTTCAGCGGCCCTGAGAACAGGGGTGCCTCTTGTTGTCATGGAGGGGATTGCTTTTTGAATTTGCCCCCTGATGTTTTGTGCGTGCCTGGCTCTGAATATGCGGCCCCTTCCAATGATCAGTTTGGTTTTGTTGGCATTGAGGTTTAGAGGCCTGCAGCCTTGTTCTTGTGTCCTCCTCGGGGCAGGTGTGCAGGAGGTTTGGCTGGCAGTTCATCATTTTTCTGGGCAGAGGGTTGGATTATCCTTCGTAGTTGGGTGGCGGTAGGGCTTCTTCTGACTTTCACTCGCGATGTGGTGATAGAGGGTTTGGGCGATACGGTAACGCAAAGGAGCATTCCTCCTTCTGCTCTGTTCCTGTGTGCTGCGTGGGGAAGCAGATATGCAGCAGGCTTGCTGTTCTTTTTGGTTAGTCAGACCTTTGGGCTGGGAGGGTGATTGCAGAGGGCATAAGAGGGGTTTATCTCTGGTTTTTCTTGCGGATCCAATGACCTCTGTGGACGCCCAGAGCATTTAGAGAGATGCATTGATGGGTGTGGGGGTGGAATGGGGAACGGAGAGGTGCTGGTCAAACATATGTGATATTTTATTGTTTCAACCGGAGAGGGCATACATTGTGCAAAGAGCTTGCCCTTCTATTGAGAATGATATAAATTGTGTTCCTCTTCATGATTGTATTTCACTTCCAACGAAGAGGAAGTGATAAAGAGTAATGGGTTATGTAATAGTCCCATTCCCGCTACTACACAGATAACAATACATATTTAGATAGTTACAGCCTTTTAAGTGGGAGTTTCACTTCTGCGTGTAAGCTGTTTTGGATAATTGAGATTGGCACATCAACATTCACCTGCCTTTGCTATCTTAGTCACAGAGTGGCCAAGGACTCATGTCAGTTTCATCATTGACTCTAAACTGTACAGTGGTAAGTTTTCCGATAGCCTTGGAACTCAGCATGTATTTCTGCATAAATTGGTGTCAAGAATTGCATGATCCATTTTGGCAAACCACCTGTTCCCATTATTAATAAATATGTTGAAATCAGCGTGCATCAATTAGTTGCTTTAATTTGACGTAATTTGATTGTTTTCTGAATGCAGTGTTTGAAACCACCACCTGTACCCATTTAAGAAAATCTTAGCACGCAAAACATGTTCTTTTTCAATACATAGAGTTGCCCATTATTCTACCTATATGATGATAGACTGTCACGTTTGGTCCCCACCAGTTCCCTGACATCTTAGATTCTTTTATTAAGGTTGTTGCTGGACATGTCCATGGGGCTTCATTCTGTGTGCTACCCTTAAGAGGGCAACCATGAGGGATCTGTGGATCAAGAGCAAAAAAGTAGTGGTCCACATTATTCTTTGTTGGCCCTAGGGTGAAGACAACGGAAACATCCTCATATGAAATGCTTCCTTAGAATTCCTCCGTCCCACTCCTGAAAAACCCTCTGTGGACCCATTCATCATGTCTGGCTTCGATCTCATCCAAAACATGCCATTCCTTTGAAAAGTCCATATGAAAGAGTCCATCGGCTACACAATTGCCACATGAGCAATGACCTTTCTGAGCCAGGGACAGGGAGTCAGGTCGCATTATCATGCCAAGGCATCCTGCTGCATTGTTCTAACATCTGTAGCTCTGCTCGTCTTGGCGGTCTACCCACCATCTTTCGGCTGGATTTGGGCCTGTGGTAGAAGTGTACAGAAAAACATAGCAGGAATATGGTCTTGGCAAGGGACAGGGTGGGCAGAAGTATAGTGCAACATGTACCGAGGTGTTGCTGCTGGGGCATTGCAATACTCAAGTGACTAGTAACTAAGGCTCCTATTACAACTTTACACTTGCACAGGGACATGAATGGACAAACCCTCTGTAAAGAATGGTGAATATAGTCGTAAAAAGTAGAGAAAGGGTACAAATAAAAAAAAGCAGAGGGGCAACGCTCCTGACAGTTCCCGCTCACTTCGATCACTGATTTGTGCCCATAAAACATCCATTGCTAGCCAATAAAATCTTTGGCACAATCATCTGCTGCTGACAGCAAACACCCCCCCCCCCTCACACACAGCACAAAAATAAAGAACTTGCTGCTTTTTGGATGACGCCCCCCCCCACCACACCCACACCCGAGCACGAATACCCAATAGTTCAGCAAATTTCGAGTGTACTGCCATCGAGCACAAATCAACAAAAAAAACTGAAAATAGCATACACTCTATACAATCATAGTAAAGGAACAATAAATGACCTTTCGGTGACGCAGTTTAATCTATAAAAATAAACACTATTGGGTAGAGTATCAAAAATGAGCGCAAATGAATAAAGTCACAAAGACTGTGCTTTTTTTCATTAACGCACTATGCAGAGTTGTGTCGGTCACCTAATTCTCAAAGGTGACCTGCGCATTTCAGGGGGGGGGATACTGAACACTAGGGAAAACATTGCCATGTCCAGCCCCGTTAAATACATTGTTGTTGGGAGTGCGCTGCCGACACTAATGTACTACAGGCTCCCATCACCCACAGTCACGGCCTGTCAATATGAAATGCGGTAAAGAACAAAAGGAGCATTTCTATTCCTGTTTGAAGGATAGAAATGCAAATGGGAGAGCAGCGTCTCACACCACTGCTCTCAAATTTCAAGGACAATGCATGCATGAGAGGTTAAAAAATGACACTTTTTAATTGTGTCCTTTGTGGATTTGGGTGCATTGAACTAGTGCAACTCATCACTTGCACCAAAATAAGTTTGGAAATCTGGGCCTATATGAGTATGTTTTTGTGCGCTACCCCGAGTTTTTTCGAGATGAGTCTTTTTTAGTATAAGTCTCATTAATGCCCTATGCCAAATGGGCCTTTAAATTGCATGTGTCGGTACAAAACATGCTGGTTCAAGCTTTAGGCATATATTCTTCTGTGATCCATGCTATTTTCATCAGGTTTCCCCTGTAAGAACATGGGACTTTTTATGCGGGTTTCCCCGCTGTGTGGACAACCTCTGAGCCGCACTGATAAATGTTGGAGACAGGTGGGCTCAGCGTTGCCACACTCATGTCTTCCAATGTGGTACCAGTAGCCTGGAGGAATTGAATCTCGTGCCCGTTGTCGTGTAAAAGCACGAGGCTGCTGTCTTCAGAATTGGATCAATTGTTTAGCCAGTGGATGTTGCCAATTGATTGTGAAACGTCGACAGCGATCTGGACTCTGGTGGAGAATGGATGGTCATTTTGTCTGACCCTTTGGTCTTTGTTGTGGCTGGCTATCGGATCACCGGAGCGGGCCACGCAGATGTCGGGATCACCCGACCAGTACCATTCGGGGCTGCGTTCACTCAGCTGCTGAATCACAGGGATCACCGGAGTCAAGCACGTGGGCTGGGGGCACCCAGCTCACCGCAGCCCCGGCTCTGGGGGCACCCAGGACGGGGCTGCACATTTAGCCATGATCACATGGCCCATGCAGTCAACGGGGACGGTGTTGCCCAGCAGGGGCACCGTCCCCATGCAGTGCCTCGTCCTTGGACCTCCTGCACACAGTGTGGCACCAGCAGGGTGCGTGGAAGTGCGACACCAGAGTCAGCTTCTGATCGACTGATGAGCCTCTTCCTCCCACTCACCAAAATCAGCTCCACTGAGGAGCACAAAGCCACACACACGCACACATTCACAAAACATTCACACAGCAAGTACACGAGCACCCATCATCATAGACTCACTCATAACAACACAAGCATACATGCATTGATACACATATTTAAATAATAAATAAATTAACATACACTTAACTTCTGCCCTGGTCCTGAAGTTTCCTCCCCAGTGCTCCAGCTAGCATGAACAGGAATCATGCAGCAAGAGCTTCCTGGTTCCTGCACATGCACACAGGCGCCTGAGTGTGGGTGATGAAATGCCCTGATTCAGCCTGCTCTGTTTGTCTGTGCGAGGAGGTGCAGGAGCGCCCCCTCGCATATAGAGACATGTAGTTCCCCAGCCAGCATTTCCAATGAGTTATGCAAGGCTAGGAAAGCAACACACCCCCAGCCTTGCATGGCTCACTGGCATGCAACGCTGGGGAACTGAACAAAGGGAAACAAAACTGTGTTTCACTTTGACAGTTTTCAGCCAGTCCAGGAGTGCTGCTTCAGCTGGAAAAAAAGCAGATGACGGAGCACTCAGTGTTTGACTGGGCTGGCTCCTTAGCTCCTCCAGAATGGGCGAGGGGCCAGTGGGTCAATGCCCCCTCATCCATTATGGACGAGCCGCCCCTGGTTGGATGTTTGGATTGGAACATACTGCCCCAGCAATGATTTGAATTCCACAGAATGTTTAGACTTTGTGACAGTTCAGCATATGCACCTATTCTTTGATCTTTACTCTTTGGATGAAGTTCAGCCAATGAGTAAGCATGTACTGCCCTGGCTTCATTGCCCAGGAACATGCAAAAGCATGTTCTTGTGGGTGGATTTCAGGTCAAGAATTGCTGTTTGAGTACAATTCTGAACCATTAGGTAGTTCTGTTTCATGAAGGACCTTGCCTTGACAACTTAGACATTCAAGTGTTTCTTCTCTATCTGGACTGTATGAATGCAATTTTACGTTGCTTCCCCTGCATGCCGCAGGCCAACACTCATGCCATATAGTTGCTTGCTCAAGCCAGGTTTCATTGAGGCTTGTGTGGTTTGTTCCAGTATACAGCAGTCTATTCAGCTTCCAATTCATTGTATTACTTCCTACAATGAAATGTCCTGCATATTCAAATGTCGCTTGTTGCTGCATCAGTGACAGACAAAACAGGATTTTGTTGAGATTTTCACACTTAACCATCCCGTGACAGTTATATTTTAGTTAAAAAAAACAGGGGAAAAGAACATTTGGTGTCTTTGTCAAGTTTCCATTGGCGATTTAGAGTAGTGTGTTACCCAGACATTTTTCCCAGCTCAGGACAGAGTACCAGCTCTGACGGCTTACCTGGTATCATGATGAGGGTTTGACTGACTCGTGTCCCCTCAAGGCTGTAGCCGGGAACAATAGGAGTATGGATATTATGAAAGAGCTCTGGGTGAATGGTTTATTAATTAATAGTATGGCCCTTGTATTAATGTGGTGTAGCTTGAGTGTGTAAGGATGGAATCAAGCCTGTGACAGCAGGAGTAGGCATGGGAGCTATGAAAATCCAGGGAATTAAATGTTTAGCATGGATGACTGTGTGCTGCATGAGATGGTGAGGGGAATTGAAGGATGGAGTGTGGAAGGTTTGACATTGCAGAGGAATAAAGGGCAGGTAAGAATATAAGCAAAGTGTAGACATGGTGGAGCAGCTACTGCTGCAGGGCTTAGTGTACCCATATATAAAGGGAGTACAGGAACAGCTTTTGGATGTAATTCAATAGGTTATTAATGCTTGAATAATGTTTGTAAAGGCTCGTGCCCAGGGTCAAAAAGTCATCTGTGTCCAGCCATTATATAAAGTAAAAATAGACATCACATTGTAGAAGTCGTACGTTGACCCCTGCAATGGGGAAGGGTGACTTGGAGAAAACGTGCTTTTTGGACAGATTCTCTGCAAACATATTTAACCTATAGCTATGAATACATTCTTGCTTTTAATGTATTATCTTTGCCATTAATTTGGTGACAGCTGGCCTGGCAGTGTTCTTAGATGTATGTATCATTTGGTTGGCCACATAAATTATTTGCAGGCTTTGGATCTCATATTATCTTACAACAAACCTGTCATTAGGCATTCTGTTTTCACTCTTACATTGAAGGCAGTTGTCCCCTTTGTGATGTATAGGTAATAGCATGCACTGTTATGTCCCCTATGTAGTTTTAGGCTTATAGGTGATACTAAAGTACCACCTTGTGAAGCCAAAACGATTGGTTTGAGGTTTGCAGAGATGGCAATGGCATTGTTGGATAAATACACTGGTTCTGCTATATACCCTCCTTCTCCAGAGTCCTGGCCCCCTGATTTGGTAGAAGTACTTGCATGCAATTTCCTGTCATGCTTGTGCTTTTCATAGTAATCTTTCAACAAACTGAGCCAGCTGTTTTGTTTTCTCTTATCATGTTCTCACTGGGAATGAAATACTTTTAAAGATGATGCTTAGGATGGCTTCCTCTGCAATTAGTCCATGCCCTGTTGAAAGCTGTCCAGAAAATAATTATCTTCTGCTGCCTGTAAAAGTGTGATTTAAAGTCAGTGGTTAGTGACATGGATGTGGCCTAATCGGTGATCGTATTCACTTCTGTAAAGAAGACTGAATTTCAACCAGTTGGTGGAGTAAAACATGAAACCTAAGTCAATAATCCAGTTTATTATTTCTAACACCATTGGAAGGTTTGGTATATTTTGAGCAACACATATATGATCTATTCATAAACTGAAAGCAAACACTTGGTTTTACTGCTGGCGTAGACAAGGGCAGACTAGGCGGGTGAGTTCATCCTTATTTTCCAAATATGTTTTGATAGCTATGAGTACATAATATGGAGAAAGATGGGAGGAACGAAACTGAGCTCATTAAATGGGTAACTGTCAGGTTATTTAGGATGTGGAATCATGTGGGAACTTTGACATGCTTCCTCCACTGCTTTCTTGTGTACTTTCATTTTCTATAGACCATATGAGAAACCAGCCAAGCCTGGACTTAACGTGTAACATTGTCTTTTGTAACGCATGACTTCCTCTCAAAACAAGTTAAGAAGGGCTTGGCTCTTTAACACTCTGATAGAAGGTGTCTTGTTGTGTGATAAGCCTTGCTGTGTGAGGAGCGGCTAGGGAGGGTGGTGCTAAGGGGGATGTGACGTTGGGACTGGAGGTCTCCAGTGAATAAATTTGCAGGAGTTAAAACCAAACGTCTTTCTGTGTGGGCTCCGTTATTTGCATGTGCCCTGTCCACATTCATGTTCTCTCCATTACCGAAGCCTTTCAGAGCACCTTGCCCCTCACATTGGCGATGAGGAATACGAGTCCACAGCGCCACAGGTGGAGGCGGAGATCAGAAGGCTGCTGGATCTGAAACATCGCAGAGCCAGTGGCTGGGCCCACCCTCTGGGTCTCACCAATCGTGCCAGTTCCGAAGAAATCAGCAGAGGGGTCCATCAGCCTATGTGCAGACATGCGCAGGGCAAACAAAGCGATCCAGCGAGAGCGCCACCAGGCTCCTAGAATCACAGGCATGATTCATCTACTTAACTTGTCCACAGTTTTCTCCAGGTTAGATCTTAACAATAGCTACCACCAGCTAGAACTCGCCCCAGAGTCACGCTACATCACCACGTTTGTGACACACATGGGGCTATATGAGCTCTGGAATATCATTAAACACATTCCCAAATGTTTGAACTATAGCAATGACATTCTGGTTTTCCGCAAATCACTACAAGAACACAGCAATACCCTGCGCTGACTCTGTTGGGCTCTGGAGGCTGCTAGGGTAACACTGAACAAAGATAAATGTGAGTTCTGAAAGAATACACTCAAATTCTTTGGACACATATTTTTGGAGTAGGGACTGTGCCCGGATCCAGATTAAGTCGCCCCCATAACAGGTCTCTGCGACCGACTGACATATTCGATCTGAAGTCTTTCCCAGGCATTGCCAGCTATTGTTCATGACATCTGGAGGACTATGCAACAGTGAGCGCTTCGCTCTGAGAGCTCACCAAGAAGAAGCAGGAGTTCGTCTGGCCTCTGTAATGTGAAGCGAGTTTCAAGCCAATAAGGGAAAACATTACATCTGACATTGACATGGCCTCTTTCAGCTCATCCAAGGAGACACAAGAGACAGTGGATGTCAGCCCGGTGGGCTTGGGCGCTGTGTTAGCGCAATATGATGAAAGGACACCGAAAATCAAGAAAGTCGTATCATATGCCAGCCGCAGTCTTTCACCCACGGAACAGAAGTATTCACAAGCAGAAAAGGAGATTTTAGCTGTAGTCAGACCTGTGAGTATTTTCATTTCTTTTTGTTTGGGAAAGCATTAATGATCGCCACTGATCACCAGGCACTCCTCACCATTTATGGCAACCCCAAAGCTAGAATGCCCCCTCGCATAGCGAGGTGAGGGCTCTGCCTTCAGGATTACAAATTCACCATCTGCCACCGGCCGGGAAAAGACAAGAACCCTGCCGACAATTTGTCCTGCCACCCCATGGGGCTAGCCCGGCCAGAGCATTCCATTGCAGATGTATATCTATACTACGACATCCACCAGATGAAACCATTCCCCATGGTCTGGCAGTCTCTTCAGCAGGAATCGGCGGCCGACAAGGCACTTGCCGTAGTTGCTCACTGTGCCACTCAATGCAAGATGAAACATGCCCGAGACACGGCAAATCACCTTGACTTTGCCTCGCAGGCTGATGTCAGGTCACTGACCCTGGTGTAGAAAGAGCACACCATCATGGAATACGAGTTTGTGATGAAAGGCTGCATGATTCTGTTGACAAAATCTGTGCACCAGCAGGTGCTGGATCTAGCTCATGAAGGTCACTGACGGGTGGTCTCTACAAATAAAACTGCTTCAGCAGAAGATATGGTTCCCAGGTTTGGATGTCATGGTAGAAGACATGCTAAAACAGTGCCCCATATGCTGTGTGGTGGTCACTAGCCCCAATCCCCATCTGCTACAGATGTCCCGTTGCCGGCGGGTGTTTGGGAGGATCCAGCGATCGATTTCTTTGGCCCGATCAGGGATGGATCTTATGTGCTCATCATAGTGGACGAAAACTCAAGGTTCCCTGAAGCCCAGATCATCTCCTTCACGGCCGCCACTGCAGTCAGATCAGCACTGGACCGCATGTTCACGGCATACATTCCTGCGACTGTCATGTCTGACAACGGTCCACCATTTACCAGCTTGGACTTTGCGAACTTTGCACAGTATATGGTTTTAAACACCAAAAGATAACTCCTCTTTGGCCTCAGGCCAATGATATGATATGATATGATATGGCATTTATAACGCGCCTATACACAAGTGTTTCAAGGCACCAATGGCATGGTCGAGAGCTTCAAGGGGAACTTCAAGAGGGTGCTGCAAGTTGGACATGTATCAAGGAAACCTTTTTTTGAGCAAATCAGTTGCTGAGAGACTACCGAGACACACCTCACAGCACCATGTGAATGCCCGGTGCTCTCATGTTTGGCAGGCGACTTAGGACTCGCACCCCACAAGGGCCTCAGCTGGAAAGAGCAACAGCCTCGGACCAAAGATTGTGAGACAGAGATGCAATGGAGAAGAAGAAAATAAAGGAGGTGGCTGATGCCAGGAGGGGTTCAAGAGAAAGAACTCTGTCCATAGGAGAGAAGGTGGTGGTGCGACAATCTCCAGGCTGGAAAGAGTACCCTAGTTTTCCCCGGGGGATCCTCACTGTCATGCAGATGGCGGGCACCATGATCACGGCGGCAGACAAGGAAGGAAGAACAGTCACGTGCAACATTTCCGATTTCAGGGATTGCAAAGGGAAGAATGATGAAGGTGATGTCTCCCCACCCGAGTGGTCGGCTGAAGACCTGTATCTAGGGGATGGGGAGGCGTCTGATGGAGAGTGGTCAAATCCAGAGCCTAGCCTGCCTGGACAAGATCCTGTCCTGCCCAGGGAAGGGCAGTCTGTTTGGGCCAAGTTCAAACCTGTACGACTCATTGAAAATATGGGTTAATGTATATTGTGTTTGCAGTTTAAGAAGGGGGAGGTGTTGCGTTGTGCATTCAGGCTCATTGTGTGAGGCGGGGCTAGAGAGGGGGGTGTTACAGAGGACATGACGTTGGGATCGGAGGTCCCCAGTGAATAAAGTTACAGGAGTTGAAACCAGATGTCTTTCTGTGTGGGGCTCTGGTATTTGCATGTGCCCTGCCCGCATTCATGTTCGCTCTGTTATCGGAGCCTTGCAGAGCATCTTGCCCCTCACAGAAGAGGCCGTGATTACTGCTGTGCTCTTCACCAGCTTACACTTGCCACAACCAACTAAACTTACTATGACCCAACTAAAGAGATGGAAGAAGGACAACCGAGGGAAGGAGATCATGGTGTGTGTGAGGAGAGTTTCTTTAGAGTGATCTCTAATTACCATGGCTACTAAACAATACAAAGTAAATACTAGCCTTATGTTTTTGAGAGTTGATACTGTTTAAATTATAGCTGATATAAACTGATAGCAATGAAATAAGATATATGGTTGGCAAAGGAAGCCACCCATCTTGTGAAATTAGAAATACTTATCAATTGCAGAAACAATCATGTTACTCGAATTTGAGCTAAAAACTCTAGTAACTTAAATTAAGTCATGTGACTTGTGAGGCTGGTGCCCATTCTAGGATTGCTCACACCCTGAATGTGGTAACCTGTAATAAATGTTATTTGACACTTGTACAATTATTGTTACTGGAGTTCCTGTAATGGAGGAATTTCCCTCTGGGCCGTATGCATCTTTTAAGGGGTCTTCCTTCTCCTGAAGGGGTCCCGGGATTTGAAGCTGTACTTGGTATTTAATGGGAGAACCAATGAGTCTACGCCTTACAAATTGTGATTTTCCAGGCATATCTAGGCTTTACCATAAGATATCAGGCTGCTGACTTTGCAATTAGCCTATCTGCTTTCTTGTCTGTCAATATTGCTTACCCAACAGGACTTACAGCTAAAACCAAACACAAGGAAAGAACTTAAACACCATGTTCGAGGTGGCTCAGCTAAGCCCTCTTTGCCCCACAGAACTCTAGAAGGCGTTTTGAATTTGGCAAGAAGACAACTCCTAATGGGGTCCTCAGGCTAGGGAAGTGTGCACAAATTCATACCACGAGGAAAGATGAGTAGGGGAAACAGGTGGGCACTGTGCAAGTGAATAAACACAGAGATCATTTTAGTTCTGCTGGCTTAACTAAGATTGCCTCAGTTTATGGGGTCCTTGTGCCTTTTGCATAAGTCTGGGTGAAGCACCTATCAGAAGGCTACTCTTTTACACTAACGCATCAGTTAGGCCTACAGTGGTTACCAAGGTTCAGGGGTGGATTGGGAACCAAAAAAGGCCCTGGAAATATTTTTCAAAGTGGCCCCGTATTACACATTTTTAGCAAGCCCATGGTGCAGAGACCTACTGCGAAATCTCCAGAGTTCCCTATAGGCCTGTCCACCCCTGGCAACATTAGTACATTTGATGCCTCTGCGGAAACGCTGCTAAGAAGGATGGTAATGTTTTACCTACCAGAAATGCAAGGGGGACCTGGGACATAATAAGGATACCAACAAAGAAATTGATATTTCTGTAATGGGCTCCCATCTTGTGCCTGCAGAGGGTCAGTCTAGCTCAGCGCCAGTGTTAGACGTAGTGACTCCATGTACGCTTGAGGCTCCACTACTGGATATGGTTGTACGGTTTTATGCAAAGGTGTATTTGGCAGCAGATCCGATCTACAAAAAGGGACCTGCTGAAATGCATTCCCTCGCTTGACCATCAGCTACAGTCGAATATGGAACAGTGCAACCCAACATAAGACACCCCCAATTACACTCCCAAACATAGGGAGTAGATGTTCAGAATGCTTTGCCTGATCTACAGTCTTCAATTATACATGCTCTCCTCCTTCAGAATACATTTTTCTCACTGCAGCATAGAATTCAATCTAATAGAGGTGATGATTGTGCCCCTTCCACCAACATCTGAGCAACAGGGGTAATCAGGGAATACTCCTTTAACTGGTTCTTACTTTAATGACCAGGGTCGAACTCAAGGTGAAGTTAGTAGAGGCCCCCAAAGAAACACTGGGCCAGAAGGGTGGTTACCACACCCATATTTTGGAGTTAGTGGCATCAACACAATAAGCTTCAGAAGTCTAGCAGATCGATTTGCAGAATGAATCAGTGGTAAGTAATTGATGGTACAATTCATAGCTTAAAATAGCGGTGTTATCACACAAGGGAAAATGCTGCTGAATGGAAGCAACAAGACCACCAAATCGATGAAGGAAGCTTTCTTCAGCCTTCTCAGCACTCTCAGCCTCACACAGCACATAAAAGACCCAAGGCACGAGAAAGGTAATATCCTCAACCTAATCATAAATGCACTGCCTTCCCTTGAGTACAGCTCTCCTCTCCCACTTGACTGGTCTGACCACCTGGCCACGCCATTCAACATCCTGCACACAACCCCATTCAAGCACTCCTAGCAGAAACCCATCATTCAAACCTTCAGGTCCTTCAAGAACTTCACAGTGGCAGCCTTCACACAAGATCTCACCAACCGCCACCTCACATGGACTGAACACCTGCAAATGAACTGTGACTATCTACTGGAATCACTCAGCGCCACCCTCTCAGCCTCCATTGACCAATACTTGCCTCTGCAAACTGAAACCGTCAGCACCATGGTACACACAAGAACTCAACCTCAGCAAAAGAGTCATCAGGAAACTAGCAAAATCCTGGCACTGCTCCAGGACCACATCCAACCTGGCACTCCTCAATGAACTCCAAGCAACCCACTGAAAATGAATCAACAGAGCAATGCCTCCTACTATCAGAACAGGATAGCAGAAGCCAACAACAAAAGCAGAGCCCTCTTCAAAGCTGTCAAGCACTGTGTCAACCCTCTACCCAACCCTGCCATAGCACACTCTATCGATAAATCCACTGCCTTCTACCCCTTCTTCATCGACAAAATCAGCAAGATTCACCAGCACACAGACACCAACTCTGCATCCACAGACCCACCTCATGTCGCTCTTCAAGAAATCTCCACACCCTGGACAACATACAAGACACTCTCTACAAGTGACCTGGTTGAAACCCTGGCTGCCGTCAAATCAACATCAAGTACACATGACATCCTTCTAGCAACCACCCTTAAGACCCTCCCTGCAGGGGCTCTATTTCCCTACCTGGATATCATCAACATATCCCTAACTCAAGGCACCTTCCCATTGACCATAAAGACAGAACAAATCCTCCCTCTACTAAAGAAACCCACTCTGGATCCCAACAACACAGGTAACTATCGCCCCATCACCCATCTTCTCTGCTTAGTAGCCATGCAACTGCAGCAATACATCAACACCACCAATCTCATCCAAACCTACCAATCTGAGTTCAGACCCAGATAAAACATCCCTGATGATGGCCACCCCTGCCTCCTGGTTCTACTCAACCTCTCTGCCTCTTTCCACACAGTAGACCACCAGGCGCTCACGGACACCCTAAATCCGTGCATCGGGAACGGCAACCTTCTACGCTGGTTCAAGTCCAACCTCGCCAACCGCTAGCAGTTTGTTCAGATGGACTGCTCTAGATCGCCAATGCTATCCGTCACCTGTGGAGTCCTGCAGGCTTCCATCCTCTCCCTAGTGATCTTCAATCTATAAATGGAGAGGTTTGGAGCCCTCCTAGCCAGACACAACATCTACATCCACCAATACGTCAATGACACACAGCTATATCTCAAGATCAACTCCACCAAGGACATTCACAGGCTCAAAACCTGCCTCTCACTGATCCAGTCTTGGATATCCAGTGCATACCTGAAGCTCAACCCCTCCAAGACTGAATTCATACTCTTCACCAACAACACTGAACACCCAGACATACAGACCTGGCTATCAACCATGAACCCTGAGGGCTTCACACCCGAATCTCCTGCGCCAAGTCCCTCGGGTTCCACATCGACAAACACCTCTCCTTCAAGACACATATAGTTACAAAAATTCAGACAGCTTGGTATCAGCTCTCCCTCCTGCAGAAAGTCAAGCCCTTCCTCCCTCCAGACAGCATTAGTTTCACCATTCAAGCACTGGTCCTATCCCACCTGGATGGGGGCAGTGCCCTCCTCGAAGGCCTCCCGTGGTCCTCCCTTGTGCTCCTGAGAAGTGTCCTACAAACGAGTGCATGCCTCATCCAGGGTCTACGCATATATGACCACATCACCCCGGCCCTCATCGACCTTCACTGGTTCCCACTACATGCACAAATCACCTTCAAATCTTGCTGCACCATTTATAAAGCAGCGCCCAACAGTCACCCAGCTACCTCGCGGAGAAACTCAGCATCTCCAGCGGACACTGCACCACCAGAAGCCAGGACATGTGCAGACTTGAAATCCGCCACTGCAAAAAGGAAAGGACCAGAAAACAACCCTTCTCTGCCTATTCCCCAAGACTATGGAACCTCCTCCCTGTCAGCATCAGTCTCACCCCTCATGCTCTGACAATTCAGAAAAAAACGCAAGACCCACCTCTTCAAGTGGTTCTCCTCAAAACCTAGGCCATCAGATTGCCTCTGGTGACACCTGACTTGCAAGGCGCAGTCCACCCTCCCACCCTCTACAGCTGTACCCTTCCTCTGTGCCCCTCTATATCCTACCACTCACTGTATATCTGTTCTGTTGTTACTTCTGAAAAACACTCTGTTATGCATCTGTACTTTTGTGTACCTCTGTAAAGTGCTCCGTTGCATATCTGTATCTTTGTATACATTTATAAAACGATCCATTGCTTCTCAAAGCTAGGTCCATACTGAATAAATACCATAATAATTACAATAGCTTGCTAAGGTTAGCAGGTAGAAGACATGGGGGGTCATTCCGAGGTTGGAGGTAAGGGATTACCGGCGCCTGTAAGGGCACCGATGGCGGTAATCCCTTACCTCCGTATTCCGAGTTCCCTTTGCGGGTCCCTCTTTACCTCCTGCTTTTAGCAGGAGTAAATTACGGGACCCGCAAAGTGACCTTGGAGTAAATTACGGCACCGTAATTTACGGTGCCGTAATTACCTCCTTCCCCATTCCCATTGAGCCCTATGGGGGCAGAAATGGGGATGGGGAAGGGCTATGGTGAATGGGGAATTACCGGTCCATCCAACCTTGGAATGGACCGGTAATTACTCCATTCACCATGCCGGTATTCCATGGAGTAAATAGCTCCATGGTTGCCAACCATGGAGCTATTTACTCCATGGTGTAGTCCTAACTCGGAATGAGGGCCATTGCCTTTTAACTGAGACCCTTTGTGTCAATGCTATTAAAGGAATCTTTGTCTGAAATTGACTTTGGCGTTGATATTGTCAACAATGTCCAAAGTATGATTAGGGGAAGGCAAAGCTGGGGGCTATTGTTGTTAACCTCCAGGTGCTTTTAGTCTGTGAAAAATGTATTGAGGCAGCAACATAGATAACATGCAAATATCGCAGGAGGTTCATATACTTACTACATTCTTGCAGTTTTATGTCCCCAGATAATTGGAGCTGCAACCCGTGATTGACACCTTGAAGAAGAAAGGCTTTGAGATTGGTAGAACAAAGTCTACTTTTTTCAACTAAGCAAAAAATAGATAATGTTTTAAGCACTACCGAGCATTCTTGTTTGGAACATGTTTAAAAGATTATTGCGTTAACTACATACTGAGAATACTTGTTCTTGGTTACCCCGGGCTAGCTCTGATTTTATGAGCCTTCTTAGAGTACTGGATTCAATGAAATGTCTATTTTGTAACCTTTTGAAAAAGTTACAGATTAGGTATCATTTGAAGAAGAGCTGATGTAGTTAGATCTAGCAATTTTTAGTTGTTGCTTAGAATGTAGCATGTATGAATGGGATATCATATGGCTATAAAGCACATTTTAGGGTATTCTTTAGGTTGTTGCAGTTGCAGACGGGATGAAGATGGAGTAGTGACTCTTTGTACATGCATTTTGCATGTTAGATATGGCACCAAAAATGAAACTGTTGAAGTTCTTTTTCCATTTATTTCTAAATCATCTTTTCCTTCACAATCGCACATTTGGAGGAGGGAATTACTTTTATTCAACTTGTTGCACTTTTAGGTTCTTTGCACATTTTATTTGTAATGTGGCACTTACAAAAAAAGTGGCACTTTTGGTATCCTGTGTAGAAATGTTTTCCTTATTTGGTTTGTGGGTGGTTGGAGGAGGCCATACACCCCCCTGATGGGTTATGGTATTTATTTATTTCTATTGATTTATTTGAATTTGTAAAGCGCCAAACTGCCCTCGGGCATCGTGGCGCTGTTAAGAAGGTTTACTTGGTTACATAAGTGCATTAGAGGCATACATACATACATGTTGCTTCAAACAATTACAAGTGCTTAACAGTGGTTACACAGATTAGTGAGCAAGTATATGGTGGCAGCCGCATCTTACACGGCAGCAGCTACATGAAGTTGCGAGGTCAGCATCGGTAGGCAAGAGCATGGTGCCAGCCACATGTTGCATGGCGGCAGCTACAAAAACAGTTGCGTGGTAAAATTTAATATTCATATACAGGTGCCAACCAAAAGTTTCAGGGCGGCAACAACACATATATGCATGGTCAGGTCAATGGGTAAATGCGTGGTGCCCGGCACAGAATACAGAGGAGATGAGCTACACATGGGTGCATGGTTAGTGTCAACATAGAATAGCATGTGGCCAGTCCCGTATTGGACGGTGGCAGTTGCATACTAGAGCATAAGTTTTTATTCAACGTGCACCAAACCTGCAGCAGATCTCAAGGTATGGCGGGCAGCTACAGACACTGGGCTGGGAGGAGAGGGGTGGAACAGACAATAAAGGGGGGTCGGTAGGGGGGAGTACAAACATCGGGGGCCAGTGGAGGGCTGGGGGGGAGTAAAGACATCTAGGGGGCAGCAGAGGGGTGAGGGAGGGGGCAGCAGAGGGGTGGGGGAGGGGGCAGCAGAGGGGTGGGGGGAATAAAGAACATGCAGGGGCAGCAGAGAGGGGAAGTAAAGAATATGCAGGGGCAGAGGAAGGGTGGGGGGGAGTAAAGACATTCAGGGAGCAGCAGAGGGGTGGCCGGGGAGAAGACAGACAGGGGGCAGCGGAGGGGTGGGGGAAGTAAAGACATATAGGGGTTAGCAGAGGGGTGGGGGGGAGTAGAGACATACAGTGGGCAGCGGAGGGGTGGGGGGAGTAAATACATACAGGGGGTAGCAGAGGGGTGGGGGAGTAAAGACATACAGGGGGCAGCGGAGGGGTGGGGGGAGTAGAGACTTATAGGGGGCAGCAGAGGGGTGGGGAGAGTGGAGACATACAGGGGCCAGAGGAGGGGTGGGGGAGTAGAGACATAAAGGAGGCAGTGGAGGGGTGGGGAGTAGAGACATAAAGGAGGCAGCGGAGGGGTGGGGGAGTAGAGACATAAAGGAGGCAGCGGAGGGGTGGGGGAGTAGAGACATAAAGGGGGCAGTGGAGGGGTGGGGGAGTAGGGACATGCAGGGAGCAGCGGAAGGGTGGGGGGAGTAAAGACATTCAGGGGGCAGCAGAGGGGTGAGCAGGGTGAAGACATACAGGGGGCAGCAGAGGGGTGGGGGAGTGAAGACATACAGGGGGCAGCAGAGGGGTGGGGGGAGTGAAGACATACAGCGGGCAGCAGAGGGTTGGGGGGAGTGAAGACATACAGGGGGCAGAGGAGGGGTGGGGGAGTAGAGACATACAGGGGGCAGCAGAGGGGTGGGGGAGTGAAGACATACAGGGGGCAGTGGAGGGGTGGGGGGAGTAGAGACATGCAGGGGGCAGAGGAGGGGTGGGGGAGTAGAGACATACAGGGTACCGCGGAGGGGTGGGGGGAGTAGAGACATGTAGGGGGCAGAGGAGGGGTGGGGGAGTAAAGACATACAGGGGCAGAGTAGGGGTGGGGGAGTAGAAACATACAGGGGGCAGTGGAGGGGCGCGTGGGACTCGAGACGTACAGGGGGCAGCGGAGGGGTGGGGGAGCAGAGACATACAGGGGCAGCAGAGGGGTGGGGGAGAGTAGAGACATAGAGGGGGCAGCAGAGGGGTCGGGGAGTAGAGACATACAGGGGCAGCGGAGGGGTGGGGGGAGTAGAGACATACAGGGGGCAGCGGAAGGGTGGGGGAATAGAGACATACAGGGGGCAGCAGAGGGGCGTGGGGGAATAGAGACATACAGGGGGCAGCGGAGGGGTGGGGGAGTAGAGACATACAGGGGGCAGCTGAGGGTGGGGGGAGTAGAGAAATACAGGAGAAGCAGAGGGGTGGGTTGAGTAGAGACATAGAGGGGGCAGCAGAGGGGTGGGGGAGTAGAGACATACAGGGGCAGCAGAGGGGTGGGAGGAGTAGAGACATAGAGGGGGCAGCGGAGGGGCAGGGGGGGAGTAGAGACATACAGGGGGCAGCGGAGGGGTGGGGGAGTAGAGACTGGTGTACCGTGGTGGACAGGGGTAGACAGGGCCTTTGTTGTGGGCCTTAGGTGTTAGGGACGGCTCCCGCCTCTCGGTCACTGCGATTGGCCTTTCAGGTCAAAGCAGCCAATGGGAGAAGGGAGAAGGAGCTGGCCAAGGCAAGAGCCTCGGTACAAGGTGCAACAGCCCTCTTGGAGGGTCCCAAACAAAGAGGATAGCATAGCAAAGAGTCAGTAGAAAGGCAACATCAGACAGAAGGCAGAGGAGCAGAGAAGTGGGGCTCTGTTCATGCAGTCCTCGGGCTGCTGGGATCATTGTATGCATTTTCATGTGAAAAATGCCAAACAATGTGGAAGTCAGTGTACCCAGCGCAATATGCACAAAGTTAATTTGGGCTTACACAAAGCACAACGCTGCAGCCCGGTGTTGTAGTGTTGGCAGGAAGAGGGCGTAGGTGCGACAGGTGCCTCTAAAAGGTTGAGATTGTTAAATTGGGTAATTGTGGACGGGAATGAAACAACCTTACATTTTCCTGAACAGTGTATAAAAGCAATGATACTTGAAGAGATAGGAAATGTACAGAACATATGGTAGTTGTTGGAAAGAGGGAGGCTCTACTGATATGTTAGAGCTCACACAAGTGGACACTATTGTGTAATATGCGGACATGACCCAAGGTGAATGGCCCAAAGCCTAAGGTTATATAGCACACAAAAGAGCCCAATGATAAAGGTACTAGCACTTTTTCTTAAAGTTTGTGCAGGGGGAAAAAGAGAAGTCTGAACTGGGGCTTTCTGTGACTGAACTTGCCCATGTCTCTTTTCCCAGTGACCAAAGTGTACACATCACAAAGGAAAGCTTGGAATGCCGTTTTTAAAAAGTGGTTAGAGCTTCCATTCCAAGCTTGTTGATTAGCTACAGCCAGTATTTTGCCGGTCGATTTCGTGGAGCCAGTGGCACAGTTTTCGACAACCGTAACCATGGAATCACCGGCAAACTACAACCCCGTGGGAGCATGCATTCCGGCATGCCGATAAAGGTTGACCGGCATGATTATAAACACTGTCATCGTTGGTTAAAATCGGTGGCACTGCCAACATCAATGCAGGTGGCACCATTACCATCATATCACTCACGGCAACAACGGCAACGAAACAGCTTGACCGAAAACTTCATCAACGGAACTGGAAGTTCGCTGGCGGTCATTCTGGAAAAAGCAATCTGCTTAAAATCACCTAGTTCCTGTTGCCATCCGGACCCGCAGACACCAGCATCTCATCAGCAGGCATTTCATCTCGGGTCCCTAAAAGGCAGCAGTGGAAGTCACGCTTCTCTGAGCAGGAACTAACCCTCCTGATAGACACCATTGTGCAACATGCAGATGAGCTGTTTGCCATGTTCCACCGGCACAGCATACAACTACAAAAAAATGCCATCTGGGAGGAGCTGGTGCAGAAGGTGTCAGCCGTGGGACCCCTACCTCACACAAAATACGACTGCCCCAATCGGTGGGATGACCTCCGCATGAGGGTCCGCAACCTGCTGTTGGGCCACTGGAAGGAATGCATGGCCACTGGCGGTGTGACAGCCTCACCAATAAAACTCATGCCGTGGGAGGAGAAATGCAGCAGTGTGCTGCCCCTCGAAGGGATCAAGGGGGTGGCAGCGGCAGAGGCCGGTGCAGGGACATCTGGAGAGAGTGCCGAGTACAACGTGCCACACCAAAACAACCACAGCAGAGCAAATGCAGTGCACACCACACAGAGACGTGTCCAACTGCATGACGCCAAACCACATCCAAGCCATACAGTGGCCATAGGACCATGGCCATTGGCCAAGGGTCACCAACCATTGTTCCCCCAAGCATCCAACACACACATATGCCCACATGAGCACTAGTCATGTGCACAAAGTGACATGAGAAGCAACACATACACAAGGCCCACACCCTATAAGGTGGCATGCATGCACCACGAGCAATGTTCCCCCATGACATACTCATATGCATGCACGCATCAAAGCCATCCTGATGGACCTGGCCCTGGCATGGGTGACCATCCACCCGTCAAACTGACAACCCCAAGTGAAATTGTGCCCTTCCCTCACCTCCAACTCACTCTCCTCCTGTGGCATCCCTCAGGGCACAATTCCATCCCCATGCCTCCTCAACACCTACCTCGGCCGTCAGGCCCACCTGATCACCACCTTTTCCCCTCACTCCTAGTTTCATGCTGATGACACACAACTCACATTTAAGCTTCCATCCTCTACCACCTCTCCATCCACTCTCATACATGGCTGCCTGCTATTCATGCATTCTGCGCTGCTAACAATCTCTGCCTTAATGGTAGTGAGATAGAGAAGCCTATCTCACCCCTCTCCTCACCTCTGCACATCCCAGACATTGACAAGTAGCCCAACTCACAGCACCACCACCCCAGAAGCACCCTTCCTTTCTTCACCTACACCCAGAAGCCCAATGTCTTCAGAGCTCTGGATGTAACTAGGCCTGACAACTGTAACATCCTCTTACCCAAGCTACCTCTTACCTCCCTTCGCCCCCTCAAACTATTCCAGAATTGGGCCGCGTGAATCGACCTAGGCCTGAAGCCCTGGGACCACTTCCCTCCAGCCCTGGAATCACTCCACTGGCTCCCGGTGACTGCAAGGATCAAATCCAAGACCCTTTTCCTCATACACAAGGCTGTCTGGGTCCTGGTTCCCCATGAGTTTCACTGGGTGCAGCCCAACCTCGACCTGTCTCTCCCAGCATCCATTACCAGCACTCGCCGTCGGCAACCTTCCTTTGGTCTAGCCTGAATCTGGTCCACCCCATCCATCGCACTTTACTGCCCTCCCCATTTTACCCCTTGCACCTGCCCCTGTGGCTCCTACCAGCTGTAGCTCAGCCTTTTCTGTCTCCCACCCCCTGCACTTCTTCCCCTCCCATCCCGCCGCCTTACTCCTCCTTCCCCTGCACGTCATTGTTCCCTGCACTTGCACATTAACAATGACACAAGGCCCAGTACGACTGTTGATCCTATTTCATCCACCCCTGTCCACCACCATTCGTTTGATGGTGCCTGGAAACACTTGTGTATATGCGCCAGACAAATTCAAAATGTATGAACTGTAAACTCCATGCATAGACATCATGTTACATGCTGCATGTACTGCATGTTGCAAGGCCATGGGAAGTCACAGAGGTGACTAATGGCATACCCATCTCACCCCCACAGGCACATCATCTGACAACGATCAAGGTGGATCAAGAACCTCATGGACACGCACACAGAGGAGGAGAGCCATGCCAGACAAAACCTCTGCCAAGGCCACACCAGCACCAGCCATGCAAACCACAGGCCCAGTCAGCATGCCACCTGCCCCTGCAGCAGCACCTTCTGCACCAAGGGAGGCACAGCCAGCTGCCCTTGCAGCAACACCTGATGTGCCAACAGAGGCACAGCCAGCATCCCCTGACACACAGCAGTGTGGGCCAACAGGACGGCCATTCCCCCCACCAGCCTCCCATCTACGTTGGCACCTCGACAGATGGGCAGGAGGCCAGGGACACCACCGAGGGGGTCACCAAAACACACCCCCTACCACTGCCCCTCATTCAGCCCCTCTGACCTCCACAGCCCACCTCGACCACTGATCCCCACCATCCAAGATATGGATGCATATATACAGGGCATCGAGGCGCGTCATGAGGAGATGGCTGGACTTGTGAGCCAGCACCTGGAGGAGACCAGGTTGATGCGAGAGGCGTGCACGCCACTATATCACAAAGCTTTTCAGCCTCTATCTCGCTGAGCTTTCCAGCTATGGTTATGAAAAGCTCTGCGAGATAGCAGCTGAAAAGCTTTGTAATATAGTGGCATTCCGCACTTGCACTTGCACTTGCATTTTTAATAATTTCAGCTATTTCAGCGACTGATAAGCTCTGTGATATAGTGGCACTTGGCACTAGCAGTTTGAATAGACCACTCTGAGCTGTCTAACGATTACATATGGCAAATGCTGTTCTCTAACCCAAGAGAAAGGGTACAAGTAGCAATAGTTCAGTTTTTAAACATGGTACTACCTCGAGACAAGGACACCTCCAAGGGCGTCGGGCTCCAAGTTGGAAACCATACCTAGTGGTTCATTAGTATATGCTATGCCATGAGCTATGTAACCTATAGGCCTATGCGAGTAGGGTAATGGTTTGGTCTGGTAATTGTATGTGTATTATGTTGTAGATTATGGCGCAGCTGCCTTTGTTGGGGCAATGAGAGTGATGAAAGTAGTCTGTGCCCCATTATGATTATGATTATTGTGATTATGTATATTATTGTGATTTTATATTTTGTTATCGAGTTTTAATATTGTTATATGTGATTATGTGTTCTTGTGTATACTTGTTCATATATTTGAAAAAGTTGCTTCACAACTAAACCAAATTAAAAATAAAAATAAAAAGTTTGAATAAACCTTAATCACTTCAGAACCTTTAACGCACACGCGGTTGAGATTAGCTATCTTTGCCTGGAAGAAGACAGTTGGGTCGAAACACGTATCGGCCAGATTCATCCTCATATTTTGTTTCTTGTGCATATTAAATCCATTGCATTTGTGCAGGGTGGCTGTGTAACTTTCTACATGTATGTTTTAATTTGGATTCCGTGGGCACATGGTCCATTAATTCACAATCACCAGCAGAAGGCATCTGCTTTTGGTCCAACTAAGTTAGGGTTCACTAATTGCCTCTGGCATAGACAAGTGCACGGGCTCCAGCGTGCTGCCCTGTATGGAAGCTTGTAATGAATCAGTGTCTGAAGAGGGCTGTACATTTTCTAATGTAGCAAGAAACACCAGTTCTGGCATCTGAACAAGGTAGTTCCGGCATCTTTACCACCTGGTACAGTCCCCAGAATGCGTGTTCATTGCGAGTAGCTTCTCAAGGAAAACCTGCAGGGTGCTAGGAGTGATGAATTTGTCAGAAACAGTGGGTCGTGGCACGCGCGTGGCCCTTTGTTTCTAACAAATTCATTCATTTATTTATATACAGGAGGAACAATGCTCTTTTTTGTAAAATCTTTATTTTGAAATAGCACAAACTGCACGTAAAACATATCATGCATTCTGCCACAAATCAACTCGCTCAGTATATGCTACAATTTTGATTTTAGCAACAAACCCGATCCCCCTCCCTCTCCCTCTTGTCAGACAGTCCTTTTGCATAGTCCTTGGTACACCGGGCCCTTTAGGGTCCATTCGGGTGTCAATATTCCAATGTCCCCTGCTAGTACCATCTTAGACTCCACTTTCTTAACTTATTCAGCGAGCATGGGGCTAGGAGAACCTGGTAATGCTCTTTCTGAGAATTATCCTGCTCAAACCTGGAGGTGTCCCTCTTTCAATCCAAACAGCACCAACAAAGGGACACATGCTCTCTCTATTCATTTCACCTCTTTTACCTAGCTCAGCACTTCCCTCCACTATGTCTGTATTCTAGGGCACGTCCAACACATGTGACAACAGTCTGTCTTTTGCCCTCTCCAACATGGTGGGTCCACCGCGTGAAACATTTTGGATAGGCGATCAGGGGCATATTGACACCGATATAAGAGCTTAAAGCCATGTGATTTATATTGACAGGCATTGATGTCCTGTGGGCATTCATAGAGAGGCCTTCCCATTGATGTTCGTCTAGTTCCCTGTCCATGTCTCTCCCCCATTTTTCCATAGGGCCTCGACCCCCACCCCTTGTGCCCTCAATAATGCTTTGTACAATCGTGAGATGACATCCCTCGTGGATGTGGCATTGCTCAGGATCGTCTCTGCTGCTGTGAGGACCATTTGCAACCCTTCCTTCCACTTCCCAGACATCAGAGTTCCCTTCAGCTGGAGGAACAGAAACACTGAAAGATTGCCCACATGCAGCCCATCTTCTAGCTACTCAGTAGCAATACAGGTATCTCCCTTGAGCATCTGTCCTGCCCTCTCTAACCCCACCTCGAACCATGTCTGAAAGCAAAGTGGTTCTAGAATATCGTCCCGTATCAGTGGGGCCCAGATATGGCTAAGTGGTGATGGCCACATTGGAACACCCTTTATTTCTGCCTTAACCCACCACAACTGCAGTAGTGGTCCCAGTATTCTGTACTGCAGAACCCTACATGGCATAGCTGATTTTGGGGCCCAAACCCATTCACTTAGGGTCGCTGGCCGCCAGTAGTTTTCCATTACCATCCACTGCTTGCCCTCGTCTCCCCTCAGGTGTGTTATCAGTGCTTGAGACTGTGCTGCCCGATAGTAGCAATACATGTTGGGAAGCCCCACTACCCCTCTCTCCTTGGCCTGATTCAACGTTATATATGCTACCCTCGGCTTCTTACCCTGCCACAGGAACCTGTGTATCCTGACCATCAGCTCTGTGAAGTGACCCCTGGGCATGTCTATTGGGAGCACCTGATAGAGGGAGAAGCATCATCTTAATTTCATTGAAACAACCTAAGCAGGACATAGTCAAAGTTGACCATTGAGAAGAGAAGAAGCTGTGAAGGAGCTGTGGGAAGCTGGCCTGATGAAGATCCTTGTTATCCTTTGTAACCCTAACCCCCAAATATTTCAACCTTGTTTGTTTAATGGGGATTCCCAAACTTTGAAGGTTCCTTTCACCCTCTTCTCCTCCCCTGCAGTATGGGAAAAGGACAGACTTGTCTGCATTGACTTTAAGGCCAGATAGATGCCCAAAGTCCTGTATCACCTGTAACGCCACAGGAATAGAAGTGGATGGATTTGTTAGATATAGGAGCATATCATCTCTGTACATTCCTAGTTTGTACTCACTGCCCCCAATTTGAATCCCCTCTATTTCACCCTGGGCCCAGATGAGATTACCCAGAGGCTCAATAGATCAGGCAAAGAGCAACGGTATAAGGGGACGGCCCAACTGAGTGCCTCTTCCTAGGACAAATTCGCTTGACATTTTACCATCCACCACCACACAGCCTGTTGGGTCCCTATAGATCGCTCACATCGCCCTCAAAAACCTCTCCCCAAAACCCTGATTCTTGAGAACTGCAAGGAGGAAACCCAACTCCACCCTAACAAGCACCTTTCCGGCATCTATGGTCACCAACACATGGTCTACTCTCTGTAATTGCGGGTATTCCATTACATTGAGGGTTTTTTGCATTACATCTCCACCATGCCTGCCCATGATAAAACCCACTTGGTCCCGGTGTGAGCAATGCTCTTTTCAAAGTGGAGAATAGGTGGGCACCACAGACTTTATGTACAATTTCTATGCTAGTACTAGTTTTAGTTACAGTTCTTATATTTCAAAATACAACGCTAATTTGAACACACTGGTAAAAGCTGCAGGCACTACAGTGAAGAATACATGTAGAAAACCCAAAGTTGCCCTTGGGATGCCATGTTCTCACGTATTGCTAAATCTTAGCTGCAATTTCTATATTTAATTCAGCAAACTTTTCTATAAGTAAACATTACTTCATCCCTTCGTGCAATCCTTGATTCATTATACCATTTTCATAAAAACAGATTTATTCAGCTTATTATGAGAGAAGCAGACATTCAAAGATTTAAATGGATCTATTGAGCCAATGCATTCTGGACATTGTATGCCCCTCTTCAGGGCTAGAACCCTTATTAATCTCCTTCTTATAAATCAACTGCACCTCTCCTTTATTGGCTTTAGTCAATGGATTGTGTGCTGTTGTCCTTAGAGCCTGAGGCACTCCGGGCGGGCATCCAGGAGCTGCATTTTCAATTGTGCTTGTGCAGATTCTGGATTCTCTCATGCGTCATGTGTCCCAGCACATCACCCTACCAACGACACAGGGGAACGCCAGCAAGGCCTGCTTCCATGCTTCGCGACATGCCTTATGTATTGGGAGCACTGGATTGCACACACTTAGGGCCTCATTAGGACCCAGGCGGTAAGGGGTTTACGGCGGCGTAAACAGCGCCGACCCTTACCGCCTGATTCCGAGGTCCCTTAGCGCCATGGAGGTTTTAACACCTGCTTTTAGCAGGTGTTAAAATCCATGGCGCTAAGGGACCTTGTTGTTAATTACGCCACCGTAATTTACGGTGGCGTAATTAACGCCTTCCCCACTCCCATTATGCCCTATGGGGCAAAAATGGGAATGGGGAAGGGTAAATGGGTTAATGGGGACTTACCGCCCCACTCACCTCGGAATGGGGCGGTAAGTCCGCCAACCACCATGGCGTAAACATAGTTTACGCCATGGTGGTAAAGGTACGACCCAGGCGGTAACTTACCGCCTGGGTCGTAATGAGGCCCTTAGACAGGAAGCAGTGAGATTCTTAAAATGGGGTGAGTTTGAGTGACACTCTGACCAGGTTGTGGAAGGGAGTAAATGGAACAGTCACCGGGGACAATATATCAGTAGACACACATAGATTAAGGATAATGAACATTGGACATTCTTAACTGCAGATGGGTGGGACGGCGAGCTGTGCTCGGGATGTGACCATGATTGGTGAAGTGCTAGAGTGCAGGCAGAGGAAGTGAGAACAAAGGCAGGTTAGAGGTGAGGGAAAAAATGTTAGCTAGAGGTAGGTTAAGAACGTTACTCGGAGGTGAGGAGGCAGGCCTTTAGTTTGGTTTTGAACAAATCAGTGTGGACTGTTTCTTGGATGTCCAGAGGAAGGGAGTTGCATGCAAGTAGAGCAAGAAGTGAGACGGAGTGGAAGCGAAAGGAAGAACAGCTCACATTCCCACCTAACATGGCTATCATGGAATCGGAAGGGCATGGCCCTGTGCGCAGATTCTCTTCCCTTTTCATGGGGGCCATAGGCAGGTAGCAAGGTGCGGCAGCTTTGCAAAAGAGCCTGTGATAAGTGGTGGCTGGTCACAGGAAGGTCAAGGGGCCGTAGAGATGAGATAAGCAGTGGGGACTGGGAGGGGAGATAGCCGGAATAAGGTGAGAGGAAACCACACATTGTTTAATGTTTTATATATTTCTCTCTTGCCTCTCCTTTACTCCCCCTGCAATGCTGGTCCATGGGGACAGCAACGGGGGTGGACAATTGGACATTGAGACCATACACAACACACAATTATAGATGGATAGAATTACACTCTAGCGTATATTCCACCTTGGAAATCTGCATAGCTTCACAGACAACCTGTGATTTTTTTGCTCTGATTTTATTTTAACATTATTTGTATTATTTTTATTTTGGTCACACATGTATAACGTTATAAAGGTATACATCAAGACATATTGCCCCAATATCTTGAAGGGAACATTCCTAAATAATGTAGAATCCCAAAACCAGTGGATCCCATTCCCACACCCTCAACCTCTCCCTCAGTCATGACATTACAGATAATGGTAGTGGTATGCAGAGTCTAGCAGGTTTCCAAAATAAAGCAATCATGTACAGAGAATGGGAAACACTCCTCCAGCCTCAGGGCTAAGACCACTTTTGCAGGTACTGTAGGCCCGTCATTCCATTATCATAATACACTGTTCTCGATCAGCGTGGCTCCCCTATGTCTCAGAGCTAATCACGTACATTGGTCAGATTAAAAAATGTATTGCTGTTCATTTATGTTCATCATAGGTTTGATCCAAATGCTGAATGGAAGCACATTCTGTGTCCTCCCATGTAAACCAATCCTACTCACCACCAGCAATGTAATCTAATTCATTTCACATTGAAGACTGCATATTTGCCCAAGTAAGCATCCCTTTGGCAATAGTGGTACTGGTAAACCAATCATTGATCCAAGGGTCTCTACCACTCGGCCTCTGTATTAAGTCAGTTCAAGACATAACCAGACCAGGTGGAGGACGTCTGTGGGATGATTAGTGCATTCTGGTTTACATTGGATGTTGCGGTCTCCTTCTGCATTTTTAGCCAGCATGGTGTATAGTAAAGCCTGTGCGCATACTTATAATTTACTAAACACAATCTGGGGCTTAGTGAAATATTTGGGCCACTGCACAAACCCGTTACCAGTGTTCTTGGTCTAAATCTTGACCTAAATCTGCTCTCCTTTTATTCAATACCAGGCGTTCTGTCATCTGCCTCGCTTCCCATGTGCTTGGGTGCCTCTTAGAGATGAGTCTAATTATGCGCTCTGTATCACCAGCTGTTGGCACTACCTTATTTGGCAGTGGTGGTCAAGGGACGTGCGGCCAGGTACTTTTAGTTGTGGTTCTCCTCCTGTAGTATTGCAGCACTGCTGACTGCACACTACTGACATGTGCCAAAAGCATCTCTAATTTAAACCTTTCCCCATCTATTTTCAAGTCTGCCCAGGTCTCAAGCCTAGATATCGCCCATGTTCTACATGCGGGTAGGCCTGGATATCGCCCATGTTCTACATGCGGGTAGGCCTGGATATCGCCCATGTTCTACATGCGGGTAGGCCTGGATATCGCCCATGTTCTACATGCGGGTAAGCCTGGATATCGCCCATGTTCTACATGCGGGTAGGCCTGGATATCGCCCATGTTCTACATGCGGGTAGGCCTGGATATCGCCCATGTTCTACATGCGGGTAAGCCTGGATATCGCCCATGTTCTACATGCGGGTGGATCAAACGTCAAATATGATCTTCCGGACCTCCAAATGTGCAATTGGAGCAAAAAGAATGTATTATCATTCAACAGTCTGCCAATCATGCACTGGTACAGCTGAGTACTCATTACATGGTTAATTCCTCAAAGAGTAAAGGGGGGCATTTTTGTGGTAACAGATGTGGACAAAGAAACTGGGCGATTCAGAGCTCCCTCTCTCGGGAAATGTGACCAGGCATCTGCCGTATTGAAGCAGTTTGATGGGGAATGGGCTTGAATACTAAATCATAATAATTGAGATATGGCATATCCAAGCCGCCTTGTAAATACTGCTTTGTGAGAAAGTCCTAAGAGTCTGGGATGCATTCCTACCAAATTAGCTTGGACAAAAGTGACCGGATATCTTCAAAGAATTGCCTAGGTACAGGATTTGACACTCCTTGGAACAAGTACAACAACCATTGTAGTACAATCAATTTGACAACTACAGCCCTTCCATTCAATGAATGACCATGGGTAAAGGGACCCGCCTCTGAATCTTCTGTTCACCACTTGATAACACTTGCCGTAGTTGTGACAAAATAATGATTGTGCAGACACGCCGATCACTTAGCACCCATATATTTGACTGTGTCTGAGCAACAGTGAAAGCTATCTTTTATGGGTGTTTGGGAAGCGACACGTGTGTCGATAGCAGTAATTCAGACACACTTCAACTGATAGCCAATCCAGAGTACAGTTGGTAGAACACTATAGCCTAATGGGATGCAGGTTATTTTGTGAGTGAGCCATGAAAACAGACATATGTTACAGCATGTGGACACTGTGGCCCAAATTCCACTGTCTCAGCAATATTGCAAGTTGTTCAGTTGCAAACACAAATACATCTGGGGCCAAGGAGCACACCTGCCTCATGCATCACATACAAAACCGTGGTGAGTTGGTGAAGTTTGTCATGGCACTAGGTGCCCTATATATATACTGGCTTAATACATTGAATAATAGTAGGCCCCAGATGAAGCGTTTCAGAACCCTCCAAAGAAAAATCAAAGCCTTTTCAGCATTAAAAAAAGCTGCTGGTGCAAGGGTGTTGCTAGATCTGGAAAAGATCTGGGGCTATGCTAATATCGGGACTGTCTGGCTTGGGGTTAGCTAGCCTTTTGGTTGTAGCACCTGAGCTTCTATCAGGGGCTACACATAAAAAAAGACCCGGGGCTATAGCCCCCTGCAACTCCCTCAGTCACCCTCTAGTGATGCCTCTGTGCTGGTGTATTTTGAATAGGGCCCAGAAGACAGATTGCAGGAACTAATGTTGAAGATTCATGTGAGTGGATCACCTGGGGACAATCCCATAAAGATCTGTGTGTATCAATTGAGGCATGTAAGGAAAGAGCCGATTATTGCTAGTTTTAGACAGTAGTTTGTAATTCATGTTAATCATGGATAGTGGGCAGTAGTATCCACAGATCTCAGGCAGTTTATCTGGGTTTAGTAATACTAGAATATAACACTCATTTAATATTGGTAGAAGAGACCCAGAATGAAAGACCTCCTCACAAATGTGTAGGATGCACAATGATAGTTTATCGACACAGGCCTTGTAAAAATCAGCAAACAGGACATCACAGCCTGGAGATTTACTATTGGAAAGCTTCGCTATCGCCTTTCATAATTCATTCAAAGTGAGCAGAGTTTAAATATACCCTTCAAATCGAGTGAAATTATGTTTACCTCATCCAGATATGCAGACAACTCTGCATTAGTGCAGGTTTCTCCTGAGAAAGAAGACTGGTTTCTATAACAAAACATTGAATGGTTGCTTTGGGTATGATCTTTGACGTTTATCCCTTCTTCTTTTATAACGATTTCTAAAATGATGTTGCCCCTTTTTATTTTATTTTTTTAAATTTTATTTATAGGTTTATATAAACCTTTAAATATTACTTTCATCACAGCTTAACTTAATCACATTTTTATGAGAAAGTTCATTTTTTTCATGTGTCAAATTTCTCAGATAACATTTTCAGAGAGTTCATTGTCAATTGTCTCTAAGAGGAATGTTAACGCATAAGTCCGTTTTTTATTGGATTTGTTGAAACATTCGTGTCACCAGTCCTCTGTGGTTAATGATTGTCTGCTTTCCATTACAGGTCCCAACATATTTGTTCTTTGTGTTGTAAAGCCATTGCAAAACAGGATTACATGTTTGATGTTCACCTCATGATTATCACAGAATCTACATTTTAAGCTCAGTTTTGCATACTTTGGCCATCTCATGATCACTTCTTTAGTCTTACAGTTCTTTAGCCTAAATTTCATCAGTAAGTTTCTTTTCTCCAAATACGTATACAGAGGCGTATATGCTTTCTCTTCTGCTGGCACATTCTTCATGAGTGAATGAATGAGTCTCTGTATTTCTGTGTTGGACCAGGCCTGTTTTCCACTGTTTTTTTTTAACGGCATCTGGATTATTGATCAACGTGTCATTATCAGTGCTTAGATCTTCAAGCATCATTTGACAGCGTACTATCCATACTGACATTACAGAGTTCGATACCTTTTGCACGTGATCATGCAAAATCTGATATTGTGGCAACCCATAGGCCATAATTAATTTCTGAAAGATTGCCAGAGTGTTCCACGCAATCTTTGCATTGATGGACACTAAGCCAAATTTATACCGCACAACTGCTGCGGGAATTTCTCTGAATGTATCAAATACTTTTGTCCAAAAAATATTCTCCAGAGTGTCCCATAGAGCCGCTGGACAGCCCAAGGCTTTTTCCACACCAAATATCATAGCCGGCCCTGCCTTCTCATAGAAGAAATTAATCGTTGGTCTTAAAGAGAATTTACCACATTTTTTATTGCCCCTTTCTCGGTTAACTGACCAGGCTAATGCCCTACATGGCCCATATCGAAGCACAACAGTGGTCTGCCAGAAAGTGGGCAAATCGTATACGTGACTAATGCCCCAGGTCTTATTCTAGTGCAGTAAGAGGAATGTGGCAGTGTTTCAGTCTCTTTTGATATACATATGCCACTGATGTACACTTTAAAATGTGTCTAAATCAGTCCAGAACTAGCTTTCACTCGGGTTTCATGTTTGAATGCTAGATTGGATTGTGCTAGAGGTTTAAACCTCAATTGCCTACCTCTGCTCCGGATTTTGTAATCGGGCTAGGATTTAAAGTGTTGTCGCCAATCTGGGACTTATTTTAACCCATGGATTTTCCCAAGAGGACATACGAATATATTATATGAATGCTGAAGAATTGTGTGCCCCAGAGTAATGTGTATACTCTCTTTATGTATTATGTTGCAACTGCCATATATCTATAACACCATAAAAGGACAGAGGCTATTTGATGGTTCATGAGGAGTTCAGTATTGCCCTATGGGAGCTACATGGACTATTAGCACCTGCACCTCATACAGTGTTGAAGTCCCCAACTCAAAACGTTACTGCATTCAGGAAGTTCATTAAGTGTTGGCTTATGTTTTTAAAGAACTCTGGCGTATCAACATTTGGAGCATAAACATGCAGTATTTGTAGCTTATGTCTACTAACTGTACAAGTACATAGGTAAACGTTGCCTTTCGGGTATGCAATTGTTTTCTCATGTAGGAACCAGGAAGCATAGCCACTTATGTATCAAGATTGCGACTACCCGTGCATAGTTCAATAGAAGGTCAAGTATTTGTTGAAGCCACAGTGTGCAGGAAGTATATCCTTCTTGAAGCGAACTATTGCTTTCCTTGTGGACATAGTATATTAGCCCCATGCCTCTGGGCATAGGCTGGTACTTTGAAGTTTTTTTTAAAAAAATGGTTTAGCCCTCAAGTTGTCCATGTCAGTAGGTTACTCTTCAGTCAACATATCCTTTATTTAAAAATGATACATTTGTATTAAGGTAAAAACAATAATACAAAACAATATCACATAAAATCATCACTTATAAATATTTTATAAAATGCAATCAATACATATCCATATTCAATCCAAAAAGACAAAATAAAATGAGCGGATTGGATGGCGCCTAAGATCTCTGAAAATTATGCTAGATATGACAGGTTCGAATTTTTACATCTTATGTACCACGTACAATAAAAAAAAATTCCAGGGCATCTGTTGTATTTAAAATGTTGCTGTTGGCCAAGACTGGAAGAATAGATTTCTTCCTAGCTTTGGCATCTAGTGGGTACAAAAACATAAAGTACATTTCACATTCAATCAAATGAGTACAGAAATGTATCCTTCGCCTTGGGTTAGATAATCAGGTTAAATATTATCTGCATCCCCATTATATTTGTGAGGGCAGATACTTAATAGATAAAACACCAATTGCTTTTTTATTTAAAAAATAATCACACGGTACCCATTCATCAAATTTACCTATTACAATACTACCGGGATTAAGTTCATTTGCTATATGTTTATCCTAGAATCATGCAAAATATAGATAATTTAGGGCAGCCTTTACAATCTACACCACTTCCAAAATGGGCATTCTGTTGAATCAACTATTTCCCAGAGGATGTCTTTATGCAATGTCCAATCAGGAGCCATGTTGAGACATAACCAAAATAAAATCTGCTTCAAATAAACTTTGTAGGCGATTGGCCTTAGCCAGAGTACAAGATCTACCGGAACTGTAGGCACTACTAGGAAATGTCTACATTTTTGCAAACATTTCTTTTCACCAAGTTATAATGGAGCATTGTTGTCAATTGTATTGTCATCAATTGCTCCTATCTTGATGAAGTAGAAGTGGCCCACTGACTATGTATCCTGTGGTTACTACAATCAAAGACTATTGTGATTACATAGACAAAAGTTGAATACCCTCCACCATCCACACTGACCTCCCAACTAGTCTCTGTGTTTCTCACCCCACACAAGTGCCAAACATGAGCAGGTTTGTCAATACAATCTCACTACTGGTTATTCCCAGTGCCCTGTGTTACCATCACAGGTAAAGCACGTAATAAATATTCTGAGATGGTTCAACTTTTGAATTGTTATTCTTTATCAGAGGTTAGAAAAATACAAGATAAAGACTTAACATACATTAGTACCCGGCGGGGGTCAACCAGAATGCAACATGAATTCCGATTGGCCCTCACCGGGGCATTACCCGGCCAGGAATCCCTTACACGCGGTACGTGCCTTTGGTTCCCGGCGGGGGGTGTGGTGGCCCCTTAGCCAATGAGGAGGCTCGAAACGGGGCAATCCCTGCTCCGAGCCTCCCCATGGCTGGAGGCTCCCTTCGTCCCTGCCGGGGGCCCAGGTAGGTTTTTTTTTCCTCCACCCCCCTCCCCTGAAAACTATCCCCTCCCCTCCCTCCCAACCTCACTTACCTTCTTTTTTCTTCTTTTATCTGGAGCGGACGCGCTGGGAACAGTGTGTTCCCTGCCCATCTGCTCCCGATGGCCGCCATGCAAAGGGAAAACGGACTACGTTTTCCCTTTCCCGGCGGCCATTTTCTTTTTTTTTTCTGTTCTGAAACACATTTCGGAAATAGAAAAAAAAGCAATTAGTACCCCAGTCTAACGGGCCGGGGTACTTATGGCTATAAGCCCCTCGACGGCTCGGGCCTGTAACTACGGCCCCAGAGGCATTACCTGGGGCGGTATTGGCCCGCCGTCTCGTGGCTTATTGCCACAATGCAAAATGTTCACATAGCTCTTACAGCTTGGTGCCAGGAATCGAAAATAAACATTTCTAAGTGCAATTCACTTGCAGTTATTTTTCTCTGCAATGAAAGGGCCTTGCTATGCTAGATTCAAAGTGTTCTTTTTTATTTTTATGAATGAGCCTTCAGGACAGTGTATTTTGGTAACTAGCTAGCGCTCTGTCAAAACTGACCTTGAGTTTCTAAAAAGTCTTGGCAGAGACTAAACTTCTATTACTTTTGAATTATGAATAAAAATTAAATATAACTCAGTTATGCACATTTAAGACTTCACTGTACGGTACCTAAAAATAGTTTATAATGATAGTCTCCGCCTCACACTATCTAATATTAAGCATTCACACATAAGCATGCTCCACAAATCAACTGAACTCACCTAGGTTAATCTTTAAGTCTGTGTGTGCCCCAAATTGCCAGCGCCCCCGTCTAGCTGCCGGACAATCTCCTCTTAGTTTGGAAACAGCACACAGGATCCTCTGTCAGCACCTGCCTGCTTGCACACTTCCCCAAGGGTCGGCAAAACTCTTCTGAGATGGCTGCCAGCTAGGAACTTGAAGCCAGAGAGCGAAGGATCAGATCCCCAGCCCAGGAGACAGAGGGAGTCTGAGTCCCTGAGCTCTCCCTTCTGCAAAACTTTTTAAACCCTCTGAGCTAAGATGGCCCATGACATAAGTTGCAATTACATGAAATGTAAAAAGTGCCAGCCTTTTTCTGTGACATCATGTATCATTTAAAACCACCTCCCTTGAAATTCAGCCAACCCAAGAATGTTCTGACTGTGTTAATCGCGATCGTCTAGAATGATAGCAATGGAAGCAATAGCTACATCTCCATGTTGTTTTCCTGCTCTGAAAGTTTTCTAAACAATACAATGTCTTCAGCAGAATGGATCTCACATTCCACACTTCTGATTTGTCACGTCTTCATTCAAACACAGTGCAGCTTTCATTCTGTATGTTTTTTTAATTATATTTCCAAACTAACCTTGCACAGCCCAAATGCTCTGCACACTGGATTCGTCAATCTGCACCAAGCTTTTAAAAGGCATGAATGAATTTGCACTGATCGTACCAATCTTTCTTCTATCAGGGTACAATGCATATGCTCTTGGAGTCCTACAGACTTCCTCAAACATTCAAGTGTAAGTATCTAAGTACTGGCACTAACATTCAGAAATAAGTATTCAAAGGACTGTAGTTCCTCAAGACTCCAAAACAGGGTAAAATGTGCTCACAATGCATGCCGAATATGGCATACTGAAATAGGCTCAGACCTTCAGCATGAAGAGGCAGATGAAACTAAGAAATAATACCAGCTATCATACCAGCGCTTAGCAGCACAAAGAATCCGGGCCAAAGCACTATATAAGCTATAACAATATTGAGGTGTACATGTAATGAAGTATGTAAAACTATTTATGAATGCTTAGGTATTTTACACATTGTATAGGTATTTTAAATAACTGTTGGCATTTTAATAATTTTCAAAAGGATAAAATGGCTTCATGTGTTCCGTAGCTTTGCGAGGTTGCTAATATTATTTGAAATTAGTTTAATTGTTTTTTTAATTTTAAACAAATGTAATATTTGGACTTGAACTTTAAACATGCATGATAATATACCAAGGACATGTCATCACAGCACTTTCATTATCCAGAAACCCAGTAGGTTTTTTCCAATAGGAAAAAGTGAGGAAGTAGCAGTGCATAGGCAGTGTGCACTGAATGCATACAGGATTAGCCGGTCAAGTGGCACAGCGAGTAGAGCGCTCGCTTTGACATCTGTGCAGAGCCTATTAATGCAGGTTCGAATGTAATAATAAGCAGCGCTCAGATACCTGAGGGTTCGTAGTGCTATATAAATGCCTAATTATTATTATTAGGAATGGGCAGATCAGGATGAACACAGCCCACTGCTCACTGAATCAAAGCCATGCGGGTTCTGGCAACTCATTCCGCTTTTAGAGCACAAACATTGGCCTATTAGTCAAAGGGTGTAAAAACAACGAATAGAGAGAGAATGCTTGATCGCGAACAACACATTTTAATAATTCCCTGAAACCTTTGATGCAATTGGCTCTCGCTGACGTGTCAGGATCTATTGGCACAAAAACCTATTTCAGACATTTCTTCTGACTTGGATATATTGTTCTGCACGCACTCAATGAGTAGTTTGCACTAAGAGCTCAGGATATGCCCCGCCCTGTATAGGTTTATACTTTGGGGGTCAGTGCCCACTACCAGTGGTGGACAGACCTACAGGGAACTCAAGACTTCCAGGTAGTCCTCTTTTGGGTGGGTTGAATAAGAATTTCTTACAAATCTTTCAGTCTATTTTAATACAGGGCCACTTTGAAAATCATTTCCAGGGCCACTTTTGGTTCCCAGTCCAGCCCTGTATGAGCTGCATAACATGGCCAATGATGCTAGCAAATGGGGGACAGTTCCTGGAGGGGACAGATTCAGCATGATGTGAATAGTTTTTTTCTGATGTGTGCATTGGTGTTTTCATCTTGTCGCTGAAAGCTTTTTTTTAGCATAATTTAACACCACATCACACTGATTTGTATTATCCTTAAATCAAGCAAGCGTGTCTAAGGTGCACGCTCCTTTACTGATATTAGACACATGTCTTTTTACGTATGAATATTTGTAGAATCTCTGAGACTACAGACAAAAGAAAACACGTTTGGGATGTTTTTAGCACTCTTTTTGGATCTTCTGACATGGTGGAAGGGGTAAGACATGTATCCCTTGTATTATTTAAAAACAATAATTACTGCTAGACCTTGGCTAACACAGAGATGGAAAGGCTCCTTACCTCCAAAGGTACAGGACAGATACAATGAAATCATAAGAGATCTTTTATACTGAGAAAAGGAATATGATGGCACAATTATTAATTAAAATCTAAATAAATGACATTCATCCAATGGATTACTTAATTAAATACTGGTTTCACAAGTGCATATGATTAAGATTAATTGGCATATTGGTTGAAATTGTGATATTATAATACTATTGTGTTTTTTTAACTATGTTCTATTATTGTTTGCCTTATCTCGTTATTTCCCATGATATTTTTTGCATTCATGTATCAGTTAATAAAATACATTATTAAATAAATGCAAAAAAAGACAATTAGCACTCCAAAAGTCATGAGATTTGGCAATGACTGAACACTTTGTATATAGTACCAAGATTGATTTTTAACCTATTCAGCCTATTCAACTTAATGAGACATTTTTAAGGCGTGTGCACTCTTATTGAGTCCTGGTGTTGTGTTGTGCCACTAATACTTGCCCTCAAGGGGTTTGTTTTCCAGCTGATTATGAGGTGGTGGAGGCACTGTACACACTAACACATTTTTAGGGTTTCCTGCTTTCAGTGTTTATGTTTTTCCAATTCGGCTGGTGTTTTTCCAGTGTTTTCAGGGGGTTTACAAAATATGGGCCTCATTACAACTGTGCCGGTCCGGTAACAACAGTGCGTTACCGGACCGGCACAGTACAACTATGCGGGCGGGGCGGGACGGCACCCGCTTGCAGTGTTCTCACGGGAGTACCGGGCCTGTTGTTAACAGTGCCAGTGCTTCCGTGTCCCCATTCCCATGGAGTCATGGGACTCCATGGGAATGGGACTAACAAAATTACTGGCGCCTGACTTCCCGGTTGCCAGGGTTATAATACCCCAGTGTTACTGGGAAGTCAAGCACTGGTAATTTATTTTGGGTCTGCGGCAACTCGCCAGTATCACTGGCAGGGATACCGCCAGACCCGTAATGAGGCCCTATGTGTTGATCAGTGTTTACCAATTGTTTCCCTTAAAAAATTGTAGGCATCTGTGTTTTCCAGTGTAAAATAAATGCATATTTTATTGCTGCATTTATATTATGCATAATTCTTTTGAAACAAAAAACACCTAGATTGTACTGATGCAGCCGTTCATAATTCTTTGCATTCTTGGACCTGTAAACCTGAATTAATAATGGAATTGGAAACATACACATGCAAAAATGCAAAGAACCAAATAAGGCCTTGATGGGTTTCAGTTGCCTGATAGGGGGCAAAAAAGAGCTCAAATAAATTTTGCTGCAAACTCTAAGATATCCCCTACCCAAAGTAAAAATAAATCATGGTGAACAGGCAATGAAGGGGAAGGCACCTGGGGACAGAGTCAGGTTTATATTTATATTAATTTTTAAATCTGCGTGCAGGATAAATAACTGAGAAACCTTTTTAAAAATACTTTTATGGAACTAAGTGCTCATCCTTGGTAAAATATAAAGTTTGCATAGTTCCAATTAGAGGGTTTAATAAGGTCTGGAACCATTAAAAAGAGCTGGATATTTTTTATGGGAATTAGGGATTACAAATCACAGATGTAACACTACTATTTTTCTAACTGAACTGTGCAATCAAGTTATTCTAAAAACGTTTCTTTCTTTGGTGCTTTCGAAAATAGACCTTCAATTGACTAGTATTTGATAGAGAGAAATTGGAATGCAAGACAACAATTGTTCAAGCTGTCCATTTGCATCTTCTCTGACAAGTGGCTAACCAAGTATTTTCAGCCCTGTTGTTTTGAGAATCCAGTAATTAACTCCAAATTGCTACTTTATAAACTATATGGTTCATACAATAAATAACTATTAAAGGGAATTTATCAGATGGTCCATTTGGGTTTGAGAATTTCCATTAGATGGCACAGACCTTTAATTTTAATGTTCAATTTTATACTGGAATCCAAGTGTAGCCAGGTCAGCGGTGCCATCTAGTGGACATTTTCTGACATTTCACGATACACCCCTAAAAGGGAGCATTATTTCCAGTGGGCAGAAATCGGATTACATTGGATTTGACTGAAATACAAAAAGCCTACATATCTTAGAGCATGCTTCCAAGGGGGCTGGTTTGGTGGAATACGATTTCATAAAAACACTGCCAAGTTTCTTTTGTGTGTTTCTCATTTGGTGGCAGAGTAAACCTTAGAGCTTCAGAGATGGTTAGAGTGGATGGTGTGTGATTGATGTAAGTGGTGTATACAACTCAGTTCCTTGAGACCAAATTAAAGAAAGGAAAAGATATACAAAGTTTATATGAGCAAGACTGTCTCCTCTGGTCAGCTCGCCCCAGGAAATACAATAGAACAATGCTGCTTTGTTAGCATTACTCAGGTATATACAAGAGGTGCCAAGGTTTTGTCAAATTTTCCAGGGCGATGCCACATTATAAATATTACATGGGTTGTTGAGTTAGAATCTGTTGGTGTTACAGGTGTTACACTGCTGCTTTTCCTGCTGTCTATGGGTTTACTGGGTTAACTCCCAGCAAGGTGCAGCTCTTTAGCTCACCTTCAGTCTCTGTGAAGCTGATAATCGTGCAGGTGAGTTCATTGCAGTAGTCTTTTCATACTCGAAGCAGTATTATTTTTTATTTTGTATCTATTTAATTTATTTATATAGCGCATGAATGCAAGCCCGGAGACATAAAGGCGCTAAAAGAAGACAGAAAAAAATATGATCAAGAGGAGTCGGAAAGAAGAATACTGATATACCGCACAGAGACCAGGTGATCGATGGGACACATTGGAAGTGAATTTTAATTTCCACAAGAGTCAGGCCACAACGCTTTCTTGCTCCACTTTACATGTCTGTCTGCACAGTTCTATTTAGATTTCTAGTTGTGGTTACTGACCCTGTACTTCAGCTGCTTTTGGTTTTGGTGTTCCAGATTGATAAGATGTATCTCTTGGGTGTATCTCTAATCTAGCAGTCAGTAGAATTTCATTTTTCTTTATGCCTGTATCTGTGTATGCCAGCAAGTTGTATACCTTTGCATGGCCTCTTCAGCAAGAAGGGTAAGTGACGTGTTATATGGTTTCTTTTCCCTATCTGTTTGAAGGTTTGTTCCCTGTTTCTCTTGAGTTTGAAGAGCTTTAGTTTGGAACAATTTGTTAGTGCTGTTGCTGAGATGTATCTCAAAGTTTGCAGTATTTTCTCAGTATCCTCCTGCAGTTTGTCACACTAGTTCTGCTCAGCAAGCCTTATTGAGGGTATTTCTTTGGACTCTGAGAACTTTTTATCAGAACACTAAGTTCATCCCTTCTGTTCTGCTAGTGTCCTATTTGGTGCAGGTTTGGTGTATTTTGTGAAGCATACATCACTGATGAAAGGAGTACAGACTTGATTGCACGGTCAAATAGATTCATCTAGAATTTTGCCAGCATTTCATGGAATGTAATTTGGCCTTCATGACATTGTATGACCTTTTCTTGTAGGTACTTCCTGAATTGGATGAAGTTGGAGAATTATTGAATATTGTTCCCAAGTAGGTTTAATGTGGTGCGTGTTTGATGATCCCATTTATCGTGAACTGATATTTGCGGTTGTTGTTCTGTTTTTCTCTGGAAGACTACCACTTTGGTCTTTGCTGTGTTGATGGTTAGGCACAATAGGTTGAGTATGTCCCGACAATGCTGTTGCAGACAAGTGGGCCAGGAGGCAATCTGTATTCTTTAGACAGCTAATTTTTGTATCAGTTAGTTTTAGTTTGTCTGTCAGTGATTTGTCTAGGGTGATGGCTAGCCTGTTCATTTAAATGTTAAATAGAAATAGCCTAAAGCAACATCCTTAACTCTATCCTTATTCTTGCTTAAACTAATTAATGAATGCACATAGGCAATATTACAGTGTATGTTCCCCAGAGATTTCTTCCAAGGGGTTTCAGGAAGAGTTATGTGTGCTATATTGAGTCGAAAACCTTTTATAAGTTAAATAAAGCATACAAATAGTACCTCTCTGCGCCCCCTGGACATGTTAGTCTGCTAGTGTGCAAGGTAAACATATGGTTGGTTGTCCTATGTTGTCTTATGCTGTGTGATAAACTGTATCTGAGAACAGTTATCATAGGTAAAGTAGTGTATGGAAATTGGTGGTAATGATGGATTTGCAATCAGGTGCCCAGGATCATGGACTGAATCTGGTAGTAAACATCATGTGTTACATTCCAAACCCTGACGCTTTCCCTATTGGTCTGGTATAATTCTGTCAGCCCCTTGCACCAATGGTACCACCAGAGCCTCTACCCTCAAACCCCCAGATTCTTGCAAACCTGATTCTCCCTCCTTCCCCACTTACCAGTCCTACTCTGGTCTCTCCCTCGCTGATCGCTGTCAACTTCCCCCAAGAAGCCACAATGGAAATATTAACTGAACTTAAGCCCTTTTTCTATTTCAACTGGCAGCTACATGTAAACCCTTTTGGTAGGGGGTTATAAACAGGCAACGAGCATACATAAGGTAAGGTGAGGGATAAATTAGAAGAAGAGAAGAGAAGAAAAAACGAACACAACCACAACAAAGGATTTATACAAAGTTATTTATTAAAGTGTATGGGCCTCATTACACGGTAGGCGGTAGGGATTTAACGTTACCGGTAATGGAATACCGGTAACGTTAAATCCCCATGCGAATTACGACATGACTCACCGCTATTAGCGGCACCGCTAAGTACGGTGCCACTAATAGCGGCCAGTCCGTGTGCGCGCGACCCACCATCCCGTAAATTACGCCATGCCGCTATTAGCACAGCATCACAAGGGGAGCGGACATGCCAATAGCGGCATGGTAAAGCCCCCAAAACCCCTTACCGCCATGGCGCAAATACCGGCATCGCGAACCACACGTTGGGAGAACTGAGCAGTGTTCCCACCTGCCACAGGTGGACACAATCAGCACAGGTGGAAGCAATGGAGACTGTGTCAGCTCAAAAGGAGCACACCACACCCCTTCACACACCCCTTCCCACACCAAGATGGTTCCAATACTAGCAGCATTACATGGGCTGGAGGACATGATTGCAGCACAGCTGCAACAACAGGCAGCACAAAGGAGACGCAGGGGGAGGAGGAGGAGGGCAAGACAGGCACAGCAAGCACCACCACGGCACCTAATCATACTACAGAGGCACCCACCAATCCCCAGGATCAGAGCCAGTCCATTTAACCTAACCCCTGAGCATATACACACCCTGTACCGTCTGGACCGGGATACCATCACCAGCATCGTGGACATGATACACAACGACATTGTGAGCCTCATTGACATCAGAACTGCCATCCCCCCTCTACTCAAGGTGGTGACTGTGCTCCACTTCCTGGCCACAGGTACCTACCAGCATACAGTGGGCCAGATGCATGGCATCTCCCAGCCAGTATTCTCACGCACGCTGAATCAGGTACTCGATGCCCTCCCGAAGCATGCACCTGAACACATATCCTTGCCACGGACTGCCCAGGAGATTGCAAACACCAAAGTTGGCTTCTATTCACTGGCAGGCATCCCAAGTTGCATCGGGGCCATTGACTGTACACATGTGGAATTGGTGGTCCCACATCGGAATGAAGTGGTCTACCGAAACAGGAAGCAATTCCACTCCATCAATGTCCAAATGGTATGTGACGCCAACAAGATAATCACACATTGCTGTGCCCGATTTCCCGGATCAACCCATGATTCTATGGTCTTGCGGAACTCAACTATCCCACGCTACATGGAGCAACAAACCGCACAACGTTCGTGGCTACTTGGTGAGTAGCAGGGCAAGCACATGGCAGTGTGATTGGGGGGAGAGAGATACATACTCCAACTGGGTGTGATTGGGGGGGGGAGATACATACTCCACCTGGGTGTGGTTGGGGGGGGAGATACATACTCCAACTGGGTGTAATTGGGGGGGGGTACATACTCCAACTGGGTGGGATTGGGGGGGAGATACATACTCCAACTGGGTGTGATTGGGGGGGGGATACATACTCCAACTGGGTGTAGCTTGTCGTCTGTCTGCAAAATGCACATACAGATGTACGCCAATGTCCATCTGGGAAGGCCGCAACGTACTTCAGATGAACCGACATGCAAGTATGAGCTACACAACACAGATGACATTTCAGGTCTAGTAACATCAAACATCCATCCACATACACATTGCACAACATTCCATGCCACAAAATACCCAGATTTCATACGTGCCATCAAGATAGTCATCCTGAATCAGTCCAGCACAACATCAATAATGCAATGTGCCCTATGATGCATGCAAAGGGATCAGCCCTAGCCATAGACATAGCATTTCACCACGCAACTTTACCACCACTGAAGTGATGCCTCACTGCATGGCAACATCTATGTTGGAATGGCAGTACAACAACAGTGAGGATCCAAATCTGCCTGGGCCCAGGGACACCTAAGACCTCGCCTCACCCAGGACATGTCAATTACTGTTGGAGGCAATAATGGGGCATGTCTACTTGCAGGGTCGAGCTCACCCTTACACATTGCTGTCACACGGACCATCTGCATGTATGCTGTTGACTGTGTACTTGAATCACAATGCAATGTCAATTTGTGTGATATGAACTGGCCGCTCTTGAGGTGAACAGTAACAGGACCCCATTGGTTCCCCCATACAGGTGATGCGGGCTATCCCCTGAAGAGCTGGCTCCTCACACCTGTACGGAACCCACAGAACAGACACAAAGAGGAATACAATCGTGCACATACCTGTACCCGCATCGTGATCGAGCAGACTTTTGGCCTTTTGAAGTCACGGTTTAGGAGCATTAGCAGGTCTGGTGGCGCTCTCCTGTATGGCCATAAGAAGGTGGCCAAGATCACCATGGCATGTGTCATGCTGCACAATATGTTTATCAGACGGAATGTGCCACTGCCCCCTGACGTTAAAATAGAAGCACCTGATGAGGATGATGATGGTGATGAGGACGGAGGTGAAGGGGATGCAGGTCTTGCAAGAGGGGATGGGCAGGAGGGACGTGCTGTGAGACAGCATCTGATCAACCAAATATTCTGAGGAACATGTTTTGGTACTGTCACATGGATATGGGTAGTAATGCACTGGTGTATGTTTAGAAGCACGCAATGAACCCTGTCTCCAATAAAGTACACAAACACAATGAAGATGTCTAAGCCTGTGTTTTGATCCGACACCAGTGTATTAAGTAACGGAAAGATGAAAAAGTGCATGTCCCCAAACATCCCACCACCCTTCCACCCACCCCCCACAACAGACCCATAACACTCTTCCACCCACCCCTCACAACAGACCCATAACACCCTTCCATCCACCCCCCACAATAGACCCATAACACCCTTCCACCCACCCCCCACAACAGACCCATAACACCCTTCCACCCACCCCCCACAACAGACCCATAACACCCTTCCACCCACCCCCCACAACAGTTCCTCATGTGTCTGCCATGTTTGCGTTGGCCCATCCACGCAGAAGAATCGCCACTAACCCCCTATTGGCCATTGTCTGCAGCAGCATTTGGAGGATGGCCAGACAAGCGCCTGGTGGTGCGTGTTGAGCGGCGGAGGGGGCTTGTCTGCGTTGAACTGGCGGATGACGACGTGGCAGAATGTCGTGGTGGTGTGAATTGACGGTCCATTGTGTCAGCTATTCGAGTGAGGACCTCCCTAAGTCTGCCTATCTCCTCACACAGCCTGTCAGTACAGGCCTTCATCCTCTCACTGGAGTGCCTTGCCGTCTCCACAATATCCTCCCAGAGATGGGCAGCCTCCTCAACATGCTGGCCAATCAGCACAGTTAGTTCCTGTTGACGCTGCCGGATGGTGGCCAGCTCGAGGGCAGTGCTGGGTGATGATGTAGTGGCTGCTGTGCCCTCAGATGCATCCATGACAGCAGGTGAAGCCACCATGGGGGACATTATGGCTAGAATGTTGTCCTCACCAGTAACATCAGACCCAGGTGTCTGGAATGGTGCTGGCTCAGCGGTTCTAGGGGGGCTTGGGGTGTGCATCTCCATAGTGCCAACTGGTGTGTCCTCAAGATCAGATAGGGGGGGCAGTGGCGACTGCCTCTCCTGCGGAGCTTGGCGCAGCTGATGGTGGGCCCTCGGTGGCTGCTATTGGTGGTTGTGGGTTCACCTCCGGTGGTGGGGCTGTAGTTAGTGGTGTGGCTACTACTATCCTGGCAGTGGCACTCCTCCGATGCTTGACACTCATCAGGTGGAACCTTCCCCCCTTGCCCCTTGATGTCGTGGGGGTGTCCTCAGAGTCCTGTGCCCTTGGTCTCTTACTTGTAGGCGGTGCCTGGGATGCATTTGCGGCATCCTCACCATCTGTATGTGAGCCTGTCAGGGACAAGAAGGGGGATGGCATTGGTTACGTTTCTATGTACTTCATGCAGAATACATCAATTATGCAGTTGTGGCCATTGGGACTTAATAGTTGTGGATGCAGGTGATGTGTCATTTCAGTCCCTCTTCCATGCATGGTTGTGTTTGGCACTTTTCTCTGGTGATGTGTGCATGTGTGTGTGTTTGGGTCTGACACTGACATGGGCAGGGATGGATGCATGTGTGGATGTGTGTCCATACATGAGAGGATTCTGGGCTCACATTTGGGAGGAACAGTACATTCACATAGCATCCTGTCATGTGTAGACTCACCTCCATCCGAAGTGGTTCCCATGCCTTGCTCCATAGTGCCTACTCCCTCAATGGATTCCACTGCGATTAGGTTTCCACAGGTCTCCTCCCATTCCTTTAATTTGATGGGTGAACCGGCTCCACCTGCAGTGGCTATTTGGTGGTTTTCGGCAAGGATGCCCCTCACCCGCAGTCTGAGGTCGTCCCACCTTTTCCTGCACTCACGCACAGTGTGGGTGCTGGTGCCCACTGCACTCACTTTCACCGCAACTTCATCCCAGATGGCCCTTTTTTTTAGTAGTGTCGGCCGCCGCATGTCGTTGGCAAAGACAACCTCGGCATTGTCAGCCAGGGTCTGGGTCAGCATGTTCAACTCCTCTGATGTAAATTTTTCTTTGCGCTGCCTGTCAGTGCTTTTTGTAAATGCCTTGGGCATGTTGAAGGTGTCCCTAATGATTTGCAACTGCAACCTACTCCAAACAGGTCCAGGGGGCAGTGGATGGCAATGGATTGTGTTTTTAAAGATGGCTGCCGTGCTCTTTCCCGTTCCTGTACAATGACGCTATTTCTGCTTCCGCAATTTAATGGTCACCGCTAATTGCGGTGACCGCAGTTTGCATGCAGCATGAGGGCGGAGGTGCAATCTGCACTTTCGTCGAGGGCGGTAAGTGACTTTTTTGGGTTTTTAACGGCATGCGGTAGGGTCTTTACCGGCATGGCGCTATGCTCGTGTCCGCGTAATTAGCGCACTCTTGCGAGGGCGGACACGTTAAGAGCGCCATGCCGGTAAATTGAGGTTTTTACCGCACAACGTGTATGTCTCTTACTCTATTTTCACTTACTTGACTGTATCAAGTTCCCAACCATTAGGGACATACTGAACTTTGAGGCTAAAGGAACTGGACAGGGCTCCCCTGCTTGCAACCATGGACTTACCTGGACAGAATAGAGTTTTGAAAAGAAAAGACAGTGGGAAAATGTCAGTTGAAGCAAGAAGAAAAAAGAAGACAGCAAAACAGATATAGGGAAAGAAGGAGAAGGAGAAGAGAGAGGAAGACTAGCACTCCCTGATGGGTCAACGGCCTCAAGAAGCCCCCCAGAGGATATGCTGCTTATGCCAGCTGCAGTCCGGCAGAGATCAAATATCCAGGCCGTGTGAGGGGTGCGACCTGGGTGAAGAAACACCCCTGCACAGGGTTGAGTTAGTGGTGCAACCCCAGATGAATGCTGACCTGGGAGGCAATGGCCAACACTGGGTCCAGTCGGGCGGGCAGTGAAGGAAGCAATCCCCTGGCCCCATGAGGAGTACAGCCCGGGTGAGGAAGCGCCCCACCTCTAGCGTCACTGGGGTACAGCCTGAGTGGCACACGGTCCGCCCAGGGGACAAACCTAGTGGACTGAAGTAGATCAGAAGTACAAAGCCACGTGACACATGGTGGCCCGGCTGAAGATGGTGAGTGGCCTGTGGAGAAGTCCACCCACATGGGTGGGTGGTTAGGCGGGGATCATGAAGGGCACCAGCGGCACTAGCGGGCCGCCAGCACCATTGGCAGACCTGTGAAGTCTGTTACCTCTCCAGGGCCAGAAAGGAGGGCTGCGCAGGACTTAATTAAAGCCTGAGCCTCTGCATCTTAAATGGCTGGGGCTCAGATGCAGAGTGCAGTGGTTTGTCATAGGCTCCTCCCAGGTCAGCAGGGCCTGGGTGTTGTCATAGGCTCCTCCCAGGTCAGCAGGGCCTGGGTGAAGCCCAACAGAGACACAACCAGCTTCATCATCATGGAGATAATGAATTACAGTGCACGTCCACAGAGCAAATTAATTAACTGCAGCGTTATGGAGGACATTAATTGCAGTGCACTGCCACAGAGGAAATTAATTAACTATACCACCACAGAGGAAATTAATTAGCTACACCGCCACAGAAAAAGATATTTAGCCATGGAGGAAGTTAGGGCGGCCTTAGCCCTGTGAACGAGATTGGTTATGATATGGAGGTGCAGATTAATGAACACGTGGCAGCCACCCATGGCAGAGCGGGAGTTGCACATGAGGAGATGGAGTGGAGTATTCAAAAGCTGAAAGGTGTTGTTTGAACGTTTGTACATAGACTATAGCTGACACATGAGGACTGCTAATAATTTCTTAGGGCAGACTGTAGCTGCTATTGTTACATGAAAACTTGGAATGTGTAACAGGGAAAGGCGGAAAGCATGACAAGGAAAGATGGGGTGCATGAAAGAAGAGGCTCCTAGGAATCTGCCTAAGGTTATTCCCGATACGCCAGGAACAAACAGAGTGACACATTTGAAGGGGGCGAACAGAGGTGTGCAATATGCTATATATGTTCAGGTATGTTTTCCTGTTTTCTAATGTAATCTCCCACATGGGTTAATAAAAAAACTTCCTTCTCGCGTACTGTTCTATATTTGTTATTAGAACACCCTAGTGGTGTTTCTGGGAAGCTGATTGGTCAATTTGCGGGCTATATGCACTGATATAGCCCGCAGATTGATTACAGCTCGCAAATCGGGTGTTTGCAAAGCAAGCAGTTTCAATGTTGTATTCTGCAACGGGGAAGCTGCTTGCTTTGGTGTATATGAAAGTGTTCATATACACCACATGAACACTTTCACATACATCAAAGCAAGTAGCTTCAACGTTGTATTCTGCAACGTTGAAGCTGCGTACTTTGGTTTATATGAATGTGTTCATATACACGCATGTTCTCAGCAGCATTTTTGTAAAATAACGAATATGTTATTATTTTACAAAAATGCTGCTGAGATTTCAGGATTGAGTCCGTTATGACACATACAGGCGCAATCCTGAAGGTGCACTGTCGTGCACTACGAGGACGCCCAGGCCCACTTGAAAGTACTGGTGGAGCCTGGGCGTACTGATTTGGCACCGTGAATCCTGCTTTTTAGCACATTCACTGTGCCAAGTTCAGAATCGGGCCATAAGGGTGTTCTAATATCTTTATAGACCTGCAGCTCGGGCCGTACCGGGCGTTATGGTCCCTCATACCTCCTTAAAGGCCCTTGCTTCCCTCGGACCATTAACTCGGTCTTGAGGGCCCATAACGCCCGGTACGGCCCTCACTGCAGGTCTATAAAGCTATATTAGAAACCCAGGTTTGTGGCCCATCTCCTGTATTAACAGGTTTAAGTTGCAGGTTTCTCAGAACCTCTCCTCACTAGCGGGTCTGGGATGGAGGAGTGGTTCCAGTGTGACGCATCTACGGACTACAAAATTTGATTTAATTTTTTCATGAGACATTCACATGCACAATTCACGCAAAGCCAATTTCGCATTTAAAAAAGTCCATCAGTACCTCGGATGTTTTCTTGGGGTTTAATGGCTCGGTTCAGTGATGGACGCAACCAGTAACAGCTCTGAGCCCTTCTGCTGGCAGGGGCTGCTGGCCATTACCGAATACATCAGCTGCTGAACACAGCTATTAATGCTATTTTTAAATGTTTAAATTGAACAGCTCTCTGATGCCCTTGCATGATAGATTATGTGAAAATGTAAATAATGTCCTTGTAGCAGGATTTATGTCCATGTGCTTCATCTCTGAGAATGCCCACAAAGCAGAAACTGTAATGTATAAATGACCCAACATTGCTTTTCAATTTCTATCACCTAATTTCTTACTGATCTAGGTTTGCTGTGTCTTCAAATACAGGGTTTGTTGGTCTTGCTTTCTGTGTCATGGACTGCTTAAAAACGTTCCCTAGTCCCTTGTGTAGGAAGCCTGATTACACTTGCAGCTTAGCCTTGCCATTGTGTGCTGCAGACAATCTAAAATCAGACAGAGTGCAGCCACCATGCGCAGAAACATAACTGTAAACTGAGGTATGCCGGGGGCACACCGATGCTGGCATAAGAAGCCCTCAGACTGCGCAGATGCAGCCTGCTTCCAGAGCATTCTGATTGGCTGGAATACTAATGGCACAGCGTCGTCCTCTTGCTGGTAGCTGTTGATGGTCTGCCCAGGCATGTGTTATTGCCCTTATAAAAAAGCACTGGGCCTCATTATAGCCTTGCGAGTACCCGCCAGGATAAAGGCAAAGGCTATTATTGTTTCCGGCACTCAGACGGGTGGCATTGCCGTTAAATTACAAGTTCCGTCGGGATGGAGTTACTCCCCATTCATGGAGTCCCACAGGTCTCCATGAGGGGATTTGCATCATTACCGGCACCGGCATGTTACCCAGGTGCCGCACCAGCAAACCCGTAGTCGGGCAGTCTGGTAAAAATGAGGCCCACACTGTTTCTTTCCCAACTTTCTGTTTTCTCTTTGCTGTGAGCTTGTGACGGCTCAATTCTCCCTTCTCATGCAAACACTGAATCAACTGTGTCTAGACGGCTGTTTGTGTTCCAGATCAAGAGCCGCCACAAACTTGCACCATTCTTCAACCATTGCATGGCAGAGCCGGTCCAAGGCATGGGCAGTCTGTGCTGTTGCCCAGAGCTGCGCTGTTACGGGAGGCCCACAGGCAAAAGCTGCCTGCCTTCACTGTACCAAGAAATATTATTCATTGGGGTGCGGGGGTCTGTGCTGCTTTCATGTACCAATGTACCAGGCTCGCTTTTCTATTTGTTTGAGTGAGGCAACGTTGTGTCATTACCTGACCCCCCTGCAATACTCTAAAGACAAATAACCTACTCTGTGGGCCCTATAAATACGCTTTCAGCTTCTTCTAGCAGAACATTTAAAGTGGGAGTGTTTTTCAAGTGTGGCTCAGTTAAGAGACCAGTGTTTTGACATGCTTTTCAGCGTAAAGTGCTGCAAAGGAGCCTTTTCATCGCGAAAGCAGACAGAAGCCACCCATTGGCTGCCTAATTGTATGCCCTCCTCCAGACCAATTAAAATATGTCACACAAAACAGTTTTAAACTATCTACCTTATCTTCACATGTCATGTTTAACACATCTCAAAGCATTGTCTTCATCATATTTGAGGAATGCTTTTGTCAAACATTGAAACACAAATGGGCAACATTTTCAGACATTACCTTTTGTTATGAGTACGTTTTCAAAACTGACAGGCCATTTTTTGCCTTCTGCTGAAATGCATTCTGGTACATGCAGCCTTCCATTGAAGATGGTGGGAGTACAGCCACAATTGTACACTATTTACCTAGCATATTTCGAAAAAGGGTTTATATATTTGTGTGAGAACTTTACTATGGTTTGTGTACTTTCCAAATCATTTTCATAAAACAGTATTGTGAAAGCCAAACATGGAGGCGAGGAGGAGAAATTATGAGATGGTGAGTCACAAGTATTTGGCAAGAGAGGTTGCAGTCCTGGAGACTTATTTTCCCTGATCCTGGCCTTGTGCACAGGTTGAGGATACATGTGAGTGGACTGCCTCCGCCTACTTATTTCAAAGGGTGGTTGAAGCCCCCCATTTGGTGTATTTGAGGTCACCATTAAAGCAAAAAAAAGCGTGCTTTCTCAAATGTTTATCTGCCAGGACCCACAAGACCACATAAAGGTTTCATCAAAGAATATCTTGAATTCTGATTTTGTTTTCCACAGAATGTTTCATTATACATTTTTTATTTGTATTGTTTAAAGCGCGGACCTAGCTCGAGAGCAGCAGAGCGCTGTACTGGGTGGGTAGCCAGCATTTGGGCTGCCATCTTTTAACAGTAGTGCAGTACTGTGAGGTCTGTTCATCGGTATGTGGGTCCATTGGCATTAGTTCTTGGTCAGGTTTTGTTGAAAGAGCCTCGTTCTGAGAGATTTGCGAAATTGGATAATTGTAGAGGCACTCCAAGCCGATTGTTGCGTTTAAAAGGTGGGCACCTTTTATACTTTGAAAGCATAGTTTTTGGAACGACTTGTCCCTCTGGTTATTTTTCCAGTGTTGATGATTTTTTTGATAGGCTGATGGGGGAGAGGCCAATTGAACTAAATTTGTATTCTTCGCTTGAAGATAACTTCACTTATTGTGCATATATTCATGGGTGCTAGCTTTTTATTTTCGCTATGGGGGCAGAGATTCCCACACAGAATGAAGTAAGGGAGCCGTACCCATTCCCATGTCGAAATGTCGAAACAACACATTTTACAGCACATGCTGCAGCCCACTCCCTACAATCTAGGTTCAGGTGGTGCATTGATGAGGTTCCCTTCCCATTTTGAAGTCACTAGCACTTGCTAAGTTTGCACAATGCATGATAAAACATCAAAACCCTTAACCCAGCACAGAAGGAGCTTGAAATCCTGCCACACCCAGTGATTTAGATGAGCACGAGTCACAACACTCAATCCAGATAATTTTTAATTTTTGTCGCACCGTGCAAATACTTTGCAGAATCTCCATGGGGCAAAATGTATCTCCACTACTTAATTAGGTTTCGGTCTCCATTACCCTATAGGCTTTGTTACACGAACACTACTCTGAATAGGAACAGTGCAGTCCATACCCTGAAGATGGTTCTATGAACCGAAACGCGTCGGTTATCTTTTGATATTCAAAAGGGACTTTTGCCTGGAAATCTATGTTGTTTAGATTAATTGATGCATGAAGTGACAAAACCTGTCGTGATCTGTTAATGATTTGCATAATGCCTATGGTTGTAAGGCATCTCTTGTGTTCAAAATGCCCTGTGCCTTGTATATAACATTGACTAAGCATGCTCTATGTGTGAATAGAGGACACTTTGCAAATCTGATTTCTTCACTTCAAATAACTGTGTGTCTTGAATGATTAAAAAATTCAAGTCAGTTCTATGACCTATGTTTTGGTTTATTTGCCTATTTAATATTGATATGTGATGTTTTGATGTTGAATCTGAGTCTAATTCTGAATGTTGTGTCTTTAACAGTCATTGTAGTTGCAAATACATTTGAGCTCAAATATCCTCCAATTTGGCAAAAACATTTATGAAAAACACGTACTTTCGAATAAGGACAATAGTCTTTCTGCAGTGCATTTGGGCTTGCTGGGTAGAAATACACAGCTCTGGTTCTGTTTGACTTTTCTTGTCCCAACTGGCCTTGTGACGTCAGCCCGCTTGCACCTGAAATAATCTGTACATTACCTCTCAATTTTGCTGATAGACATTTCCCCAAACCTCTCTCTTAGAATCATTGAATAACCTTTTCCACAGAGCAGTGCACCCCCATACCTCACTCCTTGTTCCAAAATGTATCTCCTGCCAATGTTGTTCAAGGAAAACTGGTGCAACTGTGCCCTCTGTCCCCATGTAATCAGCGCCTAGGCATATATTTGGGAGCCCCCCACCTTTTTAAGGACTTCAGCACTGTTCATTTTGTTAACATTTGAAGACCTGTAAAATTGCTTACTCTCACTACCCCAAAACCTCAGAGGTAAATAGGCTCTATCGCACTATATGACATGCTTGTAACCTGCTTGGAGTTTATATCTTTAGACAGTCAAAATAATCCTTATCTGTAGCTTCTGACATTAAAGCATCTTGCTACTTTGGACAATATGGCCAAATACATGAAAAACAGTTGTGAAAACTTCTGCACAAAAAAACGCAGTTAACTTCAGTCAGCAAGACACAATCACCATGTTATCGTAATGCCTTCAACAGTTTTCAAGCAAATGTTTCAAGAAGACCTTTTGCAAATAATATTTCTACGAATTCCATCTGGAAAGAGATGTGTTCAAGTTTCTGAATCGCAGACTGGTCTCAAATCCTGGCTTTGCCACCTAACCAAACGTTGTGCTCCCGGGCAAATCCTTTTTATCTCACTCTGACTTATCTGTCAAAATTAGAAGTCTCTACAAGGCACTCATCTCACACTGGGCCTCATTACGACCCAGGCGGTAAGTTACCGCCTGGGCCGTGACTTTACCACCATGGCGTAAACTACGTTTACGCCATGGTGGTTGGCGGACTTACCGCCCCATTCCGAGGTCGGCGGGGCGGTAAGTCCCCAATCCCCATTTACCCTTCCCCATTCCCATTTTTGCCCCATAGGGCATAATGGGAGTGGGGAAGGCGTTAATTACGCCACCGTAAATTACGGTGGCGTAATTAACTCCATGGTCCCTTAGCGCCATGGATTTTAACACCTGCTAAAAGCAGGTGTTAAAAGCGCCATGGCGCTAAGGGACCTCGTAGTTGGCGGTAAGGGGTCGGCGCAGCTAACACTGGCGTTAACCCCTTACCGCCAGGGTCGTAATGAGGCCCACTGTCTGCTGTTTCAAAAAAACATCACTCCTGATATTCCCACATAGGTAAATATTAACAGTTACAATTCATATACTTGACATCACAGTGTGTCTCCTGCCTTACTCGTGGCAACATGTTTTTAATGTAACTTTCCATGATACATTTGCGCATTAAAGCCTCATTATGTGATATTTTTTGTAATATCACCTACCGGCCCTGTTTCACAGAATGATCCTTTATATTTGTACGTTCATCAACACAATCCAGAAAAATCTTTCTGCTCTCTCCAATTGCATGTGCATCCTTTAAACCCAAACAAGGATGTTGCGCTCCCAACTTTTGCAATGTAATGTTGACATCCCAGGCCTAAACAGCAACAAATAAACAAATAAATAAATACATATCAGCATGATAAATATGCAGATAGTTAACAAGCAAGCCTATGACGAGAAGTGCGCACACTTTCTCTAACCACACCACACTGGACCATGTCAGTGGCTTAAGATATGATGGCCTTAAAAGCCGCGGTCCATCGTGTGCAGCAGTTGACCGAGCTATGATTGAAATGGATTTGTTTTGAAGCAATCAATTGCAGCATTGATAAACCAAGCATGCAATCAGCTGGCCTCATTGATTCGGTGGCCTGACAGCCTCACAGACACAAATCATTGCAGCAAATCACTGTTATCATCGTGGGAAGGATCGGCCATTTTAATTTTGTTATCAGAAAGAGCATGTAAAAGCGGGCTAACCTTTTGGAATGGTGTCTGTTATCGTGAATTGCCAACGCAGGAGTGCAGTGTCATTCACCACAGTTCAATGTTAGGGTGGAGGAAGTCAGCTGTGCAGTGCTGGGGGAACGGCACGTCAGTTCCATTGCTCACCCTAATTACTCCTCCTATGCAGGCGTGGGAGAAATGGAAGATGTCCTGTTGAGCTCATAGCCGTTTGGTAAATTGATGTGACTAAACTTAGCGTGTTTAGAGAGCTACTGTACAGGGAGCCTTAGCCCACGGCCACGTTTTTTGTTCTGGGAAATGCTTTGATAAAAGGCAACGCTTCGTAATAATGGGAAATGAAATGGAATCGATGGGTCCAGGCTGCCTATGGCCGTTATATTTCCACAAGTACTATACATCCGCCCTGCTACAGGAACGTTGCTCTGTTGGGATTTGTAAAAAATGAAATAGTTTCGTTGGCCCTTTTCATATTGTTTAGGATTTACCTTTTTTGGGAAAAGAATAGACATTTACATATTATTCATAGCGACCAGACAATGCATTGCTCTAATTATGAAAGTTGCCTTGATAGAAGCCCGTTAATTTCATCTGAAACAGAGTGTTCCATGGGAAATCATGACTGTTATTAAACATTACTTTCTCCAAACGTTAATTGCTTGAACCGACTTTTTATTTGTATTGCTTAAAATGATGTATGATTAATTTCTATAAACGTTTAGTATGTTGCCAGGTTTATTCCATACTACCTTATAATATAATCACAGTGCTTGTTAGAGCAAACGTTGGAATGTAAATTATTGTTTAGGTCTGGCTGAAGAGATTGCTGGCTCCTTGGAGGCATTGTTAATCTTAATGAAAGACTGAAATCAATCTTGAAAGGGTTTAGGAGGGAATGCTACATTCTTGTACATTACCTAGTGCTTTTGTACGCGTGACACATGCTTATTTCGTAGTGCCCCATTAGGATATGAAATTACTTTTTCTAATTCCTGCTGCATTTCAAAGGCGTCAGTGTGGCGGCTTCCCTGGGGTCAAACATTGCAGACTAACAGCAGTACTGTATCCATGTTAGCATTAGTTCATGTGCCTAGCACTAACAGTGCTTGCCAACTGGGCAGCCACTAATGTTGGTGGTTGCTGCATGCCAGCAACACACAAGCATTTTGAGGACTTTTGCCTGAGCCTTCATCACAACTTCACAACCTCTGACCTGGTATGGTGCCAACTTTCTTCACCACCCATCACTTGCCCAGGTGCTGGGATGTTGGACACTGATACTTGATGGTGGCACACAGCAGCTGATGACCTTCTTCAACTGTCTGGGGTTCCTCGCTGTTTGTGTATGAAGCATTGTGTGCCTGTAAGTGTGGGTGTAGATGTGCTTCTCTGTCAAAGCATGGGTGTGTTTGTTGTCACATCTGTGGTGGAGAATAAATGACCAGACACAGACAAATCTAATTCTTAAGCGGTTCATGTAGGAACCTGTGCAGTGTGTGGGCATAATAATAAACAGGGTCAGTGCAAAGTGCAGTGCTACTGTGAGCATCTGTGCACTGATTCCTTCTCAGCTGGATACCCGGAAACAAAGACACGTCAAAGTGGCTTGTCTCCAGCCTCAAAAGGTTTCCGGGTTTCCTTCCTGAGTGGACAGTGCAATACGTGCTAAAAGAAATGTCTCCCGTAACAGGTTTTTTGCTCTCCATGGTCTGGGAGTTGCCACCTCCCAGGCTTTGTGGCAGTCCCTGGTTTTCACTGGGTTGATGGAGATCCCCCCCGCTCCCCTGCCCCATACCCCCACTAGCCTTTCCTTCTCTGTCTCCTCTGTGATCTGACCGTGTGATTACTCTGAAAGCAGCGTACTCACACGGCATCCCGTACTCTGGGCACTCGTTACCTCATACATGCAAACATACATCCTGAACAGCATGCCATGGAGATAGGAAAAATAGACACATTACAACAAAGCATTAACTGTGGCACAATGAAATCAAGGGTCACATTATGTTCTATGGGCAAACATTTCTCCACTGTACACAAGCTTTTAGGCACAAGGATTTTGTCAAGTGACTGAGGACACCAAGATGGAATGGCTTGTGATGATCGGAACAGAGACAACGGCAGAAAAAAAACCATACTATAACTGCAACTTTCGAAAAGCAAAATACATAGGGCCTCATTACACGGACGGCGGTTACCATGGCGCTATTAGCGCCATGGTTGCCGCCGGTATTTTACCGAGTCCGCCTTGGTGAATGGGGGAATTACCGCCCCATTCCAAGGTTGGCAGGGCGGTAATTCCCCATTCACCAAGGCCCTTCCCCATTCCCATTTGAGCCCCCCTAGGGCTCAATGGGAATGGGGAAGGAGTAAATAACGGTACCGCTATTAGCGGTACCGTTATTTGCCCTGAAGTCCCTCAGCGGGTCCCTTCCTGAACATGTGGTCTGGCCACAAATTAAGGACAGGACCCACTGAGGGACCTCGTAGTATGGCGCTAAGGGAATTACCGGCACCGGTGTCCTTACCGGTGCCGGTAATCCCTTAGTGCCATCCGTGTAATGAGGCCCATAGTCCGAAATGGATGCTTGTTCTACTCTAAACACTTTTTGGAAGTTTTTGTCTGCACTGTGAATTTAAGAACAGACTAAATCGGTGACTCACCCCCTGAAGTGTGCCTGAAATAAACCTTCAATGAGTCTAGCAATTATTGTGTTGAAATACAGAAAGACAAATGATTTGTTATTCCTATTGTTTCTTATTTAGGGTCACTGCTCAAAGTGTTACACTTGTGGAACCCCCTGTTTTGTTAAGAGGCCTGAACAAGAAAGCCAGCCACTCTAGAAACAAAGAGCCGAGTGGCGCTGGCCACAGCCCAGGAGCTTCAATATTCTTTAGGGGTAGCAAGGGAGACCACAAGGGTAGCAAGGGAGATCCCAGGGGTCGCACGTGTGACCCCTGGCAATCCCCAAATGACGACCAGGGCAAGATGCAAAGACACATGGAAAGGGGAAATCTAGATAAGTTGTGTTGCTATTTAGGTAACCCACAAGATATTTGGACATGGTTATTGGGAGAGCTTGGGGAAATGGAAACCAGAGTGTAAGCTGACTTAAAGCTCCCAAAGTTAGAATGAGTTGTTACAGGAGGAAGTGAGAAGACGGAAAACTCCTGCGTTGGAAAAGAGATGAAAAGGATGAGAAATTTATAAAAGAAACCAAATGATTCTGAAACGTACATGGTAGATGAATTTGAAGCTTGGAGAAAGGAGGACTTTTTGGATTGTAATTCCATAAAGGCTGAAAGGAAAGTAAGACGGGATACAGACCTATCGAAGTGAAGGTCAATGATGCAGATTCATATTTTGGCTTATCAAAATTTGTCAACCTGCATGGTGTGAGAAACCTGAGGGAGTACTCACATCTACTCCCCTTAGATCCCCTTCTCATGTGGCCAGGGAAAGGCCATCACTTTTGGATTCCAACCCTGAGGTTGGAGAAGTTAGGGAGAATCACTTGCCTGGAGGGTCCTTTGGAACTGGGGAGAGGACGTCCCTGAGGGAGAAGCAGTACTTCCCCTTCCCATTCTATAACAAATTCATAATCCCAGAAGCCTTTCTGGGATGTTACCCCTTTTCCTCTGGTCAGGGTAACATCAAGAATAATTATAGACCTCTGAGACAAAGGAGGAGAGTGAGAGATAGGAGAATACCCTCTGGCGAGACAGGGAATCCCCCTTTCCCTAATCATGACCAACTAAGCTCTCCCCCAACCTTTACAGGCTATGGCAAGATCTCTCCCCTCATTTCCCCACATTTAAGACTTGAAAGTACTGGGATGCAGAAGAGGAGACAACGAGTAATGAACACTACCTTTTCATATTATCACTCTGTTACTAAGACGAGGAAGATGCTTGAAAAGTGTGGTGAGAGATAGACATGTCCCCTTTAACATGGTCAGGCAAGCCTAATTAGAAATCCTCACATAGGTCAGAGCCCCAGCCTGGGAATCCAGAGAAAGCAGCAGGAGCCACCAGAGCAAGGCCAACAGACTGGGGAAAGACACTCAGAAACCGGGGTATCTAGGCTGGCTGTGTGCAACAAATGAAGTGTTGTATGAATGGAAGCTTCAAAGCAAGATGAGTTACATACTGAATATTGAAATGAATGGACTTTTTTAAACAGTGCTACACTGCATATATTGAATACCAAATTGAATGGAAGTTAAAAATAGCGCTAAACTATACATATTGAAAACCGAACTGAGTGGAATTTGAAAACAACACTAAAACTATACATATTGAATACTGAACCGAATGCAAGTTTTAAACAGAGTTAAATAATGCATATTGAACACTGAACTCAATTGAAGTTTTAAACAAGTGCTACACCACACAGATTGAATACCAAATTAACTGAAAACCTACAAATAAACCATATTGAATATTGAGAGGAAATATAAACTTTATAAGCAAAGCAGATGGGTAATAAAGGCTAAACAAAAAAATACCTATATGAAAGAAACCTATGGGAAAGGAAAGAAGCGTGAAGGAGTGCAACCAAAGGTGGGGTATGAACAAGACCAACGCCAAGAGAACTTTATGAGTAAATGCAGTGCAGCAAGGCCAAAGACTGGCAAGAGGTGCGTGACACGTTATCGCAAAGCTAAGATGTTGAACAGGAAAAGCCAGAGGAGTGTAAATATTGCACAGAAAACCAAGAGGCCAACAAGGCGAATCTAAAGGAATGTGACCTTGTACACAGGGGCAAATGCAGAGGAAGCAGTGTGGGCTGAATATGCAAGGGGACCTGGTTGCTGCCGCCAAAGTCGGGTCCGGGTTCCCAGAATGGGGAATTACCGGGCCATTCCGAGTTTGGAGCGCCCGGTAATTCCTCTCTCCAGGAACCCGGGCCCGGACCTTCCCCATTCCCATTTCAGCCCACATAGGGCTGAATGGGAATAGGGGAGGGAGCAAACAACGGGCCGATTATGAGCGGCCCGTTGTTTGCTCCCTCTTCCCCTCGCGGGACCCGGTAAGCACGCCTGGTTTGACCAGGCATTACTTACCAGGTCCCGCAAGGGGAGCTTGTAATAAGGCGGAACGGGTTTAACAGGTCCGCCTCCTTTAGCGGGTCCCGTTAACCTGTTCCGCTTCACTTGTAATGAGGCCCATGGTCTGACAACTGCGCCTAGACCACTGAGCCTGACATTGTGAAGATAAAGACATTTTGAAAACATGAAGAAGTAGCTCTGAAAGTGAAGTGGTAAAGCAAACCAGAAAGAGGGTCAATTTGACCCAGTGTTAAGCTGAAGTTTAAAAGACTGAATTACACATTCGTTGCGATGTTCAAGTCTTGGGGAAAGGAACCCTGAGACTTGATAAACTAGAAGTACTGTCTTGCGGACAGGGCCTCAAGACTCTTTTTGATTGAACTGTGTTACTCTGTACTTGGGGGAGGGAGCCCTGATGAGTTTGCCAAACTATTTGAACGTGAACAAGGAAAATCCTAAGACCTTTTGTGCACCTGTCTTGAACTTGGGGAAGGCAAACTGAAAAATATGTTGAGAGCTGGAAGAAGCTCAGACTGTGTGCTGATCACCATTTCTTTGATTATTAACAACCCTACACACTGTTTAGCTTTAGTTGTGAGGGCAAGTATAGGTTTTGGACACAGACAGAATTTTAAGTTGAACTCTTTGGCTCAGGCTTTCGTTCATGTAGAGAAATACCACCTTAGTATAGGGCAAGTTGTACCATGCTGAGATTGACATTCATATATATCTTTTGTTTAAACTTTAAGTCTGGTGTCTGTGTCTTGCTTCATGATGCCTGCACAATGCACAAAGGCAAAATACGTAATGTCAAATTGGTATTTAAATTGCTTGAAACTATTGTTTGTTTAAAATCTATTTGAGTTTGAGTATTTGACTCTTAGTGTTACTGCTGTGACGTATGTGTGATCTTCAGGTCGTTAGGTTCGAATTCTGCCAATGTGAACCAACGTTGGTGGGGTAAAAATATTTGTATGTAAAAATGCTTTATGTACAGTGCTTTGGCGAAAGCATTATATGAATAGCAAATTATTGTTGCCCAAATGATTAGCTTGTTCTATTTTCTGAATTGGAGCTTATATCAGAAGAACTGATGTTATATTTATTTGTATTCCTTGTCACTTCCAGTTTGCATTTGGTGAAGGATGCAATGCATTTTTTAAATTCAAAATCACATAACTATTGTTGTATGCATTATAAATAACATAAAAACCGAAATAAATGAGCAATCATAAATATGAAAGAGCCCCAGAGGTCAAGGTTGAGCAGAAGATCACATGTATAAATCATCAGTGGCACATCTAAGATGGGAATGCACATTAAATGCCTTTAAAACTCCAAACTCCACAGAGACCCAAACCTAGAGGGGCCTGTAAAGACTTTAATGTAAGATTTTACAAAGTTTAGTTTATGGCAAAACATTCAGGAAAGGAGCCTTGCAGGTCAAAGTTAAGTTTTTCACATGTCGGCATTTCCCAAAATGTTGCTAAGCAATCATGTAGATCTGGGATCTTTTGGGACCTAGAATTGTCGGCTACCACCAGCCTTTCCAATAAAAAGCATCTAGTGTCGGGGGCGCATTGCCACGGTTCGGAAAAGGAAATCTCTCCAACTAGAAAGTCCCAGCAGGCATAACCTTAGGCATTTCTGAAGTGTTAAACCAGTGATCTGATTGACCACCTAAATAACTGTCTACCAATGCCTTGAAAGTGTAGGGCTTGCAAATAGGTCCCAGGCTCCTACGTCCTTTCCAACAAATGCCGGATTACTTTTTGGGCAAGAGATTTTTATGGCTCTGGTGAAATATCATCATGAGAGAGTTGTGTAGGCGTGCCTGCATGTTGTACAGTAGAAGAGGCCTTCTTTGCCTTACCCTCAATTGATTCAAAGTACCTCTATCGAGATCCTTACCCAGATCCATGTACCAGGAGTGAGTGTGCAAGCTGTTTGTAAAAGCTATAACTCAAACCTCGTGATTCAAAGGTAGAAAAAATGTCAAATTCAGTTAGCCGAATCATGGCTCCCTTTTGTGTCTTAGGACTCCGGACCCAATGGCGCATCAAAAGATAATGCATGCATTCAGATTCCCATGCCCAAAAAGTGGCCTTGCATACTTCGAAAATCATAACCACCCCCTCATTACTGAGATACGACATCAACTTTCTATGGGAAAAACCGAGGATTATAATTGCAGGGATGAATGTTAGGATTTCTATTTGTGTGAATTTGAGCCATACTTTAAGAGTGAAAGGGCCTCATTACAAGTCCGGCAGTAACCCTGCCGGTGCTGCCGGCGGGTTGCTGCCGGACTTGCAATATTTACTGGCGCATGGCTTGCCGGAAACACCAGGGGATTACGACCCCATCGTTCTGGAAGTCAGGCGCAGGTAATGTTAATCCCCATTCCCATTTGAGTCCCATAGGAATGGGGACCACGGAAGCACCGGCACCGTTATTAACAGTGCTGGTGCTTCAATGAAACTCTGCGGGCGGGTGCCGTCCCGCATGCAGAGTCGCACTATGCCCGTCCGGTAACAACATTGTTACCGGATCGGCATGGTCATGGTGGGGCCCAAAGATTTTGAAGAGATTTTGTATGGTGCGTGGGGTAGGTATTTGAACGATCACTTGACCACCAGATCGTGCAAGACTTTTCAGCTTTTTCTGACAGTGGGCCAAGGGCCAAGTCAGTCCTATACAATTCGTATTTGTGACACTTGAAAATATTTTATAATATTAGGGCATCTCAGACCTATATCCCCAAAACAAGATTTTCTGAACTATTCTATGAAAAGAGTCTTTGCAAATAAAAGGGAAAAAAGTGGTGTTTGTTTGCAAATGTGAGAACCCTCTGCCACATTCACTGGAATGTCTCTAAAATAATTAGAAGAAAATGGAAGAACCAATAGCTTAAATGTGGATATCCTGCCAAACCAAATTTTTGGCAAGGTTCTCCATTAATTGTGCTCTTCCTTAATATTCAAGAAAAGCGTTAAGTAAGTAGCCATAAAGAGATCGGAGTTACGTTTCGTTATATAGACCCCAAAGTATTTCATTTTATTATCAGCTCACCAGAAGGGGCCGTGGATTGTAAATGCGATTTCCATTCCTCTGGCAGGTTTATAACTGAAACTTCACTTTTATCAACATTAATTTTAAAGACAGACAGACCTGGACTGTAATTATGTTTTCCATTGCTCTGGCAGCACTCCAGAACAACACTTTTTTCAACATTATCTTTAATCTCTGCTGAATGCTGCAGCAGTGCCTGTACTGAGGAAAGATGCCTAGCTAGGGTGACAAAATGGTGTCCGTGGAAAAAAGGCCTTTATACTTCAGGCCTCGATAAGAAATCCCTAAAAGAGACTCAGTCTGGCATATTGTAGCTGCTAAGGGTCTGATTTCCAGGGTAGAAAGCAGGGGTGACAAAAGGCTCCCTTATCTTGTGCCCCTTAAAGAGTGGAAGGGGGAGATAGATACATGTTTAATGACCAACGGGCCCTCGGGTGATTGTAAATTTGTGATTTTTCCTCTGGCAAATCCTTTCCGAAATGCATCGCACCTAATACCACCACAGAAATGGCTACTCTACGCGATCAAAGGCCTTCTCCACGTCAGGGCTATCGTGTGCATTCGCTATTAAATATCTATCAACATTTTAAGAGGCCAACCTGTTCTTAATAAAGGCTAATTGACCTTGGCCAATGATTCTGTGACAAAACCTTCTAGTCCACTTGCTAAGATTCTTGCACAGAGCATGCCGACTGTATTTAAAGGATCAGTTGTGTGATAAGGACTGCACATAGCAGGGAGGTGCCCAATTTTGGTAACATATGGCTTCACTCATTGAGGGCAATATTGAGTCATACACCATCATTCAGTTAAAAACCTTGAGCAAAGGATGCACCATTAAATTAAAGACGGTTTCCTAAAACTGAGGAGGATATCCACGTGGGCCCAATGACTTAATAAGTTTAGCTGATTTCATGGCTACATTGATGTGTTCTTTAGTGTTGCCACTTGCCAAGGATCCTCTATCTGAGAGGAAGAGGGCTCCCAGATGACTGGTAGTCAGGTAATCAGTCGCATGCACTACGCCCGGATTCTCCTGTGAGATATCTTTTGATTATTACATCAGGTGGACACCTTGATATAATGCCCCATAGTTATACAGTCCCGCCCCATGATTCTGGGCATGAAACAGGTGGTTTATTCAAAACTCAAATTGATTAAGTAAATTATTAAAGGTAAAATCAAGGCAAAGGTGGTCCTCAGGTTTATGCAGGGGAAATTACCACAATGTTACACAATCACAGGTAGCTTGTCTGTCTACAAAAATGAAATGCATCTGCCTGCAATTATCTCACTATTTCTCACACATGCCACAATACCTATCCCTTCTGTGCTCACATTATTTAAAGTTTGCAATATTCCCATGCTTATGTCATAATTAAGTCACACCATACAATGGGGCAAATATTCCCATTAGCCTGGCTCATAGTCAGACACTCCTACCATATGCAATCTTCATTGGATGATTATAATTTCTATACTTCTGACCAGAAAAAGTTGGGGGCCCAATCCACTCTTAACATTTTTGACTGTAGAATGGTGTTTGATCTATACATTCTGGTAGCAACCAGGTGTATTAATACAATATGGATTGCTGTACTCCCCTGTCCGAGACACACATGTACATATGCAGCATGCTGTTGTGGTTAAAATGTTAAGTTTATGAATATTAATCATTTTTTTAATTAGTAAATGTGTCAGATCCAAGGGTAGACTCTTAGCTTCTAAACACACCCAGTCCCATGTTTATAACTGAATGGTTCCAAAGTTATTTGCCAAAATTATTTCCATATGCAAATGTCATGTCATTTTCAAATGGTGCAGGATTTCCTATGGATTCACAGCCTTGATTTTATTTCTGGGTAATGAAACTAGTAGGCCTCTCAGACGCTGATTCATTTGGGTCTTGTGATAGGTCCCTTAGTTCTGATTCCATTAAAACAACCACATGGCCTATCTAGTGGAAGGCAGGGTCAAAAGGTAAAGACACTAAGCGCAAACAATGTATTCTTTGAAGTCCGACCAGAGGCCTGACTCTCTGCTTACTTCAGATCTTAATCTATGTGAACACCATGCATTTAATTTCTGTTGGTATTTTAGTGTGTATTTTTAAGATGATCCTCTCCTTAAATGGACTTGCAAAAGTGTGGGCTGCTCATTAATTGGAACGTCTGTTCACAAGGCCTTTTGTACTGGTAATGTAACTGATTCTGCATGATTAAAGCACCCAATACATCTTTCCAACCTGAAAGGCCAAGGCTAGTCCCAGGGATATTTTAACCCCATCCCCTGCCCCCACACACTGGAATCTGCATGCAAGGCTGAAGTGGAGATAGTTCATCAGTAAAAAAAAAACATTTTTATTGGGGTCATCTTCATATGAATGTTATTTCTATATACAGATTATATATTGCTGTTTCATGCAGTATCAAATTGAAATGTTTTTAGAAATGTCATACTTTTGTATGCATGTTATGATGAATACTTTGTCAATTTTTACAAAACTGTGTTTAATATATTAATAAAATATCAACATATCATTGTTATTTCTGACCAAGCTTATTCTCTTTTCTATCAATCAGAGTCGATTAGATTTATATTCTAAACTCTAAATAGTTTTCCGTGTGACTATCCCCCTTGGTTACACAAGCCAACTCATGGCATCTTTCGTTTCTGTACACCTGAAAGGCCTACTCAATTGTACTTGTAATGACACAATTTAAACCCATACAAAATACCATAATTTGCCATGTGCATGATAAGCTATTTAAATACATCCATAAATGGCAATTTAAATAAAATGTCAGGTTTCAAATAGATTTTCTCTGGTATAAAGCTTAGAATCTCCAATTAGTTACTTTCTGACATGTGCAGACAAGTGCTTCATACAAACATTGAATTCAGGATGATGTATTCAACTTTACTTTACTTACTTTGAAGCTTATTTCTGTAACATAGTCTGTGTTCCTGTGTTAGCTGAATTACATTTTGGACACATTTGGGTCTTGGTATTTTTGGATGCGCAGTTCTCCATTAATACCGATAGTGTTTTACCTTGGAGTTTCTTTAGCATTTTCTGCTGTTCACTCAAAGTTATTCAAACTTAGTGTTTGAGGCAACATTTTCTGAAGGCTCCATATTGTACCTTGTATTGTTTAATGTGTGCCACTATCTGCACCATGTGTCTAGTGCTGTCTCTCTGCAAAGAAAGTGACTTGCGAAATCTTAATGAATAAAACAATGCATTCTTTTGGCACCTCTAACTTTATGACGAGGCAGTTTCAATGCCTTGTATTAAGCGATGTACATTTCAAAGGGTGGCACCTATTCACTTGCTTTGTGCATACAATATTTCTCCATGCAGTTCAATCATATGTGTCACACTTGAAGAAGCAGCGCAACTAGTCTGCGTCTCTCACTTTGAATTCAGGGAGTATTCATTTTACTTTCATTCTCTCTACACTCAGTAGAGTATTACGATTAATATTCACAAAAAATGGCTATTTTCCTAGCTTTATTAAAAACATCAATCCATCTGCATTCTTTAGAGTCCTAACATGACTAGAGGTGATTTGGGCTTATAGTTTACAGTCCAATTACCATATCCCTCACATGCATTCACACATATACTTGTAACTATGGCCTTCAGCTCCTGCTGCTTTGACACAAAGTATGGCACCAAATTCTTGAGTAGAGGTTCGAGAACTAGCCCCCAATGCCTCCAAACAAATCCATGCTTTCAAAACCCTTATTAAGACACAAAAAACAGGCCTCAGCGGTCTGCCTACCTTGGCAAGATACGCTCAGACCAGTCTCCTCCTGCGTATGTCCCATTCAAAGAAGGCAATCTAGAGGGCTGGGCCACAGTATCCTCACCAGCCTCCTTTTTTAGCTATGTTCTTCAGACACCAGCAGGACACCGGACCTATTATGGGAAAATATGTAACTGAAAATGCTTTTGAAATGACTGCTGTGGAATCTACGTTCCTTCCTGGGTGAGACATGCAAACTGTTGAAGATCTCTCTACCTGCTCCTTTGCTAATAACCTTGGAATCTTTCTCTAATTAGGTATCTGAGATCATTCTCGGGCTTGGGGATAATATGTGAGTTACAGAAAGCCACATGTACTACTCAGGATACCAATGTTTCTCCTCTAAATGAAATCTAGTCAGATGGTGTCAGTGATTGTTTATAAAATGACATAGTTCAGCTCTTGTTGAGAACCCTTTTCACAGGTCTAACCATTGTCAAATTCACTGCTTATGATGTGTTTTCCACTATAATAACTGCCTTAAATAAGAACATACATCTGGCAAGAGAGCTCAGGTAGGTAAGTGCTTGCCGCACAAAGTGGTATAGAATCTGTCCTCACAATCCTATCAATGACAACTTGCTCGTCCAACCTACCAAGATCAACATTTTCAACAATAAGTTCAATATTATTAGCCACTACTGTTACAGTGCTTACAAGCGGGAAGAATTGGGTGTGAAACCCTCCATAAACAGTCCGACTGGAACTGTGACGCCCCCCCTCCTGCGCCCCACTACTCAGATTAATGATGACCCTATTTTCTGCCCTTGCAGACGTTTTTACCTACGCATACAGATGCGCGAGTACAATTTGATTCTTCTCCTGATTGACACACTTGCAGCGCCCCTCGCAAAACGGCTCTGTATGGCTTACTGCCCACACCAACATGGCTGCTTAAGCACCAAGGCGCATGCGTGGCGTCCGTGACACCCACTTTATCTAGGGTCACTTACGAGCGACTCGTCTTGGTGACGGGCCGCTCGGGTTTTCCTCCTTGCAGAAATCCAGTAAGTACAATTGAATTTCAAACCAATACGATACTCCCTACGGAGAGATTCTCACTCCTATTACTATACGCGCTCGAACAAGCTCATCACGCTAGTACACAGGGGCGATGTTTTCGTGCGGCAGAACAGTCTGTCAGTGCGACTTCTAAATTGCTTTAGTATGAATCTGCCATCACCTCTGATGGGGGCTTTTCCATTTTACCTGCAGATACCTGCATGAGACCTGAATCCCGCCACCATTTACCAACGATCTAGATGGGAGGCGACTCTCTCCAGACCCGTCAACACCTTTTTGAGTCCAGTTCCCTCGACTCACTAGGTCAGTGGGCCTCATTACGACCCTGGCGCTAAGGGGTCTGCGCCAGCGTTAGCTGCGCGGACCCCTTACCGCCAACTACGAGTTCCCGGAGCGCCATGGTCATTTTTCCGCCCGCTTTTTGCGGGCGGAAAAATCCATGGCGCTCTGGGACCTTGGTGTTAATTACGCCACCGTATTTTACGGTGGCGTAATTAACTCCTTCCCCACTCCCATTGAGCCCTATGGGGCCGAAATGGGAATGGGGAAGGGTAAATGGGTCAATGGGGACTTACCGCCCCGCCGACCTCGGAATGGGGCGGTAAGTCCACCATCCGCCATGGCGTAAAGGGACTTTGCGCCATGGCCGGAAAGTCCGTCGATGGCGGAATAAATCCGCCAGGGTCGTAATGAGGGCCAGTGTATTTACTAAGCCTATTAGTTACTTTGAAACACAATACACTATACCCCTTGACGAGTTCATTTGAATTATTCTTAGGACCCAACGAAAGAGATTCTACTTGAATACATTATGAAATATGAGCACATCCGGCCCTGAAGATGGATTAATGGAATCCGAAACGCGTTGGCACCTCATACCAATTAGGAGTGCTTTTTTATGTTGACAATTTCAAAAGGATTTATGTTGGAAACTGTACATGTTATCACCAATGATGTAATTGGGACACAACTTGTCATACTCATTCGATTCACCTTCTTTTTGGTTTACCCAAATTCTTTATAGCTTAAACCGTACCATTGTTGTATTTTGAATTGCTGTATTTTACGACACCCTTCACAGTGCACTGTGGAAACTAACAATGCAACAGACAGAGACTTTTGTTTATATAAAACCTGTTTACTTTCTGTTTTAACCTGTTTTGAGTCAGTTTGGTCCTTTTCCTTGCCCTACTCCAGCAGGCGGACAGAAATATTGAAATACACACTTTAATGATTACGTATTGTGTTAAACTATTCAGCACAGTTGTATGCTGCTCGCCATCTAAATTACAAATTTACAGCTACAACTGTTATGGATATGTGACTCATTGGAGCCATCTAACTTCTGTTCTAGTTGAGATATTTGACCTGGGATATTATCCCGCAAGGAGTGCAGCTTTGGGCTCCTGGTCGGCAACGTCCAGGGTGTGTGTTTTTTGTACCCTCCATAAACATGTCATATTATTATTATCATTAAAACCCAGCCTTTCACAGGGCCAACCCAAACACCAAGGTTTGTAGTATCAAATGCTAGGCGTTGAAAGGCCTGGACTGTAAATCAAAAGAGGATAGTACCAATTATTCTACATTTTGAGGAAGATGAATCCCAAGATTTTATTCTCAAAACAGATGATGAAGATAGTTCTCAGTGTTCCTAGCTTGCCTAAAATACAATGGTTTGTTTAAGGCGAGGAGCATAGAGCATAGGATACTGTCCTTTCTGACTCTTTCTTTAACAATGCAGGCAAACATGTTTTTACAAAGAAAACAATCTGGTTTATCCTAAACAATCCAAAATTATGTCTGAACAGGGGACACTGTCATCATGATCATTTAATTCTTATTTATATAAGTTCATCTTGATATATGGTGTCCCTACTTGCTCTCGGAATTACTTTCCAAGAGGACAAACATCAGCGCATGTGCAAATATTCAATTATAGAGAGGCGGCTTCATTAATAAATTAATGATGAAGTAGTTATCAGTAAACACAGATGAAGATTTAGAATCAAATCAATATCTGGGCTGCCTCATAGAACCAGGTTTGGTTCCCAGTTACTAGCTTGAGCACTTCCAGGGCCTCATTTTAAATGGTTGGCAGAATCGCTCTCAATGGATCACAACCACATCCACTTACAAGGTTGGGATCTGTCCCAAGGGATTCTCTGGATTTTCCACATAGTGCAGATGCTATGCTAGGGTTGGAATCTTTATAACTGTGGCAATCCCCACAATAGCTGGTCTTAGGGAGCAGGGCCATTGTCTGAGAAAATTGTGTATTTTGCCCAGCCTGGAGATGAGCATGGGAATCCAAGTGGGCCCAAGCTTTCCATGGAAACATCTGCCACATGTGAAGAATAGTGGATCGCTGCTGCACGCCCAAAGGCACATTGTGGTAACAGATGCTGGTGTCCACCATGAAAGAAAACTTGGTGGTGCCATTACTGCTGATCCCTACGGACTCTGCCTGCCCTTTTCATAGACAAAAGCACATGCAGAATCCTCATTGATCCATACCTCTCCTCACACATCAATTGTGATGGGGATGAAGATGCATGCAGATTGCCTGCATAGGGAAGGTAAATGCATGTAATAGATTTCCCACTCTGGATTCCACTATGTCCATGGAATCCCATTGACAACAACACAGAGGCGGAACAATATGTGGTGAGTTTATCTCTGTGTGGTTTCCTAAATTTGTGACATTTTCCAAACTATGTATATGGTATGTTCATAGGCCGATTTTTTAAAATAAGGGAATACTAGCTCGCGTGGAGTAGTCCTGAAAGGGACAGAAAGAAGATCAGTAATATTCATCCTGGATCCTAAGTGTAGCCTTTAGTTATCAAATGATCATTAAAAGGTGTTTGCAAGTTAGAAAATTAGCAGGTTTAGACTACAAGAATAGAACACAAGTGTTTGCTATTATGCAAATAGTCAATGACTATTCAGCACAGTTTAGTAGTCCTTATAAACTAGTTTGCACTAAATGAATTCTAAGAATACTAAAAGTAAATAACCTGGATAGACCTAATCACAGTTAACAAAGTCCAGTCTAGCTGAGTGGCCACCAGGCAACATGTCAACGCTGCACAAAACTAGAAAATAGATCAACCATAAAAATGTGCACAATAGGAAAGCTTGCAGAGTTATTGAAGCGCCAGGCTCCCCAAAGCCATCTTCAAGAAGTGGAGGAATCTCAAATTGCTGTGTGCAAAGATGCCTTGCAGTGCATGGCCAGACAGTGGTGAAGATCTCATGCCATTGGCTGCATAGATCACTGATGTTCTCAATTTCTCTTTACCACGAAGTGCTGACCACACATGATGAGAGCAGTTTGTACAAAATTGACCCACCACCTTTTCAGCAGGGGACGGTCTCTGACTATTTCAAGTAGCATCCATTTTCAGGAGCAAGCTTCTCTAGAGCCATTGCTCCATGGACCGACATTTACACATATTTTCTTTAATACACAGACCAACAAGAGGAATTTGTTGGCGGATGCAACAATTGTGAGTAAAAATACAGAAAAAATCTATTCAGTAAAGAAGAGGCTCCTCACCCGAAGTTCGGCAGCAAAAAGCTAGGTAGTGAGAATTAGCAAAGGTTGGGCATTGAACAAAATGGCTGAATTGTCAACCTAGAAATGAGTGTAAAAGCGAAAGGAAGAGATGATGGAACAGCATGGTATAGCTTACAGTGTGCATTGCGTTGGCTTTGAGCAAGCCTTGGTGACCCCCTTAAGAGAGAGAGGAAAGGAGGATGAGCAAAAGTCCTTCCAGGACAGTGGAATTGAATGTGTTGGGAGAAATATTCAGATCAATTTCCAGGCTGTTTCTTATATACTGCAAGAGGACAGTGCAGGCTGCAGAGCAGGAGGCCACACCATGCCCAAGAATCATTTGTGATGTAGGGCTTGATGAATTAAATCATTGCTGGGCCGGAAGAACCAATTCTGTAGATTAATCACGATGAAAACCAGATTGAACAGATAACAAAAGGTGCCATTTCTCCAAACTGCTAACTGAACCTTAGATCAATGATTCGATGAGATGATGCTTGATTGGCTCTCCATGCTGCATAGCATTTTTAAAGAAATGCCTAAAACCTTCCACCACAATATCTCGCGCACACTTATTCAAACCTCACATCTTCCAGTTAGCAGGACACACCCACTAAAATGCTTAGTAGAGATGGCTCAAGCAGGATGCTTCATATATTTGAATGGGACAGTTTTTCATCACTCCATCAACTTAGCTATTCTAGCTTGAACGTTGCTGTGCTCGGGTTGATTTGTGATTGGCTCTGTATATGCACGGAAAGGGAAAGCCACAGTCACAGTTCACCAAAGAATATTTTGGAAACACCAGGAATGCACTCACCAATCTACTCGATAAACTAATCTTGTTGTAATTTGGATTTGTAGTAGAAAATAAAGTACAGAATCCTTGATAGACCCATGTGCTTTACACAGGAGCAAAGCATACACGTGGATTGAAAGGGGTAGCACCAGTCTTTAATCAACTTGTCTGTAAATGTCACCAAACTACCCCACCAATAGAGTTCCTTCATTAATATCCTCTGCTTTCTCTCTCTCCCTCCCCTGCTGAGCTACCTGATCTACCTGTCTGCTGTACTGACTGGTTGCTTGGCTATACTTAGAATCTCACTGGCTACCAGGCTCTTTCTTGATTAGTCACCCGTGCACTGCCTCTGGGCCTACCACGCAGGTAGGGGCTGTAACTGTAACCCTATTGTCTCTTGTTCTCCTTGCACTACCCAGAGCGTGCTGCCCTGGCTGCACTTTCTCAGAGCATTTCTGCCATGTTTTACTCTCCCTTTCCCCTTGCACTTCTCGTTCTCGTACTTGCAAGATCTGAATGACACAAGGCCTACTAAGAGCTTTTGTCTTGTCCTACCTCTGTCTTCCCTCCCTTGTCTTGTCGCGCCTAGAAACACTTGTGTACAAGCTGTTATAAATGACTTATCATATCACATATCATATCATATCATTCTTAATGCCAATCCATGCATATGTTTGAAAACATGACCAGCTGACATTGTCATTCCCTTAGGCTTATACTGTAAACCAGTCAGGATTTTAGAGTAGGTGCTCCCAAACAACCCTACAAAGGCACATTTGGAAATATTGTCTGCCTACGATTTCATGTGAAATATTTTTATACAGTGCAACGGCTACCAGAACCAGCCTCCTGGTGATATGATAAGTCATATGAATAATTGCCATCATTATTGACAAAGGACCATGCAAATGGCAGTGGTGAGTTGTAGGACTCCTAATAACAAGCCATAACATAGCACACCATTACACATCCACGAGAAAAGACTGGTACGGGAGAAGGAATTTCTGTAGCCCCTTCTTCAAGGATAGATGATTCCACAGCATCCAGAGAGCAATGATCTGCCATGCCTGAGCGGTGAACCTTCTACCACCATTTGCAGGTCTTCCCAAATCAGATCACATGAGGATGAAACATTGTGCGAGAAAGAATCCAAGGAAAGACCTTGTCCCAGAGGACTGTGGAGCCCTTACTGTAGAACGTGTGATTGTTAATTGGTTCTGTAGTGGAAGGCAATGCAGAGAGGTCAGCGCTGGAGGCCCATGAGCTTCAACGTTCTGCAAATGCTGAAAGTGCTGCATCACAGAGGCTGCAAGTCCCAGGTAAATGCACTTAGCATAGTCCATCTTGGATAGGACCAAGGCTAGAAAGGCCTGAACTCTGTTCATTTGTCAAAACGTGGTCATAGCATGATGGAATGGCCAGCTCAGCACTTAGGTGCTGGTGGGTCCCCTTCATGCAAATTTCCACATACGTAAAACGCGTCGTTGAAACAGCAGAGCCTAAAAGCAGGCAACGTTGACTTCACTCCTTCCTTTTACAGTTTATTTTGTTGAAAAAAGATAATGCCACCTGACACTAATTCATGTACAATGAATCCCTATGCAATCTATTTACTGGGCGATTAAAGTGGAGGATTCCATGTGGATTCATTCCTTTTATGCCTGCATGAAAATCGCAAGCAGGCACACAAGCATGTACCCTTTAACCCCTTAAGTGCTAGGATGAGCATGCTTGTTCTTTTTGCATAGACTTGATTAAAACTCAGCAGTGAAGGCAGAAGAAGAATGCACAGTGTGAATGCCCGATTTGTACCTATACTTTGCCTCCAATAAATGCTTGCAAAATGCCAGGCACTGTACAAACAGGTCATCAATGACTAACTGCTTGCTTTAACACCTTACTTTTGCACTCCGACGCTTAGAAAATGACTGCATCTATGTAAAGGTCAGAAGTTGAAGGATCCTGCCTAAAACATGCAAGTGTTGGCGCCTGACCCTGTAACAGCCAGCATCTCTGTTGCAAGCAACAATCCCAAATTAATCCGAAACCACAGACTCTTTTCTGTGGGCCCTGAGGAGTGGCAGGAATCCATTGATATTAGCCGGATCACAGGTATCTAAGCTTGAACGTGTTCCCAGATGTTATCCCCTGCTCCAGCCTGCAGTTGTTTGGGCACACTGAGAATATTCAGAATGAGGGCTGTCACCAGCTAGCTCGTGCGCAAGGCCCTCTGTATATTTTCAGACAAGTGTCAAGGGAGCTGGACCTGTTTCCTTGGTGGCTGTGAGGGATTTATGGGGGCATAACTAGGGATCACTCTGTTCTCATTGGTGGACAATAGAGGAGTGGAGGCTGCAGGGATGGGATCATCCAAGTGAGCTGAGGAATTGTGGAGAAATCTTGCACCTAAAATAATGCGTTGATAAGGGAAAGGGTGGCATGTGAAGGCAACGGCAGTGCTAACTCTTTGGACTTCTCATTGGAACCTCAAGAAAGCCATTGTGTGATTGACGTTCAGGGTGATCATGAAATATGGACGGCAAGCACACCTGAGCAATGACTCAAGGACTTGTGAAAACATTCGGTAGATCTGTAGAGGCCACTGCAGCCAATCAGAGAGCACAGTCATTCCTAGCCAGTAGATGTACATGAATTCCCACTTGCTATGGGGTCAACAAAAAGCGCATTCACAGGCACTCTGGCAGGTCACATCATCTCAACTCTTCCTAGCAGGCAATAGAAGTTCATAGAAATTCCACAGAAATAGTCTGCAGGACTGGAGTACAAATAACCAGTTATGATGCCAAGAATCAGACTATGCATATTCAGATAGTGAAGGCCCCCCAATGGGAACCCAGCAAACCTACAAATATTTTCAATGGGACGGTTAAGGGCTTGTCCGTAACACACTTTTGTATCACTTCAAAATATATCAGATAAATATTAGTGGACAAATGGACACCCAAACAAATATTTCTTGGGTGGAAATGTACTCCACTGTTTAATTTGCATATTCAATATAAAAGCATATATTGTGCTCGACAAAAAAGCAGGCATTGTTACATAGTGTTACAATCAAAATAACCAAAGCATTTGAACAAAAACGAGAGTAGCTCCAACAACATAAACATTCACAAGAGAAATATACATATATAAAATGCTTATCTATCAGCAAGGAGAAAGGAAAAGGACATAATATCTATCTTAGCTTCATTTCATTGCATGCACCGTCTTGACAAAATGGTGCAATTTCAGTGTTAACCATGCAAGCACCCTCTGGTATGGCTTGCCATGCCTATGGTTTCGGTTTCGGTTCCACAATATTTCCACCTTCTCTTTATATCCAGCCTACCTCAGGATAATGATTATTTTCACTCTCTATCTCCATTCGGGCACCAGGCATTTATTCCTTGAATTTGGTGTCTTGTATCTTGTGTCCTTTCATCCACAGAAATAAAGATTTGGCCTTGAGAGCTAAGCCCAGTGCTGCTCACTGATTCGTCTTGAGGGGAATATGTGGCATATGCCTTATTAACGCTAGAAATTATTTAATTAGTTCCACCTGAATCCGTGTCGCTTACTGTTTGGCATAGTCTTTAGGAGCAACTAGGATAATTCCGGTCATTTGCAAGGCCCATTATGTCTTAGTTTCTTCATCCCTATTAGTGGACGTCAGCCATGCAAACGGTTCTTCTGTTCCCCCCATTCTCTGGAGCAGCAAAACAGGCTGTCTCTTCAAATGGAATGCTTCTTATCAAGGCTCAGACTGTTTGCAAATCTTATGTCACAAGCCGTGTGTCAAGTGCAAGTAAACAATCCTTACTCCAGGTTTAGCCACATGCAAGTCCTTAAAGAAGGCCAAAGGTCAAGGTGAGAGCAAGGAAGGAGTCGTAGGTTCCCTCACACCATCACGACTGTCAGGTCAGGGAAAGACAGGGTCACCCAGGAGAGGATCCCAGGGGAAAGGTTGTGGTGTGGCTATGATCTCTGCTGGCACGTGACAGCGAAGTAGTAGAAGTAATGAGATCAGTTCAACTTTCCTCAATTCATGTGCTTGTATATTTGTGTGGTAAGCAGTGTCCGACACACCAGAGACTCTACCATCTTCTTTGATACTACTTATTTGCTGGGCAAGTTTTCCTTCTATAAGATAGAAGACACTCCAGGGATGATCTGACTGCAGATGCAACATGCAGCTTAACACAAAAACTCAGGTGGGACTCTAACCCGTATTTTCTTTTAGTAAGCAGGAGGATGAAGAACCTATACACTTAGAGTCCAAATGTGTGAAGACGCGTAACAAATAACAGCGCCTACTCGGGTTTAGAAATATTTAAAAATTCAAACTTTATTTTAAAAATACACAATGGGCCTCATTACGAGGAAGTCGGCCACGGAATGAACAGTGCCGGTATGGGACCGGCACCGTTTATTCCGGGCCGCCACATTACGAGGTCTGCAGCGGGTCCCGCTCTTCACGCCTGGTCAGACCAGACGTGAAGAGCGGGACCCGCTAGCAGACCAGAATGCTAACAACGGGCCCGTTGTTAGCATCCTCCCCATTTCCATTGAGCCCTATGGGGGCTCAAATGGGAATGGGGACGTACCGGGTCTGGGTCCTGCGAAAGGGAATTACCGGTCCCTCCAAGGTCTGAATGGCTCGGTAAGTCCGACCCAGACACGGACCCCAGTTTGGAGGTAGCCATGCCGCTAATAGCGGCATGGTTACCTCCAAACTCGTAATGAGACCCAATATGATTCAAAATCCAATTCAATAAATACCCTTGGTGTGATCCCAATTCATTATACACAATTCATAAAAACAACATAATAATAAACAGTATAACACATCTTAAAAACACTCCTAACTGACTTATTATATTAGCTATGCACACTTGAATCTAGGTCACAAGATATGGGGGGATGGGGCAAAGATTAAATTAATAGGTTTTCCTCCCTTCTAAACCCTAGGAGGCGCTGTTATTTGTTATGCGTCTTCACACATTTGGACACTTATAGGTCCTTAATCCTCCCGCTTACAAAAAGGAAAAGACGTGTTAGAGTCCCACCCGAGTTTTTGTGTTAGCCGATCCGTGTATAGGTTGGGCGCCAAACACCTCCACAGTTCAGGTTGTGATCGGGAGTCTCTTGTTTGCTAATTTGCAACATGCAGCTCAACAGCTAGTACTGTGCGACCAGAAGTTTCTGTGTGTAGGGCAGGTTTCTTCCAACTTTGTGACCCATCTATTTTTCTTCCACTTTGGAAGCCACAGATATGCTAATTCGTGAAAATAGCTTCCACAAAAAAAGCATGAGTAGTATGCAGGAAATATATGATTTAGGTGTATGTGACCCCCTTCTTTTACACCAGTGATCAGAAGAAATCAAGCCAATAAGTGAATTGCAATACACATGTACTTTTAAGTCCCAGACTCCTTTTATTACCTGTCCATTAAGAAGATTAGGACCAATCTTGTCATACCATCTGAAATACAACAAAACAAGACCCGCGTGCTATGCACCATAGATATAGAGAGAGAAAACATAAGTAAATGGCACCAGAATTAGCATGATAAAATCCCAGAACCAAGTAATCAGTGAGGACCAGTCACAACAACATCCCCCAGGAGTTCTGCTTCATACATTTTAATGCACTGTCAACACAGAGAAATCCAAATGAAATTGTCAGATTGAAAGAATTATCTGCATTCTTTTAATTTGCCCAATGTTGCCTAATTAAAATGGCCATGCACATTTAACTAAAAGTATTTTTGTATAAATGTAATTTCCTGCAGCAGCAAAAAATAACATTGTTTGCAAACCTTAGTCCATCTAAATAATGCCATTATCCACAGCAGTCTGTCATTTAATTTTTAGTAAGCAGTTAATGTGCCTGTCAACTGCTAATGTGTCATCTGTGCTCAAGACATTTGGAATATGCCGATGGAAATCATTAGTGTGGACAGAGGCAGCCATCAGTACATGCAGGCATTCCATCCACTGGAAAATAGTAATTACTGTATATTTGAAACCAACAGGGTTTCTAGTATAGATGAACTCCTCTGTTGCTATGGACACGACTGACTACATCCTGTGCAAGCCCTATCTACTGCAAAAGACATAGGGCCTCATTACGAGTGTGGAGGTAGCCATGGTGCTATTAGCGCCATGGCTACCTCATACCGCCTACCGGGTCCGGGTTCTCGGTATGGGGACTTGCCGGGTCATTCCAACCTTGGAGGACCCGGTAAGTCCCCATTCTGAAAACCATTCCCCATTCCCATTGAGCCCCTATATGGCTCAATGGGAAAGGGGAAGGAGCTAATAACGGATCCACAAATAGCGGGCCAGTTATTAGCTCCCTGATCCTTTAGCGGCTCCTTTAGAACCAGGCGCCCTTAGCGGGAACCGCTAAAGGTCCTCGTAATGCGGTGGTAAGGGGTTAACGGCAACGGCAGCGTTGCCGTTAACCCCTTACCGCCGACCTCGTAATGAGGCCCATATATGCCCAAATCCTCCTGGCATACGCTACACATGCAGGCATTGAAGTGTGGTCTTTTTTTTGGCACATTGAAAATTATTTTATATTGTTTTACAGAAATAATGAACTGTAGCCATCTTTGTTGGGTTTCACTTAGTAATCTTAAATGCATACTGGTGTCCAAAAAATAAGAAATATACAAAGTTTGGGGCTATTCACAGACAATGGGCTTCATTGTGAGTTCAGTGGTGCGGTTAAAAATTGGTGGCAAACTCTGTTGCCACCACATTTTTTGCTGGTAATAGAATTACCACCACTTTTACCGCACTGTTGAAATCCCAGTTTAAAGGTACATTTGAGAATTCCTCTACTGTAAAATGTTGGTGGTAAATCCTTCCCTTTCCTTCCAATAATTGTCAGAATTGTCACAGCAGAATTACTGCGCGCTGTAATTTCCCCAAAATACCCCATGGTGTCTTATGGATTCCAAAAATGTGGAGTTATAACACCATACTGCCACTCGTGATCCTGTGGTAAGTCAACAAGGCCCAACGGCAGTAATAGTAAATTCGTTTGGTGGTAAATTGGCAGCTTTACTGCTCCGTTCTTGCCTGCATGTTTCACAGTTAATAACAGAGCTTTACTTCCATGCATACCGCTAACCCTTCAACCCATCGAGGCTGCCAGTTTTAAAATGTAAAAATACCACGTGCACTTGCATATTAAGTCCTGGGGGTGTTGTCTCAGCATAAGAGAGCAACAGTGTGATACACCACATCACATTTATGCTTTCCGCATCCAGCCCCCAAAACACTCTTCAGTCAGTCTTTAATCCTTTTGTAGCCTTCTCTTTCACTATTTTCATCTTGGCTAAGAGCACACTTCTCCATCAGATGGAGGGGAAGAGGGACACATAGATGTCTAGATATGAAAGTGCCTTTCGACTATATGACTAGGAAGTTGTTTGGGGGGTCACTAAGGAAGTGTACCTGGATATAATGAAGATGTTTCATGGAGGTAATGTGGAGGTAGCCATGGTGCTATTAGCGTGATCCTGTGGTAAGTCAACAAGACCCAACGGCAGTAATAGTAAATTCGTTTGGTGGTAAATTGGCAGCTTTACTGCTCCGTTCTTGCCTGCATGTTTCACAGTTAATAACAGAGCTTTACTTCCATGCATACCGCTAACCCTTCAACCCATCGAGGCTGCCAGTTTTAAAATGTAAAAATACAACGTGCGCTTGCATATTAAGTCCTGGGGGTGTTGTCTCAGCATAAGAGAGCAACAGTGTGATACACCACATCACATTTATGCTTTCCGCATCCAGCCCCCAAAACACTTTTCAGTCAGCCTTTAATCCTTTTGTAGCCTTCTCTTTCACTATTTTCATCTTGGCTAAGAGCACACTTCTCCATCAGATGGAGGGGAAGAGGGACACATAGATGTCTAGATATGAAAGTGCCTTTCGACTATATGACTAGGAAGTTGTTTCGCGGGTCACTAAGGAAGTGTACCTGGATATAATGAAGATGTTTCATGGAGGTAATGTGGAAAGAGTGAATTACAGCCTGACTGGACAACTGACTGAACAATGTACTGTAGGTTTGGGTGTCAGACAGGATGGTGGGGTTCTGGAGACAAACCTTTTTAGCCTGTTCTGGAATGAGTTCTGGTTGGCTAGCAGCAGATTGTGTCCAAGGTAGGAGGCCAGAATGGTCCACTTCTGCTATTTGCAGTTGACGCTCTGATACTCACTCTCAAAGGCAAAGGAATGCATGAACTTCTGGGTGCCTTTAGGAAGTACTGCACTCGCAGGAAGCTGGTCCTTAACAGGAGAACACCATAGGGAAATGGAGATGGATTCAGCTAAATGCCACAGGAGGAGTTTTTGTGTAAATGAATTAGTATTTCACTTTGACTATGTTGGAATCTGCTTTTATAATTAGACAGGGTAGGGGCAGCAGGTGGAAAGGAGTGGGAATACATTTGGCAAAACCACTTACGGGGTTCTGAAGCTTAATAGGAAGTATGGAGTGCACTTCCCTGCACAGGCCCTTGATGTGTATCAAGGTAAGTCTGTCCCTACAGCAATATATGGTGCTGAGGTCTGGGGCTGTGCATCATGTGCAGCGGGGACTGTAGCTGAACCTCCCTTTCAGAGAAGCCTCGTTTCATTGTGAATGGAGACTCCGACCAGACCTCTGACTGGAAAAGAGGGGACATACCCTCTTTTCTAGTCAGAGGTCTGGTCGGAGTCTGCAACTGATCTTATCACTCTCTTACCAATTGCATATTGGATTATGCTATGGGTTACCCAGAGGCCAAAGTATACCAAGTCACACTGAAAGATGTTTTAGGCTTGGGTGATTGTGCCAAGATAAATTACAGGCCTGGGTGAAGAAAACATGGCATACTTTGGGATCTGCAACCCTGTGGGAGTCTCCAACCAGAGAGACTTTTGGATCTGAGAAGGGCGGTGATGTTGGGTAACAATGTCCCAGATTGTCCTGGTATTTGAGACAAAAGGGGAAATGGAGGATGGTGGCGTATGTGGCCTCAATAACATAAGGGCCAGGAAGCTAGTTTAGATTGGTATGCCTCCCTCTGGGCTATCTACCTGCTACGTGGGGCAAGGCATCTAGTATTAGACTCTGTGAATGTGATAATAAAACCATTGAGATGATCCTGCTTTTCTTACTCTTTTGTCCACTTTATTGCAGATGGAGATTGAAGGGTTTCCTACTCTTCTTTAGCTCATTCAATATTAACACATGTAAGAATGCTGTGGAACACTGAGCATTCACTAAAGAAGAGAGTAGGATGGAGGTAGTGGCCCGCTATCTGACTGCTGCCGAAAGAAGGGTCATTCCTTCCTGGGTGTGTCGGCCTTGCGAGGAAGAGGAAGGGAGAGTTGTGGGGGTTTAGGAGTTGTTTTCTGAAATGGGTATCTTGTATTTTTCATGTATGAATATGGTTATATCTTAATTTATAATTGTGTCTACTCAATATATATTTTAGTGTATAGTTCTATGATGATATTTTATTGTGTTATATTGTAATGGCTTTTGCTACACAGTACATTGATGATGATGATAGAAAGAGATCGCAAGTTAGCAAGAAAGTGAGACTGGGAGAAAGAGACGCGCATAAACATATTGGGCCTCATTACGACCCAGGCGGACTTCGCGGTGCTAAATGCACCGCGAAGCATGGCGGAAAGCCGCCGATAGCGCCATGGGGGTTGGCGGATTTACCGCCCCATTCCGACCTCGGCGGAGCGGTAAATCCCCAATCCCCATTCTGCCCTTCCCCATTCCCATTTTTGCCCCATAGGGTATAATGGGAGTGGGGAAGGAGTTAATTACGCCACCGTAAAATACGGTGGCGTAATTAACAACGAGGTCCCGTAGCGCCATGGTTTTCTCCGGCTGGTAAAACCAGGCGGAGAAAACCTCCATGGCGCTACGGGAACTCGTAGTATGGCGGAGAGGTACGCCATGCACTACGCTGGCGTAATACCCTCTCCGCCAGGGTCCTAATGAGGCCCATTGTGGATTAAAGAAGAAAAGATAGATGAAGGGCCCCAGAGTGAGATAAACTGTGACTGACTGGCACACTATGCCTGAAGCAGTTGGACTACGATGAAGAAGAAGGACCTATGCAAATAAGAAGGACTGTGACAATGTAGAGTGACTATGATGCAGGGAAAATGACTATACTGAAGCACTGTGAAAAAGGAGAAACTCTGTGACAATGGACTATGACCAAAGAGAAAGACTATAACTAATGATCGTATGATGGCGAAGGATGGAAGATGAAGGACAATGATGAAGGGAAGGACTGTGAAGAAGGATGAGGACTTTGAGGAAGGATTATGATGAAGGAGAAAGCATATAAAGAAGATTAAGGACTCTGGCCAAGGACTAGGATAAGGGAGAAGGACTGTGATGGAGGAGAATGATTGTGGTGAAGGAGCAGGGCTATGGTGAAGGAGAATGTGTTGAAGCAGATGAGTGTTATGAAGGACTGTGATAAAGGACACAGACTATGGCCAAGGAGAAAGACTATTATGAATAAGAAGGACTGTAGTGAAGGAAGACTGTAAAGAAGTGAAGGACTGGTGAACACAAAGGACTGTGACAGAGGACTGATGAAGGACAGATATTAATTATAATAATAATATTATAATAATTATAATAATATGAAGGAGAAGGGCAAAGGTTCTGTTAACAGAGAAGATCTGACAAAGGATGTGGATCATGTCAAAGGAGAAGAGCTGAGACGAAGGACTGTGGAAAAATAGAAGGGTTTGATGAAGTCCTGTGATGGAAAAGAAGGACGTGATGAAGGACTATTACAAAGGAGAAGGATTCTGATGAAGGACAGTGGTAAAGAAGGACTTTGACAAAGAAGAAATGCTGAAAACAGAAGGATGCGACATTGGAGATGTGTTGGGGAGGACTATGATGAAGGAGTACTATAATGTAGTAGAAGGGAGGAAGCAGGGGTGTCTGTGGTGAGGCACTGTGTCAAAGGATAAGCACTATTGGTGAAGGAATGTGATGAAGATGGGACTGTGATGAAGGAGAAAGCCTGTGACAAAGGAGAAGGGCTCTGATGAAGGGGTGGTACTGTGATGGAGGACTGTGAGGAAGCAGAACTGTCATACAGTACTGTGATGAAAGAGAGTGTTGTGATGAAGCAGAAGACCTCTGGTGATGGACCATGATAAAGGAGAAGGACTATGACAAAGGAAATGGACTATGATGAAACATTGTGATGCAGGAAAAGGAGTGTGATGAAGGACCTGGAAGAAAGTAAAGGACTGTGATAAAGTAGGGGAATTGTGATGAATAACTGATGAATGATGCTGGCTGTGATGAAGGAGAGACAAATGAGAAGGACTGCAATGAAAAGGTATATGATGAAGGAGAATGGCTGAAAAAGGACCATGGCTCTGACTAAGGATATCTGTGATGAAGGAGTGTGACAAAAGAGAAGGGCCGCAATGAAGGAATATGACAGAGGAGAAAGACTACAATGACATACTGTTACAATAGAGGGCTGTGACATAGGAGAAGGACTGAAAACAAAGGACTGTGTTAAAGGAAAAGGACAGTGACAAAAGAGGACTGTGATTAAGTATAATTGCAAAGAAGAAGGACTATAATGAAGACAAAGGATTGTGATGAAGAAAAAGAACTGTGTTGAAGAAGGGGCTATAACAGAGGACTGTGATTATGGAAGTCTAACTAAAGAGGACTGTGGAAAATAACTGTGGGGAAGAATTGAAATGAAGGAAAGAAATGCAATGAATGGTAAGGGCTATGATGAAGGAGAAGGGCTATTTTGAAGCAGAAGGATTGTGAATAAGATCTGTGATGAAGGAGAAGGTCTGCAATGAAAGATGTCTGTGATGAAGCACTGGGATGAAGGTGAAGGGCTTTGATGAAGGTCTGTCATGAAGAAAAAGACTGATGAATGACTGTGAAAAAAGGAAAGGACTGTGGTGAAGAAAAGAGGCTGTGACAAAGAAGGATTTTGTTGAAGCACAAGGGAGAATGACTAGTGATGGAGAATGGATGTGATGAAGGACAAACAACAGAAACAACTTGTGATGACGAAGAACTGTAGCAAAGGAGAAGGCTTGTGGAGAAGGGCTTGCAAAGGAGACGTACTCTGACACTGGAGAAGGAGTGATATAGGAGAGGAGAAAGATGATGATGAAGTAGGAGTGTGACCAAGAAGCAAGACAGTGGTGAAGGAGAAGGACTGTGACAATGGAGAGAGACTATGATGAAGGGCTGCAATAAAGGAATGGGATTTTTATTAAGGAGAAGAACTCTGAGGAGGAAATTTATGAAGGAGAATTAGGACTGTGAAGGAGCACTGTAACAACAGAGAAAGACTGTGATGAAGGAGAAGGTCTGGGATGATGAAACATAGTGATGGAAGGCTGTGAGAAAGGAGAAGGACTGTGATGATGGCCTGTTATGAAAGACTTGGACTGTGATGAGGTACTGTAAAAAAGGAGAAGGACTGTGATGAGATGGTCTGTGACAAAGGAGAATGACAGAAAACAAATAAGCACTATGATAAAGGAAAAGGACCATGACAAAGGAGAAGAACTGTGGTGAAGTATGATTGTGAAGAATGTAAGGAAGGCATGATATCAAGGTAAGACAGACACAAGTGACCACAGTTCATGGGTGTTTATTGAGCTCTCACAAGGGTGTGATAAACGCCTATCTAAACGGAAATCTAAAAATGGGAGCAAGCTACGACCATCAAATAAAAAGGAAGCAGTCCTAGTGGTGTCTTGTCAACAAGACTCAGGAGGATAGCTCAGGGGCAATGCGCTCGCTTTGCAAGCAAGACGACACGACGCAACACAGGTTCGATCCGTGGGTCCGCGCTTAGAAACCTCTGGATATTAGGCGTGATATATATAACCAATCAAATCAAATAAAAAGGGCCTATACTAAAATAAAGTATTGCCAATTCCTACTGCTAATTACAAATCGTGTGGGATAATGTTCATGAAAAATAAAGAATTGTGCACAAAATGATAAGTCAGGATGTTCAGGCCATTGGCCTCCCTTCCCCACATTTTCAGCACAGGACAAGGCGGTTCACTCAAGCACAGCGCACTCTCTGGCTTCTTCGGCAGGAGGATACAGTTCCATTTCCAACATCAGGGCCTTCTGTGCCCAAGTCTCTTTATTTATCAAATTCTCTTGATTCAGAGGGCCTGGTGTATCAAAAATAAAACACACATTTCCTTTCCTCGCACAAGTATTCAATTTGAATGATTCACTCCCCCCCCTGGATCTCCCCCAGCCAGGCTCAGATCCTTCCTCTTACACAATTAGCCTCCCTCCACCAGTTTCGGACGAATTTCAGTTTGCATCTAACTATCAAAGACTTTTGAATGTGCACAAAGTTTACCTTGACCCGTTGCAGTACTACTTCGATCTCAAAATTCCCTTCTCACAGTTTGCTTTAACAAAAGCTCTCAGCTGATCTCCCTCCGCTGGGATCAGACCAACTTCATTTACAAGGTTTAAATGTCTTTGTGCTTCATGTCCCATAATACACTGTTCAACTTTCACCTTCCTTTTTGGGTTTGGGCCACTTGGCCACTTTACTTGGTGTCTTCCCTCACACGCTCCGCTTCCCACCTGCTCGCCCAAATCTCTCTCACTCTCTCTGTTGATCAGACTCACTAAGCAGCGTTGCGAGGTCAGTGGCTCCATCCTTTGATGTGGCGATGAGGTCAGGGTCTCACCACCTGCCCCTCTACATCCTTGGGGTTGGCACTGGCCCCAAGGGAGCAAGCAATTGTCTGGGCCTAAACAGCAAGGTTCAGGCTGCCTGAGTCCAGCACATAAGGAGGCACGGTTCCTGTGACACAGTGCAGCCCTTCCTTCTCACTGTGCAGCATCGCCACACACTGTTCTCCTCTGGATTCACCGGACAGCTCCCAGCCTCTTGGTTTCCCAGCTCCAGGCAATCTTCCCAGCTTGCATTCGGTGTTTGGGATTTGAAGGGGGATCCTCTGCCGATCTCAGCCTTGCAGCCTCCCTCTTGCTCTCCCAACTGCATCTGACATTTCCTCACCAACAGCTTCCCTTTATACACCTGTGTGATGTTAATGGGTAGCAGGTGTTTGATTAGGGTTGGGTCTGCCCGACACTGCCTGACTTCATTAAGGGGACAGCCAGATGTCAGTGTTGTAGCCTGTCTTCTGTGTCTTAGTGTTTTTTCATTGGTTGTCTTCACCCCTCCACATCGTCTCTTCTTCCCAGCATTATGCAAAAATGGGGGGTGCGGGGAGTGGCAGATGTTGCGTGTTGGAATATACCCAAAAAGTCAGAGGGGTTGTGTGGTTGTGGATAATGGGTGAGAGGGGGATACTGAGTCTCGCCTAAGGTATTCCCATGAGAATGACCCCAGACTACCCTACTCAGGTGATCCTTCTGCACTGTTCAATCCCCAGGGTACGGATCCAAGGGCGATGGTCGTGCCCAGACCACCCGAATGGAGGAATCATTTCGGTCCTAAATGGGAGACTACCCCTAGGTTTCTCACAAGAAGAAGAAGGACTAAAATGAAGAAAAAGGATTGTGAAGAAAAAGGACAGCGATGAAGGAAGGAGCTGTGACAAATGACTGTGATTATGGAAGCCTGTGACTAAAGAGAACTGTGGAAAATGACTGTGGGGAAGAATTGAAATTAGGGTAAGGACTGCAATGAATGGGAAGGATTATGATGATGAAGAAGGACCATGATGAGGGAAAAGGACTATCGTGAAGCATAACGGCTGTGATTAAGATTTTTGATGAAGGAGAAGGACAATGGTGGGCAAAGGAGAAGAACTAATGAAAAAGGTCTGTGATTAAGGACTGTGCTGAAGGTGTATTACTTTGATGAAGGTCTGTCATGAAAGAGGAAGACTGTGATGAAAGGAAAGGACTGTGATGGAGAAAGAGGTTGTGACAAAGAAGGACTATATCGAAGCACAAGAACTGCGACAGAGCAGAAGGACTAATGATGGAGAAGAGGTGTGATGAAGGACAGACAAAGAAAAAACTTGTGATGATGAAGAACTGTAGCATAGGAGAAGGACTGTGTAGAAGGACTTGCGAAGGAGAAGTACTGTCAGACAGGAGAAGGAATGATACAGGAGAGGAGAAGGCCGATGATGAAGTAGGCTCGTAAACAAGGATAAAGACTGGTGAAGGAGAAGGACTATGACAATCACAATAGAGGAGGACTATGATGAAGGACTGAAAAGAAGGAAAGGCCTTGTGATGAAAGAGAAGGACTCTGATGAAGAGGACATTTATGAAGGAGAAGTAAGGACTGTGACAAAGGGGAAGTTCTGTGTGTGATGAGATGGGCTGTTACAAAGGAGGAGGGCTGTGTTGAAGGTATGTGAGGAAGACTGTGACAAAGGAGAAGGAAGCAGTAGCAGTGTGATGCAGAATTACTGATGAAGGACTAATGAGGGAGCATCACTGTGATGGAGGAGAGGGCTGTAAGGAGAAGAACTGTGGCAATAGAGAAGGACTGTTAAGAAGAACTGTAATGAAGGGAACTACTGTTCTGAAGAGGAAGGGGTTTTATGAAGGACTTTGACAAAGGAAAGGACTATGATGATGAAATGTGATGAAGATGGGACTGTGAAAAAAGAGAAAGCCTGTGACAAAGATGAGGGTCTGTGATTAAGAAAAGGCACAGTGATGGAGGAGGCCTGTGATGAAGGAAGACTGCGATGAAACAGGACTGTGACAACGCACAGTGATAGAGAACTGCGATGAAGGAGAAGGACTGTCAAGAAGGGGAACGACTATGATGAAGCAGAATATGAATTCCAATATGAAGAGACTTGTTTGCAGATGTTGTATTACAAAACACCCCAAAAATAAGTAAGAAAGAATTAAGGACTGCATGTAGAGGACTGGATGCCGAAAGCATCAAATGTGATGAGAATTTCATTCATTTATGTAAAAACAACCCCCACCCCAGACCCGTGTATGTATCTGCTTGTGTTATTTCTGTTTTACAACTGGGGGCCTAACCTATTGGCAGGGTTTGTGGTATACTTGGAATGCAACCTCTGTTATTAAACATAACAAGTGCAGTCAAGGGCTGAGTAGAGCTGCTTCAGGTTTCTGGGAGGCTTCTCATCTGGAAATGAGCATACATCCTTCACACTATCAGATCATCTTCACATTAGTTATAAGTATAGTAACTATGGCAATAGCAAAATAGTAACATGAAAGTTGATGTCCATTTTATGTAGGCAACGCTAGTAAGCTAGTGCTAGGATTTGGTACAGCACACTATCCTCATTTTGCTCCAAATAGTAATTATCAAGTAGTAAATGCCTGGGTATTTCATGCATGGCTGTATTGTGTTTTGGTGGGATACCTTCTTTCTTTTTGGCCCTGCAGCAAGCAGATTATTGGGTGTTAAGGTAACTGGAACGTGAAGGTGTGTTTTAACATTATTGATTGTTCTGTGCTGGATTTACAGAGATCAAATGGATTGTATGGGCATTCACAGCTGGTTGTGTAAACTGCAGGCTTTGTGTTTCACTTGCCACTTTAAAATGTCATCAGTATATTATCAGTATGGCAAAGTCGGTACTGGCTAACCCCTCACCAAATCATAGTTATATGATAACCAGCCCTTCAGCTTGCATGTTTTTGAGCTAGTCCCATTCTTTTTGGGGCCAGTGAAAATCCATGGGCCTCATTCTGAGGTGGGCGCAAAGGGATACCGGGCACCGGTAATGACACCGGTGCCGGTAATCCCTTTGCGCCCTATTCCGAGGTCCTTTAGCGGGTCTCTCCCTTAATGCCTGGTCTTACCTAGCGTTATGGACGGGACCGGTTAAGGGATACCGGGGTCAATAACGGTACCGCAATTTGAGGTACCGTTATTGACGCCTTCCCCTTCCTATTGAGCCATATGGGGGCTCAAATGGGAATGGAGAATGGCTTTTACAATGGGGACTTACCGGTCCCGCCAAGGTCAGACTGGACCAGTAAGTCCCCATTGAACGAGGGCGGACACGCTAATAGTGCCATGACTAGCACCAACCTCGTAATGAGGCCCCATGTCTATAAATATAAAATTAAAGAACTGCAAAAGCCAAAACTGTTGGATTTGCCAATGCTTGGTTTCTTCCACTCATTCCAGCTGTTGAACCTTTCTCTGTTCTCACACTGTACTATCTTTCTAAGAGGGGCGGCCATACCTCCTTTTCTATGTTTAAGGAACTTGGGTTGGTCACCTTAAATTATCTAGGGTTATCCAGACCTGGACCCCTTGCTCATTGTGCTCAGAGAGGCACAGCTCCACCTCACTGATGAGGCCTGACTAGGACGAAACATGTGTCTGGGGTTGCTGTTGGTACTCTTGTTCAAAGGAGGATTACCTTGCATTTTGGTGCTGCAATGCTCAAGTGTGTGGGACAAAGACTGATATGCAAATGGATATTCCTCCTTTTTGAAAGGTACAATGACCCTCTCTCTCTCTCTCTCTCTCTCTCTCTTTCTCTCTCTCTCTCTCTCTCTCTCTCTCTCTCTCTCTCTGTTCTGAATAGGAGATTCTAACCTAGTGCTCCCTGCCTAAAGGATTGTTTAAGCGAAATGTCAGCGCAGTGCACTGAAGTGCACGTTTCAACTTCTTCCTACACTTATTTTTTAAACTAAACCATTCCAGAATGGTTTCTTTTTAAAATAAAAGCATAGGAACAGTAACATTTAATGAAAAAAAGGAGAGGAGCACCGCTCCCAAACGCTCCCACCCATTTCCTAAATGGGATGCTTATTATGCTGCCATGGTGTCTCTACTCTGCTGATTCATGTGACAATGTAAGAATTTAGAAAAACAACCTCATTGAACAAAGGAATTGCTGGTCCGGTCAGTAAACACGTGAAAGCAGCTGATTTATCGCTATCTTATTTACACAGAAAAGGGGGCTCCTGTACCAGAATCAGTTTTATTGATTACAAGAACAACTTTGGATACAGAGACACTGCCCCAGCAAATTTAATGATCACAGCTCATACAATTCATTCATTAATGTGTATGCACAGTGATGTGTTGGTCATATACAACAAATGGGTGAATATGAATTTGAGAAAGTTTATTTTCTATCTCATAATGCAGTGAGGCCGTGTACCTCCTGAGGGTTGGACATACCCAAAGTAAGGGTCTTGATGTAGAACCCCTGTCTATGGAATCATGTGTTGAAAACAGCTTCAAGACAATCTTTATATATAAAACAAAGTTTTGTTTGTTTGTGGATTTGTATGTGGTGTTCTTGGGGACGTAACTCCTCATGAACGGTGAGGTCTGATGTCATGAAGTTTGCATGGAGTATTCTTTATTTCATTGCCAAATTAATGCAATTACTCAATAGGTCATCCCGTTACCGAGATGATTCATCTTTTTTGTTTTTTCGTCTTTGTTTTTTGGCATTACGTTTTGTGGTGTTACACCGCAATCTACAGGTCATTTGTAGAAAGTGCTCATCACGCATCGAAGCTGAAACATGATCAACACCTGGTTAATTTATATTGCAAAATTTTGTAAAGGACAGGTACTGCATCCTCATGGCATGGCATCAAATGGAATTTAGCTGAATCCGTTGATTTGAATCAGGTTTCATGCTTAACAAAAATGCCTTTTCCTCTGTATTCTCTCCTTTCATTAATGCTTTAATCCCACAAATATATTTTTACTGAAATGCCACGAAAAAGAGCACAGTATTTAATCCCACCCAAACAAAACAAAACATCGAAAGCTGAAACATGATCAACATTCTGAAGAAGGTTGATCTCAAGACCATGAAGCTGATAGAATTCAACATGCTTTCAGACAGAACAAGGAACGTGCTCAAGAACCTGAAGCAAGATTTACTAATCAGAGAATTTGTGCTGCTAAAAATCAAAGCAACGAAACTGCTGGAGAAACTGAAACACAACTTGCTGTTAAGAGAATTAATGCTGCTGAACAACAAAGGAATGAACCTGCTGAAGAAACTCAAGTGAGACTTACTGATCTGAGAATTTGTGCTGCTAAAAAATTAAGCAATGAAACGGCTAAAGAAACTGAAGTGAGATTTACCGATCAGAGATTTAAAAATCTGAGAAATTAAATCCGGGCAAAGCCCAACAATAAATTTGAATTTGAAAAACCTAAGGTGAAATGCCAGAGATGGGCACTTGCCCAGAAAAAATAAGCTGAAAGAGAAACCAGGGTGCAGGGCTATTTGCCATGGAAAACCACAGGCCACTGATTGAAATCTTCCATATTGAAGATGGTGGAATGAGACATCTGGATGTATCAGAAGGTAGTAGTGGACGGCCCCGCCAGAGGCTCAAATGGGCATTCATATCTTAGTTACTAACATGTGGGTTCTGCTTTATCAGGGTATGGGCCTGCATCGGCTTGAAGTTACTATACCAGCTCTGGAAAGAGAGACTATACAATCAGTAACACACCTATACACTTTTTGCCAGCTTACATCTATGCCCCAATTATCTAAAAGTTAATCATACGGCATGCTCCATCTAATATCAGTCCCCCACATTACTGCTAGTGATAACCCACGGGAGAAGGTCTTATGTTCCATTAGCCCAGAAGTCTCATGGACGTCTCTAGCTGAGTGACTTAATTGGCTTGTCAAGGGTGGGTTAATCATCCAAGGATAAACTCACCATTCTCACAAAGAATACAAAGAAATTGATTAAATGTGCGGGCTTTTCCTTCTGATATTGCTTCCTCAATACCAATGTTTTCTCCTCATCCTCATGAAGGCAGACAATACACTATGATACTTGGTGAACTGTGATTGAGTCATGATTACAGGTGACTCAACATGTCTTGCACAACATTGTCCTCTGCTCTATGCAAATCAAGAATTGAAACGCAGGTCCATAATTGAAATTTGATCCCACTTGATTGCAATATTTATGTCTTAATAACTAATCTACGCCCTGCTTGAATTTATTTGACTGTCATCATGCTGTCAGCATTGCTTGCCTAACTGCTTTGAGGAACTGATGGTGGTGAAAGTACCTGGACAAGACCAATGGCAATTTTTATTAATGAATGATGACATATGTTTTTTCCGAAAGTAAGGATATGGAGATAGTTTTCATTTAGAATGAAGGGTCAGTATGCATCGCGTTCCAACCACCATCCTGTTACAATTGCTTGCTTCTGCCTGTTCCTCTTCCTGTTTTTCCAGTCCATCCCCAGTCCCACTCCCTCCCTTACCTGATTCTCTTCTCACTACATTCCTGGCTTGCCACAATTCTCCATGGCTCTCTTGTGTGTCATCAGGGTTCTTTTTTCGCTCTCTTATCAGGGGTGTTCCTGCCTTGAACTGCCCCTCACCTAATGCTCAGCAACCTTGCGCAGCTAAAGTCCTCTTTTGCCCCCTCACTTCATCCCACTCTGGTTGTGCTCTGATTTTGAGCATATACCCTACTAGTTATTTTCTTAATTCTTGGAATTTGAACTTGGTGAGCTTTTCGGTGACTAGAAGTGTTAGTCATGGAAAATGTGAACATTCGAAATTCTGATTGACAATATTACATTTTCCAGTGCAACTTCTGTGTTGATTTACAGACAGATAACAGACTCTGGACCTGATCTACTCGCCTTCTCTGTATCCTCTCCTCCTTTTTTTCTGTTGCCTGAATTGGACAATTCCTCCACATTTGTTTCAGAAGATTTGGTGCTTTCCTGATCATTCAATCAAATGGAAGACATTTGACAAGCATGCGGTTAGCTGCACAGATATTCACATAATTTTGCACCTGCTACTATCAATGGCCAGTTAATACCACTAGGCTGTGACTGGCAAGTGCCTTTCCCATGCCCACAAACAAAAGCCCACACTGTTGGCATTGCCAATGATTGTTTGTTTTGGGATAAGATGATCTCTAGTTCTTGACTTATTGTTTTCTTGTGTTGGCTTGAGAGTTGTGCAAGCTCACTTGAAAGGCTTTCTTGGTAGGCGAACAAGCGTTGTGCCCTTGCCAAAGGATATGCATAGACGTACCAGAGCTGGAAGAAAGCATCGCTGCATGTCTGCAGAGGCTTTTGGAAAGGATTCTACGGCTCAGCAATGTTCCTCATTGTTATGGAAGTCAGCTCGATTAATATCGAACCGGCTCTGCGTTTGAAAAAGTTTGGAATGTTTCCGTCCCCTGTGTTGTGTGGTGAATTTTCTCATGCAAAGGAACTCAAAGAAGCTTGGGGCCAAGGCTGTCTTGGCTCAGAGGCCCAGGAAGGACACCTTCAAAGTCCAGAATGTGCATGGTGATGAATCTCTGTGCCACGGGACACCCAATCAGAGTAGCGGTTATCTCCATGAAGGAAGGGGCCTGTTTGGGTGAAGTAGGTCCAGCTCCTCTACAAAAAGGCCCCCCATAATGGAAATGCATCTGGAGAATGCAGAAGCGTGCAATGTTTTTTCACAGCCAGATGACCCTCAGGCCAAGACGGGAACTAGACCATCTCTACATGATGTGTTGCCAGCACTTGCAAGACCATTTGGCCAAGAGGAGGAACGCAACATGGCTAAGAGGCATGTAGGCAAGATGCTTTTCGGTTGTGGGGGGGTGATTGGGAAAATGCCCCGCACCTCTTTCCTTAGGTGAGGATCCTGAGGATGAGGAATTTACCTGCTCTGCGGAGGGGCTCACTCTTCAAGGGAGTCTATGGCTTTGACGTCCTAGGTCTTTTGGCCAGGTGTTAGGTCAGAGGATATCCTTAGTGTGACTGACTGGTCTATTGAACGTATCTTTCTATGTTTTTATATGCTCATGCTGCTGTGGCTTCCTTGCTTTGAAACTATATATTATGAAGCCTTCATGACACACCTTAGAATTTTGATAATTCCTAGTATTTCTACAATGGAGAGTCGAGATTCTGTTAAGGGCACATAGATGAGTATTATCCCACCCAACTAATGCTTCTTCTCTCTGTTTCAGCACCAGACACCTACATCAGCCAACATGTGGGGTTTCACTGGTATTTCGAATTGCACACAATGGATTTTGGCAGACCTGATAGTGTTGCTGTTAGCTCTGACATTGTTGGAGGGAGGAAGGACAATTGGCATTCGAAAAGATGGAGGCTGAATAGAGGAAGGAATTTTCATAGGAGACTGCAACGGGCCATTGGTACGGGTTCATTGATAGAAGAGAAATATGGTAATGGTAGTTTTGTTATTGGGTCTTAGTGCTAGTAAAAATAAAGAAGAGAGTTATAAGGTATAATACTCACCTCTGTGCCATTAATAGAATCACAACTCTTTGAAATAAATATACTAGGAATAATCAAAATTAAAACCTGTGCACACAAATATTGGTAAAATGGAAACACAAAATCAGCTGAGCATTATTGTCAAAGATGCAACAACTTGAGAAGCTGTGTATTAGCACCTACATTCCCCATCCAAACGCCTTCCACATTTGTGGAGCTCCAAGAGAGCACCAGCAGTTTGTTTAGATGGGGAATCCGGCCTACCAACTTTTGCTGCTGCACTCTGGTAATATTACATCAAACTAGCAACGTCCAATGAGGGACAGTTGCAGTCTGCCCCTCCCTTACTTCATCTCACCCAGGAAGTACCATAAAAAGGTTCTCATTTGGTGCCCAACCTTACTGTATCAGTAGCACCATGCTTCTCCAGACTTGCCAGCCAGTGCATGGCATGTCCGCGGTATCTGGTGAGATGACCCCAGTGCATCTGTCAAGTATCTGCCATTATCTGCCAGTTTAATTTCATTGTTCACCCAACAACTTCCTGCTGCACTGATCAATGGTGGGAATGGCTGTTCCAGCCTATTGGTGGGTGTGGGAACTACCCTTGCAAGAAGGCGTGTGCACCTCTTTAAGATGCATCCAAGTGGTGCTTAAGGTGAGCTGGCCTGCTTCAGTCCTCCTGCATGTGAGCGCCCACCCACAAGGATTAAGTCAGAATAGTAGTCATCGGTGGTCACATACCTCTTTGCTGCTGCATTTTAATGCAACAGTGGGGGACAGGCCTCCTTTCCTCTGCCCTGCGCTGTGGACTGTCACTTCCTCTGTGCCTCTGGTTTTCAGTAACTATTGTGTCTGGCTCATGACAGCCTAGACAAAACTGCTGCTTCCCCATAGCTCCAGGTGCCTACTGATCCAAGCCCCTTACTTTGATCACGGGCTCTTCCATAGGGTCCCTAGTCAGAGATAATGTATCAGCTAAGGGCTGTGCCACCACTCCGGGTCCTTTCCCATGTCATCCGATTCATGCGGCCCGTGTGTGATGATCCAAGCAAACGCCCTGGTGTGGGACTTACATAAAACTCTCCCATGTGGGCCTCATTGCAACAGGATACTGCCTCAAACAACGGCTGCAGGGAAAATCTTATTGCACACCTAGTACTCATCATCCTCTCTTCTAACAGCCATTTCCCATCTGCCATTCTGGTGATCATTCCCATCTATTCAAGTGACCAGAAGGTGGCCGACACAGTGCCCACTATTCAGAATGCAGTAGAGACAGTAACCTGCATTCAACATTTAAGCATAATAACCACACGTATAAGCATAACATCAACATATAAGAAAGGGTTACATTTATTAATCAGTAGTGTGAGTGCATTTATGCAGCAGAGGCAGGTGAAAGGCTAGAGTGGGGTTGAGTTGATGATGCACAGAGCAGTCTAAGAATGAAATATGGGATGAATCCCCTTGCATGAGGCTGGTAAACATTTACAGACCCGGGTGGTAACAATAGGTACAATAAAAATGACTAATGTGTAATGCAGTGTGGTCTGAATTGACTGGTTTAACCACTCTGGCTGGCTGTTGGATTGCAGGTGGTAACCAGGGGACATAGCTCACCCAATCTTCACAGCTTTACAAAGTTGTTTCCCAAAAAATATTGAGGTCCTCCATCTGACATGATCTTCTTGGCAAATCCATGTATGCGAAAAATAGCCCTGAATAACACATGGGCCATTTCACTAGCCGCCAGGACCTTTGGTAGCACAGAAACATGGAGTAGGAGTCTCTAGTCACATCTATAGTGGTATAGCCATTGGAACAGGGTATGTCCATCATAAAGTCTGTGGCTACTGTATGCCATGGCCCAGCATGTACTTTATCTTGCTGGAGATTTCCATGGGGTAGATTATGGGGTGATTTAGACTGTGTGTACAATGAAGAGGTCGACACATACAGGAAGCCGACCGGAAGTAACGTTCCATCTGTTATTTTTGTACATAAGGCCCCTCGATGTCCAGCAACTGGGTTGTTGTGACATAGTTGTAATACATCAAGCTGTAGGGGTTCAGTAGGAATGTATAACCTTGTCCTGTAAGAATAAACATTCCTAGTTTGAAAGTCACAGTGGCCTGATGAAATTCAGATAGAAAGGATGATATTGTACCATTGATCAATCGTTAATGAATGACATTTCAGGGAAGACTTTGAGGATAGGAATATGATCCGAGAGACGTGACAAGGCATAAACAAGGACGTTTTCGGATCCAGGAATGTATGTGTTTCAAAAAACCTATTGAAGGAATAAGTAAGCCCTGAAAACTTGTCGGCTGTTGTGACGTTTCATTTGCTGAAAAACCCTCAGATTTTGATGATCTGTTCTTACTTTGATGATTCGGGAAAGCTCTTTCTAAATCACCTAGTAATTAACTTTGTAAGGCGTATGTTTATATACCACCAGATGTTCTAGTCCATCATTGGCTGTTTGTATCAAGGCTGCTCCAACTGCTAATTCAGATGCATCGGTTTCAAGAATAAAGAATCTTGTAGTGCCAGGATGACAAAGAATGGGAGCAGAAGTCAACTGAGACTGTAGTTCACAAAAGGCTGCACTGGTGTATTTTCCCCAAATGAATGTCTTTTCCCCTTGAACGTGTTTGAGATAGGGCCAGCGATGTGCCCAAACTGAGGAATACACCTGCAGTAGATGTTTAAGAGCACGAAAAAAAATCTGGATGTCCTTCACAGTACAAGGCTCAGGTTATCACAAAGATCTTCTTAGGGTCCATAGAGACACTGTCGGGAGACAGAAGAAAGCCCAAGTAGCCAATTAATTGACTGATTGAAGGAACAATGTTCAGGCTTAACTAATAAGTGGTGAGAGCAGAGTCTGTGAAATACATCCCTGATGTGGTTAGTATGGTCCTGAGGTGATGAGGAATACACCAAGATATCATCCAAATAAATGATAATGGTGTGAAACAATGCATAAAAAAAGATGTGGTCGATGTATTGTTGGAAGATAGCCCGGGTATTGGTGAGACCAAAAGGCAGCACCCTATATTTGTAGTGCTCATATGGAGTCTGAAAGGCAGTCTTCCATTTATCACCCTGTGGTATTCAAAGTAAATGGTAAGCACCACACAGGTCCAATTTGGTGAAAATGTTAGCTTCATGTAGGGCTTCAAGAATGTCCAGAATTTAAGGTAATGGGTATTTGTCTTTCATAGTAGTTACCTTGTTGAGTCTAGATAGGGGCGCAGCTCAGTGTATTTTTCTTTGGCACGAAAAAACAAGAGAAACCCACTTAGCAATAAAAATATTTTTCATATTGGTGTACAGGTATTCTTTCGGTGCTCTCTTCTCAGGCTCTGACTGACAGTTGAATCTGTGTGTTCTTTCATTGCTGCTGTATTTAAAACACTAGGCTTTTTCCCTCTTTCTAGGAAAGTCAAATCTGTGTGTTCTTGCATTTGCCGCTGTATTTAGAAACTAGTCTTTTCCCCTGTTTCTAGGAAAGTTGAATCTGTGTGTTCTTGCATTTGATGCTGTATTTGAAAAACTAGGCTTTTCCCTCTCTCTAGGAATGTTGAATCTGTGTGTTGTTGCATTAGCTGCTATATTTAAAAAACAGGCTTTTTCCCCTCTTTTTTGCCTTGTTTTTACTGCTTTTTTAAAAATGTGTCTTTTTCCCTCTTCCCTCTTCGTAGGGTTTTACCCCTTTCCTGATTACTCGTTTCTAGGTGCTTCTGCTATATGATGTTACCTAGGCCTTTCTCCCTTTGCTGACACTTGGTACTAGTTGTGTCAATGCTGTCGTTTGTAGTTGATGTTGTGCTCTGCAGTTCCTTCCTCCCCCCTCTCCACCTCTCCCCTTTTCCTCCTTTCCACACTCTCTCTCTATGGTGCTGTCTGTCTTCCCTATCTTCTCATATTGCTATTCTATCACCTATCCTATCCCTCTGAAGAAGTCTGGAAGGAAAATGTTTAAGAAGGACCTCTTAGTCTCCAATCCAAGCCTACCCATCGCTGACACATATGTCAACGCTTCTTCCAGGCAGACTCTCACTGACATCCTCTTTGTTGTTTCTTCGCTGGACCTATGGATTCTCCTTATGGTCTCTGTGCTCTCTTCTTTCTTCTCCTCTCCCATTAATGGTGGCACCCATTGGGAGGTACTTTTGGCATCCTTGCTGCACTCTAAGGTCATCATTAATATCTACCGAATGAAACTGTCATGGTCTAGGGCTCTCAGCCCAACCTCCTCCTTCTTGATAGGTATCTTTCATTTCTGATCAACTTCATTACCTCTCCTTCCTCTCCTCCTTCTGTCACCCCTCTGGCCCCTATGCCACCTCCAACGGGTGTACCACACTCCTGTACACTTCCTCAGAAACCTTCAAAAGTTGCAACCTGCTGCACTTAGCTGCCCTCAACTGTCGCTCTGTCGTCAAACACTCCTCTGATATCTGCCACCTCCTTGACGACCTCGACTTAGATGTCCTCATTCTCACTGAGATGTGGTTCAACTGCCAGCTCTGTCATAAGTTTTGACACTCCCCCCCAGAAGGGCTACAAGATCTTCTCTAAGTCCAGGACTAACCAGCCCCGGGGCAGAGTTGCTCTGATCTTCCCAGAGTGAGTCCCTGTTACTATCATACCCACTCAGGACTACTCCTCGTTTGAATGCCTTGTCTGCAGACTTGGTGTCTCTCCTGCACTCTCTCTGACTCTGGCCATCATCTACACGCTCCCTGTCCTCATCTCTTCTTTCCTTAGCTCCTTCTCCAAGCTTCTCCTCCTCAGACATGTCAATATTCACCTCAACTCCCCTGTTGCTTTCTCTGGGCTCTTCCGCAACCTCTGTGACTCTCTTTCCCTCTTCATTCTTCCCTCTGGTCCGACACACTCAACCAGACACACCTTGGGTGCTCTCATCTCTACAGACAACCCCATCTCCAACCCTCTCATTACTCCTCTCTCCTGGTCTGATCATTCCATCCTTTCCTCTCACCTGGACCTCCTGCATCCCCCGGCTAAGCCCCCGCCTGCACTGCCAGCCTCCTTGTCTGTCATTCGACCTCTGAAGCGACTGTCAGTTACCACTTTTGCCTCCACCTTCACTCCCCCTCCTACTGCTGACTGTCATTCTGACACAGCCCTTACTAACCTTCAACTCTCCATCTTCAACACTCTGGACATCCTTATCCCTGTCATGAGGGTCCACATGAAACCTTCCTCCAAGTGCAATTCTTGGTATGACTCCAACCTGGCTGCTCTGAAACGCAAGTGCAGAACGGCTGATCGGAAGTGACAGGTCCCAAGCACATCTCTCGACAAACTGGCCTGCCGCCTGCGCTAAAGGCAATACAGACTCTCCTTGGCTTGAAGAAGAGGGCCTTTATCCAAGCCTGCATCTCTGCAGCCAGTAACAACGCAACTGAACTTTTCAGAATCTGCAAGGAACTCGCCAACCCTACTGCAGTCTCTGCTTCTCCTCTGCCTTCCTTGGCACTCTGCACTTCTCTGACCTCTCACTTCATTTCTAAAACTCAGGACATCTTGTCCTCTCTCTCCTCTACTCCTCACCCTTCTCCCTCACCCACTCTCGGGCATCCCAAGGCTCCCTTGACCCTCCCTAACTACTCTCCTCTTTTTCTACCATAACACCTGATGAGGTTTCTAGACAAGTCTGCTCTAGGAAGGTCTCATCCAAACAGGTGCTCCCTTGTCCCCCTTGCTCCAGTCTTGGGTGATTTCTGCAATCACTCTTTTTGCCACTGGATGCTTCCCCTCACTCCTCAAGCACTCCCTTGTGCAATCTCTCCCTAAAAAGCCTTCCGCCAACCCTTCATGTCCTGCAAACTACCGCCCTATCTCTATTACCCTCCTTTTGGGAAACTGTTGGAGAGGCTGGCCATCTCCAAGCTTATCAACCACAATGAATATGTTGGTTGTCTCCACGACCACGAGTCTGGCTTCAGAGCTGCCATAGGAATGGAAACAGCTCTCCTGAACACCAATGAAGACCTGTTCTCTAATCTTGACTGCAGCTATCCTTCCGTTCGCATCCTTCTTGACCTTTCTTCCGCCTTTGATGCGGTCAATCATGCCACCCTGATAAATCGTCTCTGTGATACCCTTGCTATCACAGACCTGCATCTTGACTGGGTGACCTCCTTCCTCTTGGCTGACCTTCCCAGGTTCAACTGGGCCCTTTTCTCTCCATCTCACTCTCCACCTGCCCCTCAGGGCTCTATACCCTCGCCTTGGCTGTTGGACATCTACCTGGCTCCTCTAGCTCACTTGATCTCCACCTTCTCTCCTAACTTCCAGTGTTATGCAGATGACACATAACTCTCCTTCAAGGTTCACTCCTCGGCCTCCTCCTCTTCCTCTCTCATTTCTGACTGCCTGTCTGATATTCAGGCATGGTGCTCTGCGAACGATCTCTGCCTTAATGGCAGTAAGGGATTCTTCTCATCAGGACCCATGCTCCCTCTTTCCCTTCCACACTCTGGCCGTCCTCCATGGGCCTCCTCCCCTCACCCTCCTGTGAGGCAAAGAATCTTGGTGTCATCTTTGACTCCTTTATCTCCTTCTCTCCTCACATCACAGACCTTGCCAAGAAGGCCCAGTATCAGCTGCACCTCCTCGAGGCATTCTCAGTTTCCTCACCTTCCCCAAGAAACTCATTGTCTCCTGAGATCTGGTGCTCTCCAGACTGGTCTGCTGTAACAGCCTCTTGCTTAATCTGCCTAATTCCTCCCTTCGCCCCATTCAACTAATCCAAAATAGGACTGCAAGACTTATCTTTTGCCTCAAGCCCAAGGACTGCATGTCCCAAGCGCAAACATTTCTCCATTGGCTCCCGGTTGATGTGAAGATCAAGTTCAAGAAGACCCTCTGCATCATCCACAAGGCTTTCTGGGGACTGGGACCCCTCTACATCCAACTCTCTCTCCGTAAATACAGAATTCAGATAGTCGTAAGTTCCTTGACATCTTTGCAGACAGTGTGCGTCTTACCAGGTTGACCTTGTTGCACATACATGCTGCCACATGTGGCTCCTTAGGCACACATAATGTCTTGCACTGTTCCGGTCCAGCTGCAAGACTTACTTTACCATTTGGCTTTTTATCATTGAAAATTCCAATTTCCATGATATGTGCATGCATCTACATTTTGTAATACTGATTACTCCAAAGGTGGGGGCTTGATACTCTAGGACAATACATCACTTACGATCAGAAATTATAGTTCTCGTCAAAGAAATAGGTTGGGAAAATGGCTCGAGTTTGGAGGCTCACAGCTTGGTTTACTTAGCGAGCCCACCAGTAGCCAGTGGTTTGAATGCAGAAGTAGCAAATACAAAACATTGTGGACTATTACCCAAGAACGGGTCTCGCTGTACGCGGATGACCTTTTGATATATTTGAGCAACCCAATAATCTCCTGCCTGATTGTGACTAGGACCCTGGAGGAATACCAACACTTCATGGGACTCCGGGTCAACACACAGAAATCAATCTACTTCCCGGTACAGGGAGGGGAGGAAGCAATCCCAGATCCCTGTCCATACTCCGTTTCAATTCTGGGCTTCACCTATCTAGGCATACGAATTAACAAGACACAGGAGGACTTCCCCAAACTGAACCTGCAACCGATAATGGAAAAACTGGAGAACGATGTCGCCCACTGGCACTCCCTCCCACTTTCATTACTCGGGAGGGCGGCACTTTTTAAGATGCTGGCACTCCCGAGATTTCTGTACATCCTCCAAAATGCCCCACTCCCCATCCCGGCCACAATATTCGCAGATATCAACCGGACCCTCCGCACACTTCTCTGGGGAGGAAAACAGCCGCGCATTGCCCTAAAAATGCTCTACCGCTCTGTGCGGGAAGGCGGGTTTAGGACTGCCCAACATTCGCACATACTACTGGGCGGCACAGGCGTGGGTGGCAAATGAATGGCTACACGGAGACCCGCTGCTACCACATATCCGAGTGGAAGCAGGGGACACTGGCCCGCCCTCCCCCCTCCACATACTATACGATAGCCCAAGGAACCTAAGAGCAGCGCCGACTGGATCCCGTCACATACAGCGAGTTTGGAGGGAGATACATAGATACTTAGGCTGGGAAGACAGACCAACCCTGATCCAACCCCTCTGGCGTAATGCACACCTTCCCGAAATACAAAAAATGGGCCACTTTGAAATCTGGGAGAGGAAAGGGATATCCACACTGGCGGACATTGTCCAGGAGGGGCGACTGATAGACTTTGAAACCCTGCGGACGAGACACGGGCTGTCACCCATGGACCGCTTTAGATTCCTCCAACTCACACACGCCATTAATACCCAATTCCCGAACCTGGCCAATATACCCGCCTGCTCTCCCTTGGAAACAAACATACTCCCACAAAGTACCCCTTACAAGGTAACCTCCACCCTCTATCAGACAATTAACTCCTTTGCATCCAGGGAGCTTGTCAACCTCAGGGCTAAATGGGAACAGGACCTAGGGTCACTAGAGGCGGAGGAGTGGGTGGAAGCCATGATGTCCCCGAGGGAAATAGGGATTGACGCCAAACTCCGGCTGATTCAGCTCCGAATCCTACACAGGTCCTACTACTCCAGAACGCAAATGGCCAGTTGGGGTGGGGATGGCAACGCAGAATGCAGCCGATGCAAAAGGGCGGAGGGCACCTTCTACCACATGTTGTGGGAATGTGGGGTGCTGCAGGAGTTTTGGACTGCATGTTTACTCCGCCTCTCCAGAATACTTGGCACCACAATCCCGAGAGACCCTAAACTTATCCTGCTGGGTATAGGAGGCAAAACTGACCTTTACAAGCATGAAAGAATGTTTCTAGGAGTAGCACTTGGTGCGGGAAAGAGACTCACGGCAGCCACATGGGGCTCGGGGGACAGGATAACCATTGACAGATGGTCCAATGAAATGGACAGATGCGCCTCCCTGGAGAGGCGAATTTATAATGCGATGGGTTCCCCCCGTAAGTTTCAGAAAATATGGGGAAAATGGGAACTATAAAATGCTAAGGCCAAAACAAGGGACAGCGGCGATGCCCTGCGCAGCTGCCGGGTGGGCGGTGCGGATCCTCGACCCCCAACCCCCCCGCCGTACTACACAACTGTCAAGAGCTATGTTATGCACTGCTATCTATTGTGACCTCGATGATAGGTCTCCTAATGTCTTGTGTACTCATGCTGAATGTGCTACCTTTCTTTTTCTTCTTTTGTTCTCTGTTTAACAAACCAATAAAAAAGATTTATAAAAAAAAAAACAAAAAAAGGATACAAAGAAGCATTATTTCAAAGACCAAAATAAATGTGCAAGTATGACATTGTGCTCGCCGTATACAATGTTTTAATTGAATCTTGTATTGCTCAGGTTTCTGTTTGCTTTTGTTGTTTGTTGGTATTTTGATATTACTCTTTTACCATTGTTATGTTTTTCTTAATTTGAATGCAACTTGTTTCTTTTATTGTCTTACCTCTCCTATTACCCATTCAACGGGTTGTTGACACCTCCAGGGTGACCTAGGACCCCATTGACTGAGTAGCACAAGCATGCCTGTGTTTATCACTGATTACTATATATGGGAACTGCCTTCCCATCCCTCTTAGCCCTCTCCCTCTGCCCCCCCTCCGCCCCCACATCATACCACTGCAGGGGTTTTGTCTTGATACACTATTGCTCTCCCATCACTGTGTTGTTGCAAATGCCCGATTTTGACTGTGTGGACTCTTTTGACTCTTATATCATGCTGTGCCATTTTTATCCTGAATCCTGTCTTGCATTTGCTGTTCCCTGCAACATTATGTGTTATCACTGACTCTGCAACTGCATTAGTCTCTCTGCACTTGCCTCTCCACTCTGTCACTGCTCACTCTCTTCTCTCCTCCCCTTCTTCCTTTTCCCTCGCTCCTCTCCCCCTTTCCCTTCTTTACTCTAAGCACTTACTCAATCAGAATTGTCCTCAGACATAGTATGATGGCTACATTGTTTGTCTCCCACCCCCCTCTAGTTTCTCTTCCTCCTTCTTCCTCTCCAGCACTATCTGAAATGTCATCAGGCCTAGTACGATAGTCGCTTGTTTTGTTCCTCTCCTTCCTTCTCCTCCCCCATTCCCCACTCCTCTTGTAATAATCCGGCTCTATCAGAAATGTCGTCAGGCCTAGTATATTAAATGCCTGTCTGTCCCTTTTCCCTTCCCACTCACCTCCTCCCTCCCTCATCTGTGTCTTAGCTCTTGCACTACCTGAAATGTTGTCAGGCCTAGTACGTTAAATGCCTGTCTGTCACTTTTCCCTTCCCACTCACCTCCTCCCTCCCTCATCTGTGTCTTAGCTCTTGCACTATCTGAAATGTCGCCAGGCCGAGTACGATAGTACATTTCACATTCTTATTGTTCAAGGCCTTGTAAGAATGTTCACTGTTTGTATTTTTCCTGTGTTCCCTCCCTTGCCTTGGAGCGCTTTGAAACACATTGTGTATAGGCGCTATACAAATAAACTATCATATCATATCATATTTGAAGTCATCAAAACATCATTGCTTTTGGCACATAATAGCGGTTAACTGGTTCTGTTCTTCTTCACTTCCCCTTTTTAGTATTGCCTATTGGTTAGCGCTTTAGCACTGCATGTGAAGAGAAGACAATTAGCATAAGATAACAGATATGAGGAACATGGGAGGTGGGGAGGTAAAACCAGGTGTTGGATTTATGGTTACTGATGGAAATTTTACCATCCACTGACGGGACATGGCCATGCTAATCCCTATGACCCTTCCCATTCATCGCTCTCCCCTCCACACCGAAAACACACTCACCTGGCATATCTTTGAGCTAACTGATGTGTTAAACTGAATGGCTTGATTGCAGGTGTGATCTAGATACTGGTGTAATACAAATCACTTAGGGGCCGATTCATGGAACAAACGTGCACCGACAATTCCAGCGCAAGCTGGCGCAAGGTGGCGCAAGCGTGAGAAAGCAAGTGCACGCGCACGCGTGCGATTCAAGGAAGGCGCTGCGCGTGTTTTCCACTGGTTGTGCGCCAAATCCGTGCGTGGCGCACAAGGGCGCACACGTCATTGCAACAACCCGAACGCCGTGCGCGACACGCACAGGGACAGCGCACAACGTCTGCGCACACACCACAAAGGGGGCGTGACACGAGGCGTAACGCGCAGAATGGGGAACAACGCGTGAAAAAGAAGGCGTAACTGGGGAAGTACTGCAGGGAAATACACGGAACGCCCACACGCACGCGAACAACTCATATTCATGGATTCGAATACGGGAAACAAGCGCACGCTAAAAGACGCGCACAGGCGTCAACATGTCCGCCACAGGAAGGCAGGCGTAAGTGTCCCCGCGCACAGTATAAAAGTGCGCACAAACAACAAACACGTATACACCGCTACGATGAATGCCCCATTTGTCACAGCACTGATCGTGGGTCACCGCAGGAGGAGGAGAATAGCCAGGGCCTGCAATTTTTCCCCCCGGACTAGCCTTTTTGGGATGCCTGACGACCAGGTCTATGGCAGGTATAGGTTTCCACCTCGTATCACCCTAGACCTGGTCAGGGAGTGGGAAGATGACCTTACATTCCCCCACCCTCTGCTCCCAAGCATTGAGCCCCTTGGAGAAGGTGCTCAATGTCCTGCATTTTTTGGCCACTGGGTCATTTGAGCGGACTACTGCCATAGTGGGGGGGGGGTCATATAGGCCACACAGTCACGCTGCCTACACCAGGTGTTGGCAATCATGACTGCGCGCCCCTCAGTTCCCAGGCACATATACATGCCCAGAACACCCGCAGAAAAGCAGGCCGTTGTCCAGGACTTTTACAGGGTGGCACACTTCCCCAAAGTGCTCGGTGCCATAGATTGCACCCATGTGGCCCTACGTCCACCTAGGGCCACTGAGTGCTTCTACTGAAACCGCAAGCACTGGCAGTCCATCAACGTGCAGGTGGTATGCAATACCAAGGGAATCATCACCTCTGTCTATGCAAACTACCCTGGCTCCACCCATGACAGTTTCATATACAGAATGTCCGCCCTGAGCCGGGCCCTGGAAGCTGGGCAGCATGGTGACACATGGCTCCTAGGTCAGTACAAATGCCCTTGCACATGCATGCAAGTCACACACAGACAAATACACAAACCCCAATAATCACAACAATTATCACCTCTCCAGGGGACAGTGTCTACCCTCTGAGCAACCACATGATGACGCCAATCCGGAAACCCACCACACCACCCCAGGTAAGATACAACGCTGCCCATATTGCAACCAGGGGCATAGTGGAGCGCACATTCGGAGTGCTCAAGTCAAGCTTCCGCTTCCTTGACCGCTCTGGCGGGCAGCTACTCTATGCACCCCCAGTAGTGTGCAGGATCATTGTGGCAGCATGTGTCCTGCACAATGTTGCAACACGGCAGAGCGTACCGGTGGCATGGTGGTGCCCCCACATCCCCAACCACAGGCACAGGTGCTGTCCATGGGAGGGGATATGGCACGTGGCGAGGCAGCCCAGACCCAGCTTGTGGCCACATTTTTCACCTAAACTCCCACCCCTGTGGAGTGCACACTGGCCTGGCACATACCAGGTGACAATCGATGATGACAAAGAGACAGTCAACTGTTACAACCTTACCACCCTGAGAATGTTGCCATGGAAGTGCCACATTGTGTGCATCCCTAGCTACTCAAACCTAACCAATCCTGTGTGACCAAAAGGTACACATGCAAGGTGTGTATCACACAGACCTGCAAAACAGGCCATGACAATCACTGGTATGTCGCCCAAAGCCTCCAAAAACACAACATGACATGGCAAGCAATAGCAAAACACCAACACAGTATCAATAATGTACAAATTGACATGTGAAAAATGTAAAGTGGCGTGAGACAATGATGCCTGACATGGAATCAGATGAAATGACTGACCAACAACCTCCCACACAAAGCAAGCCATACCCAAATGCATACCAACAGTTGTAGCTTGAACATAACAATGAATGCCTGTGTACATGCACATTGTGCATGGCAAAATCAACATTGCATAATCCGTGGGCTGTGTCCATCTCCTGCAACACACTGCTCAGCACACAGCACAGTGACCAGCCATTTTGTGTGACGCACACCCTGAGCATCACATGAAAACGACAAACTAAATAAAAAAACAAATCATGCATGTAGAGGATCCACAAATGGTCATAGATCATGGGCTGCAGGGACACAGTGGGCCCCAGAAGGCAAACTGAGTGCACATGTGGGCATGTAAGGGTGGTTGTACATGTTGTGGATCATAGTGCGAGTGTGTGTGTCAGTAGGGACATGCACTCAATACATGCATGTGCAATCAAGTGACCATCAGTGTCCTCTACACATCACATGTGAACATTGCCCATGTGTACACCCCAGCATGTCAAACCACAACTATCCCCTCACACCTGAAAGGTAAACACAACACATGAACAGGCATTGATCAGCAGAATACATCATGTACATAGGATACCACAATTACAATGTCAGGGCGCCCATCACACTCTAGGGCAAGGCAACTGTCCAACAACAAAATACCCCCCCTCCCTCACATATCACCATGACCCACCGAACAACTGCGCCTGGGGTATGTAGCCTTCTTCTTTGAAGTCTACCTGGCCACAGGATCACCCTCCCCCTTTGTCTCCATCTTCCACCTTGCGTGTAAAAAGTCTCCAGCACCCTCAGAGGCCACCTTGACTTCCAAAAATACCAAATCAAAGAGAACTCATAGCAGGCAAACACACAAGCCAAACAAAAAGCCTGCAGGCAGCAAAATACACCAGAAGAGTCTCCAGTATATGACTTGAAGTAGCAGTACATCACAAAGCACAAGTACTAGCACAATGATGGAACAACCAGGGTAGCACAGTAAAACAATGTCACAACAGGATGTGTACCATGTTTGGTACATAATATACAATGATGCACCACAAACTGATGTGTACTGTCACATCTCCCGTGTACTGGCACAGGAGTGGCACAAACCAACCACCCCCACTGTGGTCTGGGTGCCTGCAAGGTCAAACTTACACAGGCCTCTGAGACCCTGGTGGGGAAGGAGGGTCAGGGATATGTAGTCGGGACAGGCATTGGTATTCTGGATAACCGGAATGAGGGGCAGGAGAGGGGATTAGGATTGACAAGGGAAAGTAGGGAATGTACAAAAATATACTAATCACATTAACACATACACAATCAGACCAAACTTGTTCATCATGCACATAGTACCAAATTACTCAAATGGAAGTCAAAGAGAAACGTATCTCTGGGGTGAGTGCTGGCCTCCTGCCTGTGCACTCTCAGGTCCAGTAACAGGAGCAGTTCAATGCTGTAAAGAGAGCCAGAGTTACTAATCTGTGCGTGCCCATAACACACACGCACACCACCATACATTCCCCAAAGTAACAAACTACTCTACAAACAAACATCTGGTGTGGTGCTGCGTACCCATACGTAAGATTCCCCCCGTGATGGTTCATACACAGTCAATGCAGTAAGTCAGGCGCCGGTGGGTGCGTGGCAAATGGAAGACCAATGTGTCAAGATTCACACAACATCCAATGTTCCCTGGGTAAGCAGCCAGACACATTTAGCAAGGTAAGACTTCAGTACAAGTCGTGTTCCAGCATAACCCAAATAAAGTAGGTAGTGCATGTGTCAATTTCAACATGAAAATGAAATGAACTGCACACGAGTCTGTCCCTCGCTGTCTGTCCTTGTGAGCTGCTTCTTTCCCTGTCTTGGAACACTACATGGCTAATACAACTGCCTCAATGGACCATGGTGGACCAGAGGATATGTGCCACTGTCCCTGCATGTGCCCCTGACAACTTTCCCATCAAATAGCCATTAGTCCACCAACGCATTTTAGCTGTACTGTGCGCTTCAACACCAATATCTGTCCAAGCTCACCGTCAGTGGTGCTACTTAGCATGCATGTGCAACTGGCCTGGTGGAAGGTTGGCTGCAGTGTGGCCCCCTTGTGCTGCTCACCTTGCCTGGAGTTCCTTGAAACACGTCAGCTTCTTTTGGATGTATGAGCGCAATCCCTGTGGCTCTGCTTGCGCACAAATGCGCATGTCTGCACCACTGAACGTGTCCAGCTTCCAGACGTCCAATGGGCAATGTCTGCTGGCAAAGGTGGTCTGGAGGCTCATCCCCCTGCAGAAAGGGCAGAAAACACATGATTAATTCTTGAAATTCCCCTGTGTGTCTCTCTTCAGGCATGTCATGACTAGACCATGTCAGAGACGTACATCAGAAATCACACCATCAGTGCGACTTTCACAGGCAAATTGTGGTAGCCACTGTCTACAGCATGAATTGCATCAAGCACATGTACAGTAAAGTTAAGAAACATACTATGCAATGTATAGCAATTAATGTACACATGAATCATGAAACCACCCATCTAGCAAAAGAAGAACTGTGGTCAATATCACCCCTATAATCCCCACTAGGGGTGTTAACACAAGTAGTACCGCAGCAGACATGCCACAGATATGACAGTCCAAATCCCTTGTGTAATAGGCTGTAACACCAAACCATCCTTGCAAGCCCATGGATAAGGGAAGCAGGAGTGGCATATGTGAGTCAGGACCCCAATCTGCAAACACATACATGAGACAAGCTTGAAGGGACCAGCTGGAACAGACAGTGGATGCTTTCAAAAGCCACAAAGCACCACACCGTCACATGAAAGCACAACAGACAAGCAATTTTAAACTATATTAACTAATTACACTAACTATGAAAAACCTACATTACCTAATTAAACTAACTAGCAAATTGAAAGTTAACTAACTAAACTAAAAGAAAAATCAAAAATGGCCACATACGACCCGCATGCAGAACCTACCGTGATGCGCGTGCTTCCTCTTGCAAGGCAACACGTGTAACACAGAGTTCTTCCTGCAAGGCCTGGCTGGACAACTGATGCACCTCCTGGCAAGCACGTAGCTCAGCCGAGATGGTACGCTCAAGCTGCTCAAACCTCTCCTCTGACCACGTCTTCTGGGACATCAAGAGGACACCCAGAGTGAATCTGAGGGACTCATACTCAGCCCTCAGGGACACCATGTGTGTCTCTGCATGAGCAGCAATTGTTTGACGGAGAGACAACATTTCAGCCTGGCGTAAACCAGTCTGAGGCCGCCAGGCACAGCCTGAGCGAGCGGGCCGTGGACCGTGCCGCCCGCTGCTGGAGAAGCACCTGCCTAGCAGGGGGTAGCACGGATTGGGCCACACACTCCATGCTCACAGCAATGTTTTCCATTGCTGCCCCCTGGCGTTCAGAATTTGAAGTCATGTCTTGCTCCCACTCAGTATACCGCGGTTGCGCGTGGCCACCGCGTTGCTGGGCTTGACACCTGCGGGACCAAAAAACCGGCCGTCCTCGTTGGGTTGGCACTGCCCGCGGCTGCACGACTACATGCTCCCCTCGATGTGATGGCCCTGGCACATCAGCGACTGGTGTGGAGGGTGACCCTGCATTCCGATCCACCACAGGTGGAGGTCCCACCACTGTCTGACCCCTCAGTGCAGGTGTCGTGGACAGAGGAGTATCCACATCAGAATCACTCACCCCTGACATATGGACCTGATGCACATCCAACTCGACATGGACGTCACAGTGGTCATCAGGGCTGGACTCATTGCCAGCCAAAGACAAGATGGTTTGTAGCACATGTGGGTTTTCGTGGCCTACCACCCCACGACCCTCACTTGTGCCGGGTTGCTGTAGTGATAACAACCCTGTGCCTGGCATGACAACACCATCTTCTGGCTCCATTGCGTCATGATCTGAAAAGTAGAGAGAAAAAAGGTCACTACACATGTTAGAAACACACAACAGACACACACATAGACATCACACAGACAGCCAACACATTAAGCAGACATGTCACACACAAAGGAGAACCTGCCATGCATGCTGGGTCAACTTGACATTGCTTCTGTGATTAGGCATGTAGAAGGGTGTTATACCACTCAGAAGTGGGTCGATGCAGTGCAGAAAATTTGTACGTTACTCACTATCTACATGTACAAGTACTTCATGATGTGTATCAGAAAACGGGAATGCAGTGCAATGTCAATTTAAGGCATCACGTGTAATGTGCATGCAATGGGTTGCATGGCTACAAGCAAACCACCCCTCCCCCTAAGTGGAAATGCAGGGATGCCTTGCATGGTATCAAAAGGATGACCATAGACCTGTGCATTGGCAGACAGTGTTGACTAGCATCAATTGCATCCTCTGAGTCAAGTGACAACACAGCAGATGATGATGGGACAGTAAGTAGGACACATGATGAACCCTCAGGACTACACCCACGTGTGAAGAAGACACTACACCAGTTGGTCAGAGTCATTGGGCCTGAAACAGGCTGAGGCCTGTGACCCACACAGACTGTCACACCTTAAACATGTGTGGGACGCAGGACTGAGCCACAGTGGCCATGGGAAGGCTGATGAAATGCCATGTAATGTAGGTCACCATGGACACGTACTACAATGATCATCCAGTCAAGGACACATAGGGGCATGCATGGAATGCACATGGAGCATGAATGGGCACTCATGTCCCTGCGGAGCATCTGACATCTGCACAGTCCAAGTGAGACACCCTGCATCAAGTACAAAGGATGTACCCCACAGCATATGTCTGGCAGGTTGGCATGTACACAGGACGCATGAACAGGCAAGTGCATTACGGCAAAATTGATGCAGACCAGTGCAAAGGTGAAATTGGGGTGCAGAGGGGGCGTGGAGGGGCAAGGGAGCATGCCTATGTGGAGTACCCGCATGCAGGCAGAGGACACATGCACGTCAGTCATGCTATGACATAGTCCCAGGGCTGAGAGTAAGGACACCCCAGGCTACATGTGGAAGGGCCAGTGAGCTGGAACATGGACCGGAGGGGCATCCTGGTGACCAGCATGTGAGTAGGGTGCAATAGTGGTGATGCGGACAGTCCCCGTCTGCTCCACATGTCCACCATCCTGCAGAGCAGCCATGCATCAGTGAAGCATTGCATTACTTGCACATCAGAACTATGTACACATGACATGTAGTGGCAGTCATGCACAACACATCACACAAGTAAAACACACATGTCCTCGACAAACACGCAGCAACACTCACTGGACTGGGCATCAAAGTCCGGCATCTCTCCCACTCCTTCGACCGATTCAGATGGTATGAACTCCGCAACGAGTGACTCGTGCGGAGTGAGGTCTTCCTCCTCAGGTGCCGGCCCACTGACAGTCACCAGAGTCATGTTGTAATTTGAGGCACGCTTAGCCTTAGCGCTGCGTTTGAAGTCATTCCAATGCTTTTTGCACTCTTGCGCCGTGCGCACCTCATGGCCGAATGCACTTACATGTTCCGCAACTTGCTTCCAGTGGGTATCACGGTGGGCAGCCGTAGTTTGACAATTAGGCCCCACTAGCATGTCACGGTTGTGGTCCCGCACGTAGTCCATGAGGAAGTCCAGTTCCTGCGCACAGAAAGGCTTCTTCCTCGATGTGCAGGAGGTCGTGGCTGTGTGTGGGGTCCCAGCCTGTGCTGCAGGTGCAACCCTCCTCCTCTTGGATGGTGGTGCAGACCCTGGCTGGCAAATGCCGCCCTGATCAGTATGGCCAGTGGCACCGGTGGATTGAGCCAAGGGAGTGGCAGGTGGAAGGACGACCAAAGGCCTGACTTGCGTCAGTGGCAGCTGGGTGCCCTCTAATGGACCCTGTGCAGCAACATTCTGGTTGGTAGACTCACAACCGGGGTGTTGTTGGCTGCATCTGCCCCTGCACTTTCCAAAACCCAGCTGGTCGGGGCAGCAGATGACATTACTGCCCCAGGGACACGTGTCTCGGTCAGGGCAGCTCTGCGTGCACCTATGGTTTGCCTCCTGCCCTGTTGGAAATCTTCCATGGACTCTTCAAGTGCCAACGCAGCCTGCGCTGGCAGACCCTGAGCCTGGGTGGTGGTGTCTACAGCTGCACCTGCAGCTACCACTACTCTTGGGCCCGTGGCAGTCGATGAAACGGACTGCCGGGTCACATGGGTGCCAGTGCCAGATGCAGAAGCTGCATCTCCCGGAACCACAGGGGGTGGTGGCATGACTGCACCGACACATGTCATAACATCGAGCCCAAGTGGCGCACCCCTGCCTCTTCCCCTCTGCGGCCACCCTGGACACCCTGGAGTCCCCCTACTCCCTGGTCCCCCCGGCTACGTCCCTGACCACGCCCGCCACAAGGAGTATGCCCAGCTGAGGCGCCCCTCACATTTGGTGGCCTCGCAACCATGGCACAGATGGAGTAGTGCCGGCACAGATGGACGAGTGCCAATGGGAAGTGTACACCACAATTGTCCTGGGCAATTGGGGCGAAGGGGGTGGGATGCAAGATGTTTACAGCACCCCTGCACCTGCAAGACTGTATGTGACCCCGGTGATGAAGTGACGGATCACGCAACGCTCAGGCACCCCAAAACTGCAGTAAAACCGTGCATGCAACCCCTGCAGCCTACGTGCGTGGAATTAACCTCCCGCAGTACGCGGTGGCACCCAGGAACAAGTAAAACGCGTACGCGTGGGACACGCAGGCTACTATGACCTCGAAAACGGATACGCGATACACAGGGACACCCGCAGTGGGAAAAATAGCATGTGTGACTCACCGTCAGACTAGTGCGATGATGAAAAACACGCGTAGCCAATACCCCTGCCAAAAGAAGAGATACGACCATGATCCGCTGTGAAGTTGGGATGGCGCGCGAAACAACACGAAGTAGCAACACACACGTCGGTCTCCACAAAAGGCACGTACAGCGAACTGCTGGCCTCGCTCAGCTTTAACCCGTGCTGAGGGAAACACCCGCACGTGTCACGTCACTTACGCGTGTAGACCCTTTCCTCGAATTACACGCATTCACACACGGAAGTGTGGTTTTTTCACATGCTGATCCACTATGCACCCTTGTTGATGGAAATGCCTGTGCGTGATACGTCACAGACGCACTTACGCTCTATGAGCCTTTCCTCGAATTACACGCTGACGTGCACTTTTTTCACGTGCCAAATCACTCTGTATGAAGCTGGCCACGCAAAAACACACGGAAGACCATGCTCCTGCCCAAAAGGCCATTTTCCTGCCCCCAAGAGCCCTGAGCACGCTTCCACCTGCCATCTGCTGCTGCCTGCCTGCTGCCCACGTGCTCTGCTATTTGGTGCCTGCACGTCAGCCATCTGCAGGGGTCCAGTTGCTGTGTCCACCCCTGCTGGAACAGAAGACTCCCAACTGGGATACCATCGCTCCACAGCCCAGCCCCAGGACCCAGTTGCCCACCCACACCTGCCTCGGGGGTCGCCATGTCGGGGCAAACACCATCCGAGACCACTGGTGACCCCCAGCCAGAGAAGCAGAGGGCCACCAGCTTCAGTGAGAAGGAAGTTGGTGTCCTGGTGGAGCAAGTTCTGGGGCATTATGATGCCCTCTTCACACCATTGCACGCCAACAAGGAAGGACGGGAGAGGATCTGGGAGGACGTAGTGGTTGCCATCAACGCGGAGAGGGTGGCAACCCACGACATCAAGCACGTCCGGAAGCACCAGGAGGACTTCAGGTCCAAGACCCTCAACAAGGCCCGGCGCCTCACGATGGCAAAGGATGCAGAGGGGTGCCGGGTCAGCCTGACCAATATCCAGATGAGGGTCCTGGAACGCATAAGCCCAGCGCTCCACGCCCAGATCCTTTGGAGAAAGACCCGTCTGGAGTTGAGCGGTAAGTGGCCATGCATTGCTGTGTGAAACAGGGCATGTTGCAGTGTGCTGGTAGTCAGCTATTTGGCTGTATGTGTGACATAGGCCATGTATGGATGTGTGTGTGCAGGGACATCATGGTAATGCATGTGAGACCAGTAATGCGTGAACCACATGGATGGTGCATGTGTTCCAATGCAACATGTGGAGCAGCATGCGGAATGCACACATGAATGCATGCCTGTCCCTGTTCTTGGACATGGATGGGGGGTGAGAGATGGGTGCTGCTCTCATGTACATGTATGGTGTACATGTCTGTGTGTCTGAGAAGCGTGTGTGTGACTTTGAAACATCATGAATACATGACACATGTCCGTGATGATGTGTAGATTCACTTATGCAGTCTGGTCACCCTTGTATCCACTGTGTCTGTGGTGTACGAGCCATGATGCATGACCCTCCGGTGATGTGTGTGCATGGGATCAGTATGAGCCATAATGCATGTGAGTTTAAAGGCAACATTTATGGCAATAGAGGCCCTTGTACATGGATGCTGATGTTGATTGCATGTGCCGTGCCTGTTTCTGTATGTGTGTTGCCTGCATTGACCCATGTGTTGTGGATGGGCAGGATGGAAGTGACGTCTGACAGTGCCACTAATGTGTTATTGCTTCCTGTCTAGGGGACTATTGTACAGTACCCTGATGCTTGTGCTCTATGTCTCCCTCTACGCAGCGTCGAGTGAAGAAGAGGGCGGAGACAGCGCTGTGGAGCTAAGCGGCGGGGATGCCTCCACCAGGCAGCGATGCAAGGCCCAGCCACCCTCCCAGGAATTGCCATCATCCAGGTGCGAGGGGACTGGTGCCGCGTCTGCCACTACGGCTGTAGCGGAAGGGCCGGGTGAGCCCCCACAGGGGCTTGCAATGGCGGAAGACGGTGCAGAGACATCCAGGTTGGTGGTCTCCACAGAGGATGAGGAGCCCGCTACTGAGCCGCACATGGGGCCTGGTGGGGGTAGCACCACTGGTGCAAGTGGTGCAGTCCAGGGCCAGGAGGCAGCAAAGGTCACCGCGGAGGGGCCTGTGCATGTCACTGTCCCTGACTCTGTGACTGCACCACCATGCACCAGCAGGGATGCCCCGTCCCAGGCCCGTCCGAAGGTAGGGGGGAGGCCCATGTCATCTGGCTCTCCACTATCTGCGGACGAGGAGTCCCATGACTGTATGGGCTCCGTCCTGATTGGTGTCGCGTTGCGCACGCGTGTCATTCGTGATGACGTGCATGCTTCCTGCGGGGACCACGCACGCCATCATGAAGAGCTGCGTGGCAACGTGGCACAGTTGGGAGGGGCCATGGTCGGTGGGTTCCTACATGTGTCATGCACTCTGGCGGACCTCTCCTCCTCTGTGGAGACTATGCACCAATCGTTCTCCCTGCCGTCTTCTGGCCCAGATTCCAACAGGGCCCCCTGTGGACCTGGCCTGACCAACACAGCAAGCTTGGTGGAGATCCCATCCCTGCCACAGTCGGGAGTCGGCGGTCCAGCAGGTGTGGACACCCCAACAACTGGAGACCAGCAGATGGAGGATGTGCAGGCATCACTGGACAGGGCACATGTACAGCAGCAGCAGCAGCAGGCTCTAGGTGGGATCAATGATGGCTCGGGGCCATCAACATCAGAGGGGCAGGCATCGTCCAGAGGGCAGGAGGACCCTGGAATGGGTGTATTTTCCGTGTGGCTGCGGTTGGGCCAGCGTATAGATGCGGAGCCGCGGCGGGCGGAAGAGGCGCGGCTCACCATGGTCTGGGCAGAGTTCTCCATCCGTCGGGCATTGAGGCAGGCTGAATGCCTCGAGGCAACTCGCAGGGAGTTGGAACAGGCCATGGATGCATCCCTGCGAGACCTCGGGGCCAGGGCAGAGGCCCGCCTCCAGGAGATAGACATGGAGTTCGATGATGCCCTGGCCCACAACATCACAGAGTGAGCCGTAGGACTTGCCCGCCGCCATTGTATATAGTTAGTTAGTGTTAGGTTTCCTTTTTCTTTTTTTTTCTTTTGGGATGCTTGGACAATGCCCCATGTTTCTGTATATAGTTCTTAGTAAGGTAGTTTTTTTTTTATAAGTTTCATTTCATTAGTTGGGCTCATGGACCCTGGTTTCAATCTCTGTACATAGTTGGACTGTGGATTTCTGCAAAAATTTTATTTTACTTCGCCATGGATCAATGGATTTTGAAATTTCTGTTTCCTTTGGATTTGCTTTGGTGGACAAGGAGTTTTCACTGACTTTATTTTGGATGACTTTGGATTGTGACTTCATTATTTTTATTTTATTTTTTGGACATACATTCTTCTTTTTTTATTAATATTATTTTCATGCTTTGATTCCATTTGCTTAATTTTGTACACAATATATTTTGATTTCTTACTTCCATGTGTGGTATTCGCTCATTGGTTTACCGCATGTCACAATGTGGGTTTGCACAATCACTGACACACAGTGTGTGTGATGGACATGTGTTGATGTGCATAGTTGACTTTTGGTTTGTGACAAAAAATAGGCCTTTCAGTGTGGGGTGGATGGGAAACTTGATTGTGTCTCAGGACTGGGGTGGCGTGCAGTGGGATTTTGGTGGACATGAGGCCCATGAATGTGCATCTTTATGACATGTTGGGTCAATGCAGTGTGGGTGGGGATGCAGGGGGACATGTGTCGGGGGCTGCTGGCAGGTGCCCGTCAATGCAGGGTGGGTGGGGGTGCAGGGGGTCATGAGTCGGGGCCTGCTGGCAGGTGCCCGTCAATGCAGGGTGGGTGGGGGTGCAGGGGGACATGTGTTGGGGCCTGCTGGCAGGTGCCCGTCAATGCAAGGTGGGTGGGGGTGCAGGGGGACATGTGTCAGGGCCTGCTGGCAGGTGCCCGTCAATGCAGGGTGGGTGGGGGTGCAGGGGGACATGTGTTGGGGCCTGCTGGCAGGTGCCCGTCAATGCAAGGTGGGTGGGTGTGCAGGGGGACATGTGTCGGGGCCTCCTGGCAGGTGCCCGTCAATGGAGGGTGGGTGTCAGTGCAGGGGGACATGAGTCAGGGCCTGCTGGCAGGCGCCCGTCAATGCAGGGTGGGTGGGGGAGCAGGGGGACATGTGTCGGGGACTGCTGGCAGGTGCCCGTCAATGCAGGGTGGGTGGGGGTGCAGGAGGACATGTGTCGGGGCCTGCTGGCAGGTGCCCGTCAACGCAGGGTGGGTGGGGGTGCAGGGGGACATGTGTCGGGGCCTGCTGGCAGGTGCCTGTCAATGCAGGGTGGGTGGGGGTGCAGGGGGACATGACTCGGTGCTCACTGGTGCATGGTGACATGTGGGCTGGCTGGGGGGCATGGCCAGGGTTGATGGGCTGCCTATGGGACATGACCAGGGGTGCAGGGTAGTCCCCTGTGGTGTGGGCTGGCTGCAGGTGCTGGGGAGGGGGTACAGGGCACACCTGGGAGGACACACACTGCAAAATCACGTTTGATTCTCCACACGCACCCCCGAAATACACGTACCCCGCTCGCACAAGGCCTGTCGCGTGTGATCCTCCACACGCACACCCAAAATACACGTACCCCGCTCGCACACAGCCTATGATTCTACACGCGCACCCTGCTGCGTGCGGGGTTCGTGTATTCGGAGGGGTGCCCAGGGAGTTTTACAGACGTTTTCGTGGTCGGGGGCTGTATGCTGGTCCACTGGCCTGTGCGCCATGTACGGGATTTGTGTGCTGTTCATGGCGCACGAGGCGGGGTTGGGGGCGTAACTGGCGCTGCTGCAGGTTCACTGCGCCACTCTGCACCACGGATCGTTATGGATGTTAGAATCCATGAATACGCTGTGCGCGGAAATGGATTTTGGCACACGCGGCTGCCGCAGACTGCCACACCCGCACGCTGTGCGCCAGCCACGTGCGCCACTTGTGCGCTGATTTCTATGAATTACCCAATCTCTACCATCGGCCACTCTATTTGTAATCAATGTATGTTTCCTCACATCTGTTCTTTGCACTGAAACCCTGTTAAAAAAATATATGCCTGGATAATCTCATGCCAACAAAAAAAGGAGAAACTATTGTTTTTGTCAATGGTTCTTAATCTGTGTCATAGGTTGCTCTAGTAGGGCAATAGCAGGTCACTGCCTTATGCACCACTACCCTGCGCACACCAGCAACATAATTCTGGCCCAATTCTAATGGTAGAGAGGCAAAATAACACGTCCACTGGTCATGATAGGTTGAATTCCATTATGCAACCACCTTAAACGTAAAGCACTGTAGAAGCACGTCAGCAATTGATCAGGGACCCGTTGCGTCACGCACTCTCCTTACTTTCCCTGGTTAGGCACCGGATAATGCCGCATGGTACCACAGATACAAATTATACTATTTTTCCGTCCTCCCAATTTGAACCTTTGATGCTTGAAATGAAATGTATTAAAACATGAAGCAGGCCCTAGTATAATTAGAGCAAGGCTCCCATTAATTTGGTTTAAAATGGATTTTACGTTCATTGAGCAGGAGCCCATTAGCGTCCCAGTGCAAAGGCAAAGGGCCAGTTAAGCTTTCCTGACGCACGGCGCTTGCGATATTTCCTACAGTGCGGTGATAAAAACACGTCTCTGTCCTTTTTTTGTTCATTACGAGAGCTAAGTAATGGTTTAATGTCCCTGTTCAAGTACTCACTGCAAGACGCACTGTCACCGGAAGAAAAGCCAAGACTGAATGTTGTGTGGGAGTCTTCTGCTGAGAGCCCTGTTCTATTTCGAGATTTTGCCAGTGCGATGACGTTTCATGAGACTTCTTGCTCAAGGCAATTTAGAGAAGGTTGGAAGGCAGAAGTTGTTTTCTGTGGAAAGATACATGCTTACGTCAACAAATTAAAATGTCATGAAATCGTGATAACTAAACAATGAAAATGTGATATTGCTTCGGAAAGAAACGTGCTGGCTTTCAAAAGTGTTATTTGGCTTGCGTTTACAGTGTTAAAAGAACAAAGGGCTCGATTCATGGAAAAATGTGCATTGATCCAACAAAGTCCCTGTGCTGAGTACGGCTTTGTGCATCCATGCTCACATAAGATTTTGTGCGCGTTACGCGTATTCATGGAATGTTTCCCGCAAAGTTACCCTATTCGCAAGTAGCGGTCGGAATGCCCCTGAAATGCCCCCACCCAAAGCAGATCCAGCCACACACACCTACCTTGGCGGGCTATGCGACTGCAAACTCCTGCACCCCGGTAATACTGCGTGGGGTCCCCCGCAACCAAGCCAGCATTCCAGCGACATCACTTAGGGCCCTGCTTAACTGTTGACAGCAGCTTAACAACATGCGTACCATTTCAGTAACTAAAGTAATTCTCCGGTTAATTTGCATACAAACCCCCGTAAACGGCAGCTGCACCCCAGTACTTTCCATACACGCACCCCTAACTGCGAATGGCACCCCAACTGCATGCATGCACCCCTAAATTCCCAATTGGACCGTACCATTCATATGCAATTGGGGTCTTTTGCCTGCTTTCACGTGGCGGTGTGATCCAGAGTTTTGTGTGCGGATTCCCCCAACGTGATGTGGCGCGGTCACATCCATGGATATGCTTGTTCTTGCGTGGTGCTCGGAGTGCGATTGTCTTGCCCAGGCCGTCCCTCGACACGCCCACATAATGCCTTGTTCTTCCTCATTCTGCATGGAGAATGTGGAACATGCATGTTCTGTTCTCCGCCTCACACTCTGCGTGGAGTCTTGCACAAGGCTCTCGACAGCTCGCCGAGGCGTGTCGGACATGCATGAAGTCCCAGCAAGGTCAGTAAAAGCCCCTGCAAAGTCGATTCCATGAATCGACAGAGGGTTTGTGTGCGCAGAATGGCCCTCAAATTTGCCACACATAAAAGTCCATGAATCAGGCCCAAAATATTTTTTTTACTCAGGTGAAGGTTTGCGCCTGCACATGCTTTCACCTTCTGGGAAAAGTTGCACCTTGACCACAAAGGGCATTCAGATGACCACCCACCACCCATGTGCAAATTCAGCCACTGGAGTAGAAGGGTGCTCTCCAATGCATTTAATTGGGTTCCTATAATAAAAAATGTGATAAGCATTACAATGCGTAAATAAAATCAGATAAGCATTGCCTTAGTTCTGTTTGGAACCTAGAGGTAGGGGCCGCATCATGCCCTTTCATATTTTTCAGTTGAAATGGGCCTTGGGCTACTAGGGGCCACAAGCAGCTGCCCATGGTGGGGGTTTTATGACACAGAAAGATATTCATTTAATTTGGGACATTAAACATGAACAGCATATATGTTAAAGGCTGACTTTGCTTGCTGGCACCCTTAGGCCATCACCTGCCTCTTGCAGTATTCAGCAAAGTTCTTAGAACCTGGTTCCTTTTGTATTCCAGTTTCCATGACATTAGCACCCGCTTCAAAGAGTGATTAATAGCTTTTCATCTGACATGGGAATCTGCAGCTTATAACCACCTTGCTACATTCTCTCGACTTCATTATAATTTGAACACCCATTGGATGCCTCGGAATGTTTTTCGTAGCTTTTAGGTGAAGTGGGCCCCCACACATCATGTTCAAATGGGCCCCCACCACCTCTAAAACATATTCAGCTGGCCCTGGTGGAGGGAAATCACATTTCATAGAAGATTGTTGTCTAACCCTTCTGTGCACTGCCATATGAGGATGACCTATCGCTGTCTCAAATGTATTCCTATCTATTTCACAAGGCATGGGGTGATTTTCTCATTTTGTTTTACATTTCACTCTGTCAAGCGTTTTAAGGACTGTGGTGGTGAAATAGCCACAACCCTAAAAAATAAATACTATTTTCAATACCGTGTCATGCATATTTCATAGAATGAGGTATCAGAGTACATACATTGAATCAGTGGTGGGAACATTTTGCACTGACATTTGCATCAAATCACTAACGTTGTCTTTGGAGTAGACTGTCAATGAAAATGTAATGTGTGCACTGTTTCTTTTAAATTATCTTTGTAAATCTACAGTGCACAGATTTTTGTGTGTATGTTTGAGTGTGTGTGGGTACGTGCGTGTATATGCACATCTGCTTTCTATCATCACCTTGTTTGTTGTTTTTTGATATGCAAAAGGTGAATCCTAATTGTAGCATGAACAGATATTTTGGTTACTGGTTTTAATGTAATGTTTTATGTTTATTTTTCAACATTCTAATTGTGTTATGAAATTCTTCTTATCTCAACAACTGTTATTGCATATCACAAGATAGCTTTGCTAATACCACAATACGTGCGATTTACGTGGGGATTAACACCGTCCCTCCGGCACTCGAGTGCCGGAAACAGTTCTAACATTTGCTGGTATCCTGTCAGATCTAACGCCAGGATACCAGAAGCCTTATACAGAGGCCCAATAACTCTTGTATCAAGTCTTCCAAAATAATTGTATGTCTTGACTTCCACTTGTGCAGGACTTTCACTTTTATTGGATTAAGGGCCTGTATAAACCAAGCCAATTTAGGAAAACGTAAATTCTAGATCTTGAAAATAATTTAAGAGAATCCTTCAAAACATCAATAGGATTTTTGGTTAAATATGTATATGCCCTCATTATGAGGTTGCCGGTAGGCAGCCGGTGCTACTGTGGTCTACTGGCAACCTCGCTTTACCATTTCCACCACATGATATTCCGGTAATACCAGGATATTACGGGTGGCAGAGGAACAGTAAATTCACATTCCTGTGGCGTCCCATGGGACGCCAGATAAAACTAGAGTTTATTTTTTACAAGAACCTTTGTTGCAATTCCTTAAATGCCATTATCTTATTTGAGGTCTATACCTGCTCAATTTTAGTTTTTTCTTTTTTGTTATTCTGTGGAAAATAATAAATGGGTCGTCAGGCAAGCCTTTAAGAAGTTCCACAAGCTTGCTAATTGATGTTTAAATCTATTTCTGTATTAAGATCTGACTCAATACCTTTCTCATGTCCTTGATGCTCTTCAGTCTGATACATTTGCCCCATTTTGGTGATCCAAGGAGCGAGTCGAAGGCTTTATCTTCCCTACACGTCTACTTTCATTTCCAACCATTCAGGAGTTTCCTTTGATTTTGGTACAACCCACTTACTTATCTGTTGCAGGACAAAAGGTCTATTATAATCACTAATGTTGGGGGAGCAAAAGCAAAGTTGGAAATTAAATACTGCATGAAGTCTTTTTTTGTTGACCCTAAGAAATTCAAATTATTCTCAATGTTAGCATGCACTGAACTGGGGCTACTTACTACCAGGTTATTTGCACTATACGAAAATATTGATAAGGGAACCATCTTCTGCAGGTTGCTTGGTCAGAATAATCCAAGATTCTGTTTTTACCTGCACCCAGTTTTCCTTTGCCCTTATCACAATCCCCATATTATAGGCTTATCTTATATCTCTGTTGCTTTTGGTTAAGAGAAGACTGAATGCTGTAAAGGCCCCTACTTTTTCCATGCAATTCATAACCTTTGGAATCCAGGAAGGATTCTCAATACAAACATCATGCCATCTGTGTACACAGACTATGGACATCTGCATAAGTCACTTTTCCAATCTATCAATTTAAAAAAAAGAACATTGAGACTCATTACAAGTTTGATAGTGGAGTAAAAAAGTGGCAGTAACTCTGTCACTACCACTTTTTGTTGGTAATGGAATAGCCACCATTTTTGGAGTTATGACAATATTGGAGTTTTACTTTAAAGTAGAGAGTTTAGATCCAGAATCATGAGGGGGGTAATTCCTCCCCTTTGAGGTAAAAAATCTGCAGTATTACCACACCGAAATTACTGTTCACTGTTATTCTGCCAAAATCCCCATGGATTCCCATTGACTGCAAGAATGGGAATTTACACAACTCTTCTACCACTTGTAATCCCATAGCAACACAATGGGACCAAGTGACGGTAACGGTAAACGTGTTTGCCAGTAATTCCCACAAAAAGCTGATTTGATACTTAGCTTGTTAATCAGTAAACTTTATTACCCCTAGGCCAACTCTCCCTCGTCACATTCTGCTGTGTATTCTTTGACGCACACCCATTCCCCCCTGGATATGGATATTCTATCCCCATCTCTCCCTGTGTCCTTCTCAAAAACAAGAGGCTCAGGGATGATCCCGGCAGCCCTGTATAGGACAGGTGGGTCTCAATACTGTGATGAGGAACTGTTGGATGGAGTACTGGAGATTACTGGAAAGTACTTATATATGACACATACCATCTACAGCGGTATAGGCCTGAGAACCTAGCTCAGTCAGAAATGGCCACCTTACACGGTATAATAGCACACTGCTGGTCACCCAATATTATTGGCTAAAATTGCAAATGCCATTGCATGGAAACTCTGAGGAATCCCAAAACACAGACAAGGCAAAAGAGAGACAGTGTTGGTAATTCACCTGCTACCTGTAATGGATTGTAAAGTTGAGAATTCTAGTTCACGTATACAACATGCATGTCTAGAGCCACTGACCAGGAAGGAGACTCATGCCTTGTGATGGCACCACGTGACTTGATCATTTGCAGGATAATGAGATGGTGTCCCGCACCCATCTACTTAAAGATACCACTGGTGCCTTGCGTCATTTTGAGGATGTCCCATATATAATGCAGAGATTCTGCGTTCTCTGCATAGGGCTATCCTTGTCACATACCCAGTAAGTTAATACTGGTAAGGTGGCTCAGGGCGTTGAATCCTCACTGCTGCGATCTGTGTGTCATCTGCAGGTATCAGTTTCGAAGTCTGGAAAGGCCAACTCAGCTTTTCTTCCTTCCGAGGTCTGTAAAAGAGTACCAGCTTCGGTTGGGTGAAATTGGATGTAAATATGTTCTCTGTAAAGCGCTTTGGAAAAAGCACTATATAAATAACACATCATTATCATAGTGGGGCTCTCCTAACATCCAGGGAGTGCAGGTGCAACACCCCTGTGGACTCTGCGGATGGAAAGAAAGTGAGAAGAATTGTATCCTGATCCAGTTGGAACTTAGATTTGGTTTTGGGTTTGAAGGCGAGGACACATATGAGCACCACAGCAATTTGATGGAACAGGAGGATGGGAGGTGGACATAAGTGTTCCCTGAGTCTTCTAGCTCCTTTTATGGCCACAAGGAAAGTTGTCTTTATAATAAGAAAACTATTGCCTATTGAATTGATTAGTTTGAAGGGAAGGGGATTGGAGGTTCTGGAGTACAGTTAGGAGACCACCATATTGGCACTGGCTTTTTTGTGGGTAGTCATAGCAGGAATGTCTTACTGAGAGGCCCAGGAATCTCTGAAGGCTTTTAATGTCACAGAGTGAAGTGTGGGCCAGCCCTAAGTCACATCTATCCTAAAGGAACTGACTGTGGGGGTTATACCAGACTCCAGAGGTGAGGCACTTCTGCTTTCGCACTAAGAGTGGAAATGCCAACAGCTCCTAACAAATGTCATGAGTGGATGGTGTTTTGGTATGTTGGATGGAGATGCTAGTTCTTTGGAAAGGCGCTTGTGTTGGACGCCGCTGACCATGGCCACTCTGGGAGAGGGTAGGGCAATGTCCCTATGATGGAAAAGGGAAAATAGGACGTGTTCATGCTGGTGGAGTCACCATCCTCACTAGTAGTGAAAGTCAGGATTTGCAAAGCCATAATAGGACAACCAGAATTATCTCTGCCCACTAACTCCTGATCTTTGGAATTACCATGGCGTCCAGGGGTCAAGGGTGGAAATGCATATGGAAGTCCCTAAGGTCAGGATATCTTCAGGGTATCTGTCCCCCTTCAGGCTCTTTGCTGCATGTATTGTGTGCAGGGTATGGCAAGGAGTGCATTTGTTGACGAGGCAAAGTGATCCACTGAGGCGCCTCCATATTTCCTGCATATTTGGGAGAAAACGTGGGGCTTGGTGGACACCTGGTGTGAGGGGAGAAGGCATGGGTCAGGAGGTCTGCCTGTGATGTTTCTACACTCTCTTGGTCAACTGCCTTTAGTGATAGGATGAAAACAATTTGGTTGGGATTTGAGTATCTATGCTTTGCCTCTTCAATTAGAGAAATGCCTGATTGGTATTAAATTGACAAATAAACAGAAACTATGAATAGTTTGTTCAAGAAATAACATGTAGAATAGTTGTTTCTTTATTCTTGACAGAACGTGGTGGTCAGCCGACACGTGTCTCGATCTGTGGTTGTCCTCAACGCCTTGCGTTCATAGTACATCAAGTAGTTGACCTGCATTTAAATGTCCTATGCGTGATGATGTCAACAGTATGGGCCTCATTACAACCTTGGTGCTAAGTGCACCAACTTTACCACCATGGTGTAAACTCCGTTTACACCATGGTGGATGGCGGATTTACCGCCCCATTACAAGGTGAGTGGGGCGGTAAATCCCCATTTCCCATTTTCCCTTCCCCATTCCCATTTTTGCCCCATAGGGCATAATGGGAGTGGGGAAGGCGCTAATTACGGCACCGTAAATTACGGTGCCGTAATTAGCACCAAGGTGCCTTAGCACCATGGAACTTAACGCCTGCAAAAAGCAGGCGTTAAGGTGGGAATCAGGCGTTAAGGGTTAACGGTGGCGTTAACCCTTAACGCCTGAGTTGTAATGAGGCCCTATGTCTGATAAAGTCGTGTATTTTTAGATGCCGACTCTTTAAAGTGCATAGAATGCAACCCCGATAATATGGCTGAATCCTAGCTAATGGGCGTTCTGTCGCGTATCAGGATAAGTGAATTTTACTGGCATTGATTAGCCCCATTTGTATAGTATATTAGAGGTCCATGGGCCTCATTACGAGTATGGAGGCAGCCATGGTGCTATAAGCGCCATGGCTGCCTCCATACTGGGCTCCAATACCGGGTTCCTGCAATGAGGAATTACTGGGTCATTCCGACATTGGAGGACCCGGTAATTCCTCCTTGCAGGAACCCATCCCCATTCCCATTTGAGCCCCCATAGGGCTCAATGGGAATGGGGAGGGAGCTAATAACGGCGCCGTCAATAACGGCCCGTTATTATCTCCCTCTTCCCCTCACGGGACCCGCTAAGGGCGCCTGCTTTTACCAGGCATCCATAGCGGGTCCTGCAAAGGGAACCTCGTAATCGGCACTCCCGTAATGAAGGGTGCCGGTCCCGTACCGAAATTGACAAATACGGGAGCACCAGGGTTATAATTAGGCCCCATGACCATTAGTAGCATTTTCAGGTTCTAATACCTCCGGCGATACGCCTTTAGTGATAGTACGAAGTATTGAGCCCCTGGTGCCTGTGATCGATGCTAATGCCTTCAAACTCCTTGATTTCGTACCAGGGGAGTTGCTAGGTCTGGAAAAGACCCGGGGCTAAGCTGATGTCGGAACTGTTGGGATTGGGGGCTAGCTAGCCTTTTGGCTGTAGCTCCTGAGATTCTATCCGGGGCTACAACCAAAAGATCAGGGGCTATAGCCCCCTTAGCCCCCCCCTAGCAACGCCCCTGTTTCGTACCCATCAGAATGTTGACATAGGACATTGCAGTCTTGCCGTCTGATCTCACCATCACAGTACTGCTCAGTAATCAAGGGGCAATTTGGGGTACTGCTCTGTATATGTCATTCTTACCCAGGTGTCTATAAAAATGCAGGCAGATATTTAGCCCTGAAGTCTCAGAATTTTTCTGGTCGAGATCTTTGATACTGCAAACAAGTTAAGGATAGACTATGTTATCTTTTCTGCTCTGGATTGAGTACGGATAACTACTGCAGGCTCCTGTCTGTCAAGAATCAATCCCCTATAAATAGCACATCTTGTGTGTACTCTGGAGCTCACTTATTCCAGTTTACGATTAATCATAAGTCCAAGAGTGATGTTCAGCTCCTTTCCATGTACTTCACCAGCAGTTCCCACTCTGATGCCTAGATTATTCAGTTGGGCAGATATAGGTATGGATAGATGAGGATGTTCTCCCGATAGAGATATTTCTGACGCTTCTGAGACTGAATGGTAGGACCTTCAAATGAAAGTGGGAGTCCCCAAATGCAAACCCCAGGTACTGGTGGCAGGATTTGCTGACAGGGTCATGGAGGTTGTTAGGTAAGAATTGGTGCAGTCATGCTGTGTGAGACTACACAACACTTATCTGCTTGGTATTAGGTAACCCACATTTTGCGCTAGGTCTGTACTTCACAAGTTGGTAGTGTGACTGAGCAGCCAGGCTTATCTCAAGAGGGAATTGTGAGCTGTAGATCTGTAAAAATGAAATCCGTAAATACAAGTAGCCGAGTAACACTTACACTCAAGGTTTGAGTTATAAATAGTTATTTATTTAGTTAACATCAATTTTGAAATAGGCATTCTTTAAAAAGGTAATTTGTGTAACAATGTAAAAATACTTTAAAATTAAATTCCAGAATCAAAACAAGTTAGTGTATAATCTTTGGAAATGCTTCATACACAATTCCTACACCCTGAGGTGACTTCAATCACAAGGACAGTAATGGCATTTATATATCACACTAGCTATACTTTGCAGATTCGGAAGTTGCAGAAAGGAAAGGTTAGGGAAGGAAAAAAGGTTAGACAGTTTCTCAGTATATGTGAGGACAATTTAATCCTGCAATGAAATCTAGATAAGCCTTTCCCATCAGTAACAGTTTACAACAAGTTACCACCTATGAGGGACAAACAGTATCAAAGTCAATGGACCGGAAGAGTCTTCAGAGAGCCAGGACAGCCAAAGGGTCACAAGCTGTAATGCCTATGAGAAGAGAGTTGGGATCAACTCTAAAGATAAGACACTGCAATTCCCAACTGAGAAAAGCATGGCTACAAGTCAATACGGTAAGTATCCCAAGCCTAGATAGTACCCCTGGTTTGAAGAAGAGTGGTCCAGCTGGATTCTGTCTTGCTACAGCAGTGCAGGCCCTTGTCCCTGAGTCTCAGTTATGGGGAGAAGAGGGAGGATGTCTGGAGGGCTTCTGCGCCGGTACTTGGGAGGTCGTCGGCAGCTAACGGGCTCTTCTCAGTTCAGCAGTACTTTGCAGTTTCAGCGCTTAACAACAGCACTGTCACAGATGTCGGATACCAGATGTGATTCCTTCACTCCTTGGGTCCTGCACTCCGGTGAGGGGAGTCAGGATCTGTTTGTCCTGCTTCTGGAGGGTCCTAAGGAGACTCCTGGAGCTTTGGATGTTTCACTCGACTATGGATCCTCGACCCCTGCCATTCGGTTCTCCCAGCATCGAAGAAGCACAGCCAGTCGGGAAAGTTGGTCCAGTAACCCAAGAGGAGAAGTTGTTCCGTACGGAGCTTCTCTGTCAAGGTGAAAAGGGAGTTCAGCACAGCAGCAGGGCTTCACTGTGCAATTCAAAGGAGGTTTCAGCAAGCTTTGTTCAAGGTTTCCTCATCGGGTGTTTCTCTCAGTGGTCGACTCTACCGGTAGTCCCAAAACCCTCGCCTTTTAAGCTTTTTGTGCATTGTAATTAAATGAAGGCATGGCTTGGCACCTCCCTATCTTTCTTCCTTAGTTTTATTCTATGCTCCTTCCTGCACTCTATGTTTCCAGTTTCACTTTCTTCGATGTACCCCTAATTCTCCTTGTGCGGCCTCCTGATTTTGATCTTTCTCCCTACTTGCCCCAAATTTTGGAACACTTCACCTCTTTCTGTTCGTTCGTCATCTTCTCTGTGGTCTTTTACGGTCTCCTCTTAAAGCTCATCTGTTGGTGTCATCTTAATTGACATTATAGCACAACTGTCCATTTTATTGTGCCATTGCTTGTTTCACTGCAGCACTTTGGCGAGAGCACTACATAAATTCAATAAATTAAATGATAATGATGGTACTGCACCTCAGTGGGAAGCGGTTGTGGGATGAAAAGGCAAAGGTTAAGATTCCCCAATCTCCTAAGGAAGAAACACTGGGTTATAATCACTTTTAAGACACAACAGGAAAAACAAACAACAGAATGCTGGTGTATGGTTTATTTAGTTGGTGGTTTAGTTATTTCTTTTCTCCAAGTGCACCCGCATTTTTTAAAAGTTTTTTTACAAAAAGGTGGAATCACAAGTCATTATTCAGACCATTCCCATACATAAACACCTGAATTACTAAAAACAGAAGAGATCAAAAATAATAAAACAGTCATTCTAAAAATATTAGATCATTCTTAAAAAATGTAAAATAAAGATCTTAAAAAAAGATACAAAGAGTATTTATGCATTTCACTCTAAACCATATAATAAACACAACTTACTTGGGAGACAGTCTTGCCAGGACTGTCCCAAGGTCCTTTCTTGGCTACAGGTCTTTCTGAGCTCCAAGCAAAAAGGTTTTAGGATGCTTTTATTTTTTAAACGATGCCTGTGGCATCTTTGTCAATTCACAGATTCCATCAGAGAAATGTGTGAATCACAGAATGTGGCTGTTCCTAGTAGTACTTGTGCACAATGTGTGAACCTCCGGGACCCCTAATCTCAGTTCCTGTTCAGGACATAGGAACATGTACAGCTGGCATGCTCCCCTATGGGTTTCTGGCTGCTCTGGGCTTCATGTTCAGGTTAGAGTCCTGAGGTTCTGGGGTCCATTTTTCCTCGGTCATGCCCTCTGTGCTGAACTGCTGTACTAATGTTCCCTGACTGCATCTCCTATTCTCTGGTGTGCCCTCTCTCCGCAGATCCCTCCATCTCTAAATGGGACTTCATCACATACTCTCTCCCCTCCTCCCCTGAACCCTTACAATTTAGTAGGAGATGTTGGTGTCGTCCGTTAAGTGATTGTTCTCTGGATGTCATACAAGAGGGGTTTGTAAACGCTCTAGAAATGCTTCATGGCTGGGGATGCTCGGTAGCCTTAAATAGGAAATCCATGGACCATCCTAAAATGGAAAGATGTGCCGCTTGGTGTTGCCACTCTGGCTTCCCAGCCGGGAAAGGGATTTTGGCTCCTATTTGGGGACTAGAAACTCCAGTTGTCTCTCATGTTTTATTATGGGAGACTTCAAAAAAGCGGGGAAACTCAGCCAGCAGCATTGTTTCTTAGGGCTCTGTCATAATGGCTCGCTCGAGAGGGACCATTTGATCCACCACCTCCAAGGTTTGGGTAGCCTTGGGGAAAACGTACCGATGCCCGTGAACGGATGTGATGGGAACTTTCCTCCCTACCTGGACTTGGTGGATTAGGAACCAGCTGGCTTTTACAGCATTTGATGGTTCCCTGACTCGAGAAAGGCCTACACCCACGTGGCCCCAATGTACAGCGGAATTGTGTATGCCCAGTCCCTAAATCCCTGTGCCAGCATCTCCATGACTGACAACTCTTCCTCCTCACCTGACTGTAAGCCCAGATCCATCTAACGGTTGGCAATCTACCCAAGCCCCTCTTTCATCTCTGAAAGGGTTAACTATATCCCTCTTTTCCCTGCTTGGATGCAGAGTAAATGCTTCTCTGGGGTGTATTATTATTATTATGTTATTTATTGAGCGCCGACCTAGCTTTGAGAAGCAAAGGAGCGCATTACAGAGGTATACAACAATACAGATACACAATCGGGCACTTTACAAAGGTATATAACAGTACAGATGCATAATGGAGCGCTTTTCAGAGGTAACAACAGAACAGATATATAGCAGGGGGTAGGATACAGAGGGGCACAGAGGAGGCGTGCAACTGTACAGGGTGTCATGGAGGAGAGGGGTGGATTGTCGTCTAGCGAGGCCAGTGGCTCGGGGGGTGGGGGGTGAAAGGATGTCCTAGGTGTTGAGGAGGAGAGACTCCTTGAAGAGGTGGGTCTTGAGTTATTTTCTGAATTGTTTGAGCTTGGCGCCGAGTCTGATGCTTAAGGCATACTTGCTCCTTTCACGACCCCACATCCCCACCCAGGAACTAGTGCTGCAGTAATTCGATGCTGGCATCACCTTTTCTTAACATGCAAATAGAAGTCAACATTGGTTAGTAGCAAAAATGTTCTTAACATATCTATGTATTTCTTTTATGCAGTGAAATGTATAAAACGTTCACCCTTGGCATGCTGGCGCTTTGAAAGGCTCCACTGCACAACAAACACCACAAACTGAGATCATTAGTGTCAGAGTCGGCTAGTAATTTTGGGAACTGAAGGGGTGTAAAGGTATGCGCCTAATATGCATGAACTACCGAGCGCAGCAAAGGAGACTGAACCAAACAAGAATCCCCCACGAGAATGTTTTTTTAAATAAGGGTTTACATTTTTTTATTTTACAGTGATTTCTGTGAAACATGTGGAAAAATAAGGATGGGGCAGGAACCCTCTTCTTTTGTTTACGGGGGGCCTGGCTATAGAGGGCAAATATATGTGAATCAAAAAAGAGAGACAGAGAACAGGCTACCCCTCCCTTAAATGCACAGGGGGTGCTTAGAGAAGACCTACTTGAAGCTAGTAATTATTTAGAATAGCTGTAAATGATCACACTGGCAATGTCGAAACAAACAGATAAAACAAAGTTTAATTAAGGAAAAAACAGCATATTAAAAACCAAACAAAGGGGCACAGGTACACTTTTGTCAAACAGTATCAACATGTGTACACTTGTAGCATTATGAGTACCAAATACATGGTGAATTAATGTGTTGTAACAGATTCCAGACACATTTTTACTGTGAGAAATTGTGTAAAATGCCACACAGTGTGCAATCAGTTCTGTATGGTAGTACATGAAAAAACCCAACAGATAAAAGGGATCAACAGGGCCATTTCTCAACACGTTTTCATGGTGCCTTTGCCCACAACATATGCGAGTATGTATAACATGTTCATGCTGGTTGTGCTCATATATGTCCATGCATGCAGCGCCAGTATATGCCAGTAATCCTACAGAAGGCCTCCTAACCAGTACAAAATGCCATTCAACTGAAAGATAGTATATCCAGACTGGCTATACCAAGATAGACTAGTGGACCACACAATCACCCTTATATTTCTTTTCACCTTGATACAAAGTACAAACATGCCATGACACAAAGACTATATGATTAGACAGGAGCCGTCATTCTAGCCATGTAATAATACTCAGGACCTTTGCTTTCCCCTTAATGGCAAGAAAAAACGCCATGCCACATTAACAATGCATATGTAGACTGACAGTAGTATTGCCAGGCTGCATATTTTACTTGGCATCAAGGGTAAAGCAAACATAAGTGTGGTTTCCTGACTAGACTGGCCTATATTCGATGCAGGCGACTAGCCTATACCTGGCTAGACTGGTCTACATGATGTGGATATTGAGTAGTGTAAGCACACACCCTCTTATTAGAATAGATAGAGTCACAAACAAAAGGTCATAAGTGTTAATATAATTTGGGTGCAGAGTAGGTAACGCAACCTTGACACAAGGTTGGAAAAACAGATAGCAAACGAAAAGTATTCAAAAGGTATCCGATACATCTGTCCCCTGCACACCTCAAAGCTAAATAAATCAGCCAAGATTTAGAGAATTACATTATAATTATTACATTCAGATGTCACTCATTGATTTGAGAATATAATTCCAATAATTGGATTCAAACACAGCCCAAAGTAGGTACTACAGACTTGAGTTTCCTCTTAACCGAACCTTTACAGTTAGACACGCTTTAATTTAGCATTCTCCTTTTTTACACTGTGTCCAATTGGTTTAGATTTTTAGTTCTGTTTCCATGTGCCATAGCACCAACATTTGAGTGCCTCATTCCAATACAGGTATTTACTTAGACATTGGTTATGGCTATATCTATTCATCCTACTTGACTTTGGGGACACACTTTCACTTTTCTTTTAATATGTATACCAAGGCATTATATAGAACAGATGCTTCCAAATCATGACTAATCTCTATTTTCACCATCCATTCATTGTGGATTATATACTATACTTCTATCTAGATTGGGAGATACTTCCATTCAGTACTCTGCTGACACAAAGTCAGTTGTCATTGGACATATTTCTGATAGCCCCAAGAGTCATGTCAAATGTATTTGAAAAATATGTAATTTGGTCATTAGATGATAATTTTTCAACATATGGAATAATTGTATATTACTGTATTATGACAAAACTCATCACCACATATGGAACTGATATATTGTTAATTACATTATAGAACTTTGAATTTGCACCTGATGAAGGGAGTGTTTTCCCGAAACGCTTTGTGCTGAAACCAACAAATATAAAAGAATATGTTTTTTACAATATTGGACTGAGTTTGAATCGAATTATTGGAATTATATTCTAAAATCAATGCATGACGTTTGAATGTAATAATTATATATCATTGTCTAAACCTTGACTTATTTATTCAGCGATAAGGTGTGCAGGGGACGGGGGTGTCCGATACCATTGGCCACTTTTTGTTTGCTACATTGAAAGTGGGCCAGTAACAATACTTGTGTTTGCTTTATTCTGGATGCACAGTAAATTTGCATCAAGGCTAAAGCAACCGTGAGTGTTATTACCTGGCTAAACTGGCCTACATTCAATGCAGGCCAGTCTAGCCAGGTAATAACACTTATATTTTTGCTTTACCCTTGATACACAGTACCATGCATCAAGGGTAAAGCAAATGATAAGTGAAGTGTTATCACATAGCTAGGCAGGCCTACATTCAACGTATGTCAGTCTAGCCTGTGATAACACTTCACTTATCACATTTGCTTTACCCTTGATGCCGGGTACTGTACATCAGGAGTAACGCAAAAAATAATACCATGCCCCTGGTATCGCCCACCCCTAAATTTAGTGGCCCCGCTGAGTGGGGTGCTTAATTTAGGGGTGGAGGCTGACACACGCACACAAACAACACTTCATCTACGCATTCATACATCATTCATACATCTCCTTGCATGCACGTATTTATAGAAACAAAGACACTAACATACATACAAAAATAATGGGAAGCGAGGGACGTGCCCCCTGATTAGAGGCAAGCAGTACAGTCCCCATGAAAATAAAGCACACAGGGACTGTGATGCCTGCCACTTAGGCAAGTTGGCAGACTGCCATTCTAGTGTGGGGGGCAGCACCTGATTCGTGTGGGGGTTAGGGGACAAACTGCATTTTTAGAAATTTACAGAATAATCTGGAACCATTAAATGCTTCCAAATGTAACTTATTTGGAGATAATCTAACTTGCATGCAGCGATATTTTGAAAAAATCCATGCATTACAAAAGGATAACTTTGTTCAGAGTTTTGTCCAGTTTTAAATTCAGAGTCATGATACCTTTTTATTAGTAAATCAATAAACAATGTTTGATAAGGAATGCTGAAGCTTTTTAAGCCTCATAATTTGTGTAGCATTACAACTTTTCAGAGTTACCAGTATGGCAAACACTTTAAAAAATAATATTCAATGCATTTTAGCACCGGGGCGTTTTTTTTCCATGGTTCAAATGATGTGCAAAATGTCATGGTCCTGGTGCAAAGATTCTGTAGTGCGGGACTACTTCTGGGGGATTGGTCTGTTACTTCCAAGGTCATACATAACTCCCTGAAATGTTGTCAATCAATTTTCCACAAGTTCAGTTTGAGGATTCCTTTAATATTTAGCTAAAATATGAATGATGATGGGGAAAGGTCCCAGGAATTCTGGGGTAGATGTTATGGCTTCGATGGGCCTCATTCCGAGTACGGCGCTAACCAATGGCGCTATTAACGCCTTGGTTGACGCCGTACCCGGACCGGCAGCGCCTTGGTGGTTGGCGGAATTACCGCCCCATTCCAAGGTTGGCGGGGCGGTAATTCCCCAATCCCCATTTACCCTTCCCCATCCCCATTCTTGCCCCATAGGGCATAATGGGAGTGGGGAAGGCGTCAATTACGCCACCGTAAATTACGGTGGCGTAATTAACATCAAGGTCCCTTAGCGCCATGGTTTTTAACACCTGCTAAAAGCAGGTGTTAAAACCACCATGGCGCTAAGGGAACTCGGAGTATGGTGGTAAGGGATTACCGCCACCGCTCTCGTTAGCGGTGGCCGCTATCCCTTACTGCCATACTCGGAATGAGGCCCGATATGTTTGTCCAGTTCATGGAGAAGTGATTAAGAACCAATAGAGTCACTGAAATGCAGTCTGAGGATGTCTAGGTGCACTTTGGAAACAATACAATCTGTGTTGAAACTGGATTATGACTTCTTATGCTATACAACGTTTTAGGACTGCTGCTTTTAGGAACATCTGCTATGAAGTTTTGATGAATTTTAGGTTTCGACAAAAAGGGAATCCAAAAATATACTATGGGCCCGACTCACTGAATTTTTTGCACGCTTTAAGTGACTTTGCACTGCTGAAAAGTGACTTTGCACTGCTGACACAAACCCTGATTCATGGAACTGCGCAAAGTGTATTATTGCAGTGCAGTCCGTGCAAAGTCAGTGCATAGTCATTTTTGCAGTGCAAAAACACTTTGCAGACTTTGCACTGCAAAAATACACTTTGCACAGTTCCATGAATCAGGGTTTGTGTCAGCTGGGCAAAGTCACTTTGAACAGTGCAAAAAATTCCATGAATCGGGCCCTAAGATTGTATTTAACTGAACATGCTTACAGTTAAAAATATTCAATGTTATCCCAGCCCGTCCTAATTTAAGGTTAACAATCCAATTCAGTGTTACTGATAAGCCCGGTTAGCCTGAGGTAATAGAACAAGTTTTAGAGAATGTTCATATGTTGGTGGATGAGTTTGGAGTGGGACAATGGTCGAAGGCTGTTTTGGGTCCAGATGGGACCTGGTCAGCAAGCACTACGGATTGGGCTGCTGATTAGTTACCAATGCAACAATGGGATGCAGAACGTGTGCATCCTTTTGCGAGCTTAACGGCATTCAGTGCAAAAAGATGCAGGAAAATGTTTTACCTGGGGCTAAGGAAGCTGGGTCTTCAGAGCGACATAGCGAATACTAGTGGTACATTCTTTCATGGGACAGAAAGTCCCTGGATTAGTCGCCGGTGCAGAGTGCAGCCGATGAAGTCACAAGATGCAGCGCTGGACTCGACAAGGCGCTATACGTCAGCACTATTGGTTCTTGTGGCGATGCATTTTTCTACTTGACGATTGGAGTCATGGAAAGTGTCAGAAATGGCTTTGGCCAGACATCTTTTGTGATAGTGGATCATGTTATTTGCAGCCGGCAGTGGCGCTGCACTGCACGTATTCTCAAACACTGCACATTTTGTTCCCTAGTTTTTGGGTTTTGCGCACTGTGCTGGCAATACCCATGTATGTGGTCAAAGTATTTCTACCAGAAAAGAGAGAAGAGGTTTTTAGAAGCCGGATCTCTGGATGCTATGGTAACTGGAAATGCCCAGGAATTAACTGGCTGCATCAGTAATTGTTATTTCAGTGTTCTTGTGCTGAAACCAACAACTGAGTGTTTAACATTGATTGTGCCAATCAGGAAAGGTGTTAGAAACCACGTGCTTTGATGTCCTGTCTGGGCGGAGTGATTCCCCTTTGTCTGCTGCACTGTGTGCACAGGGCTGCTTTCCTTTTCAGCCCCCTCCCTTATCCCATCAGGGAACTGGCAGAGGCTTCTAGCAGACTCCCATGAAAAGCTAGATTAGCAGTTCATAAACTACTGCTATCACCGTGCCCCAGGGCCTGGCATCTGCTTGGACTAATCTCCCTCTCTAGCCCTTGCTTCCCCTCCCCACGAGGAGGAACGTCCCTGGAAAGTGCTTTGTCTGCAGACATGTCTGCATTTTCAGTGACCCCTCAGGTTCTGCTGTCTGTGTAGCCGAAGGCCGGGCATCAGTAGAACTGAACACAGCTGCTGCAGACCGAGCTGCACCGAACTGCGCGGATTCAGCTTTCTCAATGTGGGCCAGAAGTCATAAAGCGTGCATTTGCCCGGATGGGTCAGAGGTAGGTCTGTAAAAAATAAAGTTTGTATAAATATGTATGCATGTCTGTATGGTACCAAATCATTTATGTGTGGAGTTGTCTATGTATGTAAATGTGCGCCTGCCTGAATATGTGGTTTTGTGTTTCTTTGAGTGTGCGCGCGTCATTGTATGTCTGAGGGGTTATAGCGACTGACATAGATCCGCGTTTTCAAAGCCAGAATTATGAGGGTTCATGATCTGTTACCTTTTTTTACATCCAATGGTTTTAAGTTTGCTTTGAGTTCAAAGTTCATGTGGTGCAGTGGTTAAGGTCACTGACATACAGGTTAGAGGCTCAGAGTTCAGATTCTGGGATCAGCACTTCAATTTTGCTTTTGTATTAATAGGACAAAAGTTGAAGTGATTTCTGTAAAGTCTGGGGGGGAGTATCTGTACTTCTGCCCCCTATATGGTAGGGTAAAGGCACAGAACAACCCCATCAAGGTACTCAATTAGCTAAAACGTGGTGAGCAGCCAGGCTTAAGCTTTCAAGAGGTGACACAGGCAGGTTCTTAAGTACAGTGTTTCCCCCAACACCCCCACACAAAATGTCCACACACTATGTTAGGTGATAACACAGCTTCATTATATGTATAACAGTATATACATATAAATAATAACACTGTGTACATGGAATACTTAATCAGAGAATGGTACATATATACATTCTAGGTGGTACCAGCCACAACTTAAAGTGAGTAAGAACTGCACTAACTGCAGACAGTTTTAAATGGCAGGTGAATTCTTAAATAAGGTGTAACCAGCATAGAAGGGCAGGTTAGTTATGAACAGTGGCAGAATGCTTTCTTAGACTAGATAAGATACTCAGAGTGAGGGTCCCCCACCTGGCCAACCTGCAATAGCAAAAGCTAGGGAGTAGCTTATGTTGTCTTTTATAGTCCAGTCCAATATTGTTCATTACATTTCTGCTTTCTTTTAAAAGGGTTCTACCACCCCAAAGTGCCTAGGAGGCCCAGGAGAACAGGATCCAAGACAAATCTGGGACCTCTGGACGACTCCTGAGGTGGGAAGATATTCTTTCTCGTCACAGTACTATTGGTGCCTTATGAGCCTAAGTGGCAGAGTTTCTCGGCTTTACTTGACGATTCCCTTAGAGGATGGACCCCTTTTGGAAGAAGGAGCCACTGGGATGCTGAATCCAAGAATAAAAAGGAACCAAAGTCTTTCGGAATGGCAGCAGTTTGGCTCTTCGCAGTGCTCTCCTTTGGTCAACGATTTCTCCGACTGTAGAAGTCCTGTGACGATGAAAGCTGCGGTGGGATCCTTAATGGCTTGGCAGATGACATTAAGACCCCTGGGACCCTTTGATGACTTCTGGCGATGTGGGTGCATAGGTCATGTTTGGTGTCAGGTTTTCCAACTTTCGGTTCTTCGGTGCTGCTGTCGCAGCACAGAGATCTGGATGGCTTCTGGTGACCTGGACTCGACCACTAGAGTGGACCTTGGACCCTCACCAAGTCTGGAACCTTGGGACTACTAAAATAGCTTCTGGTGGCAGGAAACCCACCGGCAGACCTTCCCTAGCATCCAGCGACTCTGGGCTCTCTCTGACAGGAAAAAGTGGTCAGTACTGACTGTAAGGATATCCTTTCAAATGTTCTTAGACAGTTCGGAACTTTCACAGCTCCATGTGTCCAGCAGCACTATGCCAGGGTACCCCTTCTTCTGGGTGGTAGACAGCAAAGGCTTCCAGCGGGCACGAAACACACCTCCATACCCTGGCTGACACCAATGGACTTCTCTGGCTTGAGATGTCCAGCACTCCTCCTCTGGATTTCAAAGACCCCTTAGCCGAGCAGCGGGCAGCAGGCGTAGCTCGGGGAGAGGTCTCCTTTGCAGGTCCTCTCTGGATCAGTCCTTGGGAGACGTGACAGTTTTGGGATTTTTGGATTGTTGAAGAAATGCAGCAGCAGACTTCTCTTCCAGCTAGGCTTCAAGGAGCAGTTTCTTCTTGCTACGCTTCAACTTCAGCTACTGAACAAATTGGTAAGTGAGAGATCCCCAGATTTACACATCTGTCCCTCATTCCCTCTGGCTGAGCCAGGCTCAGTCAGCCAATCGCACAGTAGGCCATTCTTGCATGCAGGCAGCCAGCCAATCAGGCTCACAGGCATTCAGGCCATTCACTCTACTGAGACACCCATAACAAAAGATGTGGATTGGGGAAGTACCCAGCCTTTTGGCACAATACATTGCATTCATGTCAGTTTCAGGCAGAGCTGTCTCATTCATTGGGCCTCATTACGACCCAGGCGGTAAGTTACCGCCTGGGCCGTGACTTTACCACCATGGCGTAAACTACGTTTACGCCATGGTGGTTGGCGGACTTACCGCCCCATTCCGACCTTGGCGGGGCGGTAAATCCCCAATCCCCATTTACCCTTCCCCATTCCCATTTTTGCCCCATAGGGCATAATGGGAGTGGGGAAGGCGTTAATTACGCCACCGTAAATTACGGTGGCGTAATTAACTCCATGGTCCCTTAGCGCCATGGATTTTAACACCTGCTAAAAGCAGGTGTTAAATCCGCCATGGCGCTAAGGGACCTCGTACTCAGGCGGTAAGGGTCGGCGCTGTTTACGGCGCCGTAAACCCCTTACCGCCTGAGTTGTAATGAGGGCCATTGTGTCTGAGACACACACCCACCCGCCCCCCAACAGAGAATGTGAGTTCACCTCAGGTATCAGTGTACCAACAACACCTGGGAAGGCTCCAGTCAGTCTGATAGGAGGCAGCCCCAGGGCCATATATGGTATGTCCACCCAACAGCCACTGAGGGGAAAAGGGAACAGCAGAGACCTATATGGTGTTTCCACCAAACAGCCATTCAGGAGGAAGAGACAGAGTCAGCGCTTACCAGGAATTTGGGAAACAAGGTAAAAGGCAATAGAAACCAAGAGACCATCTTGCCTCCTAACAGGAATCCATTGATTCCTATGGCAGTGCCTGGGTGTCCCAAAATTGGAGGACACTCAGAGCCACTGTCAGGTCAGCATGTAGCCGCCACCAGCCCATACCCTGACCTGTGGACAACACACAGCACGTGTACAAAAACACACATAAGGGGTACAAGGATGTACCCTCTATCCAAGGGTGCCATAAGGGTATCCCATGGGTGATATTCACCAAAAGATAAGAATAAAGAGCTGTACTGCCCGAGGTCCAGGTGGGATCTCAGTGGCAGAAAACCGAGAAAAAACACACACACAGTGAAATGGTAGGACAAGGACAGGAGGCCCTGTCCCTCCATTAGTCATTTTCAGCATCACATGCACCCCTCCAGACTGAGGTTAGGCCAACTGATCCCCCAAAAGATTGTTACCCTCATCCAGATGGTCAGCATACCTTCTGGAAAGGCCATCTGCATTGTCATGACTCTTCCCTGGCCTATGCTCAATGGTGAAGTCCAGCCCTTCCAGGCTAATGGACCACCTGAGCAGTTTGGTGTTTCAGGCTTCATCTGCATGAGCCATTTTAAGGGGTTATGGTCAGTTTGGACCTTAAAGGTAGATCCTGTAAGGTAAGGTCTAAAACACCTAAGTGCCCAAATTATGCTAAAACACTCCTTTTCAACTGTGGCCCGCCTATGTTCCCGACCCTTAAGTTGCCTACTGATGAAAATTATGGGGTGTTTACTCCTTTTGTCATCTGAGACAAGACAGCTCCAATTCCAGTGTCCGAGGCATCAGATTTCACAATAAAGAGTTTGCTGTAGTCAGGGGAACACAAGACAGGTACCTTGCACAGACTTTTCTTCAAGCCATCAAAGGCCCTTTGACAGTCTTCACTGCAATGAACCTTCCTAGGCATTTTGGGTGATGTCAGAGCTGTCAGAGGTGCAGCTATGGTGCCATAATCTGCCCATTGAGGCCCAAAAAAGCCCTCATCTGGGTTTGAGTAGAGGGAGTCTCCCAGTCCTATATAGCTTGCACTTTACTAGGGAGAGGTTGGATTTGACCCCCTCCTACCTCATGACCAAGGTAGGTAACCATACACTGTCCTATCTGGCACTTGGTTGCCTTGATAGTGAGGCTGGCCTGCAGCACCTTATCCAAATGTGTCAAATGCTCTCCCCAGGTGGCACTGTAGACAGCAATGTCATTTAGGTAGGCCACACAAAAGGCCACCAGTCCACTGAGAGCACAATCGACTAATCTTTGGAAGATGGCAGGGGCATTCTTCTACCCAAAAAGCATAACCCTAAACTGGTAGAGCCTTTCTAGTGTTGCGAAAGCCGTCTTCTCCTTGGCCTGGTCAGTCAGAGCTATTTGCCAATAGCCTGATTTGAGGTCAAAGGTGCTCGCAAACTTTTCAGCACCTATTTTGTCCACAAGTTCATCAGCCCTGGGCAATGGCTGTGCATCATTATTGATGACTGCATTGACCCCTCTGTAATCCATGCAGAACCTCCAATCCTTGGGACCTGCCTGGGAACTTGCCTTGGGGACAAGAACCATGGGGCTGGACCAGGGGCTGGCTGAGGGCTCAATGACACCATTGTCCAACATCGTGGTGACCTCTGTCTGGATGTGGTTCTTTACAATGTCCGACATCCTGTAGCATCTGTTTTTGACAGGTACACTGTCACCAGTCTCAATATCGTGCCTACACCATGGGGTGAGGCCTGGTGTCTGTGTGAGCAGAGGGGCATACTGCTGGAGCAAAGCCCTTCATGTCCTCTGCTGTTCCAGTGTCAGATTTGGAGAGAGTTGCACTCCCTCCACTGAGCCATCCTGAGGGTTGCTATGCAGCAAATCAGGAAGGGGCTCACTCTCATCCTCTTCTTCCTCTGAAGCTAGCAAGAGGCATGAGACTTCTCTCCGGTGGAAAGGTTTGACCCTGTTGACATGGAATACCTGAGGGGCTACCCCAGGGATACCCATGTCCACCAGATAATTAACTTTTCCATCTTGGAGATTACCCTGAAGGGTCCAGTCCATTTGTCTGCCAAAGCTTGAGGCTTTGCAGACCCCATCACAAGGATCTCCTGACCAGGAGTCCAAACCACTTGTGAGGCTTTAAGGTCATGCCAGCACTTGTTCAATTATTGGCCTGCCTTAAGATGTGCTGATGCTTTGCCCATCATCTGCGCCATCCTCCTCCTGAGGCCTAATACGTAGTCCCCCACTTGCTTGGCAGGACCTGGAGGGTTGGCTTCCAAACCTTCTCGTACTAAGGCAAGGGTCACCGTCACTGCATGACCAAAGAGTAGCTCAAAGGGGCTGAAGCCAACAACCTCTTGAGGCACCTCTCTGTAAGCAAACAGAAGGCTTGGTAGGAGGAGATCCCATTTCCTCCCTAGGGGCTCTTCCAAAGCACCCAACATGCCCTTGAGAGTTTTATTAAATCTCCCAACCAGACCATTGGTCTGAGGATGATAGGCATAGGAGAACATATATGTTACACCACATTCCTTCCGCATAGCTTGCATGTAACTATGTAACTAGACATGAAGTTGGTTCCTCTGTCAGAGATCACCTCTTTAGGAAATGCAACTCTGGTAAAGATGCTCAGGAGAGCCCTGGCAACCACCTTGGTAGTTATGGTCCAAAGGGGTATAGCTTCAGGGTACCTGGTGGCATGATCTACCATTACCAAGATGAACCTGTATCCACCTGATGGGGGAGGGTCAAGGGGGCCAACAATGTTGATGCCCACCCTCTAAAATGGTGTGCCACCCCCTGGAAAAGGCATCAGTGGGGCAATGACACTGCCTCCAGTCTTGCCAGAAAACTGACAAGTTGGGCAGGTCTTGCAGTGAGCTTCCACTTCTACTCCCATTCTGGGCCAATACAAGTGGGCTGAGAGCGTTTGCTTAGTTTTTCTGCCCCAAGATGACCAGCTAAGGGTACATTATGTGGCAACTGCAAAGGGAAGGGTCTGTATACCTTGGATACAACCAACCTCTTGACTGTATCAGGTTCAGGCTGAGTGGGCTCACTGTAAAGGAGCTCTCCCTCCCAATAAATCCTAAAGGTCCTAGGCACTTCTCCTTGTGCCTGGGCTTGGGCCCATTTTCTTAGACCCTAAAGAGAGTGGAATTCTCTTTGACCCTTAAACAAACCCCCCTTAGAGGGCCCACCTTCAGCAAGCAGGTATTGAAGGTCATGGTGATCCTCTGGGTTGAGTCAAGGGTTACCACTGGGCCTAGTCCCTCACATGCTGGGGCCACAGTGGGTGCTGTAGAAACAGCTGGAAGAGAAGGAACCCCCTTCACAGAGGTGGCATTCTTACTGTTCCTCTTAGCCTTGGGTTTCCCCTTTGGCTTGGGTAACTGAGTATTAGTTTGACCATCTGATACCTGTGACCTAGTGACTACAGCAGCATTCAGGGGTAACCCATCTGAGATTAACCCCATCTCGACCAAGTAATTCCCCAACAGAATGTTGGAAGGTACAATGTCCCGAACCAGGATAGGAAACTTTGCTGTCTTGTCATCAATTGTGATGGTGACTAGGGCTACAGGAGATACTTTGGAAGGCCCAACAGCTAACCTAGTGGTTCTCAGAGGAGCACCTACATAGACCTCTGGCCTGAGCAGGGTCCTGTCCACCACTGTCATGCTAGCCCCAGTGTCTCTCAAACCAGGGGAAGGCTGGTCATTTATGAGGACACTTATCAAAAATCTTCTAATGTTCTGTGGGAGAGTAGCCAGTACCTCAGAGTACTGGTCCCAGGTCCCAAGGGATACTAAGGATATCTCTACAGGAGCACCAAAGGTGATCCCTGCAGAGGAGGGGAGGACAGTGGCCTCCACCTCAGGCATTGAGTAAGGGTAGGCCAGACTGACAGCCTAGACACCAAGAGCCTTACCTTTACACTTGGGGTCACCCTTTCTGTGGTCCAAGGCCCCACAGTCCCAACAAGTGTCAGGAATGCGAGGGACTGAACTGGATCCACTGGGAGCCTGATTTGCAGCAGGAACACCACTACTCTTACTCCTACCCCCATGAGACTTATCCCCACTAGATCTTTCGACCTTAGAGGGAGAATGTTTGGGTTTATTCAGATGTGGCTGCTTCTCAGACTCCTCATCCTTTTGAGGGGTCCCTTTCTCTTTGTCCTTGTCCTTCCCACTGGAATCATTAGGGGACACCCTGTGGGAGACCCACTTATCAGCCAACTTGGCCAACTTAAAGGGATCCAAAATATTCTGGTCAGCAATGTACTGACACAGCTCTGGTGAACAGGCCCCAGAAAACTTTTCAAAAAACAAAAAGGGTGACAGTTCAACAAAAGACTTCACTTTGTAACCATCACTCCATCCCATCATACCTATATGTGCAGCCTATAGGCTCGAGCTTCACTGTCCTCGCCTCCCAACTCTGGAACGCTCTGCCACTGAATATTAAGTCATCCAAATCCTCTCAGACGTTCAGGAAACTTGTCATCGGGTAGCTTCTGACAAAAAGTCAATCTTGAAGTTAGACTTAGCTATAAACCATACTTATTGCACATGCCTCATTTATGTCATTACTGGTTGTTATCACCTCCATTGCCTGTATATCTTGTATATAACTGTTGTTTACCATGTACGGTGCCTTGTAACTTGTATTAAGCGCCCTTTTACTCCCGGGTCTGGAGCGCTATAGAAATAAAATAAACAAACAAACAAAGCACTCACCAAATCAACCCAAGACATATTCTCTCTCCTCTTATTATCCCTGAGCCTTTTAAGGTATTGGGTAGGTGTCTTGACAAACTTGGCAACCAAAGCAGTTTTCATGCACTCATACTGACTTCTTTCTTAGAGACTCCGTTTCAGAATACAGTCATAACCAGTCTGAGGTGCTCTACTTAACAAACACTTAGCCCAATCTCTATGGTCAACATCATGGTTACCACAAGCCATTTCACATGCTTCTATCCATTGGAGGATATCAGAACCCTCCACATACACAACAACCAAATCTTTCATAAACATGGTGCCTGGGGACCTGACACCCCCAACTGGTTTGGCTGAAGTCTCCACTCTAGCTTTCTCCAGTTGTATTCGTTGATGTTCAGTGTCTCTCTCTTTGAGTATTACTTCCTGTGCCAACTCCTCTTTCTTTAACTCAGCTTCAGTCTCTACCTTTTTATATTTAAATGCTAATTCTTCTCGTTTTAGCTTGAATTTCAGAAGTTCAAGTTTCGCAGCATCCCCCAGAAGAGCACTGCTGGGTTTAGTAAAAGAAGTGACTGGAGAAGTGGCAATCTCACTGGCAGCATCTGTGACTTCACTAGGTGTAAGGGCCCTATCAGAGCCCCACCCCCCGAACCCCCATTTCCTTCATGAGTGTCACAATCTGTCTGGCAATCCACAAGGGCAGATATAAGCTCTGCCCTAGACTTATCTTCAAAATCTATTTCTCTCTCTTAACAAGCACTCTGTAGAGCCTCTAAGCTCATCCTTCTCAATTTACCATTTGCAATAGTTTCCATTGTTTGTAGTGTAGTTAGCAGAATACTGTAATAGAACTCTAACCAATAAAGGATTGTAGATATTTTGTAGTAGATAGGTTAAACACTGAGTCTTAAAACCAGTGATCCCACATTTGCCAGCAGTGTAAAGACTGGATGGGGGTATATGCACTTCTGCCCCCTGTATGGTAGGGTAAAGGCACAGAACAACCACAGCAAGTCTCTCAAGTTGGTAAAATGTGGCGAGCAGTCATGCTTAAGCTTGCAGGAGGTGGTGCAGGCAGGTTCTTAAGTACAGTGCTTCCCCAAAGCCTCCTCATAGGAATGTCCACACACTATGTTAGGCGACAACACAGCTTCTTTATATAAAATAAGGTTTGCTTCTTCTACCAACAGTATATACATATAAATAACACTTTGTACATGGAATACCTATTCAGAGAATGGTAAATATGTACACTCTAGGTGGTACCACACACTACTTAAATTTCAGTTAGAACTGCACTAACTGCAGACAGTTTTAAATGGCAGGTGAATTCCTAAATAAGTTGTAACCAGCCTAAAATAGGAAAGAATGGTAGGTTAGTTATGAACAGTGGCAGAATGCTTTCTTTAGTATAGACAAGTAATTCTGAGTGAGGATCTCCCCACCTGGGCAACCCGCAATAGATAAGTTAGTGTGTAACCTATCTATGTTGTCTTTTACAGCCCAGTCTAATATTATCTCCTAACTTTGTGATTTCTTTTAAAAGGGTTCTACCACCCCAAAGTACCTGAGTGTCCACAAGAGAACCGGATCCAAGACAAATATGGGACCCCTGGATGACTGCTGAGGCTAGAAGATGCTCTTCCTAGTCACAGTACCCTTGGTGCCTTGGCAGGAGAAGTGGCAGAGTTTCTCATATTTAATCGACGATTCCCTCTGAGGATGGACCCCCTTTGAAAGAAGGAGCCACTGGGATGCTGAATCCAAAAATAAAAAGGAACCAAAGTCTTTCAGTCTTTCAAACTGGCAGCAGTTTGGTTCTTCGCTGTGCTCTCCTTTGGCCGACAATTACTCTGACTGTAGAGGTCCTGTGAAGAAGAAACTTGCTGTGGTGTCCTTAAAGGCTTGGTGGATGAAGATAAGACCCTGGGACCCTTGGATGGCTTCTGGCATTGACGGGTGCATAGGTCACATGTATTTATTTATTTATTTAATATACTCATAGCCAAGCTGGCTTTGTTTATACAATAACATCATGTACATTTAAATATTACTATATAAAAACACACTATAAATCACATAAAACAACAATTACCTGACCCATTTCCTCTCAGACATTTCATAAGCATTTCTTATATACAAAAAAGTTTCAACTAGCACATAATTCAGTTGAAAACTCATAAAAAAGTGAATTAAAAGCACACATTCATAACCTTCTAATATCCCTTGCGATAACTCACTTAAAATGTCATTACATTTCCAATACAATTTAACCATGCAATATATAAAATTTATGTCATTGAATGTAAGTTCCACTATTTCTTTAGTTGACGGTTTTAAGTCATTCTCCAGGCTGTGTGCCATTAGTTTACATTTTAACCAGCTTTTGCAAGCCCTCAGTGTATGCCATTCCTGCTCTCATACCCTTGAAGCCATTTCTGATGTGACCTTAGACACCCACTCAATGTTCCCATATGTTCCGGTCCATCCAGACTAACAAAAGCCTGGACATAGCTGACCATCATGGTTCCATTGTCAAGGTGCAACAACCTTTCATAGCACATAATACCTTTGCAATAAACTCTATCAAAATTCTTTAAGGTCCATCTCTAGTCTAATAAATTAAACAGATAATATCTTCAGCATTCAAAAGAGGATCTGCAGTATTTTAGCTTCAAACGTACTTAGTTCTTTTTTAACAGTATACCCCCATACTTCAACACCATACATCAGCACTGGGACTATTTATGATGTGCATAGAAGCAATATTGTCTTTACCGAACAGCCACCATGTCTCCCAATAAAGGGAGAAAATCTTCATGCTCTTACTTTAAATTTGTCCCAATGTATATTCTATTTAAGATTATCGTCAATGATGACCCACAGATATTTATACCTCATCACATGTTCTACTGGTGCATCGCCATACCGCCAAACAAATTTCGACCACAAGGGCTTGGTTTTGCCTGTGTAAGCCATTGGGCCTCATTCCGTGATTGGAGGCAGTCATGGCGCTATTAGCGCCATGACTGCCTCCAATAATGGTACCGAGTCCGCCCTGTTTCAATGAGGACTTACCGGTCTAGTCCGACCTTTGCGGGACCGGTAAGTCCCCATTGAAAAATCCATTCCCCATTTGAGCCCCCATATCACTTTGACTGGATAATGACTCAAGCTATCAAATACACCTACTGAATCGGCAAGGTATTAATGAATTAAAAGGCGTTGAAGCAACTATGCAGCTTTGCTCATCATCCCTACAAGTAGGGATCAATTCGGACAGTCTTCCTGAATCATCTAAACATATTCTAATGCCAGTCTCTTTGTGTAACAGCATAATCATGTAAAGCAAACCACAGGGGATGTTCCAGGCCGCCAGTTTACTCCAGAGCCTATTTCTCATTATCGTATCAAATGCTGCGCTGAAATCTATGTATGCTCCATAGACTGCAGTATGTCATTTGGTTCGGGAGTATTACACAGCGGATACAAAAATAAATAGGTGTGTGTGGTACTGGAGTTCATATAAAACCCTATCTGATTCGATGGTAGAATTCTGTTCTTTACAATTCACTCAATCTGGTGACCTGGACTCGACCACTGCAGTGGACCTCGAACCCTCACCAAGTCTGGACCCTCGGGACAACTTCGATAGTTTCTGGCAGCGGGAAACCCACTGGGGAACCTTCCATGTTACCCAATGAATCTGGGCTCTATCTGGCAGGAAAAAGTGGTCAGTGATGACTGCAAGGAGGTCCTTTCAAACATTCTTAGGCAGTTTGGTACTTCTGCAGCTCAGGGTGTCCAGCAGCACTATGCCAGTGTACCCCCTCTTCTAGGTGGTAGGCAGCAACAGCTTTCAGCGGTCACCAAATGCACCTCTGGACCGTGGTTGACACCAATGGACTTCTCTGGCTCGAGATGTCCGGCACTCCTCCTTTGGACCTGGAATACCTCTTCCCCGGATGGCATACACACAGGACTGGCTTTCAGGATACTTTGATGAACAGTAGCAGTTTTACATGATGGTCCCCCATAGCCCAGGGAGAGGTCTCCTTTGCATATCCTCTCTGGATCGGTGCTTGGGAGACAAGTCAGCGTTCAAATTGTTGAAGAAATGCAGCAAAAGACTTTTCTTCCATCTGGGCTTCAAGAAGCAGCTTCCTCTTGCTAAGCTTCAACTTCAGCTACTGAACACATTGGTGAGAGGTCCCCAGATATACACATCTGTCCCTCGTTCACTCTGGCTGAGCCAGGCCCAGTCAGTCAATCACACAGTCTCATTCATTGTGTCACACACAAAGAAACCAAATACCCACAATAAAGAATGTGAGTTCACCTCAGACTCCATTCACAAAGGTCCCACCCTAGGGTCTACCTACAACACACAACACCTGGGACGGCTCCAATCAGTCTGACAGGAGGCAGCCCCAGAGCCATATGTGGCATTTCCACCCAACAGCCAGTCAGCAGGAAGGGACAGAGTCAGTGCTTCCCAGGACTTTGGCAAACAAGGTAAAAGGCAATAGAAACAAAGGACACTCAGAGCCACTGCCAAGTCAGCATGTAGCCCATACCCTGCTCTGTGGACAACATACAGGTTCCCAAAAACACACAAGGGGTACAAGGGTGTACCCCCACCCATGGGTGTCATAAGGGTATCCCATGGGTGATGTTCACCAAAAGATAAGAATGAAGAGCTGCTCTGCCAGAGGTCCAGGTGGGACCTTAATGGCAGAAAACTTAGAGATAACAAAAACAGAGAAGTGGTAGGACAAGGACTGGAGGCCCTGTTCCCCCATAAGGCATTTCCAGCATCACAATTTCATTTGAATTCTTATATTGCAGGGGAAATTATAAGCAGGAGCTCCATCAGAGCATACAAATGTTTAAATGTGTTTGATTCTCCAGTTGCAGCATTGCTAGTTGTCCTCGCTGCTCTGCTTCCCTCTGTCCATGGGGCAGCACATTTTCCTTGAACAATGGATGCAGGAGTATCAGATTGCCCCTGTGGAGATTATGGGCCTCTGCAGGGGTTGGGTGGTGTGGTAATAATGCAGTGGTAACGCTATAACCGCCACATTACCACTCTGACCAATCCCGGGTTTGCGCCTACTTTCCACCGATTTCCCATGGAATTACCGGGGTGCAATTATCGCCACAGTAATTGCGCCGAAAATGCCCCATTGAGTCTGTTTGGACTCAAAATAAATGGGGATTTACACCACCACTGCTTCTTGGGATCCAGTGTAAATAGTGCTGGACCAAGTTGTGATAGTGGTAATTACGTGGGCAGAATCCCAATGGATTTTCCATCTGGGATACCGCCCAACTTCTGATGAGACCCCATGTAAGTACTTGCATGAGGGATCTTCGCAAGTGCAAACAAAACAGAACAATAAATAATCCAGATTGAACAGAGGCAACCAAGCTGTGACTGTATACACCCTCATTGGGTACAGTAGTGTTTCTGACTCCTCTCCTGCTGTGCTCATTGTTGATTAAGTGTTTACATGCATCTTGCAAAACTAGCAAGTGCTGTTCACTTTAAAGTTGGAGGCCGCCTCATCATCGCCTCAGCCTCGTGTGTGGGAACAGTAGATAAAGGTCTTAGCATAATTGACCTAAAAACATTTGACCTAAAACATTTGATCGAATTTTTTTGACCTTTTTTTGGGTTTAATTTAATTAAATATATATATATATATATAGATATATAAGGGGTAAATATATATCTATGGGGTGGGTAAGGGTATAGATTAGGTTGAGGAGAAGTCGTGGGGGTTGCAGGAGTCTCCCCCCACATTTTAGACCAAAAAATATGCCAAATAAATTTGATCAAATGTGATTAGGTCAAATGTTTTAGGTCAAATAGACCCAAACCTAGATAAACAGTGGTTTTTGTTCTCCTTTCATGTTGCTTACCTTTTCCCTTTAATTTGTTTCATTTTTCTTGCTTTGACTTTTTGCATTTCACTTTATTTCCATTGTTTCTTTCCTAACTTTATCTTTCTTTCTGCGTCCTTTTTTTACAAATCCTTTTTCACAACCAACTCAGCTGTCAACCCTTCCTTTTTCTTTGACTCTTTTATCTGCCTCCCAACCGCCCCACCCATGATTTTGCTGCTGTCTCTGGCTCCCTCTCTCTCTTAAGAGGTGTGTCAGCCCCCATTCTCTCCCGGGTCACATGTCACTGGCTAGTCTAAACCAGAGGCCACTTACTTAAACTCCATTAGATAGCTCAGCATGATAATGCACCTGCATTGGAATGCTGTGTGCAAGCAGAAGGTCCAGCTGTAATGTGCAGAGTGAGCAAAGGAGAGAGGGAGGGAGGCATAGGAGATGTGGGTTGTGCAGATGAAAGGTGCAAAGGGAAGCAAAATTAAGCATTTGAGGGATGGAGAGAGGGGGGAGGGGAAGAAGAGGGAGTGACAGATGGGAAATGATCGAAGAAGAGTGGGTAGAGGGTAATGATGGGAGGATGGAGGAATATTGGAAGGAGGAGTGATATGGGAGGGGATAAGGGAATGCAAGTGCGGAGTGGCGGATGCAGGGATTGTTTATATATGCTAAGTGACCCTTCATGGTGCAGGACACCCTCACACATTTACACACAGACACAAACCCTGAGAAACAAAAGATATAAAACTGAAACTTAATCAATACCCACGCTGGAGCTGCAAGGATCCAGGAAGCGAGTTTCCACCCTCCTGTTCGTGCAGCAGAACCACCGGCCCTCTGAAGTACATGTCCTCTCTGAGTCCCTCCTTCTATTGGAGCTGAGAAAATGCCAAGTGATCATTGTGATGTTCATCCCAGCTCCTGAATCTTACAATGATGGCCAGAGATTCTTCTAAGTCTTCCATGGACAGCGTCAGCGTCTTTCAACATTTTCAGTTAAAATAAGCCCAGAGTCTCAGGAGAGCCCATGTTGGCAGCCTTATGACACGCCATAGGGTCCTTTACTTCAGGCAATTAAATGTGTGCTTCGAAGCACACATGTTACAGGTTGCATTTGCTGGCGTGTTCAGGCCACCACCTCCTTCATCACCTTCTTCAGGCTTCTTGCAGTATCCAGCAACATTCTTATCACCTTGTTGCTCTTTTACTCTGGTTTGTTCTGTATTAGCACCCTAATATCAAAGAGCGATTAGGAGCTTTTCAGTGGTCATTTAGTGTTTCAGCTCCCTGCTGGCTGCCTGTGCATGCTAATCTGCAGCTATCGACCCCCTTACTGCATTATTTTGACTTCTTTATAATGTAAGCACCCTACGGTTGCTTTGGACTGTTTTTCCAAGATGTAGGTAAGGGGTCTCAAAACATTTTTTTTTACACAGCTTCCGATCAAAATTCCAGAAAGGTTCCATGTGTGACACAAGTTTCCATTCTCGGCGTGCAGGCCTGTGCTTTAAATCAAACCACAACACATATGTGACAACCGGAATCTCATTGTTTGCTATCTCAGTTTTGAGGCCGTGGCTTGAATGTGCATGGATTATCCTAATTCTTAGTTGTTGGCTTTGTTGATTTAAAATCGTCACTCTGATATACTGTTGGACATGGACACCATTATGGATGAATTTATCAGATGGCAACTGTACGTGAGAACACATTTGCATGGAAAAATTGCCTGTAATTGGGGTCATTTCAATAGACTGTGTTTTACCTTCAGAATGCTTTGTTTGTACTAGTCCCCTGAATGCAACGAAACACATTATGTTATGCTCACTTAGATACCTTACAAAAGAATCCCAGGTTTTAATGAACACTTTTAAGGGGTAGCCCAAACTTGGTGCAAATCATGCTAACATTTGCAGAATTAGGATTAAGGAATAGGCACATGCAAAATGATAAAAATCTCGCCCCCAAACTGAAAATCAAAAGTCGGCACCCATACCTCTGCCCTTTCCGGTCTCTACCACTGGCATGGATGTAGGGCGAAAGGGTTCAACTTCTGTCCCTAAAGAAATGTTTAGATCATTTGCATTCAAACTGCAACACTGGGTTCACACTCTGACCTTGCCTGGAGGTTGAATGGCCAAGTGCCTCTGTTCCAATGAGTAACAAAGCAAGGTGGAGGTGGACTGGCCTACAGGGAACTCGGGAGATTTCCTGGTAGGCCTCTGCAACCTGGGCCTCTTTTGTGTGTTATTTCCAAATGTTCCCTTTGGAAAAGGGTTGGGCTGGCTGAACATGTGTAATACGGGGCCATTATTTCCAGGGCCTCTTTTGGTTCCCAGTCCACCCCTGGGTGGAATTGTAAATGTTTGCCTTTTGTGTATTACCTCACGGCCGCATCCTCCAGATCCACGGAGGACACATTTTGTCAGGGGAATACGAGGATAGCGTGTAAGAATGAGTGAAGGGTACTGGTAAAGGAAGGAACACAAACTGCTTAATGTGGTTGCTTTTGGGATGTGAGGCCAGTTTTAAGAAACAGTATGGAATTAATACATGAATCTATTTCAAGAAAATTGGGGCATGAAGAAAAATGCAGCATCATTCATTTGGTTCTCTATAGTTTTTTTTTTTATAAAGGCATGCAGTTGTTGTAAAAAGATCATGGTTTTATATTTTCCCCATTTCCAAAGGTTTGGTGACAGGCGGCCCCCACACCCCGCAACATGGAGAGGACAACTGAGGGCACTTTAGGAGAAATATTTCATAGCTTTGCTTTCTCCTACGTGAATGCAACAGGCATGCTGTAGCACACTGGATTCAGATGCTTAGACGTATAGATTGTATTTCCTGGGCTTAAGTGCTCTCAATTGTTTGTCTGTAGTGGCCATACCTATTAGTCTGCAATATATATCATATGGAAGTGCTTACTTCTGTCAGCTTGATATGATATGTTATGTTAAAGGTACTTATATAGCGCACCGTCACCAACGGAATTGGTCCCCAGGCACTCTGGCGGATCTGTAAATAGGAAGGAGGGCGGGTAGGGTTAGTCGGGAGGAGGGGAGTAGGAGAGTGGGAGAGGTGGTGTGCTGTTGGCAGCTTCCGCTCGGTATGCACCGGGTGCTGGGCTTTGGTGCAAGTATCAGATCGGGCGAGACCTCATGTGCTGTAGGTGCTGTTTATGTGTTGATGCGGTGTGATGAAGTGCATGCGGATTGCTGGGAGAGAGATGGTTGTATGAGTTTTGTGTGGGTTGAGTAAGCAGAAAATTGAGCGTTGGGATTTGTGGGATCTGTATCTTGATTCTGGCACTTCTGGTTCCGTTTGAGCTGTATCCCTGTGGGTGGGTTGTTGCTGGTTCCTTCTGGGCCATCTCATTGTGGTGGTGCTGTGCGGATCTAGCTGTATCATAGTGAATATTGTATGGAGTGATAGGTGTGTCTGAACCTTTTCTTCAGGTGTGGGCTATACATAATTGGTGTGACTTGTATTGATATATGATATGGCATTTATAACGCGCCTAGACACAAGTGTTTAAAGGCGCGACGAGGAAAGGGAGGGGAAACAGAGGGAAGACAGAGACAACGATCCTACTAGGCCAGGTGACATTGAGATTGTGCAAGTGCAGGGGACGGGGGCAAGGGGTAAAGTGCAGGGGGAAGGGGAGGGGACAGTGCAGTGCATACTATAACAGTAAAATAAGACAATAAATATGAGTGCGGCAAACTGGTGGCAAGTGCTGGTAGGGGCTGTAGGGATACAGAAACAGTCCCCGAGTGCTAGGGTTGCCAGGGGGGCAGTGCAGGTGTGCAACGGTCGGGGGGGCCTGGGCCTGAGATCAGAGGGTAGCCAGCACAATTTCAGATTCAGCCAGGAGATCAGCAGGGGAGAGGAGGAGAGAAAGCAGAAGCAAAGAGGAAGGTCTTGAGGTGCTTCCGGAACCGGACATGGTTATCCTCAAGTTTCAGAGAGGCAGGGAGGCTGTTCCAGAGGGAGGACCCAGCAGAAGAAAGACCTACCACCAACTTGCTGCTTGGAGAAGTGACTGACCCTGAGGGAGTTGGAGGCGGATGAGCGAAGAGCTCGAGAAGGTAGGCCTTGTGGACAATGCAGAGTTTTTAACTTAATCTTCGACGCCACTGGGAGCCAGTGCAGAGATTTCAGTCCTGGAGAGATACGATTCCTGGGCTTGAGGCCAAGGACAAGTCTCGCATTCCTGTTTTGGATGAGTTGCAATGGGCGTAGAGTAGAGGCAAGCAGATTTAGAAAGAGGATGTTGCAGTAGTACAGCCTAGAGAGAACCAGAGCTCTGGAGATAGTGAGCTTCTGAGTGAAGGAGAGGAAAGGAAGAATACCTCTGAGGAGCTGCAGCTGGTAGTGTGACGTCTTAGAGATGTCAGATGTGAGGACAGAAGGAAAGTGTGGAGTCGAAGATGACCCTGAGGTTTTTAGCCTCACGGGTGGGAACAGGAAGGGGGCCAAGAGAGACCGGCCAGAAAGTGACTGGAAAGGAAGGAGCAGGTGTGCCAATGAGGAGAATCTTGGTCTTACTGGCAGGAAGTGCCAGATATTGGTTGAACAGCCGGGAAGAGACGTTAGACTCCTAGGGAACACCACAGGTAGAGATAGAGGAGAGGAAGGACACAAGTTGTACCTGGGAGGGTCGATCGGAAAGTAAGGAGGTCAGCCAAGCCAGGGCCTAATCGGTGATACCCAGATTATCACAGAGACGGTTGAGCAGGATGGCATGGTTGACCAAAGGCAGAGGAGAGATCAACTAAGATGAGGACACAGGGGGTGCTGGAATCGAGGTTGGAGAGCAGGTCTTCACAGATGTTCAGGAGAGCAGTTTCTGTGCTTGTGGCAGCTCTGAAGCCAGACGCGCTTACTTCCCCTTACAGTGAATTACAGAGTCAAATATGTGAGAAGGAATGGAAAGGTGGAGTGAGAACTTAAGCCAGATCATAACATAGGCACCAACGACCAGCATGCATTGCAATCTATGCTTGCAAAGCTCCTCTGAACACCCTCCCACCCCCCACCTCACAATACATATTCTTATTGCCAGTCTTGTATGCATCAGTTCTGGTTAATGGGATCTGCTGCTCTGTCCTTTTCAGTTCCTGAGCTCAAGGTTTGTACTGCTCCCACACCAGTTCATGCTTGGTCTGCTTTTCCTTCACAGTTTAGCAGCTTCTCCTCTCCCCTATTGCACTACTCTTAAGTCCCGGGTCATCCCATCTGCTGTGCTCTTATCAGACAGCTGTCTTCATCTAAGCCGGTTCAGCCTGCTTCTACCTGGTCTTTCGTATCTAGTCCATTTTCTCAGCATTTCTAGTCTCAATTATAGTAGGCGCAATTTATCCAGTCTCATCTCTTGCTAGAGTTGAGGCTCAGTTGGCTCCTTCTGAAAAATATAAAACAGAAAGGCCTAACTAAGAAGGCTCTCTTTCCCTGCAGCACTCCAGCAGGTGGCACTCTTACCTGGTAAATGAACTCGTCAATGATATCCCCCAATATGGACTAAAGTGAAGGTTAATGGAAGGACAGTACTTGTTGAAAGTGACACATACGCTGTTGCACCATTGATTTCACGCACTGAATTCTTAAGGCTGTTTATATCATTTTGATTTAAATAACCCGGTCAGTAGATTGTAATTATGTTTACGAACGTCCACTGAGGTGTGCAGTCCCCATTTTGGCTGCTGATTCTCGAGGTCTTCATTCATCCATCCAGCCATCTGCATTACTTTTCGAGGACTCTCATTTGGGAGCCACTCAAGGCATTCTTTTTACGTAAATGTCAAGTTGATCAGTCTAAAAGTGAGTTGCAGAATGCTCCATTGCACTTCCCTTTGGTGACTGGCATCTTCTGGAGTTCCTATTGATGCCCTCTCTTGCACCCTCATGCTATCCCACGCATCCACGCTTGCCTTCTCATCCAATCTTCTCCTTTCCTTGCACCCCTATTTTCTCTCCGTTTCTCCCCCTTTCCCAATCACATGCTATCAGCCTCTCCTGTCACACTTCAGCTCTCTCTCAGTGGACATCCTTTCTTACACACACAGTCTCTCTCTCTTTCCCAAACTCTAATCCTTACACACACCTTTGTTCGCTCCCCTTGCTTCCAATGCCTATAAATGCAATCTGCAATGAACATTAGCAAACTTCAAAGCTATTGGCTTTGCCAATGCTTGTTTTTAATGTTTCTGGCTTGTCCGTGCTGCGGTTCACTCGACCCTTAGAAACCCCTTGTTTGCAATTGAACAGCTGCCTCTGCTCCTTCTCTGACGAGCTTTCATCTCCCCTTCTGCAGGATAAACACTACAACAGACTGTGGCAGACGTCACATCTAACGAGTCAGTTAAACAACGCAGGCGACTGTGGCAGACGTCACATCTAACGAGTCAGTTAAACAACGCAGGCGACTGTGGCAGACGTCACATCTAACGAGTCAGTTAAAGCGACTGGTATACATCACATTTGACAAGTTAGTTAAACAATCCGGGCGACTGTGGCATAGATCACATGTAACAGGTCGGTTAAACACTGTGTGCGACTGTGGCCTAGATCACCCGTAGGTCAGCCAAATGCAGGCGACTAGGGCTATCTGATTATTCCTGTCTCCGTAGCACTACGCGTGACTATTAAGGTCACACAGTGTCCTCTGCTAGTAAGGTTGATAAATTGAGTACAATCAAATGGGATATTTATAACATGTTATTACAGGTCTTACAAGTAGAAGGAATCTGGGAGAGCTACACAAGAAAAACAAATGTAATGATATCTCGTCTTATTTCAGTGTCAAAGTCACCACTGTTCACTGGCCGATTGCTTCATCTCCTGGATGCTGATGCCGCATAAGGTTCACCTACCAACACCTGTTCCTTCTCAACTCTTAAACCAGCTTCAGAAGATGTCCTAGCATGTCCTGATGCTGTCCTTAATGCTTTGTTTGTTTAGGGGGTTGGACCATCTCCCACGATGTGCTCCTATCTTGTTGCGCTCCTATAGAAGTCTCCACTTCAGCCTCTTGTCGGTTCTAGCGCTCTACCAGTGCCAGGAAAATTGACAAAATGTGCTGTGGTCCCTGCCTTTTGCACTTAGCTGCAGTCCAATGATGTCTTTGATCCTTTCCAATCCGACCTTCACCCATAAAGGGAACAGAGTCTCTGCTAGTGGCTATCCTTGATGGCCTCGACCTGGCCTCAGACATCAGTGGTGTGGTGGTTTTGATTATGCTCTGTGCTTTTGACAGAGTCAACCATCACATCCTAGCCAATCTCTTGGTGGATGCTGGAATGAACAGTGCTACACTGGCCATTCCACTCTCATCAGACACAGGCTGTCTACCAGCTCCATTTCTGATCACTTCTCTTCTTCTCCTATGGAGGGTCTCTCAAGGCTTTGCTCTCTCTCCTTTCCTTTTTAACCTTTACCTCCACCCTACGGTGGTCTTATCTATTCCATTGGCCACCAATTTTACGTTAGCGCTAATGACACTCAGATCCTTCTCCATTGCAATTTGGATCTGTGTGCCAATCGCATCTCACAAATTCTTGATTGCATGTAGGCCATTGTTAATTGGGCAACACACCGCTGGCTCAAATGAATCTCAGCAAAGATGTAGGTGGTTGTGCTTAATGACAGGTGTGAACCCTGGGGATCCCACCTCTGGCTATTGAGTATGAAACCTACTCTTTTGCCAGTAAAGTATGTCAGCAACCTAGATTTTTAGTGAGATGTTTATTCATTGCTGGACTCTTAGATACTACAGTGTTCATTAGCCACTACTTTTTCATGAAGCTTCTGTGGACAGTTCCATTTTCCTTCTGGTTGACATGCGAGTTGCAGCCTTCAGCGCCTCTGTGCCTTAAGGATCAGATTATGGTAATGCTCTCCATTTTAGCCACCCCAGACTACCTGCTTAAATATCTTTAGATGATACAGAATGCCACCCTCTGACTGTTGGCTGGCGCCTGTCCGTTCACCACGGCTTCCCCCCTTTTGGTCCAATTTCAATGCTTGCCTGTCAGGCAAAAAGTCCAATTTAACGCTATCTGTATGATCCATGGAGTACATTAGAGACCTCTGTGCTATATTTACCACATGCTGCACCTCCAAATGCTCTTCGATCTAGTGTGTACCTTCTCTTTGTTGTCTGTAGATCTCATCCTACTTGTAAAGGTGACCAATCGTTCTCTATGCTAGCACGCCAACTTTGGAACCGCAATTCACTGCACTTGCATGCTACTCAAAATAAGATTCCCTTTCTTTCCATGCTGATTTGTTGCCTTTTCCTCATTGATATTTTTCCTCTGGCGTTTGCATCCGTCTTCCCCTTACAGTTATTGCCAGTGGGGACAAGTACTTTATGAAAAACCTATCATTACAAATGCCATTGTGAAGCACTGAATGTGAGTAGTGTGAATCCGCCACCCTGCGACATGACAACCTGTATCAGTTCAGACCTTTTAAGGGCATAGCATGACTTTCCTTAACATCAGGGATGGGAGACCTATGTCCTTCAACACTAACATCCCAACTGCATTGATCCTCATGACCTCAGCAACATAAGACACAGTGGACTATGACATCCTACTGAATTGCCTTCATCATGTCATGGGAATCTCTGAGAAATCTCTTGATGAACTTTCTTTTTTCCTCAATGGCCAACTGATTCAATTGTTCAGGGGCCAGTTCCCATCCATGACCCTATTTCAAAGATGAGAGGGGCCAGACAGATCCACACTGCCCTCTTGGCTGTTCCGTGCCTACTTGAGATTGCTATTCTTCATCCTTCAGTCTTCCTTGATCCCATTGTGGCTTTACATCGATGATATGCCAATATTATTCTGTTGGGATAACATGACAGCTTGTAAGGAAACACCACTATGCTTCAATGGAAGAAAATCAGATATGCTGTTATTCAGTGTTGCGGCCATGAGGCTTCTCCCAATGACCAGAGACTTTGGGTACCACCCTAAAGCTAGAAATCAAAGCATGGTCTTTCACACAGCTCTTTCCTTCCAACCACAGGTGACTGGTGACACAAAAACAGACCACTGTGTCCTGCATATGCAAAGAAATCATCCCTCTCCCAGACGTCCCATATAACTAGATTTTGGTAGGGCCCATGTACTTGGACTACAGCGGCACAGTCTATCTGTCACTACGGATTTTTTCCTTTTTCAACAGGTTAACATTAGTAATCTGGGCTGTGCTGGTAAGATTACCAGAGAAGCAAACAAAACGTTTTGATCTTCAATAAACAGCATCATTAAATCATGTAATAACGTGCTAAAAATTGACGGTACAATCTTGAGTGTCTTCTCTGCTCCCAACTGTGGGGTCTAGGAATGTGCTTGGGGTTTGGAAGGTGTTGACTGATTTATTTTGATCTTCCTCTGCTGGGGGGGTGGTTGAGGCTCGGAAGCATTAGGGGGCCTAAACTCAATGCCACTGGGATTGTGCTCTAAAAACAGGGTCTACAGAGGAGAAAGCACTTGTCAGAGCCAGTTTTTCCTGGGGAGTTTACAATAACCAAATAAATGTACTGAGCTAGGGCCAATGCGCTCCTCCCCCACCCCTTCAATCCCACAAATGCAACTTCGATGCTAAATAATGAGACTGCTCTAATACCACTGCTTGGTACAAAAAAGACATATCCAATTGAACTGGTCTGCGGGTTTGAAAAGACATTGGGCCTCATTACGAGGTTGGAGGTAGCCTCCAAACTCGGATCTGGGTCCGGCACCCACGAATGGCCAACTACCAGACTATTCCAGCCCAGCCGGACCCTGTAATTGCCCTTTTGCGGGTGCCGGGCCCCGTACATCCCCATTCCCATTGAGCCCTCATGCCCATATTCCTTGCGTCATGACCTCACCCTCCCAACACCCGCCTACAATTTCCCTACTCACCTACCACTGCAAACACATATAAATATATATGTATATGTAATTGGCCCATTTGACCAAAAGTGCACAAGTAAAATGCAGACTTTCAAATGAAAGTCTCTTAAAAGACAGAATACGCATTTCAACAGTAAATGGGGTTTAGTGGAAAGAGGACACAACATGAGAAAGAAGATCACATTTTCAGGATCTCAGCAATGCAAGCTGAATGAAAAGCTGATTTTTATTGGCAATAAACACTAAATGAACCACTGCACAAAAAAGCATCATCTCCATCCAAACATGACAAAATTAAAGGACAACCGGTAGTCAGAATGAAAGGCCTTGATCCACCTTGGAAGTCAAAGTTAAAATGTAGATCATTGAGTATTCTTGGTGATGGGCACATGCAGAAATGGCTTAGTGTTAAAAGGAAGCCTTGTGTATCCAATGGATCCCTCCAGACCATGAGTAATAACGTACTGGGCCGGAGTCCATAGCCAGGGCTTGACCCACAGAGTGAACTTCTCACACTCGACTACCAAGATCTAGGTCTTAGAGTTATGTATTTTGCCTTTTGAAAACGTGTTCTACATCCATACGTACTCTGCTGTGATGATTTTGTGGAATCATCTTGTGGAGATACAGATGAATATGTCATTCCTGGCAACTGCCTCTCCCCACTCCTGTAATGCAGAAGTGAGAGACGCTACTCACTAAGACGACCATATCGGCCTTACCCATTGCAGATACAGGAAGAAATTGACCTGATGTAACTTTTTGCTGGAGGTAAAAATGTCCACTTACCACATGTTTTCAGCCATTTTTGGTGCTATTACCGCTATCGAAATTACCGGTGTTGGTAATAGCGCCCCCAACTCCATTGGGTCCAATTGACCCAATGGTGAATGGGAATTTACCACTGTACCGCTTCTCAGGATCCTGCGCTAATAGCGCCGGACAGAGTAGTGGTAACACTGTTTGCACTGGCAGTATCCCGGCAGTATTACTGCTGGTATACCGTCAGATTCCTGATAAGGTCCATGTCTATTCATTAGCTCCAGTTACATATAGGCACCTGCCTTGACTCCCCACAGATTCTCAGAACTGAGGGACCCGGCAAGGCCAAGTACAAAGCTGAGAGCCCTGGCTCATGGCCTAGGAAATAAGGGATGGTATCTTCTTGAAATAAGGGAAGAAGTCTGTTGATCTCTTTCCGGCTCCTCCTATCTTGGTACACGTGTTGATGACCTGTCAGATGCTCAAGGTTGGTAAGGTAGATGCCACCAATTAAAGCTCTTAACGCTACGCCATCCAGAATATGTTGCATTAGCCAATGTATATCTTTAAGGATGACATGAAGGCTCTATTATCAATTTAGGGTTGGTCTCAGGTGGAGCCATCAGATATACAATAGTCAACTAAAGGACTAACCCATATATAATGTGTATATAGTCTATACCCTTAACCAATCCCTCAACCCCATAGGTTTTGGTAACACAAATTGTGATGTGACATCAATGATGACGTATTTTCTGTTTTTAAATTTAAACTATTGTTATACTCAAGAGGATCTGAGAGCTTTTGAGACCTGTATGCTCATAGGCTGTCCCTGATTAATTTGGATTGTTAGTAAAGCAGGTTTTGCCATTTACTTTGACAATTTCTGTTATTGGGTGTGGGATTTTCCATCCCTGTTCCTTGTAAACTGGGGTTTTCCACTCCACCTTTACAATATATATTCCATATTACATGGGCAAAGCTGATGCATTTGAGTTTCTTTCTAAAAAGTTAATTTACTAATCGTTGAAGCCTGCAGAAAGAAATATGAAAACTTTATGTTTTTCGCTTATCTAACCATCACTAGACATTCTGAGGGATCTGTTAAGGAAAATTGTCCTTGATACACTCTTAATATGGTACATCCGAAACAGGCACGTCCTTTCTCCTTATAATCTTATTTTTCGCTTTATTGGCGCATTTAGGTGTTGCAGCCACCAAAATATTGCCAACACCATTTCTACAGAGAAGAGAGATAGAGTAATAGGAGCACAGAAAGCTGGCTTTGTGGTTTGCATGACAACTGGAAATACTGTGGTGTTATCTGCTAACACACTAAAAGTCATTTCTTGTTTACAACTTCTTTTCGCCCAATCAGGAGTACAATAACATGCCACGTGTATGTGTGTGTCAATTTCAAAGCAGGGGCTGCTTTTGATCTTTCTTTCCATAGTCAAAGGGATTCAGGCTATATTTGGGCTACTTTCTTGGCCCTGTTGGGCTACAGGTAAGTTGCCCTTTCTGGGTTGTTACAATAGAATCATTATTTTTGTAGAGGTGCAGTACCAATGACAACATACAAAGGTCACTACACAACCAACAAAGGAACTGGATCGGAGTTCACTTGTGCATGGGGATACACTCCTATTACTCCAAAGTCACATGATAAAACATGTCCTAATCGCTTATACAATACATAAACATAAACAAACATATATTTTAAAACATGACAATAATTTCAGTCATATATTATCTTCAAACTACCACACATAATCCTTGCGGCATTCCCATATTCACAACACATAGTGTTATTTGGAAACAATTAGATTGAGCCTAAAGTGCAAACCACCAAATCTTCCTTTATACCAAACATGGAATCAAAATAGAGTCTCAATGAATTATCGTGAATCCAAAAAATGCATTGAGCATGAATACATCCTGGTAATTAACAATGTGTACAAATAAACACAATTTGTATACATGCAGAATTTATTGTTTGCATAGATGACCAACATAACATGTCATGGTTCTGTTCATCAATCTGTAAGTGCTGAACATTCATCAGGGGCTGAAATAAAGTGCTCAGATCAAACGCATGGAGGAAAACACCTATTCACGTGTCTCAGGAGAGATCTACGGTAGAATCACGTCCCCATCTGCAACACAAATCGAAGATGTGCAATAAAGGCCAGCGCTTCAAATTCATAATTTTTTGACCACACTTGTTTCCAGTACCTTATTGTTCCAGGTGGGGGAAATAGCAATACAAATGATGGAACGAAAGATGCAATTTAGTAATGATGCATCAGCAAAAAATCAGAGGAAATGCTGCTCAGTTTTGTGTCTCTATTATGACAAGTTGTTAGGCTCTACCAGGCAGGGTGAATACTCAGGAGGAAAGGCTAATCACAGCAGTCTCCAAACCCCACTCCAAGACCAAGATGTCCAAACACACCAATAATATTTACAAAGCAATAGCTCTGACCTTGCCGACAATTAACTGTCAAGAAAAGTGTTGATCTCAGGCAATGCTGCACGAGAAACTGTGGACAATTAATAAAAACACACCTTCACTTCCCTATTCAGCAATGCTCCCTAACCGCCTATGTCAATAATCACTTAACCTCCAGACTGATTACTTATCTTATTTAATCTCTGGTGCCCATCTCGTGCTTTCATCAAAGACACTGAATAATTGACGGCCGGGCATTTCAAACACGATGCAAAGCTGCCCCCGGCATTCACCGCAAGGAAAAGCCTGAAAGGCCTCTTACTATTTCCACTCGTGCAACCTGAGTGAACCCAGAGCGTTTTCTTGGTGGCCATCTTCATGTTTCCTCACAACCTCGATTATATGGACTATATTGCAGCTTGTCCATATAGAGACTAGCTGGACATGGAATGCATAGATTGCATGGGTGTCCGGCGAGCTGAAAATGTACACAATGGTATCCGTCCCAAACATTTTGTTGAGGATGCGGAACAAAAGGGAGGGGCAAGAATGGCAATTATGGAGAAAGCCATTCACCTGTGCCGCAAATAGTGTTTACAATATGTCTGAGTAACGCAGCAGCTGTACCTACTCAGGTAGTTCTCATAACTCACCCTCACCCATAGGCCTCCTCCCTAGGGGTAACCATGAGAGAGCTCCTGGCTTTGTCATGGGTTTTGACCCATGTTGAATCAATAGACTGGGTAGATGTGGGGATGAGCTGTCGCCGCCCATTATTCTATCCCAGAATAAACTAAATCAATAGATTGGGTGGATGTGGGGATGAGCTATCGCCGCCCACATTGACGCCAGAATAGGAGAACTGCGCAGTTGGCACGAGACCACTCCAAAGATACAACCTTCTTGTGGGGAATTAATTTTCTTAATCCCAAAAATGGTTGCATTACCAGTACTCACCACTATCAGAAAGCCGGCGTTTTAAAACCACCAGACTTTTGTGTAAAACTGAACAAATGAAACAAAACCAGACAAAGGAAAGACTTGCTAAGAGGTGGATACAATGTAAAACTATATTCTGAAATGACTTGAAGGAAGTAATTATTTAATGTATATGTAAAAATTGTCAGTTTGATTTGAATGTAGAAAACTGGGAACAAAAAGTGACATTTAGCTGAAACCTGGCTTAATGAAACTGAATTCTGCCTGACAACTACCCCCGACAGGAGTTGATACTGGATCAACAGCTGTGTTCCCAGGCCTGGCTGCCAGGACTGGCTGCATCCTGAGGTCACATGGCCCTGTTGATTAGATTAGGGGTGGAGCAGCTGGGGACTACAGGGAGTTGAACAAAGGCCTGTCCTGGACTCAGGCAAATGTTATATTGGGGGCGTCGTAATAGTGGCTTCCTCTTAGGGGAAACTGGGAGGGGCAGTGCCTCTGCTAGCAGCTGAGCTTGGGGGAAGTGGATAAACCAGTTATTTCACCCTGTGATGTGGGAAGCCACAACCCTTTTTGACCAGGGCATAATTTTAAAAAGATAGATAACTCAAAGTGCGGACTTGTCAGAATTATATAAGTAATATCATTATTTTTGTGATTTTTCTGTGAACATGTTGAGATGCGTTAGGACCCTGTGGTTTATTCTGGGGGGTTGCTAGCGGAAAATAGGGTCTCACTCCAAATGTCTGCATGTTAAAAATCTGACACTTCATCAATTAATGTCCATACTCCTTGCGCACATGTGTGTAAATTTGGGTAAATGTCCGATATTGCAAAACCAGTTAAAAAGTGCAAAATATTGTCATTTTTGAATGCAAGCCCCCAGGAAGATCAGAGGCGGACAAGCATGGACCATAAGGAATATATAATGTGCACATGTAATATCAACAAATTGTATATCTGGGAATGATGTATTTGAATCAAATATAGATTTGTGGGCAAACTGACCAGGGGAGGATCCTCTGACCCATAAAACCTACAGCATCACTCTAACTCACATTTCCTTCCCCCAATCATGGGAGAGGGGAGAATTGGGCCAATGACAAGTAGAGAGGGGCAGGCTTAGCTAGGCCCAGGCACACACCCATTTTCAAAACACATAAAAAGAGACTGCTGGGACAGGTAGAGACATTAAAATCCAGTTGCTGCAGAGCGTTTTGCCGGACCACACAACATCCAGAAGATACCATTTCCAGACTGACTCCAGCTACATGCTCCAGAACCTAGAACTTATACTTTAGAACCTAAATCAGAGGCCTAAAACCACAAGCTGAGTTCTCTGCAGCAGGCCTCAAATCATTGCAAGCTACTCACAGCCGGGCGAGCTGCTTGAATCCCTTGCCAAGAACTTTTGCCAGGACCAGTGCAGTGATCCAGGAGCCGTGCAGAGACCGCTGTATCTGGACAGACCAGACCAGAGATCCAGAGTGACCCAGACCGCTGTGAGCAGAACCAGAGAGCTGACCCAGATCACTGTGAAGTGCCGAGACCAGAACCGGAGTCCAGTCCAAAACCTGACCAGATCCGTGGTGAGGCCTATTTCAAATTTATATTGTGAGTACCTAGCAGAACTGTGCAGAACCAATCTCTTAGTTAAAATGATCTAATCCAAACCATTTTAACCTAAGTAGAACAGCCTCCTAGAAATCGTGTCATCTGTCATTGGTAAAGCTGCACAACTGTCACCTGTCAATTCTGAAGCTGCAAGCTGTCACCTGTCATTTTGAGTTTACTTCAAATCCGAAAAACTACCTTTATTTAATCGTCCGTATCTCTGGAACCGTTTGGGATAGGAACGGAATTTCAGCTTTCCAACGAACCTAGAACTGACTTGCTACTCCTTATATTTTTGCGGTAATCACGATTCACGCACTCGCGAATTTTACAGCAATTTGCGATTTGGTTAAAAATCCAGCCACGTGTAACCATCAGCAGTCATTTCTTTCCTTGCTAAAAATTCGTTTGCCTCTTAATCACCATCTCTGAATCATTGCTAAAGTGAGATACTCATCCCAAGTATCTCTCACTCACCCTGAACCTCCTAAAGGGAATTAAAAGCATTTTCAGCATATTTCTCACTTCATTGCCACCACATTCAAAGCACTTGGGCCTGTGTTTTAAAACTCATACCGGTTTTCTCTAAGCTTGCTGGGGGGGAACTGAATTTCGTATTGTATTTGATTGCATTCCTGAGAACTGTGTGCTCCTCTTTCCATCTACTTCCATGTCTTACATTGTATAGGGGAGGGGGGTGAATTGCCAGAGAAAAAGTGATTATATTATCTTTTGCTAAAATCATCTGTATTTCTGTACTGCATTTTATTCCTCATTGCTTTTCCCTTGAAATCATAAAAGTATTTTTGCTACTTGATCCATCCTATACTAACTCCTCATTGATTATAAAGAAGGGTGCTAGTGTCAGATTACCCATTGTTGATTAACATCATATTTATAAGGGCGATATCGATTATTAATTTATTATAAAAGCGTGGTATCTATATTTTGTCTTATTTCTCAAATAAACCTTTTAAACTTGCAAAACAGAACTACTTCTTGACTCAGTGGGGTCAGGGGGATTCTAAGAGAGGGGTGTTATATAGGGGTAGTCATCCAGAACTCATGAACTGGACATGAAGATATATCAATAAGGGTTTCCATTCAGTATCCCAGACTAGGCATTGACTTAGCTGTAGTGTTGAATTGAATCTTCTTACAGCTTACTGCCAGTAAATTATTTAAAAAGCTGCAAACCTTCTTAATGAAAAGACCCGAACAACCACCTATACTGAAACCCAGAGCTGGCAAGCCCTAGAATCAGGGCCGCTTTAACACAGGTTATCCTCTCAATTTGTGCTATTTAAGCTTCTCATTGAGACTGCTATTATGGATATCTGTGAGAAAAAATTACTTTTGTTTTGCTTTTGTCTGTTTGTTCTCTCTCTCCTTTCTCCTTTATACTGTCACCTGATATTCTCAGTATCACTGTCCATTGGAATCCCTCAAAGTCATGTTGCATTTCAATGGAGTGCTTGACCAGAGGCACCTTGTCTATTTTATGTTTAAAACAGCTTCTATGCTCAATGGTCCGAGTCTTAATCTTGCTCACAGTTTTGCCAATGTACTGGCGCTTGCAAGGGCATACAATCTGATCAACTTTGAAATTGGTGTTCAAGTTAGTAAACTCAGATTGGGACTACAGTTTGGTCAACCCCAAGTCTAGATGTTAATTTGCAAACACTGCAGGCACCACACGGATGATGACCCTTGATTGGTGCTAGACCCCACAATTGGGGGAGAGATTGAATAGGAGTTTTTTCTTTTTCTTTATATTCTTGACCACCATGTCTCTAATGGATAGAATTCTCTCATAAGCAAAACTTGATCTCTGCACCTCGATACCTTTATTTGTGAAAGATTCTCCAGTTTTTTGTTAATGATCTTTTTAATGCACCAGCATAAATCGGTAAATGTAGTCACACATACCAATTGGGAAGTGGTTTGTTTCTTTTGTCTGGGCTCTAACAACACTTCCCTATGATTGTTATAGGGCCTTTTGGCTAATGCATGCATCCATTTCTTCGGATATCCCCTCTGGAGCAACTTATCTGTCAGTGCAGTGGTCTCGTTTACAAAGGAATCCTTGGTGCTACTATTTTTCTTCAGCCTTAAAAATTGGTCAAAGGGGAAATTGTCACAAAGATGTTTCATGTGATGGCTGGAGTAATGGAGCAGCAAGTTTCTATCTGTGCTCTTATCAAAGGGTTTGATGAAGTGGTGGCCATAGTGATGATAAACAGTAATATGACAGAAGTTATGTTGGCTGTTGCTAAAACTGTGGGTAAACTCATGGAATCTATTTTGCCTATTGAGCCTTTTAATAAGTGCTTCGGCTTCTGCATTGGTTCCTTTCCACAGTATTATCACATCGTCAATGAAACGTTTCCATTTGGCAAAGCTGTGGCCAAATGGATTAGTCTCAGGATAAATAGTGGACTTTTCGAAACTCTCAACGTATAAATTGGCTACATTGGGGGCCATAGTGGCCCCCAGAGCTGTGCCGTCCATTTGTTGGAAAAAAACTTCCCATAAACTCAAAATAGTTTGATGTTAGAACCAATTCAATGCACCATTACAAAAATGAATTGGGGATGGGGTTGCTAACAGTCCTGTTAAATACCACCTCTTAAACCACCTCCAAACTAGCGTGTTGAGGAATCCACGTATATAATGACACAATGACTAACCCAATCAGAAGATTTTTCTGGGGGTCAAAATCTAGATTTTCAGATAGACGGATCGCATGTCCAGTGTCCTTAATTTAGGACCTCATGTTTTTGACCAATGGATTGAGATAATGTCGGCACATTTCGAGAGCGGTTCCAATACCGTGCAATGCCCAAACAATTGGGCGTCCTGATGGTTGTTGCACATTTTTATGAATTGTAGGCAAGCAATAAAAATAAGGTATGCTCAGATTACTGTTCATTAAAATGGCTACTTCTTGTTTGTTACCCGCTGTCTTTCAGCCACTTTTTGTATTTTGATGGAAATGCTTAATTTAAGATTCTCACTAGGGTCTTCCTGTAGCTGTTTATAGCAGTTCGTATCTGTGAATTGTCAATGACATTTCACAATGTAATCCTTATAGTTTTATAAAGAGGTCCTTGTAATAAATCTGAGAGGACCTCTGTATGCTGTCAGCGGTACTGCACCTCTCAAAAAAATAATGACATTCAGAGGTCCTCATAGGAAATCTGTGATTTCTTACAAGGACTTCTGTGTGTTGTCAGTGGTACTACATCTCTCCAAAAAATAATGCTTGTAATGTAATGTAATGCAAGCATAATTTTTTGGAGCTGTGCAGTACCACTAGTAACATACAGAGGGCCTCATAATAAATCTGAAGGGCCTTCTGTATGTTGTCTGTGGTACTGCACCTCTCCAAAAAATAATGTCATAAAGAGGTTGTCATAAGAAATCTCAGATTTCTTATAGGTCATCTATATGCTCTCCAAAAAATGCTTGTAATGCTCAGATCCCATGGTTTTAATATCTGCCTTACGTTTTAATTGTTGTAAAAATATTTGTGCTCTGAGTGTGTTGTGTATGTCATTCAAGAATTGATATATGTCTTTGAGCAATATCAATTAAAAATAGCACCACTGGGTCATGAATGACCTGGTTATGCATTGTGCATTGCCCTGTTCCTATCAAAACATGATTTATGCACATTTCAAAGAACATCCCATTTCTTAAATTGGGATGCACTTTGAAATGGGTATCTATCAATTTCAAAGCTGTGGCCCCTTTTCTGTGGTGCCAGAGGGAGTTGGGTTATGTTTAGACTACTTTCCTGTCCCCATTAGGTTACAGGTAGGTTTCCCTTTTGGATACTGTTACAATACAAGCATTATTTTTTGGAGAGGTGCAGTAAAAGTGACAACATACAGAGGTCTGCATAAGACATCTGAGAGGACCTCTGTATGTTGTCAGTGGTAATGCACCTCTTCAATCCATGCAATGTAATGATTAGATTCCTGGGTTTTCATATCACAGCATCACAGGGTCATGAATGACCTGGATATCCATTGTGCATTCCCCTGCTCCCGATAAAAACATGATTTGTGCACATTTCAAAGCACATCCCATTTCTGAATTAGCTGCTTTGCCTCCAGTAACTACTGATAGTTTGCCTACAGTTGAGGTGCCAGTAGAACAACCAACCTGCTCTGGCCAAAACGTAGCTGCTTTGCCTGCAGTAAATACTGCTACATTGCATACAGACAAAGGGCCTCATTACGAGTTTGGCGGTAGCCGTGCCCTTAATAAGAGCATGGCTACCGCCAAACTCGCTACCAGCACTGGCACCTGTGAATGGGCCATTACAGGCCCCTTACGAGTTGAATGGGCTGGTAATTACCCATTCGCGGGTGCTGGTATGGCCAAGCTCCCGATCCCCATTCTGCCCCATAGGGCAGAATGGGTGTGAGGAGCATGGTTGCAACAGCACCATTTATAATGGTGCCGGTGCAATCACAAGTTCTGCTCGCGGGTGCCGCTCTGCACGCCTCGTCTGACCAGGCGTGCAGAGCGGCACCCGCAAACAGAACTCGCATTGTGACTGTACGGTAACAACAGCGTCAGTAGCACTACCGGTGCCATTGTTGCCTTATTGCCACATTCGTAATGAGGAACATTTGTGCTGTACTCGTCTGTTACGACGTCACCTGATCCACGTTCAGTTCCCTTTAATAGGGATCCTTCTACATTCTCTTGGGTTTTGTCCCTCATTTGCCTATATAATTTGCCAAACCTTTGCTCTATGTCTTCTGTATCCTGCCCACCAGCCCATGCTGATCTCGGCATTCCCACAGGGCTTTTGTGACTCTCTCTCTTCTCCCAGTCGTTCTCATGCATCAATCAACATTATGCTCCTATGGCATAAACATTCTATTTCGTCTTTTAATTCCCTACTCTTGTTCATTTCTTCTTCTCTTCTCCTCATCACTCTCTATTCATCTTCCTCTCGTCTTTTTGCAACCTACATACATCAATTTTTTGGGCTTCTGTCTCTTCTCATTTCTACTCTTCTAATTTCTCCTTTTATTTTCTTGCCTCATATCTTATTCATTCCCTTTGCTTGCATTCTTTATCCCTCTCTTCTGTGTATGCGCTTTCTTCTTCCTTCTCTTTCTTTTTCTGCTCTTCTCTCTCCTCCCTTTCTCGAACACAATCAATGCCCGTATCATTTAGCTTAAGCAATATTTGTCCAATATTTGTCCTCCCATCCATTCATTCTGTACTATTGTTATTCCCTTAGCCTTATCCTCTATTTATTTCTGTTTCCCTGCTTCTTCCTCTATTTCCATTTATTTATCTTGTCTGTCCTTTCTCTCATCCCGCTGTTTACTTTCATTCTGTGCTGATATATCTTTGCGTTCTCTGCTCTTGCTCTCTTCTGCATTATCCTCGCTGGTATACGCAGGGGGCGCATATGTTGGATTAAAATAACCTGCAGCTGCTTTTAATTCCTTTAAGGGGTAGAATCCCTTCTCCTCTGTATTTGCAGTCTTCTCTTCAGGAGGTGATAGAGGAGCCAAGGGCGTTTTATCCTTCCCTTTATGCTGATTGAGCATCCACTCCCTAGAGGCTGGATCTTCTTTCTCACTCTGGTACATTTTTCAATTTAAAATGAGCAGCGTGTTCTGCATCTTTTCTCCCATATATGTGGCATGCAAATATGTCATCATATGCTGTAATACATCTTTGGACATCGAACCCTCCTGAGGCCATGGTATAAGTGTTTTACTGGTCATGCCTCAAACCCATTCCAAATGATATTTCCTTATCTTTGCTGTGTATCTTGGGAATGTCCTACATAAATATAAAAGAAGTGTATCCCCAGGAATACATATCGATTTTGATTGTCAATACTTACCCATTCTTTTATTCGATTCTTTATTTTATCAAATATACCACGCCTGTCAGTTGGCGCAGGCACCATCAAACACTGTTTATAATCCCAATCAGGATATATTTTAACTGCTCACTTTTTTATTTACAAAATCTATGCAATGATATTTTGTTTCCTCCTTTGTTTACACTTTCTATCAACATTGATTGTATCATTCTTTTATTATTAGTATTTTAAGCATCTCTTCTTTACTTATATATTACTTTCCTTTGATTTTTCCCTTCCTGATTGACGTCAATCTCTTGGTCCAGATTTATCACCAATATTTTTAATTTGTTACTATCATTTTATATTCATCAGTCTAGACACGACAAAAGATTTATATTAACAGTTTTATAACCCCACACGTGCACTGCGTATGCCTTCCTTTACTATCTGAGTAAATGTATCCCTTCTCTGTTTCACTCCATGTTGGTGTTTGATACACACTCATCTGCGGGCCTTGCCTCAGGAATCCTTAATACCCTTTACTATAGTGTGTATCCTTCTGTCCCCTTGGAACCAGGAATCAAGGTATCTATTTCTCTTTATAATTTCCCCCAAAAAATCCTGTTACTTTTTACACTTATGATTTACAACACAATCCCTCCCCCTATTTTTCCCCACCTTCGTTGTTCTACTTACATCCGTGACCCAGTTTGAGTCCTCTGGCATTGACTCTCCCTGAACTGACCAGTTTGCCCTCTGTCCATAGGGCACTTGCGGTGACTGGAGAGGAATTTTGTCAAAGGGGGACCTGCCAAGCAACTCTTCTTGCATGTGACTCGGCGTGCCGATCTCCACAGGAAGCTCTGCGGTCTTCTGGCTAATGGCGGGAGTAGCCAAGAGTCCGAGGGGTCTCCATCTGGCCTAGGTCGACTAGACTAAGGATCTTCTGCTACCAAAATGTGCTCTAGCACCTTGAAGCGTATTATGTGCTTCATGGAATTACAAGAATGATCTCAGACCAAATAATCGGACAGACTCAAAGAATATGGCTAAGTACTACTTTATTGTCAATTTAATAAAGTAGGGTGACTTTGCAGACATCGGACTAATGCAGGCACACTTGCACAGAAGGTTGATTAAATGGAGGTTTTATACCTCAATATGCGTCATCTATGACGTCATTCTATGTGGCAAAATACAAAACCTATCAAGGGAAGGGATTGGTTAAGTGACCACATCTACTTATAGAACATATGAGGATTAGTACATTATTGGCTACCCCTTACTGTAGGGCACGCCTCACACTACCTTTAAATACATATAGTACTGATTATAGCGGACAAAACAACAGTGGATTGGTCTATGCTACATTGCACATTAGGTTATCCCTCAACCCCACTGATTGGTTAACATACGATCCCAACCTTGGACCTTTGGCTCCTTAGCAGCACGTACGTGAAACAAAACCTATCTGTTGGAATCCCATTACACTACTGCCCATTTTCCCAATTAGTCCATCATCTCTCATCAGTAGGCCACAAGTCAACGTCTTCCATTTGTAGTTGACCTTGTTGCCTACTCACTGTCCTGGAACATTCAAGGGTCTGTGAGCACACCACTATCTTAGCTTAAGGCTCTAATGAATAGCCTTTGTTTTGGACTTTTGAGTCACATGTGACGAGACCACAAATTTATCAATTTCAGCCTTATATTTACTGCCATTTGATTTAATTCTGCAGGGTGTTGTTGCTCCTCTTAGCCTCTAGAGACTTGCTCACTCTATCTCACATGAACTTTGTATACTTTTAATTAACCAGCAGTTTGGCTTTCACAGATGTTTTCTTCTATTGCTATCTATGAAGAATGTTCCACATTCAGAGCTTATCCATGCACTCCCTTTGTGCTCTGTGCTTATCCTTTAAACATAGCATCCTTATCTCTGGGCCAACCTTGATTTACTGTCGGCTCTGCACACGGAGCAGTTTTTCTGTGTGTCCTGATTCTACAGCCTCGGCCTGTCTCTGACGTAGCTTCATTAAGTTCAACATGAGCCAGCATCCATTTTCCTACTATAGCCGTCCTTGCCACGTTATGTATTCCTCTATAGCAAGCTTCTATACATTTTCTTTCTACCTTGTGTTACTGTGTATTTACAGTTATTGGTCAGTAAGTTACTTACATCTTCTTTAGATCCATGATTACTTTACCTTTAGGTACATGTTACTCTTAGTGCTTCAGTTACACTGTTACTTCTAAATATTTTCATATTGCTTCAGCATAGGTTCATATATCTTCTTTATGACATCACTTTGTCTTCGTCAGATTTCACTTTAACGTCCTTCCATAATATTGATTGATGCATTCTGACATCTTGGCAGACATCTTTCCATGTAACATTCTTCCATGTGACAACCTTACACACCTTCAGTGCAAGGGTACATTCTTTATGGCTGTCTGAGTGCATACCAGCTCTCATACTCTTGATGCAGTATGGGAACAATGCAGGAGGTCCCATTTATTGCTTTTCTCTGACTGCTCCAGTCTGACGGTGGTGAGGGAGCGGGAACTGGCAAGAGCGCATCTACTTGCTCCTCCAAACATCTTTAGGAACAGAAATGAGGCAGGCTCTAAATATTCATCCACATCCGAAATATACAAGCTAAAGAGACAGGGTGCCAAGATTGACCCCTGTCTCAAACCAGACCTTGTAGTGATTTTTTGTGTCAGGCGACCTTCATGGCTTAGCTGTACTTGAACATTCGAATGTTCATGAAGTCCCATGATCAGACTCAATAGATCAGCAATGCAAAAAATATATGTTAATGTTAAAGGTTTTTATACCATACACATTTGCCACCTGCATGGTCTCTTGGTGCTCTTTGAGATCTGTAATGCAAGAGGGGAGGGTGGGTGGTTAGTAGGGTGGCACAGGAAAAATGCAAGAGAGCTGTGATGTGCTGTTTGCAGCTTCAGTTCGGAGACACCGTTCACTGAGCATAGGAGTGATTTTCGGAAGCGCGGCATCATATAGTGATGTGCAGGACTATGTGTGGTTTGTTTTGTTGTTGCACTGTTGTGAAGTACATGTGGTTTGTGGTGCTGTAGAGGTATGGTTGTGTTCAGTTCAGAGTTTGAGAGGTGTATGCAGAAGAGTGAGTTTTTAGTATGGTTTGTGAGTGGCAATTCAATTCCCGCTGCTCTCACTGACAGTGTCATATGCTCTCCCTCTGTATTAGTTCTAGGATGTGACAATTGTCATCCTAGGAGTGATGGGTCCCTGTGTCGTATGTTCAGCCTGATGTCTGCCTGGTCTGTGCATCAGGACTTTATGTTGGTGTTTTCGTGTTCCACACCTACGGTGGTTTGATCAGATGGGATATATCTCCCTCCTCTAATATCACCAGTAACCTCTATCAATGGTCTGAACCAGTGGCCACTTCTTCCCCTCCTATTCTACAGTTGGTTCGCTCTCACGTGGTTGCATTTCGCCTCATGAAGCTATCCTTGCCCCTTCTGCCCTCCACTGTAGTACTGTCTACTCTTGCTTTGTTAAGTGCATCACCCTTCCCACCCCTGAAAATCTATCTAGGTGCATCATATTTCCTACCCATTAATAATCCATCTAAGTGCATCACATCTCCTACCCCTGTAAATCCATCTAGGTTTATCACATTTCGTACCCCTAAAGAACCATTTGAGTGCATCACATTTCCCACCTCTGAAAATCCATATAAGTGCATCACATTTATATATTATATATTTATTTTATTTCCTACCCCTGAAAATCCATCTGAGTGCATCACATTTCTCCTCCTGATAATCCATCTAAGTGCATTGCATTTCCTACCCCAAAGAGTCTGTCTAGGATGTACAAAATTAGGTAATAAGAGTGATGAGGCAGTTAAAGGTGCATGGTGATTGCTGTACCCCCTGCCAGAACGCATTTAGGCCAACCAGATTGGCCTAAATGATCAATTGATTTTTAAACTTATAGAGCGCACGTTCGCCCAAAGTACAATAAAAGGCTCAAACCCTCTATCATTTCTGAGCAAAAAGAAATGTCTTCAGTAGCCGACGAAAGGACAGATGATCTGACATAACCCGAAGATGAAGTGGAAATAAATTCCAAGATTTGGCTTCAGCAACTGAAAAAGCATATCCCTCATCCCGGTAAAACCGCATTTGAGGGACAAAGATGGTACAAAACTTAAGGGAGTGGAGTGACGACCGATTGGGGACATAGGGCCGGAACTTGCACTGAAAATATTCAGTCCCCTGGCCATAATATTCCCGGTGCACAATCCACAGAGATTTACACTGTACCCTCTGGGCCACAGGAAGCCAATGAAGCTGACGTAGGGTTGGGGAGATGGATGTAGGATAGGGAGTACGAACTACCAATATGGCTACAGCATTTTGTAGCACTTGAAGACGAGGAATCAGCTAGAGTGGTTGGGTTAAGTATAGAGAGTTGCAATAATCAAAGGCACTCAAGACCAGTGCAGCAACAACTGGTGCATGAAACAGTTTGAGAAGAAAATCAAGTACCCTATGCAGAACCTTCAATTTATAATAGCCCAATTGGCAGGCAGAAGGAAGGAAGAAGAGATTGACTTTCCGCAGGAGGGAGAGCTAATACCAAGCTGTCTGGGTTTTCTTAGCTGTGTGTGTCTTGAAGGAGAGGTGTTTGTCGATGTGGAACCCAAGGGACTTGGTGCAGGAGGTGAGCTCGGGTGTGAATTCATCAGGGTTCATGGTTGATAGCCAGGTCTAGCCAGGTCTGTTTTTCTGGGTGTTCAGTGTTGTTGGTGAGGAGCAGGAATTCAGCCTTGGAGAGGTTGAGCTTCAAGTATGCACTGGACACCCAAGACTGGATCACTCTTCTCAGGGCGCTCTCCTTCATTCTTATTTGCTGTTTGAAGAAATATGTAATTTTAGAATGTGTATCTTTTCCTTTGGTAAAGATGCCTGCTCCTTAAGTTTGGCAGAATTATTTAGACCACTCATTCCCTCACCTGGTGAGTCCGGCAAAGGCAACTCTCTCGCCATTTCAAACATTTCTTCTGCTATAGTTTTGTGTGAATGTTGGGATACGCTTCTTAATGTGTACGTAGTTTAATCCTTTAGGAGCAACACTCACCCAGGCATTAACTTCGGGGCTCCTTTCTGTGTTATCATGCTCGGGACCTGCCATCAGCACTGCCAACAGCAGTGCTAACAGCACTCAATCAGCACACTACGGGTACTTCATGTTACCTCTGGTGTTTTATGTGACAGAAAAGTGCAACACTCGACAGGGTCGGGGGGTGCGACAAACAGCCAATGGTGAAATATTCAGCTGTGCTAACAGCACTCAATTAGCACTCCATGGCGCTCCGCGCCGCCTCTGGTGTTTTATGTGACAGGAAAGTGTAACACTCAACAGGGTCGGAGTGAGGGGAACAAACAGCAAATGGTGAAAGATTCAGCAGAGCTAACAGGAATCAATCAGCACTCTGAATCTATAATTGCCTACTTATGTTTGTTGAATTGGCCATTTTGTAGACAAGATGCAACACCATTTTTACCAGCATAGCTGTTAATAATATTAACTATTTTTTAGATTTTTCGTGGAGTTTTTTAAGATTGGATGGATTACGCACACGCACATAAAAGCTTGTCAGTGATGCGAGTTGCCATAAAGAAAAACACACATGTAAATTAGCGCTGAATTAGACAAAGGAGGAGTTCCTTAGATTGTTCACTTTAATTTCATTGAAAATGATGTTGGTTGTGTGTACTCTGGAAATTACACTGTGATGTGGTTGTAGATATTTTGGCATCTACAATTAAATATGGAAAAAAATAACAATATACTTGTCTTTTGAAATACATTTGTTCAATCTTCAAAACTCATGAATGAATGGAACATATGTCATAACGTTAGCATGTTTGAAAAATTAAATCTGTGTGTTGAATTGAGATGGTGACGGGATATATTTCTGATAGCGATTGCTACAATGGGAATAACACCCGATCTGGCGTGTTATTGCCATTAGCAACCCAGGTTTCCAATCCGGAACCCACGGTACCGATAGCAATGTATTTTGTTTGAATGAATGAGACGCCTCGTTGCATCCCATTCATTCAAACAAAATACGGACTTAACGGCTGCTGTGGAGACTGAAGCTTTGACTCCATGCAGATCCCCTCTTCCATTTCCACGGTGGCCCAGGACAGAGCCTGGAGCGGTGGCAGCAATTGCGCTGCCTTCAAAAGAATAAGATGAGGGGGTTGGGCGGGAAACGATGACCAGAGGGAAGGGTGTGGCGACGATGGCGGGGAAGCAGCCTTCAGGCTGCTCGGAACACAGACTTGGATGGTGGGATTCAACTTGCGATCCGAGTAACCTGGGGCCAGATTACAAACCGTTGCACCAATGCAAGGGCAAAGTTGCACGATATTAGCACTAGGGCACAGTTTGCCCAATTTTTTAAAACGCTGGCACACACTAGAAAACTACTGCACCATGAGAAGGGCAGTTTGGCATATTAAAAGCACCATGGCAAAAGTTGCCCTGGTGCAAAAAGGATGCATTTCTACTGCATTTCTGCACCAGGGCAACGTTTGCCCTAGTGCTAATACAGAATGGTATTAGCACTAAGGCAAACTTTGCCCTGATGCAAAAATGCATAAAAAATGTATCTTTTTGCACTAGGGCAATTTTTGCCCTGGTGCTTTTAATATGTCAAACTGCACTTGTCATGGTGCAATAGTTTTCTAATAGGTCCTACTGTATTTAAAAATAGGGCAAACTTTCCCTAGTGCTAATACCGTGCAACTATGCATTTGCACCAGTGCAAAGTTTCTGTAATCTGGCCCCTTTATTCGTTGGCTACCCCGCCCCGGGAACTAATTACCTATTATTACCCTTTCCTTTAAAGGTCATTCCCATATGTTTGATCGCCTGCACAAGGCCAACTTGTTTGCCAACCTAGGGGTGTGCTAAGCTGAAGAGCGGGCAGAACTGTAAATATTGTAGACATTTGACAACCAACCTGGGGCCAGATTACAGAAAATGTGTGCCAAGGCAAGGGCAAAATTCCACGGTATTAGCACTAGGGCAAAGTTTTGCCCTATTTTTAAAAACAGTGGCACACACTAGAAAACTACTGCACCATGATAAAGGCAGTTTGGCATATTAAAAGCACCAGGGCAAAAATTGCCCTAGTGCAAAAAAGATGCATTTCTACTGCATGTTTGCACCAGAGCAAAGTTTGCCCTAGTGCTAATACGGAATGGTATTAGTGCTAGAGCAAACTTTGCCCTGATGCAAAAATGCATCAAAAATGCGTATTTTTATCACCAGGGCAATTTTTGCCCTGGTGCTTTTAATATGTAAAACTGCACTTGTCATGGTGCAATAGTTTTCTAATGTGTCCCAGTGTATTTAAAAATAGGGCAAACTTTGCCCTAGTGCTAGTACCGTGCAACTATGCATTTGCACCAGTGCAAAGTTTCTGTAATCTGGCCCCTGCTGTCCCATGAGCCCATAATACTCCCAGACCCCTAGATTCTCCAGATTCCATTTGCTTGAATCACTTTGTGTGCAATGTGCGACACATAGGTCTAATGTACAGTACTTGGGACTCAACCTGCACTGTTTGTAACATGCCAATTCGCTGCTCGAGTTTCACTTGGTTGAATCGAGTTTGGATACAATTTTATAAAAGAATTACCAATATTGTCATTAATCTCACATGAAAGAGGTAAGAACTGTGCAGTTATTCTTACCTGTCTCCATTCTTTCACACTGGAAACATTAGCCCGGAGCAGGCAATTAGTCTGCGCAGTTCGCGCCCTGCATCCGGCACTAGCAAAGGACATGACGTACCTGAAATTCAATTCTTTTGATTTTCGTTGCACTTGTACACCAAAGCCTCGGGCATTAGGAGCAGTCCCAAATTTTACATTGCGACTGAAAATTGCTTTCGCTGAGAACATTTCTCTCGCTAGCTACTTACACATGTCCCCCCCCCCGTTACTTATTCAAACTTTCCATATCGCAGAGTACGCAAAGTGCCTGCGTATCATTGGCCGTCATGTACAGTATGTATGATTTTTTTTTTTTTAACCCATTCCAACCCACACTAGACATAGAAATAATACTATGTATAGTAGGGGGTCAATTTATTGGGTGGGTTCATTAAATCTAAAATAAGCTCATGATGAGATTTAGCAATCCAAAATGATCCGCAAATATTATAAGGTTGCCTGAATTTACTGGGGGTGTGAGTCAGAAAACCTCACAGGTCACTTTCTGGAATGCTTCGGCGCCCCTTATTTTAAAGGTCTAAAGTCATGTGTGTGGTGTTGTCACTGTCACGTGGAGAAGGCTAACGGGAAGCGGGAAGAGGAGAGGCGAGGGAAAGTCAAGTTAGTTCCTGTTTGTAGTTACGAGAATAAAGACGTGTGTACCCCACCTCCGCCTCTCTGTGTGCGAAAGGGAAGCATAGCAGGCCTCTGGGGGTAAGGTGGTCCACGGGAATATCACACTGGTGACGAGGCGTGTTCTAGAACTCAACACGCTGCATTCATTGATGGTGCAGCCGCGCTCAAAACAGCGCGAGGAGACGCCACCTGAGCTACATGGTCACTCACTGCTGCGGTCACTAGATGGGCAGTAGGAAAATTCCCCACCGTTGGGAAGGTGGACGAACGGGGTGTGAGTATGAAGGACAACGGAAGCAGGAAGAGGAGGGGCGACGGAAAAATAAAATTAGTTCCTGTTTGTAGCTACGAGAATAAAGACGCGTGTACCCCACCTCCTGCCTCCGCCTCTCTGTGTGAGAAAGGGAAGCGTAGCAGGCTTCTGGGGTTAAGGTGGTCCACGGGAATAACCTGGGCATTTGTCCATTAGCATGCCATTTGTATCACACATTTCTCATTCTGCAAGCCCCATTCCTTTTCCCCTCCAGTAAGGTGCTGCATGAGACATTTTACTTTAGTTTGGCATAACAAGGCCGCAGGTTTATTTTTACATATACAACCACTGCAAACAAATATTGAAAATAGTTCCAAAAGTGTGGCGACTGCTCCTCGTCCTGCTTCCTCCTTTACCTCCATGTCCATTGCAGGCACAACTCCCCCAAGGCCTTCGAGTCTGAGAACCGCCTGCCCCTGCAGGTCTTTGCGGACTGGGGGAGCGCCGTTTGTTGGGGGGAAGCTGAGCCCCAATTGCTACCGCCAGACACCCCCGCCGTTTAGGCTCCCAGGAGGCGCTGTCTAGAATGGGCGAAGCCCCTTCCGGTTTAGCAATGGCTCATTCGGAGTCTTTGTCTTATCATAGGTTGCCACAACCCGCCATGCCAAAGGTGGGTTACTGCCCACCGTGGCTCCCTCCTTTCCCTGCTTATAATTCGAGCAATTTTGTGCAAATATTCCAGAAAAATAAATCCATTCCCTGCTCCGACAAATGAACTCCGTTCTTCAAGTAGTACTCCGTGTTTTTGAGATTGATCGAACCATGTCTGATATGCTGAAAGCCCCTTCCTCTGCAAAACTTAGCCATAGCCCAATTCAACTTCCTCCTTGAATTCTCCACGGCCGCCTGATTCTCAGCGCCCCTCCATTCGTGCCTCGAAATGATTTCTGACCACACGATTTTGGTCTCCCCCATTTCTGCCGATAGTTCCTGTAAAGAAGACATCATTTCCCTGAGCAAGATCCCCCTCCCCAGACCAGCCAAGTCGTTGCCACCGAGATGCACCACCAACACATCGGGCCTCTGATGCTCCCTCAGGAGTCTGCGCATGTGCCCCCGCAGCTGTGCCCACTTCATACCCGGCACTCCATGCCATTGCACCCGGTATTCCCCAGCGGTCAACTCCTCCTGTTTGGCTGTCCAGCTTGCCCTGGCCCTTGACACAAACGAATGGCCCACCACCCAAGCAAACGTCGCCTTCCCTTCATCGATGCTACTGAGAGGAGATAGGAGGGAGGAACCGTTAGTCTTACATTTTTTCAGGCCTGACGTATCGCTTAAAACAACCGGACCTCCAGCCCCCAATCTGTTTGATTGCCTCTGCACCCAGGCCCATCCCTGCCGCTGACGTGGCTGCCCCTATCCTGAAGGAATGCATCCCGTAGACCCCCTTCGAGAACCCTGCCTCCACCAGTGCCATGTCCATCACCTTTTTAAACTGAAAAAGGCTTCACGCTGCCCCATCGTTATGCACCAGAAAAGGATCCTCCTCCCCTGTGTGAATCCTCCAACTCAAATACCTGTTTACGCATCCTACTGGACAAACCGGGCAGTCCTGGCTACCCCCTAACATAATGCTTCTGCCTTTCCCTGTTTGATCGGTCTTGGATCTCCTCAGAAATATGTATAACCGATCCCCTTGTACCTCTATGTCACAGCTCCTGAGGAAACTTAAACCTTTACCCTTCTTGTTGGCTGGCACCAACTTGCTTACCCTTAAAGCCCCAAAGAATGCCAGTGAGAAGGCTGCCGCAAACAATGCTCTTTCATCCCTACACACCACCGTCAAGCTCCTGATCATTTTGTGCAATTTCCCCACATCTATGGGCCGCCTCTCGTCGGGTTTCGTTGTCACCTGTTTGGCCCAGCCCTTCATTGCCATGACAATGTGATGTTCTTTGGTGGGATCGGGCCTGCCCCCCAATTTCTAGAAATGCGCAACCGCCGCCAGGTGATAGAGCACCCAAGATCTGGACCTTCCTTGTTGCCAACACCATCCCACAAAGGCCCGCACTGGCTTTTCCTTCTCGTTCTCAGGCAAGATGTTGTTTTGAAAGGCTATGAATCGATCCCAGCACCCTCTATATCTTTGCATTGTGCCTGGCGCAAGTGCCATGTCGATCAGTGAGCTCAGATCTTCCCAACCAATCCCCACCATTGTGTCTGGAAGGGTGCCATCCTTGTGCTCGCCTCTGGGTGATTTTCCCGGAAACTTCCCCACTGTAAACAACGAGAAAGAGAATCAGCTGCAATATTCTTAACCCCCGGGATATGTCGTGCCCTGACCTCTGCATTCAGCTGCAACAAGCACCTTGTTAGCTCCATGAGTAACCCCAGAGCCCTGCCATTCTTGCTCGTTCCCTGGTTGATAATCTGAACTACAGCTAGGTTGTCTGACCAAACCATCACCTTTTTGTCTTGCAGCTGTTCTGGCCAGAGCTTGAATGCCACCACTATTGGGAACAACTCCAGTACCGTAATGTCCCTGGTAATCCCCTCTGCCTGCCATTGCGCCGGCCATGCCTGCCCGCACCATCTCTTACCCAAGATGGCACCAAACCCTAGTGCCCCTGATGAGTCAGTAACCAGCTTCCGGCTACTGCCATTCCCCAAGTTTTCTCTCCACATCAACACCCCGTTAAAGCAGTCCAAAAAAGTATTCCACATTTTAAGATCCTCTTTAACCTCTTTTCCTAGGCGCACATGCTGGCCTGCATGCTGCAAGCCCACCGTTTTCAGCTCTATACTTCTAGCGAACACTTTACCTGCCGGAATCACTTTGCCTGCAAAATTCAGGTCGCCTGCTAGGGACTGAAGCTCCCTCAACGTGGCTTTTTCCTTGCCCAACATCCTTGCAATTACCTCCTTCAACTTCCCTACTTTGTCTCTTGGCAGCCTGCATTCTCCCGCCACCGAGTCAATTTCAATTCCCAAAAATACCAGTGTCGTGACTGGACCCACAGTTTTACCTTTTGCCAGTGGAACCCCAAACTCCTCCATCAACCCTTGAAATACCCCCATGAGCTTCTTGCAATCCTGTGTTCCTTTTCTCCCAATAAAAAGGAAATCATCGAGGTAATGTAGTATCCCCCCGACCTTGGCTCTTTGCCTTACTGAAAATTCAAGGAATCGGCTGAACTTCTCAAAATAAGCACATGAAATTGCACAACCCATCGGTAAACATTTGTCATAGAAGTATTCCTGTAGCACCTTGAACCCCAGCAAATTGTGGCTGTCCTTGTGAATCGGCAGCAAGCGGAACGCCGATTCTATGTCGGCCTTCCCCATGAGGGCCCCCTCACCTAAGGCTTTTACCAATTCCACCGCATCTTCAAATGACGCGTAATGAACCGCATTGATCTTCTGAAATGCCATCATTAACTGACTCCCTTTCCGGAAAAGACAGGTGCTGTATCAATCTGTACTGCTCCACTTCCTTTTTTGGTACCAGGCCCAGGGGTGACACTACCAGGTTTTCTAGAGGAGGTGTGGTGAAGGGACCCCCCACCCTCCCCAACTGCACTTCTTTTCCCACTTTAAGTGCCAAGACCTCAGGCATTGCCAAAGCGGATTTTAAATTACAAGCCTCCCTTGGTCCCATTTGCCCGTTGAAAGGAATCTTAAAACCCCATCTGAAACCTTCCCACAACAACTTTGCATCACCCTTGTCACAATATGCATTCAGAAAAGGAATCATGGCCTGTAAACGTATTGCCGTTGGTAGTTGCGTTTTAATCATGCTTGCTTTTTTCTTTGCCTTTTGTGCTGCCCTTTGCCTTACTCTCTCTGCTGGAGGAGCTGTGCCTCCTTGCCCTTGGGCCCTTTGAGTGCTTGAACCTGCATGCATTTCCATAGGTGCACTTCCCTTCTGCAAACAACCAACATTCTGGTAACTCCCCCTGGTAGTTGGAACGGTTATTCCAGGAAGAGTTCCCTCGAAAGGACCCCCTGCCCCTTGAGTAGGACCCCCTGCCCCTGCCCTGTGGCAGTCTTTCGCTTGGAACAGTCTCATCCACTGGCCTGGGTGGAGCCATTTTGTTTATGTATCCTCCCACGTCCACTTCATCCCAGGTCATTGCTGGCCATACCTGCATTTTGAGTCTAAAACCCCTGTCATAGTTGATCCATGCATCTCCCCCATGCTTTAAATACTGTTCATGAATATACTGCTCGTACACCATCAACGCCACGCCATCTTGTGGGAACTTCTCTAACATGATGGTAGCATACACCCGAAATGCCCTCAACCGGGTATGAATATTGATCTCAATTTTAGGCCTCTCCCTCTCCTTCTTCTCCTTTTCCCTTTCCGTTGGCTCACTGAAACCCTGTCCCGAGGGGACCATCCCCACCAATTCCAGAATATCCATGAACTCCCTCCTCCATACCCGCTCTTTGTATGCCAGTGGGATGTGCCAAGCCAGCGCGTTAATCGCCACTCTGGCTAGCGCAAACCCTGGCATGGGCCTCCCATATATTGTGGTATTGTTAGCCGGCTCTTGCCCCTGCAACTGAGGAGGGGCCTGTGCACCCCACCATGGTGTTCCCCGGGCACCCGGCTGCTGGAAGAGCTGCAAGTGCTCCTGTGCCGGGCGCCCGCCGCTTATGTAGCCCAAGCTCCTCCTTCTTCTTTTGTTACCCTTAGCGGGCTTTTGCGGGCTTTTGGTGCCCTTTCCTTTGTTCATCTTGCCGCCCTCTCCCCTGCCCCTGTGGGGGGAGGGACGAGAGAGCTGAAGGAGGAAGGCCCCTGCACCGGTTATCGGGGTGCCTCCTCCATTCCCTTGAGGTCCCCGTTCATCACCTTCATATCACAATGTGCAATAACAAAATGTTACATTTTAGTTAATCCTTGGGCCACATTACAAGTTCGGTGGCGTGGCAAAAGAGTGGCAGTAAATACATTCATGCCTTTTTTGGTGGTAACAGCTTTACTAACACTACTGCCAAATTCTAAGTTTGGCGGTATAGTGGGGGAGTTACCTCCAGCACATAGCTGTGGGGATATTCTCCAGTGTACATCCAAAAACTGGAGGGATTACTGTGGGCAGAATTACCTCGTGCGGTAATCCTTCCAAGATGCCCATGGAGTCCCACGGAATCCATAAATGCGGATTAACACCAATGTCACGCCAGGTTTATCCTCGACATTACCTCCTGTCTCGGAATATGGCAGTGCTGTAAAAGTAGCTGTAATTCCAATATGGCTACTTTTTAACTGCACCTCCATACTCGCAACGAGGCCCTTGGACTCTACTCGCTGTACACTTGTGGGGTAGAGATTAAAATAGGGTCACAGGGCATCCCAGTTTTGCCGGGACTGTCCCAGCATTTGGTGCTCTGTCCCCCTTTCTCAAAATGATGTCCCCATTGGAAACTGCAATGGTTCCGGGTTTTTGTAGTAGGTCTTCATAGCTGGCAGGCAGGAATGCGCATTCTTGCACAGAAGAAATGCTGCTTTTTCCAATTTAAGATGGTGCTAGTTTATGATAAATTAAATATAATATGTGTTTCTTTGAACAGTAACACTTAAACCGCCTTCTCCAAACGCTACTGAAGTGTAGTGACTTGACAGCCCCTTTCAAGAGTTAGTCCTACCTTTATGTTAGTTGCTCTGTCCCAGTTTTTTCTTTTTGAATCTGGTCACCCTAGATTAAAAAAGCACGAGGGGATATACTGGAGCTAACCGACTAGATCCTCCATTTCTCCACTCCAAAATCCCACTCACACAGGTAAAAAGACTGCTCACGATAGCCATTAGTTAAAAAAAAATCAAAGTCACAATGCCACTATAAGATGCTCAATATATTGATGAATTAATGGTATTCTCTCCACTTTGTTATGCGTTTATTGTTGAACCTAGCGTGTGCCTTTTTACCTGTCTACCTTATGCCTGCATTGGTGTTTTTCTAGCAAATGAACTCAGCATAATTACCAATTTATACTATGCCAAATTATTTAAGATTATTTAACATCACTTTCCAAAATCTCCGACAAGTCACAGCTGCTAAAATTAAAATCAAATCTTTTTCAATCTGGAAATGCATCATATGTGTTCCTTTCTTGTTTCTTTTGTGATGCTGTGAGATCAACCAAACACCCGGATCACAGACATTATAGTTATTCATAATGTGCTCATGCAAAACAGGTTAGATTCAGAATGCAAAATATGGCTATTGACATAGGGGATAGCTTTTACCCTGGGGGACGGTACACAAAACAAGACAGGGTGGCCTACCTGGTATAGACTGAGCCAACAGTTAATAAGATGGGACTAAACAAAAAGGGGAGGTTTTACCATTTTCTCCTGGGTTTCTCCCATCACTCAGGGACAAAAATGTAAACTCCTGAGCAAGTCCACATTCAGCTTTTGCCCCAACCTCTTATGGGTACAGGTGGGGGGCAGAATGCCTTCAGAGCCTAGGGATTCCCCATGACTATATAACACAAAAGGGGATAGATGTATTGAAGGTGTCTCGATGGAGAACCAAAACAAGGTGTGGGGCTTAGTTGAAAGGACATAAGGCCTCATTATGCGTTTGGCCAAAATCGTTTACCACTGCTGCCACTTGGTCCCATGGCATTACCATGGGATTACGAGTGGTGGTATGGGAGTGTCAATCCCCACTTTTGGAGTCCATAGGACTCCATTGGGATGTTTAGTGGGTCTACTTTGAGCTGTAATTCTGCACTGTAAATCTGCAGGATATTGGAGGTAATATGGAATATTTATCTCCAGTTTTTTCCTGGATGTGGATCCTCTGCTTTACCTCTACACCTGCAATTCAGTGGTGGGATAAAAGTAGCCAAAAACAGCAGTAACGAAATGGCCAATCTTTTTTTACTGCACTACTGAACTCGAAATAAGGCACCTGGTGTCTTTGTCAGTATTCTTGACTTTAAGGTATGAAGTCTCAGGGATAGAGTGCCCTTCTGACCTCATTGGTTCAATCACAGTCTCAGGGTTAGTGAGGCCAGCAGGTTTCTTGGTCCACTTACAGTTTCAGGGATGTATCAACCGTTAGGCTTCTTGGTTTCGCTTGGGTTCCTTCTTGTTCTACAAACTGTCATCCCCTTTATCTTTGGAAACCTTTCTAGGCTCATTTGTATCACCAATGCCTACCAGCAAGTACTACTTACCCCACCTCGCCTTTGGTCCGGTGTGTCAAACGTAAGGCCAGTGGGCCAGATAGGCCCCAGAAGTCACTTCCTAGGCCCTCCAAAAACAGTTAATATTACAGAGATGTGCTCTGACAGAGGAGATCAAAGACGAGGCTCTTCAGCTCCAGAGGATTCAATGTATTAATCGGAGAAAAAGGCACAGTCATGAGTATTTGATTCTCTGCAGGGTGGACAGGGTGCAAAGCATCACTATCTTTAAAGCAAAACATACAAAACAAATAGAAAATTAGTAGACGGTGCCATCGAGGTGGTGGATGATGCCCTCCAAATCATGGATAAGAGTACTCATGCCTCCTCAACTTCCTTGACCACTCGGCTGCATTCAACACATTCAACCATTGCAACCTCCTCTCTCTTATTGCCGGTAGGATGGGATTCTCTAGCACTGTCCTGAATTAGTTTATCTCCTCCCTCTTGGGCAGACACAAGGCCGTCCAGATGAACTTGTTGCATTCAAACCAACTCCAGGTCTCCTAAGGAGTCCACCCATCCTCTAACAAATCCCTTTTAACCCTTACATGGAGCCTCTGGGCAGTCTCCTCAAAGATCCCAATGTAGCCATCCACCAATACGCGGACGGTACATGAGAACACAAAGTGTGCAGGACATCACTTTTCTCTGCAATAACCTAGCCATCATCCAGTCCTGGATGTCGACTGCCTACCTCAAACTAAACCCATCCAAGACTGAATTAGTCCTCATCAGGCCGCCTGCTCAGCAACAACTTGTCCAACAACGGCTCAATGATATGCTCCTAGAAGGATTTGATCCACAAATCTTGGACTCAGCAAAATCCTTAGGCATCACCATTGACAGCAGTTTGTCCTTCCAGAAACACATTGCTAAGAAGTCCCAAACAGCTTGACTCTGAATCTCCACCCTTCGCTAAATAAAACCCTTCATCCCGCTGCAGGACTTCTGGACCATAGGACAGGATTTCTGGACTATTGTGCAGGTCCTTGTGGTCTCACACATTGAGGGATAAAATGCAGCACATCTCATTACGGGTGCACGGAAATCTGACCGAATCCCCCCTTCCTACGCGCACTGCATGGGCGTAGGACATGGGGGACAAACCCCCCCTACAATTTGAAGCAGGGGGGATATAATTACATTTATCCCCCCCAGAATCTCTCTTGATTTGTTGTGCACAATGTTGCACATTCTTGGCTGGAGGAGAGTGTAGACAGAGCGTTGCATGCATTGCAGCATGTAAAAATACTTCTGCTTGCAGCACACTATGCGCCTGCGCATGTACGGGCAAGGGAAGAAACTGCACGTGCCCCTGCACAGTGCACTGCTGCGCAGACTGCATGAGTCCAGTCAGAGTGACTCGTCATCGTCGTCGAAGTGAAGTGGAGCACTAGCAGGCAGGAGGCAGCAACATGTGCTGAGAGACTCACGGCAGGCTGGGCTGGTCTCTGCGACAGCGTTTGTCTGATTAGTGAGAGTCTGCTCTCTGTGACAGACACAAGAGCAGCAGTACTCGAGCTAACCCCTTAAGGTAAGTAGTGTGATGTGTGAGGACGAGGGGGGACAGAGTGGGAAGGCAGCGAGTGAGAGGAGAGAAAGATGAATTCCATTAATCTTTCTCTCCTCTCACTTGCGGCTCATATGCACGAATCTGGGTGAAAGGGATCCAGCTGGGCCACCAATTGTGCACAGCCTCACTCTATCCTTCCCCCTTTCTCATCCCACCCACTCCCCCTTTCTCTCTGCACCCTACCCTGAGCTCTTTCTCTTATTCATGTCATTTGCCCATCCCAGTGCTCTTCCACCAGGGGGTCCTGCCTTTACTCACCTTGCACGTGTGCTTTAAGGGGCTCCTGACATTCGATTTTAGCTGTGTAGAAGATCCTCTGCAGCCCCAAAGTCTCTGTGGCTTTGCTACTGCGGTCCATGGCACGTGCCTTTGTCTGTATCCTCAGCTCGCCACTGTTGAAGCTACTCTTTGTGTAACCAAAAACATCCGCTATTTATATGCAGGGCCGGTGCAAGGTATTTTGTTGCACTAGGTGAACTGTTTGATAGGCGCCCTCCCAACTTGTGCCCACCCCAGCCTCCAACACCCTGTAGATAGAAAGAGATTTGCCATATGTTCAGATAGCGTGTGAAAGAGGGGTTTCCACAATTGAGGCCGGGATGATGGAAAGTAGTTACATATAGTAATTACGAGAGAGATGTGAAGTATGTGCCGTCACCACATGCATGAATTGATGAATGAGGGGATAAGGGTATGACTTAGTGTACCATTGTGCATTGTTGGTAGAGGGGTGGGAGGAAGTTGAGATATTAGGGTAGTAGAGGATGCGAAACATGGGAAGGGAGAATGGGAACGTGATATATGGAGTCCCTAGGTGTTCATCAAGTGGCGAGGGAGGCGATGGGGTATGTGTTAGTACAACAATGAAGAAAGTGTGGATGCAGAGCTGGAGGCATTAGAGAAAGGGAGGAGAGAATATATTAGGAGATGGAGTTAGAGGAATGAGTACCGAGTGAAGAACTGCAAAGTGTTGGGAGAGGGTGAGGGGAAAGAAAGGGGAAATGATGGATAGCAGAAAGGAACAGAGCCGCATGGTAAAGACAAGGAGGAAAACAGACCTAAGGCCAGAATCATTGAACACAAAAGAACACAGTGTTCAAACTTTAAGTTTATCAAAATGAAGAATGACCGCAGTGCTCTGTGGCACCTCTTTCGTGTACACCTTTAACAACGCCACTATATGGAACTCCTGGACAAAGGGCAACGCAAGGCAAGCTGATAGCGCATCTAAGAAGTCATGGAAACTGAAGTTCATCCTGCTCCTCCACAGGAAAACTTTGCATGTGGTACTGATTCTGCTGCACTTATCCTCCCGCCCTGCCCCTTCCTTCACTACAGACACTTTCACCCTTCACATCATTAAACTCATTCTCACACCAGTTCAAAATATACTTTCGCCCCTGCCTGCACTCTATCATCCTTTACCCCATTGGTCTTCAAACTGTGTGGGGCATGCCTTTCTAGGAGGATGGTGGATGTGGGGCATACTCTTTGTATAGTTGCTAATAAATGAGGGAAACCGGATGACTAAAAGTGATGATCAAAAATGGTGTACTGGAATGATTCTACGTGAGTTGAGTTAGGGTACTGTCAGTGTTGGAGAGGGGAAACCCAGCTTTTATAATCCTGATTGGTTGCTTGCCAAGCAGTTTTACTCTGCGAGCATGGGTCATTCACAGGGAGATCGGGGCAAGGGGGGCAACTTCACACATTTTTGGTGGGGCCTAGGCAGTGGTGTAAATCACCAAAATGGAAGTGTGCCCGCGGAATCATCAAAGCCAGCCATTCAGTTTCTAACACATGCAGTCTTTTGTCACAGTTGCAAGCGCATGTTTGAAGCTGCTGGTGGGCCCATTTTGCAGGCCTGCCTTAGATCTTGCAGTCCCTTTCCTGGTCCTACCCCTGCCCCATCCCAAACCGCAAACACTTATCTATTCTTCAATGTCTGCCCCATGGTCCTCTGCGGCACCTTGATGCGCATGCCATTGAAATGAAGAGGGGGCCCCAGGCTCCACTTTCCATAGCAGTTATGTTCAATTCTTTCAATTCACATAATCAGAATCCACGGGTCACATGCTGGTCTCGATCAGTTTTTCCCCACTTTTACCTCACCATTAAAACTCTGGGCATTTGCCCTCAGGTGCTAACACCCATACTGCCAAGTTCCCCAGACCTTACTGGGTGGTAACTTGGGCTGCGGGCAATTACCACCCAGAGCTGCATTTATATTCCTACTTCCTCTGTTCTGCCTCTTTGTAAACCCATTGACGAAATTGCCCATTGCTCTTAGGCAAAACTCCAAACATAACGTTGTACTCCTTGGGCCTAGAACCAGAAAGCAGCAATAACTGTCTCCATGGATCCTGTTTGTGGGGGGGCAATAACAGCCCATGCCCAAGTGGCACCCACTGTTATCAACCATCAGGCATTCAGAGATTGACATCTGAGCCCCAAAGAGCTTTGCTCCAGGTTTTCTTCTTTTTTTTGCATTTCAGCACATCAAAGAAATAGGGTGGCACAGCAATATATCAAGTTTACTTTTAACTCTTGACTTTATTTCAGCAGACCATTTAAAATGGGAAGCAAATAAGCAATCAATATAAGATTGCAGAATACACCAGTGACTTATTTTAAACTGACTATGTTCCCCTACGGCAAGGATCTGCAACCTGTGGCTCTCCAGATGTTTTAGACTACAACTCCCATGATCCCTCACCACTCAATATACTGGCCAGGGCTGATGGGAGTTGTAGTCTATAACATCAGGGTAGACAAAGGTTACGGACGCCTGCCCTACGGCATGCCTCATAAGAGCTGTGAATGATGAATGATGGGTGGATTACAAGTTGTGATGCACAGACACCCTCAGTATAACATGGCAGAAGTTGAAGAACTTTTTGTTGTTGAAGGGTCCTTTATGTTGTGTTCTCAAAATGAACGTATGCACATATTCTCCAGTAATACATTAGAATTGTGGAAGATCAATGAGCACCGTTTTCTTGAGCCTGCACGGTGCTTCAAAAAAATGAATACTACACCCGTCGTTAATTTTCAGGCACAATGCACATTAGCTGAGTAGAGCGCATCACTCTGCAGCAAAGTCCCCAAGGTGTCCCCTGTCCCCCCCAGATTGTTTGTGTCTTCTACGTCCCTAGCAAACTACATTGGCTTCCTCTCCAGGTCAGGATACTGGTCAAGACTGCATGTATCATCTACAAAGAAGTCACGAGTAGCACACCGGCATACGTGGCAGCTAAGTTCCACATATCTGGTGGTACACGCTCCTCGTGCAGAAAATCAATCAACCGGCTTGAACCCTAACTTGTCCGCAAAGTGAAGACCCACAAACAATCCTCCTCTTGTCATGCACCCACCCTCTGGAAGGCGATCACAGTGATGGCTCGGAATGCCCCCACAATTCTCCAATTATTCAAATCTCTCAAAACATGGCCTTTTCAACAACACCTGACCAAGGACATTCCAATGGATGCACATACCGAAGTACAGACCCCAAATCACAGCACTGTGCTACTGTTAAAAGGTGCCAGCCCAAACGCTGGCTACCCACACTCTGTATACCACTCTGCTGTTCTCGACCTATGCCCACGCTTTAAATAATAAAATAAAAAAAGGTAAATCATGTGATGACAAGCGAAAATGTAGCCAACAATTTAAACATTTAAGGCCTCATCACAAGTTGTGTAGTATGCCACCGGTAAATTTGCCGGAATACCGTCCAATGCAATCACCATTACCGCCACTTGGTCCGGCAGTATTACTGCCAGATTACAAGTGGTGGTGGTGGTGTAAGTATCTATTTTTTTTAGTCCCTTGGACTCAATGGGGCATTTTCAGCTCGAATTCCATGGCAGTAATTGAGCTGCGGTAATTGCATCAAAAATGGGTAGAAAGTCAGTGCATTCACCTCTGGCTGAGAGCTGGAGGTGAATCCTCCAACTACCCCAAACTCGTGATTGGGTGGTGAGGTAACGGTGGGGTAACGCTATTACCGCTGCATTTTTACCACACCACCCAACTTATAGTCAGGCCCAGAATGTAAAATCACCTTCTCATTAAAAAGCTTTGTTATTTTAAGAAATATTTGAAATATAATTATTTTCCACAGCCACCCCAAAATACTTGCCATTTTTTGCCGTTTTTAAATGGTGGCAAAGCGATTCCATAAAAATGGACTATAACTAATCATTGGTGCACGGGACATGCAATTACAGGGACACCACACTTGAAACTAGTTCCTTATCTGCAACAAAAATTAATCTACAATGATTAATTCCTGAAGGAGTGTGCCTCAACATTGCTGTGCAGAGTATTTGCTCCCTCCTGCTTCATAAAAGTGCTTAAGATGGTCACCTTGCATAAGAAACTCAAATCTTAAACTTCCATCAAAACAATAAATGAAAGCTGCAGCCTGAGTTACATCTCTTCCAGACCCTTTGGTACTTTAAATTGTTGTCATTTCTAATAGTATGACATTCACCAAATCACATCTCCCCCAGTGTCTTAGGTGCTGCTTCAGAGATGAGTGGCAGACATGTGTATTTGCGCATTGTGCATACACTTTATTAACAGGCATCACAATTCTCTGCTGATCTCATCCATTGTTTACTACAAGGAAATATTCCTTTGTACTATTGGCGATCTGGCATCTGAAGTATTACAATATTTAATGTTATTCTCAACTGGACTGTTCGTAAATCCTGAAGCGTTCTATACAGTTTCTCCTCAAAGTTGTGCTGTAAAATGCACCATAAAATATTACTTAAAAATCAATATTTTAAGGGAACCCCCCCCCCCAACAACTCTCCAAAGTGGTTTCAGGCGCACTCACTTTGTGTGACTGCACTAATTTAGGTTGACACATTTACTATGGACCACTTTAAAAATCCAACAACCGCCACTCTTTATTATTACCCTTTACATTTTCATATACAAATTGGTGCAGTCCATTAGAGGTGCATTTAAATCCAAACTGGCCCAGTGTCCAATTGAGTTTGACACCCCTGCTGTAGGTGACACCTTATGAGAAAATATTTCCCCCATGCCAGGGCTCACCTTACCAACAAGAAGGCTTTTCCCCATGACAGGATATTGCCTTTCCCTTAAAGGCAAGCATGTATTCTCTTTTACCTGGGTAGTGCTGAGGCTGAAGTGGTTCAATTGGGTGTCCGGACATTTCATCGACAACAATTGGTCGACAGGACATTTGGTCGACGTAATTTCGTCGAAAACCAAATGGTCGATTTTTTTTACATTTATATATTTATTTTTAAGGTTGTAGTTTAGGGGAAAAAAAGGTTTTTTAGAAAAAAAGGGGGTTGAGGGGGGACCCCCCCCAAAGAAAAAGGGTAAAAAAAAAAAAATATTCAACCATTTGGTTTTCAACGAAATTGGTTCGACCATTTGTCCAGTCGACCAATTTTTTTCGATGAAATGTCTGGTAACCGTTCAATTGTCTTAAGTGTGCTGGTATATTTTTCGCCATTCCTCCGATCAATACCTCACCCTCCCCTTAACTTCCTGCCCAATTAACTTTCCCCTCCCTGGCCCATGCTCCTCGTCCACCCGAGCCTACCTGCTGTTACTCTGCTGCCTACGTCCATCTCACAACCTCACTAAGGCCTAGTCTCCCCGCTAGCTCCCTTACTTACCTTCTCTGGTTATCGTCCACTTCTATGTTTGCCTGGCTTCCGGCTTCCGCCCCTCGGCCGACCCTCTTTGACTCCTTTCTGTTTCTGACACTGCTGCATAGTCAAGACATGCCCTGCTATCACCATGGAGTAAAGACCAGCACTGCAATGGCAGTACAGTACAGACATGTCATCTCTTAACTTATTGGTCCCCAACAGCCCAGCGCTGCCTTCATGGGCGTTCATACTCAGTAGGCACAGACTGTCTCATTGCTGGTTCCTGGCTCCTGCAAGAGTCTGAAATATAGGCTTAACGAAGCTTTTAACTTTCCTTGTTCCTTCCGATCTGCTCTCCATCACTGGCCTGGCTTCCGGCTTCCGCCCCTCGGCCGACCCTCTTTGACTCCTTTCTGTTTCTGACACTGCTGCATAGTCAAGACATGCCCTGCTATCACCATGGAGTAAAGACCAGCACTGCAATGGCAGTACAGTATAGACATGTCATCTCTTAACTTATTGGTCCCCAACAGCCCAGCGCTGCCTTCATGGGCGTTCATACTCAGTAGGCACAGACTGTCTCATTGCTGGTTCCTGGCTCCTGCAAGAGTCTGAAATAAAGGCTTAACGAAGCTTTTAACTTTCCTTGTTCCTTCCGATCTGCTCTCCATCACTGGCCTGGCTTCCGGCTTCCGCCCCTCGGCCGACCCTCTTTGACTCCTTTCTGTTTCTGACACTGCTGCATAGTCAAGACATGCCCTGCTATCACCATGGAGTAAAGACCAGCACTGCAATGGCAGTACAGTACAGACATGTCATCTCTTAACTTATTGGTCCCCAACAGCCCAGCGCTGCCTTCATGGGCGTTCATACTCAGTAGGCACAGACTGTCTCATTGCTGGTTCCTGGCTCCTGCAAGAGTCTGAAATATAGGCTTAACGAAGCTTTTAACTTTCCTTGTTCCTTCCGATCTGCTCTCTATCACTGGCCTGGCTTCCGGCTTCCGCCCCTCGGCCGACCCTCTTTGACTCCTTTCTGTTTCTGACACTGCTGCATAGTCAAGACATGCCCTGCTATCACCATGGAGTAAAGACCAGCACTGCAATGGCAGTACAGTACAGACATGTCATCTCTTAACTTATTGGTCCCCAACAGCCCAGCGCTGCCTTCATGGGCGTTCATACTCAGTAGGCACAGACTGTCTCATTGCTGGTTCCTGGCTCCTGCAAGAGTCTGAAATATAGGCTTAACGAAGCTTTTAACTTTCCTTGTTCCTTCCGATCTGCTCTCCATCACTGGCCTGGCTTCCGGCTTCCGCCCCTCGGCCGACCCTCTTTGACTCCTTTCTGTTTCTGACACTGCTGCATAGTCAAGACATGCCCTGCTATCACCATGGAGTAAAGACCAGCACTGCAATGGCAGTACAGTACAGACATGTCATCTCTTAACTTATTGGTCCCCAACAGCCCAGCGCTGCCTTCATGGGCGTTCATACTCAGTAGGCACAGACTGTCTCATTGCTGGTTCCTGGCTCCTGCAAGAGTCTGAAATATAGGCTTAACGAAGCTTTTAACTTTCCTTGTTCCTTCCGATCTGCTCTCCATCTCTGGCTAAACTATAGTCCATCCTTTTGAAATCTGTTCCTCTCCTTTCTCTCCCTCGTCTTCAATGTACACCCCCAGCCAGCTTGTAGCTTCCCTTCTCTTTCAGCCTGGTCTCTGAAACCATCTTCTCAGACCACGGCAAACTTGCAGCTTTGTATTGCAGACTCTTGCTTAGCCCTGCTGGGCCCCTTGCAGGGTCAGGATAGAGAGAGTCTCTATCTCTCTATGGGCCCGGGTAGAGAGAGTCTCTCTCTCTCTCTCCCTCTCTCCTCACACTGTCACTAACTATGTGACAATGGTGATCGGGGACTGGTGACTGTTTTCGCAATTTATTTCTCTAAATAAAGCTTTGTTCCCTACTATAAATAGATGAAGAGCTGATGATTTAGTCTGTGCATTGCTTCTGGGTAGGCAACATGCTATAAAAGCATAGGCCTTTATGGCACTACATTTGTAAGCAGCCTAACACTCTTTTCTGTTTTTTGGTTCCCTATTAACTCTAATCCTTTGACAAAAGTCCCTGGTACATCCTTCTAATCCTGCCCTGCAGGCAATATGGGGTGCATTTAAAAGGCCCCAAACAGAAGTCCATTGAAACGAAGTAGACCAGGTACATAAGATGTCTGTAGCCTCGTGTAATTAAAGCACGTTTATTTGATCTTAGTGCTGATTGCAGTTACGGTATTACAGTTCATGACAGAGCGTAGGAACATCCACCAGCTACCATCATCAGCTCACTTCAACGGTCCTCTACAGAACCTCACGCACCAACGTTCCACACTACAACCTCACTCCAAACAGGATGACATCACACACAGCCACCCTGTACCATGGTGCAATCTGGCATATTATCATTCCCAAGTCATTACATCCATTTCACTTTTACAGCAGCATTTAAACACTGCAACCAAAAACGGCTATGCTTTGTGTTGTGGCCTAGCACCTAGCTTTGCACCTGGGATGATGAGCTGTGTGTGTGTGTGTGTCTGTGAGTAAGTGGAGCTTGGAGTGAATATTTGCGCAGAATGTTTTTATATGATGTTTTCTTGAATTATGAAATTAGTACTGCTTTCTTAAATTATGTTTTCCTGTAGAGGGAATTATTGAGTACTAAGGGGATGCTTAGAAATGCAATTTCAATTTCATTCATGCACACTTTCAGAATGGTGCCCGATCACCACCATTTGGGCATAGTGTAGTACATCCCTAGATTATTTGTTCAATGTACAGGTGTGTGTACTGAGCGGATGTATTTTGAGTGCATGTATTGATGTTTAAATGCAAGTATGGGATTTTTTTTCTGTAAATGTACAGGTGAATGTACCGAGTGGATGTATATTGAGTGCATGTGTTGATGTTTAAGGGCAAGTATGGCGATACTTGCATAAAATGTTGAGGTTGCGTTGTGTTAATGCAAGTGAATGTCTGTAGTGACATACGTGATGAAGAGGGTGTGTGTGAGATGTAGTGGCTCACATGCTGGCCAGGTGTGGTGCCATGGTTAAACCTATTGTTAAAAACCCGAGTTATGGTGAGGTTCTAACGCAAGTAGAGTTTTAGCATTCTTATGAGATGAACCCTAGGATGGTAGGGTAGTAGTTCTGAGACACTAGGGCAAGGTTCCCCCTGAGATTTTAAAAGGAGACTGATCAGGCATTTTTGACGCGTCATGTGTGGGGATTGGGCCCTGTGCAGTAGGAAAGATGTGTGGTAGGTGCCCGTATCTGTCCTCAGTTTTAGTTGTTGAATATAGTGTTGTTGTAGGAGTGATGGTTCTAACTCCTACTTGAGGTCTGTGTTGCAGGGTTGTGCATTTTGAGTGGTGGGATAATAGTTTCCTGGCCACACCTCAATTGATGCAAGTTTTGGGCACATAGAATAATGCCAGTGTAGTTGAGTGTCTTTATTAGAGTTGTCTTATGTTACGTTGTGATCATGTTGTGACAAGTTGAACCTTCAGACACTGGCAAGTGAAATTGTGGATTATATATTTATTTAGAAATTCTTAAATTACATTTTTAGCGAGCACTCATTTTTCCATCTTTGGTGCTTGCGTGCAGTCTTTGCACAGGATTTGTCTGTGCATACCTTACACACTATGCCTTTTGTGGTTGGGCCATTGTGTTTTTCTGTGCTCTTTGTTTAGTGAGTCACCTTCTTATACATTTTCATTACTGTTCTGTGTTGGAGAGAGGTGGTGTTGTTAGTGGCGAGATGTTGTTAGTGGCGAGAAGGGTTGGTGCTAGTGGTCTTACCTGAGGGGTTAGATATATTTAGACCTCAATCTTAACCTCCATGTGTTGTATTGAATTCTTTGAGAAGAAACATTATGGAATATGGACAATATAGTGGTTGCTCGGACTACAGAGACTAGGGTGCTCTGTACTGTGGGTGAGGTTGTGCCTGGACGTGGCAGGTCTAGGATTTGGGTGTGGCAAGCCCTTATGGAAGGAGCAAGGTTCTTTATAGGTGGTTGATGTGAGTTAGTGAAGTCTATTGCACATAGGGAGCAGGCTGTGCTCGGGGTGGCAGCCCTGAGGTCCTGGGGGGGGGGGGGCAGACCAGGACAGAAGGAGTATTGTTCCTCAGTATGTTAGTTTCCTTGTGCACATGTGGAGAGTTTTCTGTTTTCTTCTTTTGAGGAAGGAGATGTGTTGTGGCGTAGCACCTAGCTTTGCACCTGGCAGGATGAGCTGTGTGTGTGTTTGAGTAAGTGGGGCTTGGAGTGTTGGTGTGAGGCCTGGAACCTGGGGACATGGGAGTTCTAGAGATGACGGTTGGGGACAGGCAGAGAGAGAGCCAGAGGAGGTAGAAGCAAATTACCTGCTCTCCGTTCTTACCTTCCTACTTTAACTCTAACAATAAAGTAACTTACCTTTTCTACATACATGGCTCTGGCGTGGTTCCTGTGTGTTCTGCCTGAAGTTGATGCCACTCCAAGATACATCACTTTGCTTTCCCGGTCACATGAATGGCAAGAAGTTAAACACTGCAACCAAAAACGGCCTGGATTTTTCTTTTTGTTCATGTAAAATTAAAGAACCTGTCATTATCAATGGACCAGCAGCAATGTAATTCACCCAAGAAGGAGGAATTGAAGAATCCTGTAACATTGAAAATAGGATTTTTAAACATTAAAAGCAAAAACAGCCTACATGTGTGTTTGCAAATAAAAATGGCTTTAAAAAGCCACAATGGGAAAAGATACCACTGCTCACAGGAATACATGTCAGGAAAGCAAATGTGTGGGTGTGACCAAAGCAAATGTATATTATGTTTCAACCACAAAACTCCTGTCAACATGTGAAGAGACACTTACTTCAGGAAAAACCTGTTCTGGCTGAGTTCTAAACTTCACAATGAAATGCCCGGATTCCAGCTGGATGTTGCACCTCCCAGCTAAGAACCCTGCAATACAATTTGATGCTGTTGGAGGCGTCAAACTTCCCTATTCTGCAGACTGGCCAGCAGGAGAGCAGAGATTTCAAAAGAAGGCAATCCTTGGCAAAGGCATGACAAAAAGGTGTGAGCCCTTGTTGCACCCACTTCAAAAGAGCCCACACCACTTCAAAGAGACTTATAAAAAAAACTCTGGTCACAGGCTGAGCCCAGGAAGACAGATGGCTTTGGGGTTGAAACACCCCTCCCACATGTTGAACAGACACTCCCAATTGATATTAAAAGACTGTTTCATTTTAGGCATTTTATGCAGCCATCAGACTGTGGATTGATCTCAATTGCATGCGATTGTTCATGTAATTTCCAGGTGGTTTTGGGGATATAAATTGCATTTACCTGGGACTCTGGTACTGTAATGGCCAGTTAAGACTAGGTTTCTGGCTCATCTGGACATGTGACAAATGTAAAAGTGGGTGAAAAGATGGACAAATAAATAGTCAATATGCTTGATGATTTACATATTCATAACTGTTGTACATTTTATGAAAACAACAAAAATGTGGCACATGGCCATGCTACATCGTACATATTTGGTGATTGGCTCATCTAATTCACCAGGGTCAGCTCAAACCGAATATATGTTTCATATGGCAGTGGATAGTACAATTATGAAGTTATGTATCATAACTAGTTTTTGCCAAAAAGTTGTAATGAGAACAATAGATGGTAATAAAGGGGAAAGAAAGATGGTGCTCCAAAATCCCTAATCCAATCCTGACTGGGGGCAGAGAGAGAGAGAGAAACTGTCCAAACCTGGCAGCCGGGATAATTTAACGGTACTTCCACTAGATTGTAAAATTAGTGATGTCATTTCTGCTATATAAGGGGGACTACTAACACACAACAACCTGGGAAGACAGAAAAAGGAGGACGGAAAGAAGGCTGCTGAACCTTACTATCTTTGAGAGTGCAGTGACCAGACCCCTGCCCTTTCTTTCCAGAGTGTCCTGAGATGCAGCTGGCTTTCCTGAATCTTAAACAAAGACTTGCTATGTAAGTAGCTAAAACCCAGCTCTAAATTGCATAAGCTCTTCCTTTTTGTAATAGCGCATCCAATATTCCCCATTTGAAAACCCCAAATTGCCAGTGAAGTTCAGCCATCTCCCCATAGAAGAATCTCTGGTTTGCCTGTGTATGTAAGCATATGTCCTTTGAAAAACCACTCATTTTACTGTGTAAATCCTTACAGGCCGATTCATGGAATTAATGTGCGCCGCAAAAACGGCGCACACGTGAGAAAACGTGCGATTCGCAGTGAAATAGCAAAAATCGCAGCGCAAGGGCGATTATCGCACAGAAAACATCGCACATCAATTCATGGAAGCCCGTGCACGCGCAAAATGTGGGATGTGCGCTGAAAAAGTGCACGGCGCACGCTGGCGCACAGGTCATCGAACGCCGTGCGATAAGGCCACAGCGAATTCGCACATAGCGCGGCGCACATAACAAAAGTAGGCGTAACACGGGGCATCACACGCAGAATGGGGAACAACTCGTGAAAATGTGGGCGTCATGGGGGAAGTACAGGAGGCAAGTGCGCAGAATGCCCACACGCTCGCCTGCAACACGTATTCATGGAATCGAATAGGGAAAAACAGCGCACGGCCAAAGACGCGCACAGGCCCATACATGTCCGCCACATGAAAGCAGGCGGTATCGTCCCTGCGCAGGAGAAAAAATGTGCGCCAGAGAAGGCCCACATGCGATCGGGCCTGGGGGAGCGTGTGCGTGTATTTCAGAGGTGCGCGAGAAGTCTCACACGCGATCGGGCCTGGGGGAGCGTGTGCGTGTATTCCAGAGGTGCGCAAGAAGTTTCTCACACGCGATTGGCCTGGGCGCGTGTATTTCAGGGGTGCGCGAGAAGTACCACACGCGATTGGCCTGGGCGCGTGCATTTCAGAGGTGCGCGAGAAGTTTCACACGCGAATGGCCTGGGCGCGTGTATTTCAGGGGCTCGCGGGTGTTTACACACGCGATTGTGCCTGGGGGAGCGTGTGCGTGTATCTCAGAGGTGCGCAAGAAGTTTCACACGCGATTGGCCTGTGTACGCGATTCCATTGGACCAAAGGCCCTGACAGCGCAGGCGCGTCTGTGACGTGACACGCGCGGGCGTGTCCCTGTACCCGGGGGAATGTTACAAGACCAAAAACTGCACGCCTGAGTGTCAGCCCGCGTAATTGGAGGATAGTGCCTCAGTGCGTATACGCGGAAGTGACGTTGGACGTGTGGTGCGGTTTAAAAGGTGCGTGTAGTACGTCATTTCCTTGTACGTGCTTCCCGTGGAGAGCGAGTGGGTGAAATCTGTACTTCTTGTCGGTTCACACGCGATTTACTTCACATCGTTTCTAGTTCGTACTCCCTGTTACCTCTGTCAGTATTTTTCTGATTTTCTCTTCGACTTGTTTCCTCAAACAGCGTTGACTTCTCCTTTTGTCCTGTCTCCTCAGACAGTGTACAATTCTTCTTTTGGCGGGGGTGTTGCCAACGCGGACACGCGCATATTTTTCACGCTCTTTTCCCAGGCAGACGGTGAGTCGCGCACGTATTTACCAACTGTGCTAGCCCCGTGTGTAGCGTACCCCTTCAGAGGTCATTGTAGGCTGCGTGTGACACGCATACGTTCATTTTTGTGTTTCTGGATGCCACAGCGTAGTGCAGGTTCCTTTTCCCACGCACGTGGTCTACGAGGGGTCCCGTGCACGTCATTTTCTATTTTAGGGGTGCCTGTGCGTTGCGTGACCCGTCATCTTTCCCCAGGGGTTCCATACAGCCTTGCTAGAGCACTTGGGTACGAATTCCATCTAGTACCCTACCCCTTTGACCCCCAATTGCCCAGGACAATTGTCCACTGCAACTCCCATACGCACAACTCCATCAGTACCATGGCTGGGAGGCGAGCAAGTGGTAAGGGTGGCAAAGGTGGCCGAGCCTCAAGAGGTGGGCGTGGTGGGCGCGGTAGGGGACGTGGCCAGGATTTGCAGACTCCTCCTAGCCCCCCACGTGTGGAGGACCAGTCAGGGACACACATCCCCCCCCCCATGGTTGAGGGAAACGTGGCTGACACCATCCCTGCTCAGCCCTTGTTGGACCGGCCCGTTGTGGCACCTGACCTAGCACAGGGTGACTCCCAGGCTGACTTCCAGGTCGCCAAGTCTAGGCCAAGGGTGGCGGCGCAAGCCAGTGTCACCAGGCCACGTGGTACAGGGGCAGCCATGTCATCTGCTGCCCCGAGTAGGCGGGGTAGGGAGGCTGCAGGGGCAGCTGCAGCTCCGTCCACCCCAGCTCTGACTCTCCCAGCAAGGACAGTGTTGGTCCCGGTACATCAGACTGAGGTTCTCCATGCCATAATCACACTTCAGCTAATGCCTGCAGAAAGTCATGTGGTCAGTGTGCCATCGCACACTACTACTACACAGTCCACCGGTGCTCCTGCCTCTAGTGTCCAGAGCGGCGTAGGGCACTCCGGATCCCCACCACCCACAAAAAGAAAGAGGAAGAGTGCTCGTCCAGTACAGGCTGATGACCCCGACACGGCTACACGGTCCGGCACGCCAAGGAAGCCTAGCTTCAATGATGCCGAACTGGATGCAATTGTGCAGTATGTGTCCGAACATGATGCCGAAATGTTGGTCACTTCAGGGTGTAGGATTACACCTGCTCGACGTCAGGCACTTTGGCAGTCCATCGCGGACAGCATAATTGCCCTTGGGTTCATGAGGCGCACAGCTGTTGAGTACTACAAGCGCTGGAACGACCTTAAGTGTAGGGCAAAGAAAAAGCTGGCCTCAAGTCATGCCGCAACTCTGGTTACTGGAGGTAGGTCTCCACAAGAGGACATAGAACTCACTCTACATGAGCATGTTGCTGGGACCTACGTCACAGAGGAGCAGATCCAAGGTGTGGGAGGACTGCCAGATTACGAGGCATTGTCTGGTGAGTGCACATGCATGTGTGTGTGATCCATGTGTATGTTGTTTGTGGGAGGGGTTCTGGTTGAGTGCCAGGTCAGGGTGTGTGTGCCTGAGTGTTTTGGCCCACCCATGTGCTTCATCCAATGCATTCGAGGCCCCGGGATTTGGGTATTACAGTATACCTTCTGGCCACAGTAGGCGTTTTGCACTACATTGCGCCAGTTGCCCTTGAAGTGGCATCTTGCTACAACATTGTTCCGTATTTAGCTGTGTTCATTCAGGCTGATTGTAGGAATTCACCTGGTTCTACTGCCATCACTCTGCCCTATTGTCACATATATGACATGCCTATGGTACATGCCATCTGTGTGATGGCATGTGTCATGTATGTGTATTGGACATGCCACTCACAGGCCAATGTGTGATGGCACTGCTAGCCAGCATGCAGCTGATGTGTTGCTCTCCCATCTTGGTGTCATCAGTGTCTGACATTTTCCTCCCCTTCCAACTCATGGACAGTGCATGCATGGGAGGGTTATAGTCATGTGGGACATGTGTAAATCAAGTACTGGTACTGTAGCTTGTCTGGCCTAATAGCGTGCCAAGGTGCTAATGCCTGTTTCCATTTTTTGTCTTTCATGTTTTTGCAGAGGATGACGCACCTGATGCTGTTGAGGGAGAGGAGATGGTGCAGGCCCAGGAGGGATCTGAAGCACGACCAGGCACCAGTGGGGTACGTGGTTTGGTGGTGGGGGAGAACCCTCTCTTGCTGCAGGCCATA